>NC_091620.1:82457508-83066735 GCF_027580195.1 Bos mutus | reverse complement strand
GCAAGACATAGCAAAGAAATAAATAGAACTGTGACACAAGCAGATCCCAGATCCCAGATATCAGAAACCATAAAAATGCTGGTGTGCCCATAGCACTGAGGCAGTATTTAATTGGGAGAAACTCTATAGGCAACAGGGAAAGGCTCCTCAAGGCTACAGCTATGACTCAAGGAATTTCTTGAAGCAATATGCTTCTAGGTGAATTTCCACTTCATATTTCATTTGTTTTATTTTTTGATAGGGAAAATAGATAAACTCCCAAATTCTAAATGACCCCCTCATAAACTTTAAATACATTTGGAAGTATGTTCACAGAAAATATAAATTTAATTTACAGTACAATTAGCTATTTGGATGTATCATCATTTAATGAAAAACATCTGGATTAGTTTACTTATTAGTATATCTGATGACTGAATTGCCAGAATTGATTAGCTGTTGTGTTATCAAGATTCAGTGTGCTGTAAGGAGAAAATGATGTCTGCTAGGAAGGAATTTATATAATCTGGGTTTTATTTACAGTTTCTATTATATTCTTCAGCAGGAAACAGAAAAGACATTGAAAATAGTCCTTTAACACTGAACATTATTCCGCCGAAACTTGTGTCTGACTACTGCCTAACATGTTCTAAGTGAGAGGAAGTAAAGTGCAAGTCGCTCAGTTGTGTCTGACTCTTTGCAACCCCATGGACTACAGAGTCCATGGAATTCTCCAAGTCAGAATACTGGAGTGAGTAGCCTTTCCCTTCTCCAGCGGATCTTCCCAACCCAGGGATCGAATCCAGGTCTCCCACACTGCAGGCAGATTCTTTACCAGCTGAGCCACAAGGGAAGCCCTAAGGGAGAGGAAGGGCTAAAAAACTGCACTATGTCACTGGCCATGATATAGAATATTTCACACAGGCTAAGGTCTTAGTTGAAGGTCAACTTGTATTTGTGGTAGTGTTTTTGAGACTCTGAATAATAAACCTTTAATGTTTCCAGAAAGTATTTTTCCCCATTGTTGTTGACTATTTTTCTTTTTAGAAGCACATATATTAAATGTAGAAACACATGAATATGCTAGATAAGCTATATAATTTTTGTGAGTTTCCAGATTCTGACTATTTCCTAGGATTCCTGGTATTCCTCTCCAACTTTTCACTTAACAACCCCTTAAGTGATATTTTACTTATTTTAGATAGGTAATGTTTGATATTTTAAATTAAATTTTAAAAGTCTCTCAGATTAATTTATCACCACGTGCAATAAATTTCCTTTTAAAATAAAAGAACTAAAATCTAGGTTATGATTTTGAGACTCACTGGAAAAATATATTATTTTTTTTTCTTTTAATGGGACAGATACAGCGATGATGTAGTTGAAGTTCACTTCAACTTTCAAACAGCTGGTATACACTTACATGTGGAAACCTATAGCAACAGGGCAGTAAAACGTTACTGCAGTTCACTTGAGATTTAGCTAGAGCCTTTTACAATATTAGGCAACCTCCTGGAAATGTGATTCTATTCTACCTTTGCTGAATCTAAGATACACTGAAAAGAGTCAAGTCCCTGGAGAACTGCATGCTGCCATAAACAAAATTCACCATTGTTTTTTGAAACTTATCCCATCATTCTTGAAAGATGAGGAAAGATTGCTTTTCTTTCCCATATTCCATCATTATATAAATAATGGAATTTGTAGTAGAGTAACAGCACTCTTTGAATAATATTGGTAAATGCAGTGCTAAAGTGCTACATGCAATATAAATCTTACCAGTTAAAATGAAAATTCAAAAGGAGTTGCTTGAATTTGAATGTGTTTTGTGACAATTTATAACTCAATTATTGATTCATTTTTTTAGAGTAATGTATATAAAAATGGTAACAGAATACTACATTGATTAAAAGCATTTGCTTTTGGAATCAGAAGAAAACCTCAGTTCCAGAAAGGGCAATGGGACAGATAATTCTAAGCTCAAGTTCTGAAAACTAGGTTCCTGAAATAATGAAGGTCATGAAGGAAAAGTAAGGGGCAGCAGGAAATGGAGATAAAGAATGAAACCAACATTAGATGCTTATGTTTACTTAGTTCTCTTCTGTTTCCATTGTATCTCCATGGTCTTACCTTTTTATTTTTACATTTTTTTAAAATTTACTTTTTTTAACATTTTGTGATTTGCTAACTTTCTCTAAACCTGTCTTCACACAGTCTTCTCATTATCTCCTTTTTCCCACGGAGCCACAATAAATGGAGGTGCTGTTTTCCATCACTACAAATACCCTAATCTAAAAGCTTTAACAACGTCTAGCTCTCCCTGACTTTTAGTTCCAACATCTCTTTGACCCTTATTTCAACCAACTGCTTGGTTCCTGCTTAGAACACACTAGCCTAGAACATTGCCCAGTTCCTGGTCTTTCACCTAACTCTGCTTCCAAGGCTAAGTGGTGACTGCTTCACCACTAAATCCATATCCTATAGTTAGAAAATATTCTCTGGGCAGCATGACCATATTATTTATTGAGCCACCTGGGGCAACCAACAGAAGAGGAAACTGTCTGGAGCAACAGAGACTGTTCTGGTCACACATACCTTTAGGGAATATATCCTGTTTAATATGTTTTAGTGTTGTCACCTTAGTCCCTTGAGAATATTGTCTCAGGGTTTAAATAGGATGTTTTCACCCAGGGCATTTGGAACAGCAGCAGCAAGAGTAGCAGCAGCAGCCAACACTTACTAAAGCAAGGAGTATCAGTCACACACTGCTAAGCATTTAGCTTTACTTTCAGATATGCACATAATCGTATCAACTGGTTTCAAGGGCAGGGAGAAAAAGGCAACTGAAACTTCACTTTACATTTATCTAATGACAAATAAAATAAAATAACTGCTATATATAATCTGAGGGCTAAAATTTCTCAATTTCCAGTTGAATTGTTGTGTGTACATATATATATATATATATATATATATATATATATATAATTTGAAAAAGGAATTACCTTTTTTCTTTTGTCAGAGAAGTTCTGTCAATGTTTTATACAACTACAGGAAAAGCTTCCTTATAATAAATGCAACTGTCTCACAATATCATTCAGCTTAGCATTTTCTGAGACCTACAGTCAGTTCTTGTTATTCATGATAGTTATTTTCTGTAAAGTCATTGCAAATATTGAATTAATGAATACTGAACCACTGCTCCTAGGGGAAGTACAGGCTTAGGTTCCTATGAACTTCTGGTCACAAAATTGTCATCACATGAACAATACATAATCTTGTCTTAGGTGTATTTCTCTTAAAGACATGTTATATAATATAGATTGTGGAGCCATAAACATTGAACTCACAGACAACATTATTACTCATGACAAACAGAGCTTATCTAACACATATATTTTCCTCTTAAGGCACATCTCAACCTTTTTGAGCTTGGAAACACTAGCCAGCACCTTGGCACTATGCTTGGGGTCCATTTTAAACAGCAAAATCAGCAACGTAAAGCTTGAAAATGTGAAAAGTGTGGCACTGAATGTACCACAAGAAGGGCACACTTATTTACAGTACAAGATATGAAATAAGTAGACAAACCGTCATGTTCAAGAGCAGAGCAAGTGCACATCTGAGGCTCAAATTTTCAGTTTTGTGCACATCTGCAAATGACCAGGAAAGTCCCACAATTTTGACTTGGGAGTTACAAATATATTTTAGTGAGTAGAAAAGACAGAACCATGAACAATGAGGGTCTACAAATAAGACTCAACTGTAATTTGAATTTTGGCACTTTCCCTTGCTTAAAAGTCATGTGTGTGTGTTTAAGGAACTTTGCATTAGAAAGTAGAATAAAATGAGTCAGGCCCTGAGTGTTGGGGCTGGGGGGTGGGAGGGGGACAGGGGACAGTATCTTACAATTGCTTTATATTTGCAGCAATACAGCCCATTTAACATTGCCAGTAAGGCCATGCATCACTATACTCTACTTTTCAAAGTTCCCACTATATCCAAGCACAGTGATTTTCTATGATTCCCTCCCAAATCTCTCTTTCCTTCCCTCTTACTAAACTCTAAGCCACAGTCTAATGTATTCAACTCCATACTGGAAATCCTGGTTCGGATGCCTGAGAAGCAACTCACACTTAAAGCAAACAGAGCTCGTGACATTTCTTCCCAGTCTGCTCCTTCCTTACTCTTGCCTTTCACAGTAAATGCCTTCAGCATCCGTGAGGCACTCAGACCGCTCCAGCCGTGTTCTGGCTCTACATCCTGCCAGCCTTACTCCAACTCTGAGACTTGGCGTTTGCTCTTTCCTCAGATTGGAATTCTCTTCTGATATTTTCAAGACTATCTTCATTACATTTAGATCAAATGCCACACACTTACTGACTCCTTCCATGACTCCATTCCCTCCAAGTCATACTATCATATCAGTGTGTTTTATTTTCTTCATAGCATTTCTTACTATCTGAAATCTTTGTGTCACTATATGCTTGTAATATTTTTAACTGTGTCATTCCATTGGAGTGTATTACCCTGGAGGCGTGACTTTTTCACTTTTAGTAAAAAGAACAGACCCACTCAGTACACAGTAGGTTCTCTGATATCTATTGCTACCTGGCCTTTTCTATTCTATCTAGAATAATACTAGCTATTGATGAAGTGTTACATACAAAAGTTTTGTGTGACTATTTTGGAGCCCTAGATTCAAGAGATGTGAGTTTGTTTCTCCTGTGTCCTGCTGGCATACAGGTATCATTCGCCACTCTTTTTGGTAAAAGGTTACTATAGAGAGTGTTTCCAGTACTAATTCACATCACCTTTCCTCTCATTATTATAAATATTTCACCATTGTGAATCCTTTTAGGCTGGCTCTCTGTCTTGCATTGCACCACCTTGAATTTGACCCATCTGAACTTCATTCAGTTCATTTCTCACTGCTTTTCTAATTTGCAAAGTTCATTTTGAACACTGAACCCGTCTTTCATGAGCAGCCCTGTCTTTATTCTCTTCAGAAGATTGAACTCATCTACAAATTTGATGAGCCTATTCACTATTTCATTTTCCAGGTCATTGAAGAAACACTTAAAGCAGCCCTGGAACCCAAGGTGACCTCTTCATGTTTCCCCAGGCTAACTCTTACTCATCAGTAATCTCTCTCTGGGTAAAGACAGCCATTCAATCCACTGACTATTGCTTGCTTGAAGTAACAACAGAAAAAAACAGTGTTTAGGAAAACTATTTTACCTTCTGCTTCCCTAAAATAATGTGGAAATGTGGATGACTGTTTAGAAACTGAATCTCTTTTGTCTACGCAGAATTATATTTTTTGTGCAACTCTGCAGTGCGGCCTTTCATAAACACTGTGATTATCTGATCATTCTTGTTTTCTCAAGAACAGGCTCATATATATTCAAGTCGTTTTTGTAACTGTATCCTCTGTCTCCTGTATTTGAATAATTACCAAGTCATGTTCATCATACACCTCTTGAAATTTTCTGTTGTTCTGCTGTTATAGCCTCAGGTCAAGCCATCACCTCCTCTAGCTAACTTACTGGAAAAAAATTAACTAATGATAATCCGTCTAGTCAAGGCTATGGTTTTTCCTGTGGTTATGTATGGGTGTGAGAGTTGGACCATGAAGAAGGCTGAGCGCCCAAGAATTGATGCTTTTGAATTGTGGTGTTGGAGAAGACTCTTGAGAGTCCCTTGGACTGCAAGGAGATCCAACCAGTCCATTCTGAAGGAGATCAGCCCTGGGATTTCTTTGGAAGGAATGATGCTAAAGCTGAAACTCCAGTACTTTGGCCACCTCATGCAAAGAGTTGACTCATTGGAAAAGACTCTGATGCTGGGAGGGATTGGGGGCAAGAGGAGAAGGGGATGACAGAGGATGAGATGGCTGGATGGCATCACTGACTCAATGGACATGAGTCTGAGTGAATTCTGGGAGTTGGTGATAGACAGGGGGGCCTGGCGTGCTGCGATTCATGGGGTCGCAAAGAGTCGGACATGACTGAGTGACTGAACTGAACTGAACTGAACTAATAATCAACAACACTGAAAAGAAAAAAGAGACACTTAAAGGTATTTAAGTGCTTAAAAATTCAGAAACCCAACATGAAAAAGGAAAAATTTTTTTAAATACTAATAATTTAAGTGCAATTTACATTTTATGAATAAAATTAGTAATGTCAGTTTTAAATGATACTAACTTTAAGTGTTTACTAATGTTAAACATTACTAATGTTTCAACTTATAGTCACCACACTGCCCTTAATAGATTGCATATAGTAGATTCTCAGTAAAAAAAGATGTGCTGGAGAATTATTTGAAAGTGTAAGTATATAAAGGTATACATTTCTAACTCCATCTTCATATATTAGAAATGTATTTGGGGAGCTGAGAGGATAGAGAACAAGGAAAACTTACAGAAATGCTGTTTACATAGCACCCATTAAACACCGTGCTCTGACAGTGTAATGGTCATTTTGAAATTCACTAATAAGGGAAAGTAGAAGGATATGTAAAAGTTTGCATAATGACTTCTACAGTTAAAGAACCACTTTGATGGAAAAAATTACTTTCATTTCCTAAGCAACAAAAGAGTACAAGATAAAATTTACATGGGCATTGGTGCTAAAATAGCACATACTAAATATTCAGTGTTTAAAAGTGCTAAACATTGTAAGCACTTGATTTATCAAGACAGACTCTCTGCAAAAGAAACTGAAAAAGAAGATAGAGGGAAAGGCTCATATTTATGGGTAATCTAAGATATTGACAATTCACTTTTTATGAACAAGATAAAGATAGGAGGAAACTTGGATGCATTTCCTACAAAGTTATTAGAAAAAGTTTATAATTGGATAAATATATATATATTATAATAAAGATTTAGTTCTTTATTATTGCTCTATGAAAATCTGGATTTACTAAATAGGTTGTACTGCTTTGTACTTTTCCATCACATAAATATAACGACACATGTAACATGTCACTGGGAATGTTAAAGTATTGTTCAATGATTATTTGAACAATGAAAACCAGCTTTCACTCCTCTGATACTTCCTGTCTAAAATACTTTTAGCATTTGCTTTAGTGTTTTTCAGATTCCTTAAGTCCCCTTTAAAAAGCAATGTCTAAATATGCATAATTAAAATGTGCTGTAGTAAACTTTCACAAGTCATGCGATGAGCTTTATATCTTGATAGAAAAAAAGTTTTTTATAAAAGCTTAATGAAACATTCTTAAAGTATGGGAATACAGTTAACAATAATTTTTTAATATGTATAAGGCAAGAGGTAGAGATTTAGCAATCATTCTTGGTTGAGAATGAGAAATCTGCATACAGGTCAAGAAGCAACAGTTACAACAAGACATGGAATGACAAACTGGTTCCAAATAGGAAAAGGAGTACGTCAAGACTGTATATGTCATCCTGCTCATTTAACTTATATGCAGAATTCATCATGAGAAATGCTGGGCTGGAGGAAGCACAAGCTAGAATCAAGATTGTTGGGAGAAATATCAATAACCTCAGATATGCAGATGAAATCACCCTTATGGCAGAAAGCAAAGAAGAACTAAAGAACCTCTTGATCAAAATGAAAGAGGAGAGTGAAAATGTTGGCTTAAAACTCAACATTCAGAAAACCAGGATCATGGCATCTGGTCCCATCACTTATGGCAAATAGATGGGGAAACAGTAGAAACAGTGACAGACTTTATTTTTCTGGACTCCCAAGCCACTGCAGATAGTGATTGCAGCCATTAAATTAAAAGACACTTACTCCTTGGAAGGAAAGTTATGACCAACCTAGACAGCATATTAAAAAGCAGGGACATTACTTTGTCAACAAAGGTCCATCTAGTCAAGGCTCTGGTTTTTCCAGTGGTCATGCATGGATGTGAGAGTTGGACTATAAAGAAAGCTGAGCACCAAAGAATTGATTCTTTTGTATTGCAGTATTGGAGAAGAGACAGCAAGGAGATTCAACCAGTCCATCCTAAAGAAAATTAGTCCTGAATATTCTTTGGAAGAATTTATGCTGAAGCTGAAACTGCAATACTTTAGCCAACTGATGTGAAGAACTGACTCATTGGAAAAGACCCTGATGCTGGAAAAGATTGAAGGCAGGAAGAGAAGGGGACGACAGAGGATGAGATGGTTAGATGGCATCACCAACTCAATGGACATGAGTTTGAGTAAACTTCAGGAGTCGGTGATGGACAGGGAGACCTGGCGTGCTGCAGTCCATGGGGTCGCAAAGAGTAGTAGGACATGACTGAGGGACTGAACTGAATGAACTGAAATTCCCAAACCAGTTGACAGATCTCAAGCAGTCTCTGTCAAGATTCCAAGCAGTCTCTGTCAAGATTACAATGATGTTTTTTGCAGGAATAGAAACATCAGTCGTAAATTCTTGTGAATTTCAAGGGGCTTTAGATAAGCAAAACAATTGTTCAAAAGAACAGTGCTGGTGGTCTCACATTTCCTACTTTTTAAACCTTTTACAAAGTTACAATAGTCAAAACAAGTGTATACTGGTTTAAAAACAGACATAGACCAATGGTGAGCACAGAAATAAATCCTCACATATATCGTCAAATGAGTTTCAACATGAGTGTCAAGATCATTCACTGGGGAAAGGATAGTCTTTTCAACAAATGGTGTTGGGGAAACTATGGGCCCTTTTTTCCCCCTTCCAACGTTCCTTCAGGTCACCACAAAAAAAACAATGACCAGAATTCCAGCAGCTACTTTGGGACTTCGAAAATGACATCTATTATCCAAGAATAACAGAGCAAAAAGAAAGATTCTTGGTTGTCTAATTGCTTGAAAAATGATGCCATATAACTTGGAATGCTATTTCTGGATTTCTCTTATTTTTGTACAAAGAAGAAATATTGAATAAATATTGATTTAGTTAAATCCACTATGATTTTCTGTTACTTGTAGAGTTAATTTTCACTCAATATTTTCCTTCAGTTATGAAGTTTCATTGCTTCTAGCTTTGAAATTTCTTTTGAATTCAAGTGATTTTTGTTCTTTTTAGTATTTAACACTATTGTCACTACCAAGTACATTTACTAGTCCTAAAAAAATAAGTAGTTTTTTGCGTTTTTGAGTGTGTTTTTGAGAAATACTTTGAGAAATACAAAGTTTGATAACATATTTGTGACACTGTCACAATTTCATAGAGACAAGGAAGCCCTCCTAAGTGATCAATGCAAGGAAAGAGAGGAAAACAAAAAATTGGAAAGACTAGAGATCTCAAGAAAATTAGAGATACCAAGGGAACACTTCATGCAGAGATGGGCACAATTAAGGACAGAAATGGTGCGGACATAACAGAAGCAGAAAATATTAAGAAGTGGCAAGACTATACAAAAAAAAAAAAAAAAACTATACAAAAAGATCGTATATAACCCAGATAACCAGAATGGCGTGAGAACTCACCTAGAGCCAGACTTCCTGGAGGGCAAAGTCAAGTGGAACTTAGGAAGCATCACTATGAACAGAGCTGGTGGAAGTGATGGAATTCCAGCTAAGCTAATTCAAATCCTAAAAGATGATGCTGTAAAAGTGCTACACTCAATCAGCAAATTTGGAAAACTCAGCAGTGGCCACAGAACTGGAAAAGGTCAGTTTTCATGCCAATCCCAAAGAAAGGCAATGCCAAATAATGCTCAAACTACCACACTATTGCATTCATCTCATGCTAGCAAAGTCATGCTCAAAATTCTTCAAGGTAGGCGTCAAACATACATGAACTGAAAACTCCCAGATGTTCAAGTTGAATTTAGAAAAAGCAGAGGAACCAGAGGTCAAATTGCCAGCATCAATTGGATCATAGAAAAAGCAAGAGAATTCCAGAAAAACACCTACTTCTGCTTCATTGATTATGCCAAAGCTGTTGACTATGTGGATCACAATAAACTGTGGACAATTCTTACAGAGATGGGAATACCAGACCACTTTCCCTGTCTCCTGAGAAACCTGTATGCAGGTCAAGAAGCAACAGTTAGAACCAGACTGGGCAACTGAATTGAACTGAAGTTTGAAAAATATTTATGACATTGTAGTAAACCGAGTTAATATATCAGTAATTGAAGATACAGAGAAAGGCATTGAGTATTTATCTTAAGCTTATACTCATCCCTTGTATTAAGCTCTAGTTAGTGATCTCATCACATTTAAATTTTACAAACAGGGATTGGAAAGCCATTTTTAAAAAATGATTTTGGGGGCAGTTAATTTGCTATTAAGCAGCAATACGTGAACCGTGAACTTCCTGATGTTCAAGCTGGTTTTAGAAAAAGCAGAGGAACCAGAGATCAAATTGCCAGCATCCACTGGATCATGGAAAAAGCAAGAGAGTTCCAGAAAAACATCTATCTCTGCTTTATTGACTATGCCAAAGCCTTTGACTGTGTGGATCACAATAAACTGTGGAAAATTCTGAAAGAGATGGGAATACCAGACCACCTGACCTGCCTCTTGAGAAATCTGTATGCAGGTCAGGAAGCAACAGTTAAAACTGGACATGGAACTACAGACTGGTTCCAAATAGGAAAAGGAGTATGTCAAGGCTGTATATTGTCACCCTGCTTATTTAACTTATATGCAGAGTACATCATGAGAAACGCTGGGCTGGAAGAAGCACAACCTGGAATCAAGATTTCTGGGAGAAATATCAATACCTCAGATATGCAGATGACACCACCCTTATGGCAGAAAGTGAAGAGGAACTAAAAAGCCTCTTGATGAAAGTGAAAGTGGAGAGTGAAAAAGTTGGCTTAAAGCGCAACAAGCAGAAAACAAAGGTCATGGCATCTGGTCCCATCACTTCATGGGAAATAGATGGGGAAACAGTGTCAGACTTTTTTTTTCTGGGCTCCAAAATCACTGCAGATGGTGACTGCAGTCATGAAATTGAAAGATGCTTACTCCTTGGAAAGTTATGACCAACCCAGATAGCACATTCAAGAGCAGAGACATTACTTTGCCAACAAAGGTCCGTCTAGTCAAGGCTATGGTTTTTCCCGTGGTCATGTATGGATGTGAGAGTTGGACTGTGAAGAAGGCTGAGCGCCAAAGAATTGATGCTTTTGAACTGTGGTGTTGGAGAAGACTCTTGAGAGTCCCTTGGACTGCAAGGAGATCCAACCAGTCCATTCTGAAGGAGATCATCCCTGGGATTGCTTTGGATGGGATGATGCTAAAGCTGAAACTCCACTACTTTGGCCACCTCATGCGAAGAGTTGACTCATTGGAAAAGACTCTGATGCTGGGAGGGATTGGGGGCAGGAGGAGAAGGGGACGACAGAGGATGAGATGGCTGGATGGCATCACTGACTCAATGGACGTGAGTCTGGGTGAACTCTGGGAGTTGGTGATGGACAGGGAGGCCTGGCGTGCTGTGATTCATGGGGTTGCAAAGAGTTGGACACGACTTAGTGACTGAACTGAACTGAATAGAATAGTTGTTTTCATTGAAAAGCTTTTAAAATTCAGCAGTTTCCACTGAAGCACAAGCACATGGCATGAACATAGGAATAGAAATGGGAGTGGAATGTAAGGAGGACTAGAGTATTTCAGTAGCAGGGATAGTCCTACTCAGAGGGAAAAATGATGATCTAGTGAGAAATATAGGTCAGTGCCTGAGTTATTGCAGCAGACTCCAAGGCTGTCTTGCCTTTTTCTAATCCCTTCCAATTGATCTTTCCAAAACATATTTATCATGCCAGGCGCTTACCAGAAAACTTCCAACAATGTTTCTTTGTTCTACACAATCTTACCCCTCCCAGACATTCTCCTTGATTCCCCAATTCAAACCCTCTATTTGACAGACTGTTTTTGTCATCATTTCTGAACTGCACAGTATCCTTATCTACCTCAGAATCCATGCAGTCCACACTGTTCTCTTACTTTTCTGACCTTTCATTAAATTTATTGTCTGTATCATTCTTTCCAATCATAAACCGTCATTTAATTTATTGTGTATATATATTTTCATCTCAAGTAGTTTGTAAAATGTCTTGAGGTCAGTTGTTGGGTCTTGCTTTGCTTCTCTATGAAGTCTACATCAGTGATAGCTTATAAGAAGCATCTATTATTTGTTTAGCTGAAATAAAAACTGCCTGACACATTTTGAAGAATGATAAACCTAATCATTTTTGTTCTAGATTTTTAGTGTTTGGATTAATCGACTCACAAATATTTTGCAATAAACTTGCACATTTTCTAGTATTGCCCTAAGTAAAATTATAGGGTTAGTAGAACTACTTTTTTAGATCTCTTTCCTTTAATGTAAATTTCCCCACCCCTCTGTTCCTTACTTCCAAACTTAGACTAACTTTGCCCTTGCCCACACATGTTTTTTTTTTTTTTCCCAAAATAACTCTCCTTGTTTCGGCTCCTTAGGGGGATTTATAGTATAGGACCTCAGCCAATCTGGAGCCTTTTTGATGACTCCTGTACCTTTTTTAACACAACAATTTATATTCCCCAAGAAAACTCTTTTGTCCTTTGAAGGATGTACTATATACCAGGCCAACAGGGTCAACTAGTTAACATCCTAAAGTAATCCGGAAGATAGAGAACAAATCAAGAAAATGCCCTAGGTAGTAATATTTACCTTCCCCCTAAATCACCAGCAGGGCTTCCCTGGTGGCTCAGCAATAAAGAATCTGCCTGCAACACGGGAGACCTGGGTTCCATCCTTGGATTGGGAAGATACCCTGGAGGAGGACAGGGTAACCCACTCCAGTATTCTTGCCTAGAGAATCCCATGGACAGAAGAGCCTGGCTGGCTGCAGTCCATAGGGTCGCACAAAGTTGGACACAACTAAAGCGACTGAGCAGCAGCAGCAGCAGCAGCAGCAGCAAATCACCAGCATTTTTATGAAAATAAAGTTTTTGGTGAGGATGTTTTTGACCTTGATCAGAAGCATCTTTTAAGGACGATATTTTAAGATCTAAGAGGAAGAAGATGAGCAGTGTTGGAAATTGTTTCCCATGCCTCATCTCATAAAAGGAGTTGCTCCTAATTACTTGTTGAATTCTTGATTACACACCCAGTTTACAAACCTCTGTATATTTATTCAAATCTGCTCATAGAAGTATTTCCTCTGCTCTAATTTTATGCATCCTAGTCTAGTGATATTTTTTCTATACCATTTTAATAATAGTATAAAGTCAGTAATAGAATACTTACAGTTTGAGACATACATTTCTTTTCCTAATAGATGATATTGTTGATAAATCAACAAAAATCAAACAGAGAGAGAGAGAAAGCCACCTTTCTCATCTTCAAGAGCTGATTCATTAGCAAAAACATAAAATTTTCTGTCCCATCTTTACCTTATATATAATTGCACCCACCTAAACCACATAATTTAATGAGCTCCTTGTGTTTTATCTTCTTAGGTTAACAAGGCCCAATATTGAAATCATGGAGTAGAAAAATTCAAGTATATGAAATATTTTAAAAGATATTCATTTAAAGTGTATTTACATTTAAACATTGATATAGTTTTACAGAATTCTGACCAGCTGCTAGGGATCAGCACAAGGGTTTATTATTATTATTATTAACTTAAACTCAGAAATAAATAGCTTGAAATTCAAATTATTTACCATTTGGGCTTTAAAATCTTGACCCGGCTGAGACACATGTTTAAAAATAGAATTAAATTTTGAATCAGATAATTTAAAATGCCATGAATTGGTTTCAATGACAGTTCAGTTCAAATATTTTAAATAGTTGAATATATCAAATAGGAAAATGCATACACAATTTTTAACAAAATATTTTGTTACTGAGTTGGAAATGGAAGATCACTTTTGGAATTTATTATTAATCTTATATAATTAATATAACAATCTTATTAATAACAAATTCACAGATAATGTAACCATAGTAACTATCAGAGAGGTAACTGAAGCCAGGATTGTGTGTAGAAGGGACAGTGATAAACCCAATGGAAGTGGTGGGGATAAGCGATGAGAGAGTTTGGTGATGGGAAAATTCTGGTTTCTTACCTTCTTAAAAAAAAAAAAAGCAAACAGCAAGCATTGGATCATTTGTTCATAAATTAGATAACATTTGGTATAAAGGACTCAACATTTGGTATAAAGGACTCTCTTGAGAATAGGCATATGTGATGGGTTGTTTAAAAAAAAAAAGCTGGAAATAAAGTCTATATGCTTCTCCAAATCAAACTCAAACTTTGGTGGATAAGTTGGACTGGAAACTCTTAAGAACATTGTTTCTTGGGACATTTCCAGTATATCCCATTTTTAGTCAAGATAGAAAAAAATTCACTGTGAAAGTATTCATAGCATTTTATGTGAAACCATGAAAATATAGAAGTTTTATTTGTTTTTCCAATGAAAAATTTTGAAATCTGAAAATCTTAATTTTTGGCTGAATTTCATGAAAGAAACTTCAGGTAGTCACAGGTAAACTTTAATCTGGCTTACTGAAATACAGTTTGTTTGTTTTTTTAAATAATATGAATTGCTCTCCTATGCACTATTTCTGTAGGCGTTTCTGTACTTTATCAGTAGTATATTTTTTGTTACTTGAATATTCATGTATGCTTGTAATGTCTTTAAGATATCAAAACCCTCACACGTACATACACACCCTCAGTTTGATTACTTACACACTTTTGATGCTCAAAGAGTATGACACAGACAGCCCTAAAGTTTCCATGGGTTAAATTGCTTGAGATAATATGTGGTATGAGACACACCTGCAAGAGGATATTTTCCTAACAATTGGCTTCAGTTACATCTTTAAAAAATGCCCAATTGCAGAATGTCAATCTGTCTGACAGTGTAAATCTCCTTAAAGCAATTTAATTCAGATTTAAAAAGATAACCAGGGCTTATACAGCAGAATGAGGGATCTGTTTCAAATCCATCACATTAACATTATCAGTAACCCACTATGACCCATGATTGAGTAGTTTTAATTAAGTTCAGTTAGAGTGTGTGGGGGAGGGGTGCTTCATTTAATTCTTCATTAATAGTTAAAGTGAATATTATAAATATCTCTATAACTTTCGTTGCTCAAACATCTTTCTTTTTTATTGGATTTATTGTTTTCCATGCTATAGAGCACTGCCATTTGGGGAACTCCAGTTCCCAGGAGCTTTAAGGCTACCCCACTTCCAGCACTATAAAACAGAGGCCTGCTGTTTTAATCACGCCTCTCTCTCTTTCAATGTTGTTTGCGCCCTGGTACAACCCATCTGCCTTGAATCTAGTGCTCCGCTGGGGCTGCACACATCTGCCAGCCAGACTACCTTCGTACACAATTACTCAATCCACCGTAAGGCTCTTTAATAGGAAACAAGTGTGACAACGGCAAGCCTCTTTTTTTTTTTTTTTCCTTCTGCCTCTTAAACCACAGAGTCAAATAGCTCTAATAGAGATGAAGCTTGATAGATCCGCCCAGGTGTAGGTGAAATGGTAGAGCCTCAGGGGTAATAGATGCTGTGCTCTCGGGCTGAAGTTTAGCACTTTGTCCTGACCGGCTCTCAGGCAGCAGCGCGATGGGCTGCTCCTTGTACAGTTACAAAGTCAACGTGCTTCTCACCGCTCACGTTTATGCCTAATCCGGAGGGCAACCTGGAGCTAGGTAAGGATCGGCAGAACCACCCTTTGATTTCAGCGTGCGGACAAAGGACAGCAAATGAAGTAAGTGGAAAATTTATCTTTCCTTCTTTTATTTGGGAATTAATTAGGGATGTTTACTCTCAGGGAATCCTCTGAAGACTGTGCAAAAGTGAACTAGCAAAAAAACCTGTGTTGATAACCCTGTGGATTTCCTCCGGTTTCATTTTGCAACAGTGCCTTGGCACTGTCACTGAAGCTTAGACTCCGCAAGTAACTTCCTCATTCAGAAAGTCTTGGAACTGAAATGTGGTGCTAATCATATTGCTAATTCAATCCTGTAACCTAGCATACTACCCTCTGTTTCTGGATGAAATGTCCTTTATTGCTGTCAAATGATGATGGGCAAGTGTTTTGTCATAGTTCTAAGAATAGGAAAATAATTATTTAAGAAGGCACATACTCTTCTTGAAGATGGATTTCAACTTTTACACATAGCTATTTGGTTACATCACTAATCAAACATTAATGGGAGAAATATGCTTGTAATTTTTCTTAAATGCATTCTATAGCTTGGTCCCTTACCAAAGAAGTCATCTTAAAAATTCTAAAAACAGTATTAAGCTGTAGCAGCCATGACAATGATAATGAATTTTTAAAACAAAACAAAACAAAAGGTCATTTGTCTAATAGCATAAGAAAAGGTATTAAAACCAGATGTGGCAAATCTCAACTTTGACTTTTTCGTCTTTCATGCTTGGTTTCAAGCAGCCTTCACATTGCGCTTACTTTGCATTTACAACTTTAGATTCACCATTAAACTATGTTTGAACTTGAAATTCAGATTTGATCTAAGCACAGCCCCGTTCCTTGAGCCCCCTACTCCAAGTTTTACTTGGCTATGGGGAGTCTTTTTACTATTATACCATATATCCTGAATTGTGTTAACAGGCTAACTGTGGTGGACTTTTCAGGTGGAATGTCAACCAATGTGAAAGAATGTGTTTGCTGTTTACATGTATGATGTTCCATGTAGGAAATAAGCACATGGGACATACGCCCTGACAAAGATTCCAGTTATGATTCCCAAATGCAGTCCATCAAATACTGCACAAAGATGATTATGTTAAAAGAGGATACAATAAAAACTCTCAGCACATCGTATCTATTTGTAGCCTTTTGAGGTTTTATCTTATTTTCTTAATTTAGGCATTTTTTTATTTAAAAAATTTGTCTGGAATGCATTGTCATCCCAAAAGACATTTCACATGCATAAGGTACATAGACAAGTGAAACTAGATAAAACATTGTTGCATTGTTTAAATAATTCCCCACTGGCTGCTGTTTTGCTTTTGTTTTCTAACTATTATAGATGGACATCATAAAATTGATGGTTTAAAAGCCATGATGGTAGAATCCTGATGACTCCTTTGTGTATTTTCAGAAAAGATTTACCTTGGATAAAGTTGCTGCTATGAAAGGTTTAATTAATTACCAATAGTTAAATATATTTCTTTAACAATTGCATTTGACATTACTGATGGTGGAATAAACGCAGTTTAAAAGTCATCCTTCATGAAATACTTTAACCGACAATTGTTGGCATTGAATAGCGGTCAATGTCTACCCCCTACAGGGAGAGAATCTAATTTCACTGTGCCTTCGCCAGAACATGAATACCACAGAGTACAGTTCGCACATGTGAATGCTGTAACCGTGTCAATGACTCCAACAAGTGCCCCTTAATGAAAGGTCAGCTATGTGATTAATAGGAAGCCAGTTTGAATGGCTGGATCTCACTTCAGCACTGCATTTAGATTTGTTTCTTCTTGATTTACTTCATTTGTCTTTCAAAGTGTAATAAAAATCAAGTGGAACTATACCACACTTTTTAAAAAAACTTCATGAAAGTGAAAGTGAAGTCGCTCAGTCGTGTCCGACTCTTTGCAACCCTGTGGACTGTAGCCCACCAGGCTCCTCCTTCCATGGGATTCTCCAGGCAAGAATACTGGAGTGGGTTGCCATTTCCTTCTCCAGGGGATCTTCCTGACCCAGGGATTGAACCCAGGTCTCCCGCATTGCAGGCAGACGCTTTAACCTCTGAGCCACCAGGGAAGCCTTCATAGTTGATATTATATGATAGCAACACATTGGTTAGTATCTTTAGTTCATATAAAAAATAATAATTAAATGAAAAAGTCAAACCAATTATTGAGGGCATAGGATGATGAATGAGAATTTTATTCATTAAATAGAATATATATAACCTTTGCTTCAATTTCAGTTAATTTAATAAACTTTAAGAGGCACTCTGGGGGTGAAGATGGAGTGACAGAGGAAGAGTTTGATATTTTTACCTAAGATTTATTATGTTTCAGTGCTAACTATATGTTAGAAAGTGAATATAAATGCGTCACTTCTGCTGATAATTTTATGTCAGCAATAGTGAAATTTACTGAAGACTATAGCTAAATGGAATTGAAGACAGTGTAAACGTGGTGACCTCAGAGAAGTACTTTAGTCATCTAAAGCTTATAATGGTGGCTTAGTTATAACTATTCCAATTAAGATTTCTGCTAGAAAGCATTATGGTAAAGTCCAATTTTAAAAAAATGCTTTTAAAGAGAACTGTATTTTGCTAATAAATACCATGTTAAAACTTGTGAATTCACAAATTAGATGGTCCTTAAATAAGGACCATTTCTTTTCATTTAACTATGTGTTTTGTGTCCCTGTGGCTTTATCTGTGTGTGTTTTCAAGATTGTAATGACTAATTAAGTAATACAAATAATGTGAGTATATATAGATATATATTAGATGTGAACATTCTATATGCTTGGAGGAAATTTTTTAGCAATCACAGGAATATATCAACTTATTCTAAGGAATATTCTTCTTTAAATAACTTTTTTTAACCTTAAATCAGCAATTACAGGATTTAATAACTCTATTTTCATTCATAATAAAGGAACTATATTACATATCAAGGCAGAAATTGTAGGAAAAAATACAATCCAATTTCAATGATCAATCAAGGAGGAAACAGTGTAGTTGACTTTATAATGGACACAGTACATCCTAGATGTCCTCCTGCCTTATCAATGATCGCAGCTGTATCTTCCACATACTGTTCTATTCAGGGTTCTATTTTTTGCTCTGAATTGGAAGCCACCTACTTCCAGATAGGGTACTAATGAATAACATGAGTTGGGAATTCCTCAAGGAACCAGACACTGTTCTGAGCATTTTGTGCACATTATTTATTTAGTTCTTAGAGCATACCAAACCAGGTAGTTTCTATTCATGTTTATAAATATAAAAATAGAGTGGTTTAAGGACTTGGCCAGTGTCACACAGCTAGTAGGTAGTGGAACTTGGGCTCAAATTAACTTCCTCCAAGGACAAATGTCTCCTCCAACCACTGGACTTTACTTCTCTAAAAAGTGACTTCATTTTCAGTACAGCTAATTTCATCTATGATCACTTTAAAAGGACTGCTCAATGAAAGGGATTTATAAATGGAAATAACATCCAATCAAACAATTTAAATAATTAAATGCCAATAAGCATGACCTCACTTCAAGTTACATCACTCATTCAGCACTTATAGATGCTACTACGTGTCATAGTTTTTTATTATAGGTAAAGAAGGAGTTGCATTTACACCCTAGACATTTGGGGAAGAACTGATCCATTCACTCTTACTCAGTTGCCAAATTTCCATTCCTATTAATACTGAGTCTCTGAGAAGAGTTTGTTTCCAGAGGGTATCTCCAACCACTGTTGACCACTGTTTCCATCCACTGTTGACTTTCAGAGGTGACTCTAATCACAGTGACCTCCAAAGAGAGTCACCAAAACACATTCCCCCCTCCAAGACACTGAAAAATAACAGCTCTAAGTTACTTACCCTCAGAGATTTTTAGGCCTCAGTTATTCAATAGGAACACCTGGATATTTATTTTTCTTTTTAAAGATAAAATGCTAATTGGATTTTTCCTTATCTGTGGATATATATATATATGTGTGTATATATATATATATATTTTTGTCATGAGAACACAGCTTGGAAAGCACATATCTGAAAATTTTCACTTCATATACAGATTTTCCAAGGGCCTGCATCTGTGGTTTCTCTATCAGCAAAACACTTTCTCCCTAAGACAGACATTCATCAATATGATTGAGAGTATTTCTTGAGAGAATTGAGAGTAGAGAGACCAAAACCAAAATATTTTTGATAAAAATGCTCTATTTCATAACACAACTTGTATCGTTATAGACTTATGTATTCACCCCCTGATAAAATCAGAATATTCAGTTTAAAAAGATTTTTTCAAGTCCGTATTATTAAAATTTTAAGCCAAACATTAGTTTCTTTTATAAACACAAGTAGATTTAGGCAAGGCAAATGAAATGAACATGAGGAAATGCCTTTAAAATGTTAACAACCTCTGCCCATTTTTTTCTGAAAAAGTAGGCAGATATGTTACTATAATTCTCACATATCCTTTTGGTTTTGATAAAAGGTATTTGAAAAAGATTCTTAAATATGATTGGCATATATAAAACCATAAACTATTATACAAAAGAAAAAGAAAAACATCATTTTTTTTTTCAAATTAATCTTAAGATCTTAGAAAAATTAATCCACGGTGACAAGATCTGAAAGTTCTAAATACCTTGAGGATTAATGATTACTTAAAAAACAGCAGTCAAAGACTTCTGTCATTATCATTACTCAAAGAAATCAACAGCCTAGCTCCTTGAAGTTAATCTGATCCTCATAAATCCTTTTTGAATTATCCAGAAGCTGCTTTTATTTGTAGACTCAGCTTGAGTGGGAGAGCCTTCCTATCCCCTATCCCAACTCTTTACTTGACCCATTCCCAACCTTACTCCAGGGCACCAGTTCACAATTATTTCTGATGCTGAGTATTACTGGTTCATGTTCTGGGAAATATTAGAAATACTTAGGTCATACTTTGTGCTGGTGGACAGTTCCACCTATATCTGGTGGTTGGCTATTGTTCAGTTACTCAGTCATGTCCAGTAGTTTGTGACCCTATGGACTGCAGCATGCTAGGTTTCCCTGTCCTTCACCATCCCCTGGAGTTTGCTCAAATTCACGTCCATTGAGTTGGTGATGCCATCAAGCCATCTCATCCCCTTTTGTCCCCTTCTCCTCCTTCCTTCAATCTTTCCCAGCATCAGGGTCTTTTCCAATGAGTTGGCTCTTCGCATCAGGTGGCCAAAGTTTTGGAACTTCAGCCTCAGAATCAGTCCCTCCAATAAATGTTTAGGATTGATTTCCTTTAGGTGGTGGTTGGCCATCTCTACTCACTTCCCCAGCTTCATACATCCTGAATCCCAAGACAGCAATCAACTACAACTCAACTCATGATCCTTCCTTTTCTATGAAGGGTTCTCATTCCCAGTTTTCCTACACCTGTCAGACTCCTGGCCACCTTGTTTCTATTTCTGTAGCCAATATCCAAGAGTTCTTGGTTTCTGTTCCTGCTTAGCAATACATATTCTCTTCATTTTAGGCCCATTGAAACCTGTAACCTATTTTGAGCAGGACATGAAGTTTTCATTTTGTAATAAAGTACTATTTATCATAGCTCTATGTTTAAAGTATGTTTTGTTAAAATATTTTAAATATGTTAAAGCTCTGTCTGTAGGCTTCCTGATAGGCTTATGTTTAAAGTAAAAGTTGCAGGTGTGACTAACTCAAGAATTCAGAGACATCTAATTAGCAGACAACTTCATTTTGTTTTATTCCTTAATATTGTACATTCAAATCTGGATGAATAGCAGAAAGAGATGATTAGTTTTCTATTGGTATTACTATTAGAAGTTTGAGGTTTTTGACTCTGTTTCTGGCCAGATGTGCTGATATGCTTAAATTTTACATGCTAGATAATCATTTTCCCAATAAATAGTATTTTCAATCATTCTAGAGTTTATTCTCCCTAGATTAAACCTATGCTATTAATTGTGTGTATACATTTTAGCATTTTAATTACACTTGACTCAATTATAAATCTAAAATTCTGCATAAGTGGGTCACTGAATGTGAAGTAAAACACTGGGGTGAGATACTGTTTTTGACAATTTGTAGTTCATTTTCCAAATGTGGAGAATGTGCATGATGTGACATTTTGGTGATTTACATGTGGAAGAATTTTGCAAAGTTCTTTGTAAAGTTTCCAGGAAGAATTTTGAAATTTTATCATATGACAAAAACATATGAAAAGGCACAAATCATATATATGAGGCTTCACACAAGACTACCAGGCTTTTAAAAGGATTTTGTATGTAGTGCAGCACTATATGTTTGATGTAATTTTTATATCACAGAAAGCTTAATATTTATCTTCTCCCTTTGATTAAAATATATTTCAATGATGTTTAATCAGAAAACTTGTATCTGAATCTGAGTTACACTTAACAGTAAGTTTAAATAAATAATTATTTCCTGGGCCAAACAACAAGCATTCTCAAACCTTTTTCCAAATTGTAAATTTAATGAAGAATTCATATTCGATTATTGTCATTTCTTAATGTGTCCCTTCCTTGCCCAATTTTGAATAATTTAAGTAATGAAAGAAAGTAGATAATTGAAAAAAGTGTTTACAATTGAAGATGGCTCATTTTTACCATGGGTAAAATTTTTCTAGTGATTCTAATTTTTATCAGAAGAATAGAGCTAAACAGTTCATAAAAGATCAAATTGTCATGAAAAAGGGGAAAGCATGTTGTTAGTCCTTTATCCACAGGTAGATAATGTGAAGTTTGAGAAGATTAATTTAAGGAAAGCATGTTGTTAGTCCTTTATCCACAGGTAGATAATGTGAAGTTTGAGAAGATTAATTTAAGGATCGTATGTGTGCTCAGTTGCTCAGTCATTTCCAACTCTTTGTGACCCCATGAACTGTAACTCACCAGACTCCTCTGTTCACGGAATTTTCCAGGCGAGAATAGTGGAGCTGTTTGACATTTCCCACTCCAAGGTATCTTCCCAAAAAGGAATAGACCCTGGGTCTCTTGTATCTTCCTGCATTGGCAGGTGGATTCTTTATCACTTTGCCACCTGGGAAGTCCCCAGTTTAAGGAGTAGTATTGCATATGTCTATCCTGTCTACAAAAGCATACCTCACTTTATGGTTCCAGTTATTGCAGAGACCTGATGTCATTTGTTGTTTTGGTTTTGTTTCTAAAACATTTAAAACATTTCTGCCTTCTCTGTAAACTTTAAACACTATACACACATACACACCAACCAATTTTGAAGGGTTGAAAAATGTCTAGATTCATTAATTAAAATATCTGAGGAATTTTTGTGTCCTTTATATTTGACTAAATTAGAAAGGTAAAGACTACACTTTGATGGACTAAAACTCAGAGTCAATTATATAGCTGCTTAATATAAACAAGGCTTTATATGAGATACGCATAGAATTGCTTCCAGAGCTCAGTATACTATAATAGTTCTGGAGAAACACTTTTGATATGGGAAGAGGCTAATAGGGCCCATCATGGCACATCAGCTGTGGCCACAGTGGTAACGTTATATGTGACCACACATGAGGTAAACATGCCTTTGGGGAAGGATGTGAAGTGGCAGGAAGGAAGCAGTGTAACGAGCAGATGATATCTTTTGAGTTCCTATAACATAATCATTAGCATTTAAGAATTAACTCCAGCTATTTTTATCTGAAAGGACTATGGGTTGGACAGTTTTAGAGCATCTTGAGTACTTTTATTACTGTGGTTGTCAGTGTTAATTACTGGATTTTAAAAGTACTACTAAGAAGTTTAAATAGGGATACTTAAGTAAATGAATGCTAAGAAACTATATGCATTCAGGTTGAATCCATTAGTTTACTGTTTAGTAACAGATATTAACTATTCAGTTATTATAAAATGTGTGTACATTGTCTTATAATGTGTAGATAATTTACCAAAAGTTCATAGGTTTTACTTGCCATAAGTTCAAATTAACAGTATGACCATGGTCATGTCTTTAATTACACTACCTCAAAAATTTCAACCATAAAACAAAAAGTTTGAAATAGATGATGTATATAGTTCCTCTTATGACTAATTTTTAATATTTTTCATATATATTACTTCATTTATGATATTTAACATTAATCAATAGTAGTACATAAAACATAATTTAACAGTAAACTTTTCATGAAAAAATTACTCTTACAAACATATATGTTGATTTTTAAAGTTTATTTTTATGATACATTTTAAAGGACTTGGTCAATCTTGACTGAATTAATAAAGTCTTGAGTAATTAAATATCCTCAAGTTACTTGAATGTTAAAAAATGAGGGCATTGATTCAGTTAATTTTGCTAGCTAGCTTCTGTTAAGTGCTTATCATGAATTAAGGAATTCAAATGCATTTCTTAGACTTTAAATAGATGATAATTTGGCTTTTTTCTATTAAAGATAATTTTTTATTCTGTCAAGCCATAGACATCATAATCAAATGGAGGTGGTGCAATGTAATTAGCTGAAAATAGTTAACATAATTTATCTTTAATTATGTATAATAAGAAAAAAAACATGAAACCATATTAAGGATGCTATTTCTTAAAGAAATATGAAAATGTATTATTATTTCATATTCCTTTTTGAAATCAAAATTATAAATCTTTAGAAAATTTCTCAGATGTGTACAGAAGTTCTGTTACATGTTTTTTCTATTCATTGCATTTTTTATTTGAAATATTAAGTTTTAATATCAACTCTCTTAATTTGGGGCTTCAAAATCTTCAGATTTCCAGTTTCTGCAGAACCTGAACTTGTGCCCAAAGCACAGTTTTCAGTTCAACGATCTCTATGCTCCAAAATAGCCTTTATTCTTCGGCTAGCTATCATTATTCATTGTCCTCCTCCTGGTAACTCCTAAATCAAAGCACTCATTCCATTGCTGTAGTAATGACAGCTGGCCAATTTACACAGACACAGCAGATTGAAAGGACAGTTTGGATACCTCTAATTAATAAAATTTCACCCTTTCCGAGGTGTTTACATTTTATTAAAAGCTTGGCTCTAATTCAAAAAAGGTCTCTAATGTTTTAGCTTCAGAAAAATTCACAAATTCTTGAATTTCAGAAACAGGGCTGAGCACCCTTCCATTCTACCTCTGAGTGACCTTCTG
Source organism: Bos mutus (assembly GCF_027580195.1). Lineage (NCBI taxonomy): Eukaryota > Metazoa > Chordata > Mammalia > Artiodactyla > Bovidae > Bos > Bos mutus. Next base: position 83,041,947 of record NC_091620.1, on the reverse strand, counting down.
CCTCAGGCAGGCCCTGACCCAGGAAGCTGTTTCCTGACCAAAACCCCCACTATCAGGAGATCAAGATCTGCTATAATTCAGTGTCAGTTTTTGGTTCTCCTTTACTTTTGTCTGATTTAAGTTCACGCCCTAAACATTTTGGGGCTTCCCTAGTGGCTGAGTCGGTAGAGAATCTGCCTGCAATGCAGGAGACCCAGGTTCAGTCTCTGGATTAGGAAAATCCCCTGGAGAAGAGAATGGCTACCCACTCCAGTATTCTTGCCTGGAGAATTCCATGGACGGAGGAGTCTGGCAGGCTATAATCCATGGGGTCACAAAGAGTTGGAGATGACAGAGTGACTAACACTTTCTAAAATTCTGAAGTTAACCAAGGGGGAAGAAACTTATTGAATGAAAATATTCTTTAAGAGAAATCTTCAAATTTACTTTTAATGACTATGCATATGTAAGAGTCTATTTTTCACCTTCTGTACCATTCCAAGGGTTCCTCCTTAGCCCCTAACCCCCACATTCTCCATCCCTAGCATATATTTCAAAATCAGTTGGAAATACAGGGGGAGTGAAAAAAAATTTTAAAAATACAATATACTCTGTCTGAATGTTGCTAATTGAGTGAAAGTGAGGCTGCTCAATGTTGCCAGTGGCTACTGCGGAGATGAACATTAATCTTGTTTTAGTAAACTTCATTTATGTAATTAATCATGTTGTCATTCAGAGGTTAGTGATGGAGTTTGCCTTGGATAACTGCCGGATACTTCAGAGCCTTACACTAGCCTAAACTTTTCAGATGTGCCTCATCTAAGTAAGTTTAAATAGAAATCGAAGTTAGTGTGCTGAAGTTATTGTCTCTAGTCATTTTTGTTGTTATTGCTGTCTTGCTTTAAACTGATCTTGAGAGTTTCCATGTAAAAAGAACTGTAAAGCTTTGCCAAATACAAGTCTGTGTGCCTGATGCACAGTGAAATGAAATAAACCAAAAGTTGAAGTTAGGAGCCGAGGCTTATTGTAGGGCCAAGCAAGGGGATTGGGTAGCTAAGCTCAAAAGACACAAAATCTCTGATGGTTTTCAGGGAAGCATTTTTTAACATACAAAATTTGGGCTGAGGGCTGCAGAGTCTGTGACATTCTTCTGATTGATTGGTGGTGAGGGTAACAGGGCCATGTTCCAGGAAACATGAGCTGAGTCTGAAGTTACCATCCCCACCTGGGTAGGGACTTTTGTTGTTATTCAGTCATTCAGTCATGTTTGATTCTTTGCAACCCCATGGACTGCAGCACACCAGGCTTCCCAGTCCTTCACTATCTCCTGGAATTTGCTCAAACTCCTGTCCATAGTGTCGGTGTTGCCATCCAACTATCTTTGTCATCCCCTTCTCCCACTGCCTTCAGTCTTTTCCAGATCAGAGTCTATTCTAATGACTCAACTCTTCACATCAGGTGGCTGAAGCTGAAGTATTGGAACTTCAGCTTCAGCATCAGTACTTTTTTTTAGGATTGATCTTCTTTAGGATTGACTGGTTTGACTCTTTTCTGTCCAAAGGACTTTCAAGGGTTTTCTCAGAGACCACAGTTCAAAAGCATCAATTCTTCCATACTCAGCCTTCTTTCAACTCTCACATAAATACATGACAACTGAAAAAACCATAGCTTTGACTATATGGACTTTTGTCGGCAAAGCAGTGTCTCGGCTCTTTAATATACTGTCTAGGTTTGTCATAGCTTTTCTTCCAAGGAGTAAGCATCTTTTAATTCCATGGCTACAGTTATCATCCACAGTGATTTTGGAGCCTAAGAAAATAAAGTCTGTCATTATTTCCATTGTTTCCCCCAAAATTTGCTGTGAATGATGGGACCGGATGCCAAGATCTTTGTTTTTTGAATGCTGAGTTTTAAGCCGGCTTTCTTACTCTCCTCTTTTGCCTTCATCAAGAGGCTTTCTGGTCCTCTTTACTTACTGCCATTAGGGTGGTATCATCTGTATATCTTAAGTTATTGATATTTATCCCAGCAATCTTGATTCCAGCTTGTGCTTCTTCCAGCCCAGCGTTTCTCATGATGTACTCTGCATAGAAGTTAAATAAGCAGGGTGACAATATCCAGTCTTGATGTCCTTTCCCAATTTTGAACCAGTCCATTGCTCCATGTCCAGTTCTAACTGTTGCTTCTTGACCTGCACACAGATTTCTCAGGAGGCAGGTCAGGTGGTCTCATATTCCTATCTCTTGAAGAATTTTCCACGGTTTGTTGTGATCCACACAGTCAAAGGCTTTAGCATAGTCAATGAAGCAGAAGTAGATGCTTTTCTGGAATTCTCTTGCTTTTTCTACGATCCAAAGGATGTTGGCAGTTTGATCTCTGGTTCCTCTGCCTTTTCTAAATCCACCTTGAACATCTGGAAGTTCTCAGTTGACACACTATTTAAGTATAGCTTGAAGAATTTTGAGCATTACCTTGCTACCATGTAAAATGAGTACAATTGTGCAACAGCTGGAGCATTCTTAGGCATTCCTAGTCTTCGGGATTGAAATGAAAATTGACCTTTCCCAGTTCTATGGCCACTGCTGAGTTTTCCAATTTTGCTAGCACATGTAGTGCAGCACTTTAACAACATCATCTTTTAGGATTTGAAATAGTTCAGCTGGAATCCCATCACCTCCACTAGCTTTGTTTGTACTGATGCTTTCTAATTACCACTTGAATTTGCACTCCAGGATATCTGGTCCTAGGGGAGTGATCACACCATCGTGGTTATCTGGGTTATTAATCTCTTTTTGTATAGTTCTGTGTATCTTGCCACCTCTTCTTGTCACTTCCACTGTATAATCATAAGGGATTTGACTTGGATCATATTGAATGGCCTAGTGTTTTTCCTTACTTTCTTCAGTTTAACTGAATTTTGCAATGAGGAGTTCATGATCTGAGCCACAGTCAGCCCTCAGTCTTATTTTTGCTGCCTGTATAGAGCTTCTCTATCTTTGGCTGTAAAGAATATAATCAGTCTGATTTCGATATTGACCATCTGGTGATGTCCATATGTAGAGTTGTCTCTTGTGTAGTTTGTAGAGTGAAGAGGTGGCCTTACTTCCTCAGTAAAACTCATTGTTACATATATTCCTTGAGGAGGAACCAGATCCTGTTTTCTTCTTTGCACTGTTTCTTGATTGCTTCTCTTTGTTTTTGCCTTCCCTTACTTCTTAGAAACTGTTTGAGTTGGTCCTTTGGTGAAACTCAGGGATGGTCTAGGGGGCGGAAACCTTTTTCCTACAAATAAGAAACAGTGAACAAGGAAAGGCATTTGTACTCAGGAGGGCCCCACTCAAAAGGAATATTTTTATCTATTGAACTTTACTTATTAATATTAGTGCTAAATTGTTCATGCACTCTTTATCTTCTGCTCAGTAGTATACCTTCCTGCTTTGAATTTTGTAATATGTATCTTCATTGTTGTTGTTGTTGTTGTTTAGTTGATAATTCATGTCTGATTCTTTTGCAGTCCCATGGACTGTAGCCCACCAGGCTCCTCTGTCCATGGAATTCCCAACCCAGGGAATGAACTTGCATCTCCCACATTGGCTGATGGGTTTTTTACCACTGTGCCACCAGGGAAGGCCATAACATGTATTACCTGTGTCATTTACTTTATAGCTCTTTGTACTGAGATTTTCATATTTCCATATCTGGTTCCATTCCCTGCTAGAGGATAAACTTCATGGACACAGGCCATGGCTTCTACGTGCTACACTGTCATGACAAAGTAGGTGTTCACTAAATTCTTGATAGAGAATGGGCAATTCTGCTCCGTAAATGTAGATTGAAGGGTCTTTACCTTCATTCTCTATGCTTCATTTTCTGTTTAATTGGCTATTAGCTGGAACTGATTGATAGACATGAAGACTTTTTTTAAGAGAATTGGCAGCTATGTAAATATAGCACTTAACCTTAAGCACTCAGCCATTAACCTTAATCACTGTCCATTAACCTTAAAGCACCCCAGGTTTCTCCCTTTACAATCCCCCAAAGCAGACCCCCTGAATGCATTTTTGTAGCATGGAAAAGAATCTTAGTAGAATGCTTTTATTGTTCTGTGAGTGGCTATAAAAACATATTTGAAAGAGAACATTTGACTCCATTTCTTTGCCTAGATAGTAATTTATTTTCCAGGTGTTCAAAGATTCAAAATTGGAAAATTATTTTGAGGAGCTTGTTAGTATATATTTGAGAAAAAGACAAAACAATGCCTTTTTTAAATGAACCACTTATAAGGTTTATAATCACTGCAGTGTCATATCACTTTCTAAAAACCTATAAATTTATGAAAAAATAAATAAACTTTTCCTATAGTTCTTGCTAAAATATTATTTAGTATTAACTCCAGACATGGAAAAATAACCAGTTATTTCAAGAATAATGACTGCCTGAAATATATTCTATCCAATTTCAGATAATAACCAAGAGAAGGCTAAATGGAATTTTTTCTTTAAAAACAATGCTTTAAATTTGTTCTTGGAAGTTTTCTTGTTTATAGATATAACCAATACTGTTGAAATAATAGCACCCATTTTCACAATCCTTTGTAGTCTGCAAAATTTATATTTTCTCTTTTGGGTGTCTCAGGAGAAGTATGTATAATAGCAATAATTGTTATTGGAAAGAAAATGTTGTGTTAATTAATGTATTCCAATTCATTGTGTTTGTTTTATATTGTGGCTTTATTTTTGCCAAGATATACATTCACAACCCTTATAAATGTAGTAAAATAATGTTACAAATTTGCAAAAAGTTTTGTATGTAATTTTATATGCAGTTTTGTTTTACAGCTTCAGTCTTAAAAGGAAAACAATAAGTCAGAGAAGTTCTCATTGTATTCTGAACATAATACATCTTAGGATGGTGGCTGGGGCTGAAGGAGGCACAAAGAGCACCTTGCTGTATTCAGGAAAGCAACTTGATACTAATGGACTGATTATTTTTAGATTTGCAAAAGTGCTCAGTTTTGCTGCAAGTCCCAGAGGGAACTGATACTAGGATGTGTGAGCAACTGAGGGCAGAGTAGGGTCTCCTTTACAACTGCATTTCAAGGCACATTTTATGAATGTGAAATCTCATTGGAAAAACAAGCCAGTGTAACACTATGACTTCAACTCTAGAAGGATGTTAGCTCAACATCAACTGGTTAGCAGTTCCCTTGGAATTTACAGTTACCTGAGAAAGAAGGTGATAGTGAGAGGGAGACTTGGCCGGAGAGTCTGAAGGAGCTCCACAAAGGCAAACCAAATCCAATACTGACCATGCGTTTTGAGAATTAATCAATAGCTTTCATAGACATTACTCTCCATATGTTTACTTCACTCTGAGCATTTTTGTCATTTGTTCATTCATGACCCAGAGGATGCTCTTACAGGTATAAGATCCTAAGGCTGTAGCAATAAGCTGTTTTGTTTTATATTTAATAGCTTTCATATTCCCATGTCACTATATATAGCTTAGACATATCTGTATACATTAACATTGTTTTGACACAATGTAATGAAAAATAGATGCAGATTTAGCTCTGACCTTGAGCAAATAACTGGAAGTAAATTTCTGTCCATCTTTGTAGACCTTTCCAATGCATACATTTATTCTTTTAGTAACATTACTTGAGGAACCTTGTTACTTCAAGTGCATTTTTTGTCATTTCTGTTATTGAATCAGTATTGTAAACATATGTGGGATGTATTTTTTAGTTATTTTATTTTTACAAACATGTTGCAGTTACTGTTCTATAATGCTTTTTGCTTGCAGAGGGACAACTAGGAATAATACAAGTTTCTTTAAGATGAATTGAATATTAAATGCTGTCATAGAGGCTGGATACTGGAAAACTGACTAAAATGTTCCTAATTTTTCTTCCTATAGAACTTGGTTAGGAATAAGTAGTAATGGTAGCCATGTCCCTAAGTTATAAGAAATAGTTAAGTTTATGATAACACTATTAAGTGCAAATTAAACTATCTGGACATCAAGCAAGTTAATGTCTTACACTGGGTTCTCAGGGGCAGTTTAAAGTCTGGATTATAACAAATGTAAATTATTTTCTATGCTTTTAATGTATCACTTTTTGGGGTATTTGTTAGTTTGCATGAGAAACACAAGATTGTAATAATTTAGTAGATGATATTTGTTATGTTTATCTTTTAACTTGGGCACCTCAATGCCTTGCATATATTAGACATTCATATTATTTGTTGAATAAATTAATTATTCTGATTAAACACTGACTAATTTAATAAAGCTTAACTTCAAAGTTTATCACTCTACTGATTATTAGCTCTAAATGTTAGCTCTACATTTGAGTAGCTGCAACATATTTAAAACATTATTTTTGTAACTCACTTTTCTTTTTTTCTTATTTTTGAAAAGATTCTTAAATTTTCTGTGAGATTGACTTTATTTTCATGCTCTTCCAAAATGAATTTTAACCTAGATTTGTATTAAAACTGGAGATATTCTTATCAGGAGAGCAAAGCAGCTGATAAGATTAATGCTGAAGCATTTTAGAGAAAACTACAAAGGTAGAGGCTATTCTATAAGGAGGAATAGGGAGGAGAGCTGTTTTGCTTTGACCCTTGTGTTTCAAGTGAGAACAGGAATGAGTGCCCAGGTAATCAGGAGTTGTGTAAGTAAATCCATATTTCTGTGCATATCACCCATCAGCTAACAAAATATTTGTTCAACTCTAATTACTTATCAAATACTGAGGAAAAGAAAATAAATAGGGATCTTTCCTTCCTACTTCCCAACTAAACCACCAGGTTGCATGTCATGTGAATTTTCTTCCTTAAAACTGTACTTGAAATTCATTTGATTTTATCTGTAAAAGAGTTAGGTCAGAGTGTCCTGCCCAGCCCAGTGAAGTCTGTTTCAACATCTATGTGACTGCATTTTCTCACTTGATATTTTTTTAAACATTAAGTAGGAAGGAATTTAAGAAAATGGCATCTGTTTCATATGGGTTTTTCAACCTTAAGACAAGAAGTCAACACACCAACCATCACTCTAAAACCAATGACAAGAAACAGTATAACAACTCATCACATGCACAGACACCCTTGCACCAAATGAACAAACAAACACACAGCAGATATAAAAAGCAAACCAACTGCAAAAACAATTTCTGCCTCTCTAACAACTCGTTGCAAAATAAATCTCCAATTGAATGTGTATTATCAAAATACACTTTAACCAGGGAGTGTGAAAGGGGCTATACCTCGCTGCCCGGCCCCCGCAACACTCCTGGGACGCAGCACTCCTGGGGGTGGGGGTGAGAACTCTGGCGCCTTGAGCCCATCTGAGGCCTTCTGAAAGAAAAATGATGTCACAGATGTTTCACTGTTTTTTCCTCATCCTCTTTATTTCATTCTCTTGTGCTGTTAAAGATTTTGCCTCTCTTTCCAGTCTCTTCTCATTTTTTTAAACTTCTCACATTTCTCCAATGCTCTCTGATTCCTTTAAACAGAGGGACAGTTCTCCTGACCCAGTATAAACATTCATTCCCACTGGTCCTTTGTACTTTTTTCTCAATTTTTTGCCATGGACGGGGCTTTTCCCCCCAGGGTAAACGTGCAGGTGTAGGGATCATCACCTGTACTTGCCCTACCTAGGGATTTGCTGAAAAACACTGGCTATTAATTAGCATTTTATGATGTGCTTTGCACCCTTCAGAGGAAACTATGTAAGTGCCAAATAGTAATAATTCAGCTCTCTTCTCTCCTTCGGGTTCTGTATGCACCAGTTCTCACCCTCCTGAGGAGGAAAAAGGTCGTATACCTTATTATACCTACCTACAAGATAACACTATCAAGTGTAAAAGCTGCTACAAAGAGGAATAGTTGTACTCATTTCAAAATGATTTTTAATACTTCTCTGGAAAAAAAGAGCAGTCGGCATAACTGTTAGAGGAGGAAAGTACACCACCCACCCACCCCACCAGGCCCAGAATTCTATGCAGTCTGAGCAGGGAGCAGAATTTCTCACCTGTGCTTCCTGTAGTCCTTTCACAATCTGGGAAATCATTTCTATCCTTTATTGTGCTCATCTTTGCATGAAATGTTTCCTGTTGTCTCTAATTTTCTTGAATAGATCTCTAGTCTTTCCCATTCTATTGTTTTCCTCTATTTCTTTGCGTTGATCACTGAGAAAGACTTTCTTAACTCTCCTTGCTATTCTTTGGAACTCTGCATTCACATGGGTCAATCTCTTTCCCTTTCTCCTTTGCCTTTAGCTTCTCTTCTTTTCTCAGCTATTTGTAAGGTCTAGTCAGACAACCATTTTGCCTTTTTGCATTTCTTTTTCTTGGGGATGGTCTTGATCACTGCCTCCTGTATAATGTTCTTAACCTCCATCCATAGTTCTTCAGGCACTCTGTCTATCAGATCTAATTCCTTGAATCTATTTGCCACTTCCACTGTATGATGGTAAGGGTCATACCTGATTTGATTTAGGTCATACCTGAATGGCCCAGTGGTTTTCCCTACTTTCTTCAATTTAAGTCTGAATTTGGCAATAAGGAGTTCATGATCTGGGCCACAGTCAGCTCCCAGTCTTGTTTTGGTTGACTGTATAGAGCTTCTCCATCTTTGGCTGCAAGGAATATAATCAGTCTGATTTCGGTACTGACCATCTGGTGATGTCCATGTGTAGAGTCTTCTCTTGTGTTGTTGGAAGAGGGTGTGTTCTCTTGGCAGAACTCTGCTAACTTTGACCTGCTTTGCTTTGTACTCCAAAGCCAAATTTACCTTTTATTCCAGGTAGCTCTTGGCTTCCTACTTTTGCATTCCAGTCCTCTATAATGAAGAAGACATTTTTTTGCGTGTTAGTTCTAGAAGGTCTTGTAGGTCTTCATAGAACCATTCAACTTCAGCTTCTTCAGCATTACTGGTTGGGGCATAGACTTGGATTATGGTGATATTGAATGGTTTGCCTTGGAAATGAACAGAGACCATTCTGTCATTTTTGAGATTGCATCCAAGTACTGCATTTTGAACTCTTTTGTTGACTAAGATGGCTACTCCATTTCTTCTAAGGGATTCTTGCCCACAGTAGTAGATATAATGGTCATCTGAGTTAAAGTCATGCATTGTCCATTTTAGTTCACTGATTCCTAAAATGCCATCTCCTGTTTGACTACTTCCAATTTGCCTTGATTCATGGACCTAACATTCCAGGTTCCTATGCAATATTGCTCTTTACACCATCAGACCTTGCTTTCATCACCCGTCACAACCACAACTGGGTGTTTTTTTTTTTGCTTTGGCCCCATCTCTTCATTCTTTCTGGAGTTAAATCTCCACTCTTCTCCAGGAACATATTGGGCGCCTACCAACCTGGAGAGTTCATCATTCAGTGTCCTATCTTGTGGCCTTTTCATACTGTTCATGAGGTTCTCAAGGCAAGAATACTGAAGTGGTTTGCCATTCCCTTCTACAGTGGACCACATTTTGTCAGAAATCTAAGATCAACATTCAGAAAGCAAAATCATGGCATCCAGTCCCATCATTTCATGGCAAATAGATGGGGAGACACTGGAAACAGTGAAAGACTTTATTTATTTATTTATTTGGCTCCAAAATCACTGCAGATTGTGACTGCACCCATGAAATTAAAAGACGCTTGATCCTTGGAAGAAAAGCTATGACCAACCTAGACAGCATATTAAAAAGCAGAGACATTGCTTTACCAACAAAAGTTCATCTAGTCAAAGCTATGGTTTTTCCAGTAGTCATGTATGGATGTGAGAGTTGGACTATAAAGAAAGCTGAGCGCTGAAGAATTGATGCTTTTGAACTGTGGTGTTGGAGAAGACTCTTGAGAGTCCCTTGGACTGCAAGGAGATCTAACCAGTCAATCCTAAAGGAAATCAGTTCTGAATATTCATTGGAAGGACTGATGCTGAAGCTGAAACTCCAAGACTTTGGTCACCTGATTTGAAGAACCGACTCGTTAGAAAAGACCCTGATGCTGGGAAAGATTGAAGGTGGGAGGAGAAAGGGATGACAGAAGATGAGACGGTTGAATGGTATCACTGATGCGATGGACATGAATTTGAGTAGGCTCCAGGAATTGGTGATCGACAGGGAAGTCTGGTGTGCTGCAGTCCATGGGGTCGCAGAGAGTAGGACACAACTGAGTGACTGAAACAGCTTTAGGTTCACTTGTCTCAGTGATCGCCTTCACCATACAGAAAGGCCCTCTTGGTGCAGTTTCTGCATGGTGCTATTTTTGGCATATGCACAATTTATATCTTTCATCTATTTTTTTCATTTAAAATATGGGAAGGCTGATTCTATTAGCAAGGAAAGTTCAGGTTTAGCTCATTTGCTTTTTTCTAATTATATCATTTTTAATATTATGTTATAGTCAGAGAAATCTCAAAGAAACTTTTTTCCAAGGAAGCCAAGAGATAAAGAAAGAGAGTTAGGACTTTCCCACTTGCTAACAGATGAGACTGAGTGCCATTGTTGCATTGATGTAACATACACAGCTTTGTCTGGTGTTGAACTGTACCAGGTCTTCAATAAGATCAGGAACTGTGAGTCTCAGGCATCTGGATTCTTCCTTCAATATAGGTATGGAAAACAGAAGTATGATTCATTCGTGCCTTAGTATAGTGTTTTTAATTATACTTTTCTTTTTAACTTCTTTTAATGTAAAAATTTCCCCTTAGAACAAGTGTTTTAAGATAATTCTCATAGTATTAGGGCTCACATTTATTAATTTAAATGCTTTCCTTAGTGTCTTCACTGACTGAATGATTGGATATTTTTATCCATCCATTTTCATGGTAATTACAACAGGTATTCCATTTGACAAATATATAATACTAAGATTTATTCATGGATGGCATTTTAATGTTTTCCATTTCTTTTGTTCCTATAATCTTATTCCTTTGTAAGTTAATATTATGGAAAATAAAGTGATTACACATAGAAATATTAAAACTTTCAAAGGGAGTAAGAGGGAGGAAACATATTTAATAAGTATTGGGTACTCTGTTTAACTCTGTATATAGTTTGTTAATGTAATCTTTGCGTGTATCTGCATAGTTTCTTTTTTGTTGTTGTTTTTGTTTTAAACCCAAGCAGTATCTTCATGAAGAAAACATACGTGATGATTCAAAGAGACTAAGTAAATTATTTAGGTTGGTGTCTAGAGTTAGTGGTAGAGCTGAGATTCAAACCCAGACCTGCCTAACTCCAAAGGCCAGTTTTGTAGCACTGATATACCATATACAATATCCTTCTTACTGCCACTCTCACCGTCACTGGATGTGTTACCAAGGATATGTGCGTCACTCTGAACTTAAGCAATTTTAAAAGCTGTTGCTAATTATGTTATCTGCCATTTAGGGTTGGAGTACTACTTTACTTTGTGAATGTCCATGTTTTACTGTGTTTGAGATTTCCCTTTTCCAGTCTTAAAACCTACTGATATGACTTTATCTGTAGCCTTGGTTTAGTGCGCTGATATTCCCCTGACATAATGTGGTAAAGTACATTGTGGTAAAAGTTTAAGAGCAGAATACTGCTTTACCCCTTACTATACTATGTGATCTGTTTTGGCACATGGATTTGTTTTTGAAAGATTTTTGTTTAGCTCTAAAGAATTTAAAGTTATTTTGTTTGACAAACATTGAATGTCTTATCTGGTAAAAATGGAGGGATAGGGGTAGTTTTATCTGAAAAAGATGAGAATTTGATGGGATAAAAGACAAGCAAAATATAGGTTAAAAAAACAAACACCAGTGATTAATGACCAGTAAAAATGCAATAAGTTTGAACCTATTTCTCAAATAATTAAGATATTTCCTAAGATTTCCTCGCCTATAGTGTCTAGATGTTTACTTTAACTCCTCCTTATCCCAGATTCAAATCACATCTAAGTCCAAAGTCTTCCTCAAATTTCTGCCTGTTCCTGAAACATGTTTGTATAGGGTAATAGGACAGTAAAACTTGTGTTTTTCTTTGTAACTGATTTTTGACTCTCAGCTATTGTTTCTTCAATTTTGAAATATGTTCCATTTCTCTTGATTTTACTTCCATGGATATATAAGCACACATATATATTCACATATGCCTTTTTTCTAGTGCAGCCATAAATATTAATTTTTTTTTTTTATAGACTGGGCACTCAATTTGAAGTGAAGTAATCCCCAGAGCCATCCAGTACTGTTCATTGAGTTAGTCTCTTAAAACTCTATTAAATTTAGTTAGCGATCAGTGTCAAGTCAGTACAATTAATAATGATCCTGGGCATTAACCTAAGCTACTGAGGGAACAAAAATTTGTGAGTCAGATGATTTGAAGGACCAGTATTCCTAATATGTTGTTCACAATTAGAAGCAGCACATTTTTATTGGAACCAGAGATCTAAAAAAAGGATTTCCCAAGTCAGCTGTAGGTATAAACGCATGTTTCCCTAGAAACCAGGATGGAAAAAAAAATGTTCGGAAATATGGATGGTTTAGACTATCTCTTTTTGGCTGCGGGAATTGGGGATTTTGTTGCACTCTAGCAATTCCAGGTCTAGGTTTCATAACACTTTCATTCTCTCTCTCCCATGAGGATATAAAGCCTTTGGGGTAGGTTGCTAACACAATCTATTTTTATCCCTCGAAAGACTGGAATTATTGTCCTACAAATCTAAGCTTTGCTTTTTTAACATTACCGTAGATGTCAAGGTCTTTTGATTCTTTCTGCATCTATTTATTCCTTTGTGCCGTGGAAAAATGAGATATAGAGCAACTATTCCAACATTTTATTAAAAATCTCATACAGAAAAAGACACCTAAAGATCCTCCTTTGGGGATTTCCTTGCACTCCTTTAAAACGTTATATATCTGCTTAATAAAAGAGATATAAATATGTTGAGTCAGAAAAATGTTATTATTTTAAAATGATATTGGGTCAAGAAGTCACTCTGATTTCTAAAAAAAAATATTTCTGGGAAAAAACATGCACCCATACAGTTTAATATCATTTTGCTTGCAAGGCCACTCACAAGTGTTAACATTTTATGGCTCATGGCTCGGGACAGAAAAGAAATATCACAAAAGATAGAGAAAATGGTTTCATCCCAGTGTCTGTTGAGCTTAAGGAAGCTTTTTGTGTGTGTCTATTGCTGGTTTTGAACTTCAGAGTTTTTGCTGGAAAACATGACTAACATATCATAATTCCCCATTTTAGTGTCTCTACTTACTTGTTGAAAGGCCTGGTAAACAAGAGATTTCTCTCTCTCATTTTTTTTTTTTTTCTTCCTCTGTCTGCTCTAAGTGTTCTGTCTTTACTGTTTGCTAGCCAGTAGAGAATCATAATCTATTTTTCCCACTGACCCAAATAATTTTATATATGAAATCCAATTATTTAAAAAAAGATATCAAGTACCGTCTTGAAGGAGAAACAATTCAAATCTCACTCAGGCAGCCAAATGGTTGAATGGGTGCAAGATTGGGACAGGCCTACTTTTATCCCCTTGGACTCTTTGTAGAGTTTCTGCTAAGGAATATTGCTAAGAAACATCAAAAAATTAAAAGATAATTGGAGGAGAAGTTCTGGGATTTGTGTATAAACTTGGCTCTGTACTATACATAAGTAACTGTTAACTCTTAGCTGTATGGAAGCCTCAGGTTTTTAGCAATAACTGACGGTCTCATTTCTAAATTCATTATACTTTTTCCTTAAGTTAACTCACTGTCTCAGCGCAGGGTGAGGACCATCCAGCAAGGCCTAGTATGTATTCTTCCATGTTCTCACCTTCTTTAGTGTTTGTTTTTTTAATTTTTTTATTATTATTTTATTTTCTAGCAATATTTCATAATTCTTGCTATCTTCTATTGACTACAAGATCATTTATTTCTCCTCAAATACTTTGTCACATAGCCTAGTTATAATATAAAATAAAATGTAGTTTTGATTAGGAACACAAAACCTGTGGCGGATTCATTTTGATATTTGCAAAACTAATACAATTATGTAAAGTTTAAAAATAAAATAAAATTGGAAGAATAAAAAAAAAATTAAAGAAAAATAAAAATGAGGATTATTAAGGACCTTGTTTATAAGTAAAGCAATTCTCCTTAGTTAATTTAGACCTTGAAACTTCTGACAACAGAAACAATAGAGGATTTATGACCTCTTTATGAGTTATAACCATACAGGAATCCGAAGCACTTAAGGAATCTCTGAATGATTTTTTTCTCTTCTTCCCATTCTTTATTAGATTATCTAGCAGTAAATTTAGTAATTGGTGAATATTTGGTCATTGCACTAGTCTAAAACATAATGAAAGATTTTATGCTTTTTGTTTAAACTATTAATGTTTTTGTTTCATTTTACTCTTTATTTCATTAACAATTTGAAAAGAGTAATAGCACAGATAACTGTTATTTCCAATTATTTTTAAGTTCATATTTTTCTTTAGTCTATATTCTTTATGAATAGAACACATATCAGCATGGTTGGGAAATAAAATTAGTTACTGTGATTATATGAAGAACTTGCCTCTTGGTAATAACAACAGATTTATCACTAAGACATCTCATTTTACATAAGTAGTTAAACTACCATATAAAAGCAATGTGGGAAGTCATACAAATTGAACCAAGTTACAGCCATATTTATTAGAACAATGCTTTTACATCTTTTAAAAGCACTTTTCACACATATCCCATTTAGCACATGTGGGCAATCATTTAGATTAACAACAACAAAAAACTTTCCTAATAATCACCAGTTACCATGTAAAAGCACAAAAGCCTTCCTTACGTTTGGGGACACAAAAGAAGGAAGTAAGGTAACCTGTGCTTTATTAGTTTGTATCAGATACAAAGCTTTTTCTAAACTTTAAATCCAACTGAAAGCAGCTGCTGGAGAAATGTCATTACCCTGTACCTTAAGCTACAAAAACCAATTTAATGGTGACATTTTATTTTGTTCAGATGGTCTACTCTTTTCTTCTGTTTAAACCAGTAAATCCTATGGAAACTGTATCTGGATGAAATCACTGGAAGGTGAAGGCCCATGACCAAAAACATTCTTTAAAGATTACAGGGATGTAGCAGAATGGGATAGCAGCACTAACAAGAGCAAAGGTCTCCCAAAGACAGGAAGTAATATTACATCATTCAGATACACATCCACATTTTCCTTTTCCTAGAGGGGATAGAAAGTTTACTTTTCAAAATATCAATACATAAACCACGTAATTACTTTTAAGACACATGTGCCGTGCTTTTCAGCTCAGCCTATTTGTATTTGAAATTTTATAATAATTACTTCTAACCTGTCCAGGTTAAAGCTTTTTCATAAATATTTCTTCAATTTTGACCATTTATTTGTTTTTACTGAATTCAAATGAAAAAAAAAAAAGAAAGAAAATCACCACTCTCTCTTTGCACATGCACACTAGCACATATATATATAGAAAGTCACAATCAAAATTTGAAAAGCAAGCAAAATTTAACACTAAGACTGACCTAGCTTTTTCAAAAATATTTTACTACAGAAAGACAGCTTTAGTAAAAAGAAAACAAAAAATACTTGATATGAATCTAATAATCACCTTTTATTTTTTTTTATTTATTTTTTTAAATTTTATTTTATTTTTAAACTTTACATAATTGTATTAGTTTTGCCAAATATCAAAATGAATCTGCCACAATCACCTTTTAAAAAACTTTTTTAGTTGGAGGAAAACTGCTTTACAATGTTGTGTTGGTTTCTAATATACAACAGTGTGAATCAGTGATAATTATGCATGTATTTCCACCCTCTTGAGCCTGCCTTTCCCTCCCTCATCCTAGACCTCTAAGTCATCACACAACACCAGAATGGGCTCCCTGTCATAAGTCTTCATTAGAAAAACTTCAGAACCAGATTATTTAATCTAGCACCAACTTTCACTGAAAATGATAGTGAGCAGTGTCTCTACTTCTTTCACTAATTTTTATTTTTAATTCATTCTTCTTAACTGGTAGCATGCCTTTGTTCATTCATTTACTCATTCATAATTTATAGCTTATCCCTGGAAAGGACTTAATAGTTGTAGATAACAAAAGGCTTTGACTTAAATAGTTGATAAAAAAAAAAAAAAAACAAAGAGAGGGAGCAATTCTGGTTAACACTGTTACATTGATATGAGCATAAAATAAAGATCCGAGTTTCATTGCATATAAGAACCTAGCAAAGCGCTTTTGTAATGACCCTAAATGCAGTACACCGAGCACCTGCTGTGGATTGTAGTTATAACCTTTACATAAGTGAGATAGCTTTGCCACTTCGGAATGACTCTCAGGTGGTCCTGGCACAGCCTGGTCACATCTGCTAAGTCTTAAAAAGATGAGGGTGAGGGTTCTGCATGCTGGCTTTGTGACATATGACCTTGCTGAAAGTTTTGGGCAAGCAAGAAAAGCAAAAGTTCCCATTATATGGAAGAGAGAGTTCCAAATTAAAAATGCTGTATTGGGTGCCTCCAATGGGTGACTTTTCCTTTCTGGCCCTAAACTTTTCTCTTAAGTGAGTTTGTTGTGATAGATCGTTTCCAAGGATATGCTCTTCGCTCAGAGTTCTTAGCAAGAATTTCATTTCACTTGTGGTGATTTGGAGCTTCCCAGGTAGCACAGTGGTAAAGAATCTGCCTGCGAATGCCCAAGAGTTAAGAGACTCATGTTCAATCCCTAGGTTTGAAAGATCCCTTGGAGTAGGAAAAGGCAACTCACTCAAGTGTTCTTGCTGGTAAAATTCCATGGACAGATGGAGATGGAGCCTGGTGGGCTACAGTCCATGGGGTCACAATGAGCTGGACATGACTAAGCATGCATGCAGTCATGTGGCTTACACTGGGTCTGTCATTTGTTCATTCAACAAACATTTCATATATGGCTTGATGAATTATGGTTTCTATCTGCTTCAGGCTTAGACTTTAAGCAGGAGAAACAGAAATGTAAACAGATTATTAAAGTATAGAAAATGGTACTATAATATTGTTACTTGCAGTTATGTTAAAGGAAGCATGTAACTCGTCTTTTGAGCTCAAGAAAGCAGCTGTCTTGAATAAGAGTGCGGTATGTAATCACTATCAAGGAAAGAGGGAATGCCATTTCTGGAAGAGAAATGGCCTATGTGAAAGGCAGATGGTGAAAGGTTGGGAAATGAAAAATAATTCTTAGAAGGTCAATGTAGTTGGAATGCACTAGAAATGTGAAAGTGGCTTTAAAAATAGATAGAGGCCAGATCATAAAAGGAATGTCATGAAAATTTTGTGTGGTTCAGTGCTTAGGGTCATGGACCCCGAGTCCAGTGCCTGGAATGGATTTCTGACTTAGTCATTATGTGGTCTACATGTTACAAAAATGTATTTAACACCTCTTAACCTCAGTTCCCACATGTGAACATGTGATTAGATTTCTCTCTTATTGAATTATGCTAAGGAATAAATTAACTCATACTAAACCTGAAACTCGAAGTACACAACAAAAACTGAAACATGCAAAATTGCTCATTGAGACACCAAATCACAACATGTAAATTTTTAAAGGGAATTCTTGAGCACTGATCATTCTTTGAAACACCTTTCACTTTCAAACTGTTTATTGGCTAAATACAAAGAGAGAGGTCAAGGGTTCATGAAGAAATTATGATCACAACAAACTGGAAAATTCTTAAAGAGATGGGAATTCCAGACCACCTGACCTGCCTCCTGAGAAATCTTTGTGCAGGTCACAAAGCAACAATTAGAACTGGACATGGAACAACAGACTGGTACCAAATCGGGAAAGGAGTACGTCAAGGCTGTATATTGTCACCCTGCTTATTTATGTGCAGGGTACATCATGAGAAACGCTGGGCTGGAAGAAGCACAAGCTGGAATCAAGAGTGCCAGGAGAAATATCAATAACCTCAGATATGCAGATGACACCACCCTTATGGCAGAAAGGGAAGAAGAACTAAAGGGCCTTTTGATGAAAGTGAAAGAGGAGAGTGAAAAAGTTGGTTTAAAACTCAAGATTCGGAGAACTAAGATCGTGGCATCCAGTCCCATCACTTCATGGCAAATAGATGGGGACACGATGGAAACAATGACAGACTTTGGTTTTTTTGGGCGGGGCTCCAAAATCACTGTAGATGGTGACTGCAGTCATGAAATTAAAAGATGCTTGCTCCTTGGAAGAAAAGTTGTGACCAACCTATTAGACAGCATATTAAAAAGCAGAGACATTACTTTGCCAACAAATGTCCATCTAGTCAAACTATGGTTTTTTCCAGTAGTCATGCAAGGATGTGAGAGTTGAACTGTAAAGAAAGCTGAGTGCCAAAGAATTGATGCTTTTGAACTGTGGTGTTGGAGAAGACTCTTGAGAGTCCCTTAGACTGCAAGGAGATCCAACCAGTCAATCCTAAAGGAAATCAGTCATGAATATTCATTGGAAGGGCTGAAATAGCTGCAAAAGCTGAAACTGCAATACTTTGGCCACCCGATGTAGAGAAATAACTCATTGGAAAATACCCTGATGCTAGGAAAATTGAAGGCAGAAGAAGGGGATGACAGAGGATGAAATAGTTCGATGTCATCACCGACTCAATGGACATAAGTTTGAGCAAGCTCCAGCAGTTGGTGATGGACAGGGAAGCCTGGGTGTGCTTCAGTGGGGTCGCAAAGAGTCAGACACGACTGAATGTCTGAACAGGACTGAATTGAACCTGTGGGCATCCATTCTCATGAAATAAGGGATGATGTGGTACCACCTGCATCACTTCAGACCTAGAGATGGAGCTGGAGGTGGGAGGGTCCCAGCTGTGAACATCTGAATCACTCCCAAAGGTGCTTCAGTAAAGGTGGTCACCTTCTACCACCTTCCAGATCCAAAGTACCACCAGCCCTCCAGCCTGAGGCTGACCTGAGCAGGTAGTTGGAAGATCTATTGCTGAGTCAGGTTCATCTCAGTTGGATATGCATGTTCTAATACTATAAGGAGGCTGACTTAAGGTGATCAAATAGTTATCTTTTAAGGGCAGAGAATTTGTGAGCTTGTCAGAGTTTTACTTAATGGTTTATTTTCACAGGAAAATAAAACCTTCCTTAACAGTGTTTTTGAAAAGGAGACAAAAATGAAGTTTCATTTTGATATCATAAATGAACTTGTTCTACTTACCAGTTTAACATTAAGGCACCAAAATGAGTGATTGGTACATAGTGATTAAGTTTTGTGTGTTAGCAGCTATGCCAAGCTATGAAGTATGTCCTGGATAAACTGGAAAGCCATTATAAGGAGAGAAATATGATTGGGAAGTTTTGAGATAGTTTTGAGCTGAGGTTTAAACAAGTGTGTTGGGGGAGGAGGAAGGAATTAGAAGAGGTCATTTAAGAAACTAAAATCTTCCAAAAGAAATGTTAATGCTTACAATGAAAGCTGTAGCCAAAGTGGATGGAGTAGATTTGGTAGATATTTAAGAGGTAGGATATAGGACTCAAGAACATATAATGGAATGTGAAAAATGAGGAATCAATGACTTCTGGTTTTCTGACTTGAGTGATAAGACATAAATGAAGAGGAATTCGTATTTTATTTTTAGTTTCTTAAGTTTGGCATCTTTCTGAGAGATTCAGATAAACATATAGTTGGAAATCATCTGTGACCATGAGTCAAGGCTGTATTAGAAATAAAAAATAAAAAGTATACTTATCTATATAGCAATAGCATGCATGAGAACACCTATGAATAATATCTATCAAAGGAGAAAAGAAAGTCAGTGGTAGATCATATGATACTGTATCTGAAAGAAACCTCAGAGATAATTTAACAATGATTTGCAATATGCTTTAGCTTTATTCAAGTTAAACAGTACAAATCTAACATATAAAACCAAAAATATGAAGCCAGTTAATTGAGGAGGGAGCCATGGGGAGGGCCTTACCTGTACAGTCAGTCTTCACCCGTTTAGAAGACCCCTCCATTCCTTCAGGATCAGTCAGGGTTAACAGGAACAACTTGAAAATCACTGGTCTCCAATAATCTTCTCATATTTTTGTGCTATAATTGATATTAACCCCCCCAAAAAACTTGGCACATTTAATGTGTACAATATGATGAGTTGGGAATATGCATACAACACCTATTAAACCATTACAACAGTCAAGAAAAATAATTACCAATTTCAAAAGTTTTCTTCTGCCTTTTTGGTTCTTTTTTTTTAATATTTATTTTATGGTAAGAGCACTTAACATGAGATCTAGCCTCTTAACAAATATTTATGTCTATAGTACTGAATTGTTAACTATAGACACTATGTTGCACGGTAGATTTCTTGAACTTATTCATCTTTCACAACCCAACATTACACCCATTGAAAACAAGCTATGCCTTTTCCCTTCCCTTGCCTCATCATCTTTCCATGTAATATACAAGGAACTGATCATAAAATAAACTAGGTGATTTAAAGTTGGACATAATCCAGATGCATTTATATGTGTTACAGAATTCAGTAATGGTAGGGTCAAAACTTAAGTCTCTATCTCTCAGAACCATACAGTGGATGACTTTCATAAGACACTCTGTGAGTCTCTATGTTTACTCCTCAAATAGCTCAGTTCCATGTTAAAATTTAAGGGGAAATGTCTGTATAATCAGGTGGCTTCGAAAGAGCTCTTCCTACTTCAATCCTCTCTTTATTTTGCCAATAGTAATGCATGCTCCTGCTTCAGAAAATTTTAATGGATTTTTATTGGAGTATAGTTGATTTACAATGTGGCATTAGTTTCTGCTTTACAACAAAGTGAATCAGTTATACATATACATATATCCACTCTTTTTAAGGTTCTTTTCTCAAATAGATCATTATAGATTATTGAGTAGATTTCCCTATGCTTTATAACAGGTTCTTATTAGTTATGCATTTTACATATGTGTGTGTGTTCAGCCACTCAGTCATGTCTGACTCTTTGTGACCCCATGGACTGTAGCCTGCCAGGCTCCTCTGTTCATGGAATTTTCCAGGCAAGAATCCTGGGTTGAGTTATCATTTCCTACTCCAGATGATTTTCCCGACCCAGGGATTGAACTCACATCTCTTGAGTCTCCTGCCTTGGCAGGTGAATTCTTTACCACTGGGCCACCTGGGAATATATTTATAGTAGCGTGTATATGTCAATCCCAATCTTCTAATTTATTCCTCCTCTTCCTTTCCCCCTTGGTAACTATACATTTGTTTTCTACATATGTGACTCTATTTTTGTTTTGTAAATAAGTTCATTTGTACCTTTTTAAGATTCTACATATAAGTGATATCTTATATTTGTCTTTCTCTGACTTCAGAATTTAAAGATAGATTTATATAATAAGTCTTTCCCTACCTCTGTGCATCAAAGGCAACTAAATGAGGCTCTCATCAGTATCATTCTTTTGTAACTTTCCCCATTTTTGCTATCTTTTTTATATTCTAATCTTTATGCATCAATTACAGTGACTTTTTTCAAAATGAAAGATCATATCATCACTCCATACCACCAGTCCATTATAATGAATTCCTATTACAATGAGGCAGAAGCAAATTTTTACCCTGACTCTTAAGGCCCTAAATGGCTTATATCTGTCTATGTCTTTGTCATTATCTCACTTTAAGAGAAAATTCACTACTTTTATTAACCCTATCAAAAATACTGTTTTGGCTTAAGACATTGTAGTGATACTACCTTCTTTCTAAATGTTCTTGCCCCTATCTGAGAAGATAAAGATCCTTCAGAAATCAGCTTAAATGTTCACTCTTCAGAGCACAGTTTTTGTTTGTTTGTTTGTTTTTCTGTCTTCCCTCCATTGTAACTTTAGTACACAACTTTGGAGAGAGAGATTTGAGTTCTGCTCTGAACTCTTAAACCACTCATTTCCTCAGGCCCATGACTTTCCTGGTCCTTTTTAAAGATTAAAAATAGGGATATCATTGGTATTATTGTCAGAGTTGTTGTGAGATTAAGAATTCAATAAGTTGAAACTCTTATTTATGTTAATCTCTGTCTCTCTTAGGCTTCCCTGGTGGCTCAGAGGTTAAAGTGTCTGCCTGGAATGCAGGAGACCTGGGTTTGATCCCTGGATCAGGAAGATCCCCTGGAGAAGGAAATGGCAAACCCACTGCAGTACTCTTGCCTGGAGAATCCCATGGAGGGAGGAGCCTGGTAGGCTACAGTCCATGGGGTCACAAAGAGTCGGACACGACTGAATGACTTCACTTTCACTGTCTCTTTTAACTAGAAAAGAATTTAAGTTGAATTTTTTTATTAGAGTTTAAAATAAGAAAAACTAGGAATATGAATATCTCAATGGAAAATGATATTAAAAGGAGATTAAACTTTTTAGCTTACCAGCCATGCCCAGGACTTGGCATTAATTAATTAATTATCCATTAATATTTACTATAAATTATCCATTAATACTTACTAATATTTACTGACTTTGTTGCTGCTGCTGCTGCTAAGTCGCTTCAGTCGTGTCCAACTCTGTGTGACCTCATAGACGGCAGCCCACCAGGCTCCCCTGTCCCTGGGATTCTCCAGGGAAGAACACCGGAGTGGGTTGCCATTTCTTTCTCCAATGCATGAAAGGGAAAAGTGAAAGTGAAGTAGCTCAGTCGTGTCCGACTCTTAGCAACCCCATGGACTGCCGCCTTCCAGGCTCCTCTGTCCACGGGATTTTCCAGGCAAGAGTACTGGAGTTACTGAATTTAGTTCCTGTAAAACAGAAACACACATACTCTGTAAAAGAAGTAGGTATGCAGTTATGTTGTAATATATTGATACTGTAGTATAGACAAGTGCAATATTTAATCAAAACATAGAGTGAGGAAGAGAAGGATTTATATAAAGGTTTGGTTTGATTTGATTCTCAGATATTGAAGAGGTGTTCAGCACAGAGGAAACATCATTCCAAGCAGAAAATCATGGGTAGAATCTCAGCCAGTTCTAACCCTGAGGAGAATGCAGTGAGAAGGTTCAGAAGGAATTTTTTTTAGGAATAGTTTTAAGGAATAGGAGTCAATTAAGTCTGAAGAGGTCTTAGTGTTAGTCTTAATCTTCTTAGTCTTAGAAGTCCTAGTCTTCTAATGAAGTCTAATGAAGTTTTAAGGAATAGGAATCAATGAAGTCGAATGAAGTCTAATGCTTCTGTGGTTAACAGTTTAAAATTTTTGAAGTAGTTATAAAATTTGAATATGTGGAGATCACTGGTAAATTTTTCAAGAATGATTGCCTTACACTAGTGCAGGCAAAATGCAGATTCTGTGTGTTGAGGAATGAATGAAGTTTAAAATGGAAAACAAAAGGTTAAACTACTGTTTCAAAAAGGTTTATCTATCCAAAGGAGAGGTTGAATGACAGTTGTAGGAATTGGAATATTGATGGAAAATGTCTTTAAAATGGAGGAAGTTCAAACTATAAGGGAAGAAGAAAAGTTAGTATAGAGAGGACATTTGAAAATAAAAGCAACATGGTTAATAACCTAGGTAGATGAGCTCAGAGACACTTCTTTTGTGTCTGGAAAGAAAGGAAGATGCCAATTTTAATTTGGGAGGTTATGGATTGAATAGCTCTTATGGAAACATACAAGGAAGATTCTCAGTTGTCTTTTCTCTGGAGCCCTCCTGTCCTTTTTCCTTGGGTCCACTCCGATTGTGTGCTATGAACAAACTCTTCTACTGAAGTGGAGTAGGTGTCTACACGTGGTAACTTGCTTCTGCATTAGAAGAGGCCATTATTAATACAAACCTATTCAAAATAAAGATCTGAGAAACATGAAAAATCAAGAATGCCAGACTGTGAGGAAGAATAAATGTGACTTAAAGGAAGCCAGCCAGACAAAAAAATAGACCATAGCTATTCTAACTTCAACAATAAGAGTCTTTAATGATCCTATGGAGCTAGTGTCAGTATCAATGATCATGGAAAATTAGTTCCTCACATTCTTTCAGGGATGCTTTGGCTTCTTTACATAAAATTCCTTGGGAAGACTCCAGAAGTCACAGTTGCTATATGTAAAATTTTGTCATTTCCTCTTGCCTGATTAACAGGAACCCCTGCATTATATGTTGCACTATAAAATATTGCAGCAGTGGTATCCTGAAAATGTAATACAAGCCAAAAATCAGGCTATACATCTTTTGTTAATTCCTCAGAATGCTTCAGTAATAAGGTATATTTTTGTGAGAAAAAAAGTATTATTCAGTATGTAACATGTCAATGCTTAATGCTACATGGGAAAATGGCTTATAAGTTCTAAGGTGCTAGTCATCATATAAGAGGCATTATATACTAATGGAGAGATAGGCATAGTTCAGATATATCACCAGTACTTTAAAAAAATAAAAGCTCACTTAAAGACAACTTAGCATCAAAAGAAATCCAAATGACTGAACATCACAAAATTTTAACAGTATTGCTAAGGTAATAGAATGTTCAAACCGCTAAATCCTGCCATTGAAGCAGTTGTGTCTGTGAGACTGTAAATGTATAAATATGAAAGAATTGAGCAACACAGAATTAAATGAGAAATTAGAATAAGAAAAGTAAAATTAATCATAAATTTGTTTTTTATAAGCATGAAACAAGTTCATTTAATTTATGTGGTTTGGTTTTCTTCCATTTAAATTGATTCCACCCTAAAGATAGTCAAATGAGCTAAGCATTAACAGTTAGGTATTCTAAACTGGATTTAACCCTTCTCAGAATGTCTGTTTGTTTTGGTCCCAAAAGGTCTACACAAAATTTACGGGACGATTGAGAAGGTACATATCTCCGCTATTTGTCCATGGCCTCTGCTTGATTATAATACACCAAATATTTTCTCTTCATGCACAATTGCCCTAAATTATGCATCCAAAGTTTGCCTTATTTAAAAGACGTGAAGACAGCTGTAAAAAAAGAGCTTTCCAAGTATTTGTGCATCAAAAATACATATTCATGATGGAAAATTACCCACCCAAAATGTGTTCTTTGCAAGGGGAAATATTATAATTTAGCGAAAGTTAAATTCTGTCTCTTCATAACTCTTTATTTGTGTCACTGCTGGTATGACACAGCAGGGCATTCAGTGGCAATACTTGAAATTTTGCTCTGTTTGAATGTTTAAACATATTGAACTTAAGAACCAAATTCTAAGGATATAAATGACTGAAACATAAGGTAGCTTCAGACTGCTCACTAAGAACATTTATCAACATATTTAATCTGCAATTCATTTCACATCCTATGTATAGAACATCATGTCTATTACATGTCATTTATAATGGAATATACTTAAAACACATTATGCTTTCTTAAAAAAAAAGTGACATATACCCTGTGAATTTTAAGGTTCTATTTAGATGTGAAAATAATCTTACAAAAAGAAAGTTATTTTGAAAGTAAAGGACTAAATAAGTTTGCTTTTCAATTGCTGTCTTGGGAATTCTTACTTTGAAATATAAGGCGATTTGAATGTGTGCATGTAGGCCCTGCAGTGAAGCTGATGTGACTCAGTTTTGTACTTTGGAATATTTGGGTTTCAGTTGCAGAGTCACAAACAACACGTGAAACCAGGAGTCTAAAGCCCTGGCTTCTCCACTTCCTACATGTACTTCCTTTTTGCTTTCTTATTCTTGAGGGAAAAATTGATCCATATCTAGTCATAGAGTTTAGTGTGTCTTAAATTAGATAGCATACAATAAAGTTTTGAGTAAACTGTAAAACACTAATCAAATGGGACAGCATATTATAATTCAAGTTGCTGGTATTCAAAACAACAAACTGGGAAAAGTGTAAAGGCTATGAGACCTTTAGAAAGTGAAAGTTATTCAGTCATGTCTGACTCTGTGACCCCATGAAATTCTCCAGGCCAGAATACTGGACTGGGTAGCCTTCCCTTCTCCAGGGGATCTTCCCAACCCAGGGATCAAACCCAGATCTCCCACACTGCAGACGAATTCTTTACCAGCTGAGCCACAGGGAAGCCCAAGAATATTGAAGTGGGTAACCTATCTCTTCTTCAGGAGATCTTCCCAACCCAGGAATCAAACTGGGGTCTCCTGCATGTCAGGTGGCTTCTTTATGAACTGAGCTATGAGACCTTTAGATGGCACTGAATGGCTAGATTTGAGGGTGGTGGTGGTTTAGTCTCTCGGTCTTGTTGGACTCTTGCGACTCCATGGACTGTAGCCCACCATGCTCCTCTATCCATAATATTTTCCAGACAAGAATACTGGAGTGGGTTGTCATTTCCTTCTCCAAGATTTGAGGGTAAATGCATTTATATTCTTTGCTTCATAGCTAGATGAAAGAGCAATAGAGGCTGGAAGTTTTTTTTTTTTTTAATGCAACTTTTGCAAGTTGCGTAACATTCATCCCAAATGATTAGTACTGTTGTTATTCATTCTCCTCATGTTAATTTTTTCTGATAATTGATTAAAAATTACAGTTTCCTTGGAGAAGGCAGTGGCACCCCACTCCAGTCCTCTCGCCTGGAAAATCCCAAGGACGGAGGAGCCTGGTGGGCTGCAGTCCATGGGGTCACTAGGAGTCGGACACGACTGAGCGACTTCACTTTCACTTTCACGCATTGGAGAAGGAAATGGCAACCCACTCCAATGTTCTTGCCTGGAGAATCCCAGGGACGGGGGAGCCTGGTGGGCTGCTGTCTCTGGGGTCGCACAGAGTCAGACATGACTGAAGCAACTTAGCAGCAGCAGCAATATTGGATAGAGCCCACCCATTTACCATTTAAGGCAGTGGTTAAAGAACCTGCCTGCCAGTGCAGGAGACATAAGAAATGCGAGTTCAATCCCTGGGTTGGGAAGATCCCCTGGAGAAGGAAATGGCAACCCACTCCAGTATTCCTGCCTGGAAAATTCTGTGGACAGAGGAGCCTGGCGGGCTACAGCCCATGGGATCTCAAAGAGTTGGATGTGACTGAGCGCACATGCAGACTCTGGGGGGATGTGGTTCAGCCCATAACACCTTTCTGGCTGTAGCCTTGTCAAGTTGCCTCTCCCACTTGGGCCATAGTGACCCATCTCTAAAAATGTGCAGGATGAACCTGGGGCCCCACTGGCCTATGTGATGCCAACCTGCTTGCTCCTTTAAAAAAAAAAAATTACAGTTTCCTGTGCTTCATTGTATTTTTGAAAAAGTTTCCCAAAACTTAAGTTTTGACACAAAGATAGCACTGTATTACTAACTTCTGTACCTGCTGAGTTAAGGAAACAAAGCCAAACTTCTATTCCATTACTTTATGGCCTTTTAATCTGCATTTGTGATGATCATACATTTCTTTAAATTAATTGTAAAATCTCTAATGCCAAGAATTCTTAACATTTTGAAAATGAGAATTGCTAGCATTGTTGAGTTGATGAAAACCCTCTTTGATGCCTCTAAAAAGTTACATGTAACAATGAATTAAATTTTATTAAATTAATTTGGAGAAGATTTTTTTCCTTAAGATTTATTGAAGTTATATGAGGAAATTAGAAACCTGATATTTAATGCAAAGATTGTTTTTCAGAGTGTCAAGAGAATCTTTAGAAATTTCCTAATTCAGACCCTAGCTTTCTTTGTATTCCTCTGCTGGCATTGTCATGAATATCCTCACACCATTGTCTTGAATTATATCTACTTTCATCTTGTCTAGACCTGATAATATTTACTTTCCACCTGCTACAAGGTCACTGAAGTTATTTTTATTTGTTTGAAAAACTACTTGAATTTTTAGAAAGAGTTTTAAGATATTGCAACTCATCATTACTATGCTTGTTTTATCATAAAGAAATAAAGCACAAATGAAGTGTAATGATCAGCATTCTGCAGAGACTGTTTTTTGTATTAAGATCCAGAGTGAATTCTTGGTCTTATGGTTCAGTAGCTACACTCTCTTTTTCAATACTTGACAGAGGGTGTTTAGAAATATGAATATGTATTTTTAACTGCAACTAATTTTACATCTTACATGACCTTTTTTTCCCTGAAACCACAACTTTCTACAACATGACAGTGAGTCACATGTTAGAAATATAATGGGTCTTTAGAGGATTTTTATAGAGAGCAAAGATGAAATTGTATATATATATGTATGTGTAAAATTTAAAAAGTAAGTGCTGGGAGGATGATGGTGTTAGTGCTACACACTCCAAGAATTTTTTTTAAGAGCTAGGAGATGTCAAGTGAAAATGTGAGATCTGAGGGACAGCCAGCAGAGAGGTGGGAGGGCTTCTGTAACCACAAAGCCCACAGGATAGGCTCTTTCCTCAAGAAAATTCTAGGCAAAAAGCAAAAATTCTGTGCTTTCATGTGGGCAATCACAAATCAAAAAAATGAATAATTTTGTTAGAATATTTTAAAGAATGTAATCAAAATGAACAAGTAAAATGTTTATCCCATTTGTTTCCATGATTTGCATAGCAACAAAGAGCTTGACTAATAACTATTTTCTCTGAAATAATGGCATCAATATGTTAAATAGTAATTAAGTAAAATGTTTTTTAAAATATTAATTTCTTCTCCTTGAAATATGAAAGTGAAAATCACTCAGTTGTGTCTGACTCTTTGAGACCCCTTTGGACTCCGTGGAATCCTCCAGGCCAGAATACTGAAGTGGGTAGCCTTTCTCTTCTCAGGGGATCTTCCCAACCCAGGGATCGAACACCAGGTCTCCTGCATTTCAGTTGGATTTTTTACCAGCTGAGCCACAAGAGAAGCCCAAGAATACAAAATAAAAACCACTTTGTATGTTAAATGAACAAGTAAGACAAGTTTCTTTTATCAAAAATGCTGTAGAGGAAAAATCACTCTCTCGGTATAAATGCAAGGTACTGCTTTCTCATTTCAGAGACTCAGAATCTTCCTGGGAGTGTAATGCTTCTATGTTGAGAAGATGAATAGTTATTCATATAATTTAAATTGTTATCTTCCAACATTAGTCAATGGAAGAATTAGGACTAAAAGTCAAGTGCCTTTAGGCCCACACCACTCACCAAGATGATTCCCCTCATTGCATTTACATTCCTTTGTATGTATAAATCTATTTATTTTCTATCAATATAGAACATAAGTGGATTATTGACTCAATAATTGTGTTTTTCCCCAATGATTCGCTAACATATTTGAGAAGAAATTGAGAACTAGCTGGAAACATGTTTTTTCATATTTATAATCAAATATCTTGGTATTCTCAAGTTGGAACACCTCAAATGGACCTTCAGCAGTTTATGATGTTAACTAACATTTATATCAATCAGCCATTCAAATAGGAACACTTGAGATTATTGCTTTATTTAGAAGAAATGACTCATTTAAGCAAACTATATTCTACCTTTATTTTTAAAGATTGTTGCAAAAACATTCAATTAGAATTTTTTTCAGTAATTATGAAAAATCAAAAGTAGCATTTACCTACAAAATTTCAAGTTATTTGAATATGTGTGTGTGTACACCCGCATGTGCATATTTAAATTACTTGAAATTTTGTAAAGTAAACACTACTTTTGATTTTTTATAGTTACTAAAACAAATATCCTTCTCTATTAAGTATTTCATGATCTCTGAGTCCCATTAACTAGTATCAGCATGTGCCTAGACTTTGCCCTATTCTCAAATTTTGACCACCCATGATAGAACAGAAAAGCTGCAGACCTGAAATTAACACATTGCCATACATTCTTGTGTATGGATATGGAATGTATTTGCATGTAATGGAAAAAGAATATTATTCTGTACTTAAAGGATAAATGATTCAAGAAAAGATGAAAAACTGCCACTTTTCTATTCTCCCGGCTTTCTAATATTTCATTCCACAGTGGAGTTGGCATTTGTTCATCATATTTATTTAATGATATTAGGAGTTCATTTGTGAAACTGAGATTAGAGCCCACTTGTTTTTATACCAAAATTATGCCTAATTACATAAGATGCACAGATCGGTATAACTGGTATCTGGAGGCCTGATTTTGATTGTCCCAGTTTTACTCCTTAGAGCTGGCGTTAGACAAGTCACTTAGGTTCATTAGCCTCAGATTTTATCATCATAGTGGGTAGGAAATAAGTCTTTCTAACATACTGTATGGAGAAGGCAATGGCACCCCACTCAAGTACTCTTGCCTGGAAAATCCCATGGACAGAGGAGCCTGGTAGGCTGCAGACCATGGGGTCGTTAAGAGTCAGACACGACTGAGCAACTTCACTTTCACTTTTCCCTTTCATGCATTGGAGAAGGAAATGGCAACCCACTCCAGTGTTCTTGCCTGGAGAATCCCAGGGACTGGAGAGCCTGGTGGGCTGCCGTCTATGGGGTCACACAGAGTCGGACACGACTGAAGCAACTTAGCAGCAGCAGCAGCAACATACTGTATAAATGGGGATTGTTTGTTTGATACCTCTACAAAGCACTAAAGTGACAATATAGATATCAAATGTAAGTAAAGCCAAATACATCATGGTTATTTGTATAAGTTGTACGAGAAAACAAATTTTTTGTTTTTAACTGAATTTTATTTCATGAAGTGATTTTTAAAAGCTTTACTATAAAAAACAATTATGCAGGTATAAATACACACATACACACACACATATACATACTAGTATTTATTAAACACTAAATATTTGGAAAATTTAAATCTTTCTACTTGGTTGTCATTAGGTTCTTAGTTTTCCATGGTACAATTTTTATTATTTTTATATCCAGCCAAATCAAAGTTAGCCATCATAGTAAACAAGAGTCCAAAATGCAATACTTGGATGCTGTCTCAAAAACGACAGAATGATCTCTGTTCATATCCAAGGCAAATCATTCAACATCATCATAATCCAAGTCTATGCCCTGACCAGTAATGCTGAAGAAGCTGAATGGTTCTATGAAGACCTACAAGACCTTCTAGAATTAACACCCAAAAAAGATGTCTTTTTCTTTATAGGGGACTGGAATGCAAAAGCAGGAAGTCAGAAACACCTGGAGGAACAGGCAAATTTGGCCTTGGAGTACAGAATGAAGCAGAGCAAAGGCTAATAGAGTTTTGCCAAGAGAATGCACTGGTCATAACAAACACCCTCTTCCAAAAACACAAGAGAAGACTCTGCACATGGACATCACCAGATGGTCAACACCGAAATCAGATTGACTATATTCTTTGCAGCCAAAGATGGAGAAGCTCTATACAGTCAGCAAAAACAAGACCAGGAGCTGACTATGGCTCAGATCATGAACTCTGTATTGCCAAATTCAGACTTAAATTGAAGAAAGTAGGGAAAACACTAGACAATTAAGGTGTGACATAAATTAAATCCCTAACAATTATACAGTGGAAGTGAGAAATAGATTTAAGGGACTAGATCTGATAGAGTGCCTGATAAACTATGGACGGAGGTTCATGACATTGTACAGGAGACAGGGATCAAGACTGTGCCCAAGAAAAAGAAATGCAAATAAGTAAAATGGCTGTCTGGGGAGGCCTTACAAATAGCTGTGAAAAGAAGAGAAGCAAAAAGCAAAGGAGAAAAGGAAAGATATAAGCATCTGAATACAGAGTTCCAAAGAATAGCAAGTTGAGATAAGAGGGCTTTTTCAGTGATCAGTGCCAATAAATATAGGAAAACAATAGAATGGGAAAGACTAGAGATCTCTTCAAGAAAATTAGGGATACTAAAGGGACATTTCATGCAAAGATGGGCACAATAAAGCATAGAAAAGGTAGGGACCTAACAGAAGCAGAAGATATTAAGAAGTGGCAAGAATACACAGAAGAATTGTACAAAAAAAGATCTTCATGACCCAGATAATCACGATGGTGTGATCACTCACTTAGAGCCAGACATCCTGGAATGTGAAGTCAGGTGGACCTTAGGAAGCATCACTAGGAGCAAAGCTAGTGGAGGTGATGGAATTCCAGTTGAGCTATTTCAAATTCTAAAAGATGATGAAGTGAAAGTGTGGCACTCAATATACCAGCAAATGTGGGAAACTCAGCAGTGGCCACAGGACTGGAAAAGGTCAGCTTTCATTCAAGTCCCAGAGATAGGCAATGCCAAAGATTGCTCAAACAACCACACAATTGCACTCATCTCACAGGCTTGCAAAGTGATGCTCAAAATTCTCCAAACCAGGCTTCAACAGTATGTGAACCATGAACTTCCAGCTGTTCAAGCTGGCTTTAGAAAAGGCAGAAGAACCAGAATTCAAATTGCCAACATCCATTGAATCATCAAAAAAGCAAGAGACTTCCAGAAAAACATCTGCTTCTACTTTATTGACTATGCCAAAGCTTTTGACTGTGTGGATCGCAATAAACTGTGGAAAATTCTGAAAGAGATGGGAATACCAGACCACCTGACCTGCCTCTTGAGAAATCTGTATGCAGGTCAGGAAGCAACAGTTAGAACTGGATATGGAACAATGGACTGCTTCCAAATCGGGAAAGGAGTACCTCAAGGCTGTATATTGTCACCCTGCTTATTTAACTTATATGCAGAGTACATCATGAGAGATGCTTGGCTAGATGAAGCAAAAGTGGGAATCAAGATTGCTGGGAAATATATCAATAACCTCAGATATGCAGATGACACCACCCTTATGGCAGAAAGTGAAGAAGAACTAAAGAGCCTCTTAATGAAAGTGACTAAGGAAAGTGAAAAAGTTGGCTTAAAGCTCAACATTTAGAAAACTAAGGTCATGGCATCTGGTCTCATTACTTCATGGCAAATAGATGGGGAAACAATGGAAACAGTGGCAGACTTTATTTTGGGGGGCTCCAAAATCACTGCAGATGGTGACCGAAGCCATGAGATTAAAGGACTCTTGCTCCTTGGAAGAAAAGTTATGACCAACCTAGACAGCATATTAAAAAGCAGAGACATTACTTTGCCAACAAAGGTCCATCTAGTCAAGGCTATGGTTTTTCCAGTGGTCATGTATGGATGTGAGAGTTGGACTATAAAGTAAGCTGAGCACCGAAGAATTGATGCTTTTTAACTGTGGTGTTGGAGAAGACTCGTGAGAGTCCCTTGGACTGCAAGGAGATCCAACCAGTCCATTCTGAAGGAGATCAGCCCTGGGATTTCTTTGGAAGGAATGATGCTGAAGCTGAAACTGCAATACTCTGGCCACCTGATGGGAAGAACTGACTCATCTGAAAAGACCCCGATGATGGAAAAGATTGAAGGCAGGACGACAAGGGGATGACAGAGGATGAGATGGTTGGATGGTGTCTCCGACTCAATGGACATGAGTTTGAGTAAACTCCGGGAGTCGATGATGGACAGGGAGGCCTGGCATGCTGCAGTCCATGGGGTCACAAAGAGTCGGAGATGTCTGAGCATCTGAACTAAACTGAAATCAAAGTTAAAATGATTAAGAGTTGATAGTTCTTCCTTAGTCATTTTTTAATCACAGTGTATGGCACATAAATACTCAAAAAAGTTGATGAATGCCTTCTGTATTAATATAGAACATCTCTTTGGGCCTTCAAAATGGTGTAGTATGATAGATATGTACCATATTGAGAGTTCACCCATGTTCCTGATCCCAAGTTGACTTGACTCAAAAATCCTAGATGTCTGAGTATCTAATTTACTTTCATAGACATATATTTATAAGCATAAGTAAGTAAATGAAGTTGCTCAGTCGTGTCTGATTCTTTGCGATCCCATGGACTGTACCCTACCAGTTTCCTCCATCCATGGAATTTTCCAGGCAAGAGTACTAGAGTGGGTTGCCATTTCCTTCTCCAGGGGATCTTCCTGACCCAGGGATCGAACCCAGGTCTCCCACATTGCAGGCAGACGCTTTACTGTATGAGCCACCTGGGAGACTTTTATAAGCATAGGTGATTAAAAATAAGAAAAGGAGATATTTTCTGCTTTTTAAAGTACTTTTCCCCCCATAGGAGAACTTAACAAGTTGTGAAGTACATGAAATAATTTTAGAATATCATCTCAAACATCCTTACATTTAAGCATCTCATTCACAAGTGTTAAATCTACTTTAAGACCTGAATTGTCAAGGATCACATAAATTGGGTAGCTGCCAAATTTCCACTTCAGTTTATGCTGTATAGACAGAACATGTATCCAAATGACCTGCATGAATCCGCATTCAGCTGTCTCACAATCTATTTCAGCCATTGCCCATTGCCAATTAGGTAAGAAAGCATACTCATTAGAATGAAAGTTGGAGTATATTTTGGTTATAACAATGGTGCAAATCTTTTTCTAATCCTTCCTTCTCCTATATACAAAAGAGAAGGTTTGGTCTTGGAATTCATAAAAGTACAACACAACATTTTAAAGTTGTTTATCGTTATCATTTTTAAAAGCAAATTCTCAAAATTTAGTTCTAAACTCTAAGTAGTAAACTTAAGATTGTTCTTTTAAATTATATACAAATATACTGATAAGAAGCCTCAGACCAATTTGCAAAGAAAAATGGTCACCGTGCAAGTTCAGAGATTATATCTTTAAAAAAACAAAAACAAAACCAAAACTGTCCTCCTGTGGGGAAACTGTCCTCAAGTGGGGAACTGATTTTCTGTTGCTATCATTAACTCAGATTGCTTAACTGAACTCAACATTTAGAGTATGACACCATCTCTTATACCTTTAAGTTTCTGTAAGGTTATAAGAATCTGTTATTTCAAATATATTTGTTCAATAAGATGTAAAATATTAAATGAAATGGTTATTTTAAGATACATTTTGTACTCTTCTTTGAAAGGATTACATTCAAAGTAATTATTGTAGCCAATGTTTATATAAAATTATATTTATTTTTATCTTGAACTTCCTGTTGGAATTTTTAAGTATCTTCAGGAAAAGATATTTGTCCCAACCCACCATATACATTTAAGAAATTAAGAATAAAAGTTCTACGTTTCTAGCATACTCTTACATTTAAAATATCTTTCATTTTTTAATCAAATTTAATTCTCCATCAAAAGGAATTAATATAATATCATACTGTCCACTAACTTTGTGGTGAATATTCAGTGTGATAAAATGAAAAGTATTATCAACATATGAATATGATGCCAGATAGATTGTTAATTATTAAGAAAGTCTTATTAACTTTATTGTAATAGTTTCAAAGATCATGTGCTATTTGTTAATATAATTAAAATCACTTTTTATTTGGTTTATACATATAATTACTCAGTATTGAATCCATTACTGGGATCATATAAAATTAACTTGAGCATACTCTGACAGTGGTAAAAGATTTAAAGTAAGAGTTCATTGTTTATATGGTGAATATATACTGTTTGAGTTTTGATCTTGCCACCAGATGGCAGGAAAAATCAGAGTCAAATAATTCTGTTACAGTGTGAGTAAATGATTTTTTTTTTCAATGTGGGTATTTTCTATTATTGATGTTTTGTACGAAACCTAAGACATCTTAAGTACAATGTGAATAAATATGATACCTGACAATTACTGGTGAAAAGTTCTCTGTTTTTTCAATGCAATCATGCTATAAATAATTTTTAATATAATCATGCTATCATTGATATGATGAGTTTAAAAATTATAATTACTGTTATTATTTTAGGAACATTCAGTTTGCTATAATAGCTGAAGCTGTCAGGCCCTAGAATCCCCAAAGTAAAACAACTGGCTCTTAGTTCCTTTATGCATACATCTTTAAAGAATGATATGATAATGAAGCTTATAATTAATGAATACTCAACAAACAGATGATGATAAAGAAAGCTAAACTCTCACCTGAAAGTTAGTATCTTTCAGGTCAAGGCCAAATAGAAACTTATCTATGGCTGATATATGTCTGACTATTTCACAGAGTAAACACTTTCAAGTCTTAGTGTAATGGCACTTGACATCTTCTGTAAATAAAACCTAACTTAATTATAACACAGAATAAAGGCAGAAAAAGAATGTGTTCCCCAAACTGCAGTAAGTCTCCACAGTTCCCTTTATGCTTTATACAAGTATGCTTTTTACAAGTATGCTTTTTTTGCTTGTAGTTTTTCAGAAAAAGTTCAAGATCGTCTTCACCTTAAATATATGTGGAGAGAATTGAGGTAAACTTTAGAAAGAATTAAGTCAAATAAGTGGTGCACATGTGTTGTGGATACATTTTTCATTGCTCTAATGATCATAACAATTGCTTCAATACATCTGCTTCACTTTTGTTATGGTGGTTTTCTTTATCTTGCCTTACAGTGTCATTGTAATATCAAGAAGGACAAGTATTGTTTTCTCCCTCTTATTTTTTTTTTAATAATTTTGTTTTAATTATTTGAGTGTACTGGGTCTTTGCTGCTGCACGGGCTTTCTCTAGTTGTGGAGAGCAGGAGCTACTCTCTGGTTGCAATGCCCAGGCCTCTCATTGCAGTGGCTTCTCTTGGTGCAGAGCACAGGCTGTAGGGCGTGCAGGCTTCAGTAGCTGCAGCACACAGCTCAGTAGTTGCAGCTCCCAGGCTCTGGACCACAGGGTCAATAATTGTGGCCCATGGGCTGAGTTGCTCTGCAGCATGTGGGATCTTCCTGGATCAAGAATCGAACCTGTGTTTCCTGCAGTGGCAGGCGGGTTCTTTACCACTGAGTCACCAGGGCAGCCCTCTGTCTTCTAAAAGAAAAATTGTAACTGGAATTGAGTCCTCTAATCAGGTCAAGTTTAATTCATTCATTTCTTTGGCATATTAGCAAATCCACTATTACACATGTTTTTTCTTTGCACAGAAAGGCAAACAGCTATTCTTGATAAATTCTAGATTACTCCTTACTGTGATAATGTTAACAACGGAAGACTATTTAATACAGAGACTGTGGCCTTGAGGGAAAGATGAATGTTTCTTTGAGGTGGCTCCATTGTATGCCAGTTCCTGACCTTGCACAGAAGATTGTAGCATTGCAGTGTGGATTAGAATGAGGTCCACCTGTCATTCAAACTGTAACAGTCTCACCAACCCTAATATCCTCTGAAACCAGATCTAGAGGCTCTCTTTCTTCCAGGGTTCTCACTGTTTAATTTGTATAATAGCAGGTCTTCAGTGTGTATAAAGGGACATTTTTTTTATTTTCTCCCCAGATTTGCTTGTCTTTTATAAAGATAAGGCAAAAATAGGGGAGTTTGGGAGAAGGTTAACATAAAGATTTTAAGCTATCACTCATAAAACGATCTGCTACAAATTTTAAGGATGTTACCATGCAAACTTCCAAAATTAACAAGAGATTGTTAAGAGATTGAAGTGATTTCAACAGTTTATATAGATTACTTCTGAAAAAAAGACCCCTGTTTTCTTGTACAAATGGTCACAGAGAGTGACATGTGACCTAGAATACCTAGTTCAGGCAGGTTGCAAATGAAAAAGAAAAATGACAGCTGTGTCAGTGACAGATGAACTTTGCATCCATCATGCTGCTGTAGGGAAAACAGGTAGGTGAATTGCTGTTGTCTACAAGTCTTTCATCAGCAGTACTCCATGCAGCAGTGCCGGGGCAAAATGCATAGTTGCCCTGTGAGTGTCCTACTATGAACTTTGGCTTTTAAAGACTTTTTAAACTAATTCTTAATGAATAGTTACCTAGCATTATTTATGTTTCATGCTGAGGGTCAATTATTGAGTTAACCAAAGGGTTCTTTGTTTTTTTCCATACAATGTCATATGGAAAAACCTGAACAAACTTTTTGGCCAACCCAACAAAAAGGAAGCAAGTAACGGGATAGAGATTATCGTGAAATTTACCTGGGCCAGAACACCAGATTAATATTATTAAATATGCCACCACAAAATACCTTTATGAATGCTTCTGGGAATAACACATGAATACTTTCAGATGGCTACAACATATTCACAAAGTGCATGACACCTAGTTGGATTGTAGACATCATCAACTCTCAAACAATAGAATTCATTTCTCTGTAATGATTCTCATGAATTTCTCTTTCATTGTTTTACAAAATAAGTATTATGACAGCTCACTAACACAGAGTAACATATATCCTAGTGAATTTGTGTTAGACAATTTTTTCAGTTACTGTCTATTTCTTAAAATCTGGCCTTAAAATAACAATCTTATGTTGACGTAGTAAGTCCTTGTTCTGTTTTGCCAAACATTGAACTTGTAAGCTTTACAAACGGAAGGAACATAAGTGTGGTCCTAATATGAATCTCTTTATTCAGACTCAAGCCAGACAGTAAAAAAAATAAATAAATAAATAAATAAAAGGTTAAAAGTAGGTTTAAAACTGTAAAGATAAAAAGTAGAAAATTTTAGATAAATTGCAAATGTCAAGTTAAATTCTAAATTTATTTAGAAATTAGGAATATTAAGAAGAGGAACAGAAATTACAAATTTCATGTAAGTACTGCTGTAACTGCTTCTTTATTTTAGAAAAATATAATGGTACTGAATACAGTTGTATTGTTGGTTGTTTAGTCACTAAGTTGTGTCCAACTCTTGTTGTCCCCATGGACTGTAGTCTACCAGGCTCCTCTGTCTATGAGATTTCCCAGACAAGAATACTGGAGTAGGTTGCCATTTCCTTCTCCAAGGATCTTCCCAACCCAGGGACTGAACCCATGTCTCCTGCATTGCAGGCAGATTCATTACCACTGAGTCACCAGGGAAGCCTACTGAATATAGTTATGTAAACCAAAAAGTAGGGGAAAACCCCCAAGATTTCCAACTTCTTAATATTGCCTAACTTGGAAGAGGAGAAGTTAGAGGGACAGTGCACATTAAAACTGTATACTTGTTTCTATTTCCAATGAGCTATTTATTGAAATATGAACTCAGCATACGACTGGATCATCAATGATATTTAAACATGAATTTTGCCAAGGCAAATGTGCTCTGATGAATTTGCTTTAAATCTTCAAACCATGTCACTTTTAAAACAGTACTGAATTTCAGAGACTGTGGAGACTTAAACAGAAGATCTTAGGTACTTCTGCATTAAATAATTACATATAAAGCACATTTTTATCTATTTTATAATGTATATACTCTACAAAAATCACTACTACCATTGAAAAGTAGTCTGAATTTCAGGTTAATGTTTTAGTTTCATCTATTCAACAATAATTTATGGCTCTAAACATCTGTAGTCAATTTAAGAGTTATTTGTGATAGCTGGGCAAATTTGTTCCAGAATGATTCAGAATTGATGACAGAGGCTTTTCTTCATGACTTTGATTACCCATGGACCTGATTTTAAATATCACCCAAAGGATATATTTGGCTTTGAGAGGAATTAGCAAAATAGTTTCTGCATTGGTCTAGGAGAAATGTTATTTGTGTTGTACATATTTTTAACCCAGTAATTTTGTTTCTGATAATTTAAGTGTATACTCTAATCAATTAGCAAAAATATATGTACCAGGGTATTCATGCTTAAGGGGCTTCCCTGATGGCTCAGTGGTAAAGAACCTACCTACCAATGCAGGAAATGGAATGCGGGTTCGATCCCTGGGTCAGGAAGATCCCCTGGAGAAGGAAATGGCAACCCACTCTGGTACTCTTGCCTGGAAAATCCCATGAATAGAAGAGCCCAGCAGTCTACAGTCCATGGGGTCACAAAAGAGTCAGACATGACTTTGCAACTGAACAACACTCATGTCTAAAACAGATTTTCCATCTACTCCATCCCTGAACCCACTCAGCTTAACAGAAGTAGAGAAGGCTGCACTCATGTTGACTGGTCTCTCTTTAACTTTTTAAAAAATTTTTATTGAAATATAGTTGATTTTCAATGTTGCATTAGTTTCAGGTGTACAGCAAACTGAATCTGTTATATATATATATATATATATATATATATATATATATATATATATACACACACACACACACACACACATATATATACCCACTCTATTTTTTTTTAGTCTTTTCCTCATATAGCTCATTATAGAATGTAGTTATAGTACCCTGTGCTGTGTTTTACAATAGGTTCTTGTTAGTTATCTATTTTATATATTGAAGTATGTATATGTCAATTCCAATCTCTCAATTAATCCCTCTCTCCCTTATCCCCTAGTAACATAAGTAACATCCTCATTCTACGTTTATTTGAACTCTTTTCCTTAGAGTCCACATCTAAGTGACATCATATGATATTTGTCTTTCAATGTTTGACTTCACTCAGTATGACAACCTCTAGGTCCATCCATGTTGCTGCAAATGGCATTATTTTGTTCTTTTTTGTGGCTGAATATTATTCCACTGTATACGTGTACCACATCTTTATTCCTCTGTTGGTGGACATTGAGGTTGCTTCCACGTTAGTTATGTGGAGCATTTTTTCATGTGCTTGTAGGCCATCTGTATGTCTTCTTTAAAGAGATGCTTATTTAGATCTTCTGTCCATTTTGACTAGGTCTTTTTCGGGGGACATTGAGCTGCATGAGATATATACTTATATCTGCCTGAGATATATATTTATATATTTTGGAGATTAATCCCTTTTCAATGGCTTCATTTGCAAATATATTTTTCCCATTCTTTTGGTTGTCTTTCCATTTTGTTTATGGTTTCCTTTCTGTGCCAAAGCTTTAAGCTTAATTAGATCTCATTTGTTTATTTTTGTTTTTGTTTTCATTACTCTAGAAGGTGTATCAAGAAACATCTTGCTACTATTTATGACAAACAGTCTTCTACCTATGTTTTCCTTTGTGGTTTATAGTGTCTGGCCTTATATTTAGGTCTTTAATCTGTTTTGAGTTCATTTTGGTATATGGTACTAGGGAATTTTCTAATTTCATTCTTTTACATGTAGCTGTCCAGTTTTCCCAGTGCTGCTTACTGAAGAGGCTGTATTTCCTCCATTGTATATTCTTGCCTGCTTTGTCATAAATTGGGTAACTATAGGCATATGAGTTTCTTTCTAGGCTTTCTATCCTATTCCATTGATTAATATTTCTGTTTTTGTGCCAGGACCATACTGTTTTGATTACTGTAGCTTTGTGTTGTAGTCTGAAGTCAGGTAACCTGAGCCTTCCAGCTTTTCTACTTACTCAAGATTGCTTTGCCCATATGGGTCTTTTTACAATTTGTATGGAAAGGCAATTTTTTTTGTTCTAATTCTGTGAAAAGTGTCATTGGTAATTTGATAGAGATTCATTGAGTCTATAGATTGCTTCAGGTAGTATAGTCATTTTGACAATATTGATTCTTCCAATTCAAGAATATGGTATGCCTCTCCACAATAAATGGTTTGTGCCATTTATTATTTATTTCATCAGTATCTTCTAGTTTTCTGAGTACAGGTCTTTTGCCTCCTTCAGTTCAGTCGCTCAGTCGTGTCCAACTCTTTCCAATCCCATGAACTGTAGCATGCCAGGCCTCCCTGGCCACCACCGACTCCCAGAGTTCACCCAAATTCATGTCCATTGAGTCAGTGATGCCATCCAGCCATCTCATCCTCTGTCGTCCCCTTGTCCTCCTGCCCCCAATGCCTCCCAGCATGAGTCTTTTCCAATGAGTCAACTCTTTGCATGAGGTAGCCAAAATATTGGAGTTTCAGCTTTAGCATCATTCCTTCCAAAGAAATCCCAGGGCTGATCTCCTTTAGAACGGACTGGTTGGATCTCCTTGCAGTCCAAGGGACTCTCAAGAGTCTTCTCCAACACCACAGTTCAAAAGCATCAATTCTTCAGTGCTCAGCTTTCTTCACAGCCCAACTCTCACATCCATACATGACTACTGGAAAAACCATAGCCTTGACTAGATGGACCTTTGTTGGCAAAGTACTGTCTCTGCTTTTGAATATGCTATCTAGGTTGGTCATAACTTTCCTTCCAAGGAGTAAGCGTCTTTTAATTTCATGGCTGCAATCACCATCTGCAGTGATTTTGGAGCCCCAAAAAATAAAGTCTGACTGACACTGTTTCCACTGTTTCCCCATCTATTTCCCATGAAGTGATGGGACCAGATGCTATGATCTTAGTTTTCTGAATGTTGAGCTTTAAGCCAACTTTTTCACTCTCCTCTTTCACTTTGCCTCCTTAGATAGATTTATTCCCAGGTGTTTTATTCATTTTGGTGCAGTGGTAAATGGATTGTTCCCTTAATTTCTGTTTCTGAATCTTTTGTTGTTAGTGTATAGGAATGCAAGAGATTTTTATGTATTAGTTTTGTATCCTGCAACTTAACCAAATCTATTAATGAGCTCTAATAATTTTCTGATAGCATCTTTAGTATTTTCTGTGTATAGTATCTGCAAACAGTGACAGTTTTACTTCTTTTCCAATTTGGATTTCTTTTATTTCTTTTTCTCCCCTGATTGCTATGGTTAGGACTTCCAAAACTATGTTGAATAATAGTGGTGAAAGTGGGCATCCTTCTCATTTTCCTGATCTTAAAGGAAATGCTTTCAGTTTTTCACCACTGAGGATATTTGCTGTGGATTTGTCATCTATGACCTTTATTATTTTGAGGTAGTTTCCTCTATGCCCACTTTCTGGAGTTGTTTTTGTTTTTGTTTATCATCAGATCAGATCAGATCAGTTGCTCAGTCATGTCCGACTCTTTGCAACCCCATGAATCGCAGCACACCAGGCCTCCCTGTCCATCACCAACTCCTGAAGTTCACTCAGACTCACGTCCATCGAGTCGGTGATGCCATCCAGCCATCTCATCCTCTGTCATCCCCTTCTCCTCCTGCCCCCAATCCCTCCCAGCATCAGCGTCTTTTCCAATGAGTCAACTCTTCGCATGAGGTGGCCAAAGTACTGGAGTTTCAGCTTTAGCATCATTCCTACCAAAGAAATCCCAGGACTAATCTCCTTCAGAATGGACTGGTTGGATCTCCTTGCAGTCCAGGGGACTC
Source organism: Bos mutus (assembly GCF_027580195.1). Classification (NCBI taxonomy): domain Eukaryota; kingdom Metazoa; phylum Chordata; class Mammalia; order Artiodactyla; family Bovidae; genus Bos; species Bos mutus. The sequence goes on along the minus strand of NC_091620.1, from coordinate 82,999,130 downwards.
TCAAGAGTCTTCTCCAACACCACAGTTCAAAGGCATAAATTCTTTAGTACTCAGCTTTCTTCACAGTCCACCTCTCACATCCATACATGACCACAGGAAAAACCATAGCCTTGACTAGACGGACCTTTGTTGGCAAAGTAATGTCTCTGCTTTTTAATATGCTATCTAGGTTGGTCATAACTTCCCTTCCAAGGAGTAAGCGTCTTTTAATGTCATGGCTGCAGTCACCTTTTGGAGCCCCCAAAAATAAAGTCTGACACTGTTTCCACTGTTTCCCCATCTATTTCCCATGAAGTGATGGGACCGGATGCCATGATCTTTGTTTTCTGAATGTTGAGCTTTAAGCCAACTTTTTCACTCTCCTCTTTCACTTTCATCAAGAGGATTTTTAGTTCCTCTTCACTTTCTGCCACAAGGGTGGTGTCATGTGCATATCTGAGGTTATTGATATTTCTCCCAGCAATCTTGATTCCAGCTTGTGTTTTTTCCAGTCCAGCGTTTCTCATGATGTACTCTGCATATAAGTTAAAGATGAATAAGAGTGACAATATACAGCCCTGACGTACTCCTTTTCCTATTTGGAACCAGTCTGTTGTTCCATGTCCAGTTCTAACTGTTGCTTCCTGACCTGCATACAAATTTCTAAACAGATGTTAAATTTTGTCAAGTTTTTTCTGCATCTATTGAGAAAATCATTTGGTTTTTACTCTTTAATTTGTTGATATGGTGTATCACATTGATTGATTTGCATATACCAAAGGATCCTTGCATTCCTGGGATAAATCCCACTTTGTCATGGTTTATGATCCTTTTAATGTGAACTGAATGCATTGTTAGATTCTGTTTGCTAATATTTTCTTGAGAATATTTGTGTCTATATTTAATATCACCAGTCTTTTAAAAATTAACCTTTTTGGTGGATGTATAGCAGTATGTCATTGTGTTTTTAAATTGCATTTTCTTGATAATTTTCAATGTTAAACATCACTTCAAATATGCATTGGTTAACCATACATTTTGTTTCACTAAGTGGAACTTCAAGTCATTTTCTCATTTTTATTAAGTTGTCTTTAGTTTATTCCTTAGAACTTACTATGTATATGTATACGTAAATATACATATGTATATTGGATAATACTGTTTTGTCAGATGTTTGTAAATATTTTCCTTCCAGTGTGTGGCTTGCTTAGTCCTTAATTTTAAGTGGTGTATTTTGTTTTGTTTTGTTTTGTTTTTTTCCAACTTTTTATTTTTTTTTTTTTTTTTAATTTTAAGTGGTGTATTTTGGATGAACAGAAATTTAAAATTTAATCAAGTGCATGTAATTAATTTTTTATGATTCATTTATTTTTTATTTTCTCTAAAAATATTTGTGTCTCAGATTTGCAAATATCTTCCTATATTTTCTAGCTTTTACATTTAGTTGTATCTTATATCTCAAATTATTTATTTTGTATATTCAGAGGTAAGGGTCATGGTTCATTTTTTCAGTATAAACTCACCTGTTTTAACACAGTATATTAAATAGACTTTGATTTTAACACTGAACTCTCCTGACGCCTTAGTGGACATTTGAACACACACAGTTCCTTAGCTGGAACTCTTTTCTCTGACAAATATGCATCTGAGTTGTGTGTGTTCATAACCTTCCACCCTTACCACACTGCACTGATGAGCACAACTTTACATAAGCCTTTTAATCAGATCGTTTAGGTACTTCAAAGTGTTCTTCTCTTTTAGAGTCTCATTTTGTTTCTTTTATTTCTGTATAAATGCCTATTTCTTCAAAAAAGCTTGCTAAGATTTTGATTTGGAGAACAAGGAAGCCTGACATGTTGCAGTCCGTGGGGTCGCAAAGAGTTGGGTATGACTGAATGACTGAAGAGCAACAACAGTTAATCTGTAGGTCAGTTTGATGAGATTGGATATTCTAACAACACTGAATTTCAGTTCATTTAGATATCCTTTAATTTTTTTTTCAGCAGTCCTTGGTAGTTTTCAGTGAAGAGGACTTGACAGCTTTAATTAACTGCTGAATAGTTTTATGATTAATGTTGCGGTAATTTTAAAAATGTATTTTTAAATTAGTTTTTGCTAGTATGCAGAGTTTAGTTGATTTTTATGTATTGAATTTGAATCCTGCCACTTATGCTAAGTTTATGTGGTGGTCTAGCTGTCTTCTTTTAAAGCTTTCTTAAAGCTTCCTAACTACACAATCCCATTTCCTGCAAATAAAATGGTATTCCTAGTTTTTTTCCATTTTTTTTACTGTCATAAATACTGTTTTTTCTTTGGCTTAAAATTTCATTGTAATGTTGTTGGTGAATGGTTGATGATGATAATGATCATGATCACAATGAATGTATTTGGAAAGAGTGGACATCTTTTTATTGTTCCTAATCACAGAGGATAAATATTCAATACTTCACTGGTATTTTAATGTGGATTATAGGATTTTCACAAGTGGGCTTTATAATATTAACAAACATTGCTTCTCAGCATAATTTGAGAGTTTTGATCAGTGAGAGTATTGCATTTTATCAAAAGCTTTTTAAGTCTCTGTAGGTATGATCATAAAATTTTCTTCTATTATTATAATTGGTGAATTGCATTAATTGATTTTTGAATGTTTTACAGTTTTGCATAATAGAGTTTGTTGGATTGCATATACCATTTTACACGTTGTTACCTTAGGTTTGTTAATGCCTTTCTTGGGTGTTTTCTATGTTCATGGTATCAGTCTATAGGCAATATTTTTCTTTCTGTCCTTGTCAGGTTTTAATATCTGGTATGTTGACCTCATAAAATAAATTTGATTGTGGTCTGTTTCCTATTTTATGAAAGAGTTTCTATAGATATCATTTCTTCCTTGGTTTGAAAATACTCACTGGTGTATCCATCTGGGCCTGGAATTTTCTTTGTGTGAAGGCTTTTATAATGAAGTCAATTACTTTAGTTGAATTGGGCTATTCAGCTTTCTTCTTTTCTTCTTTTGTCAGTTTTGGTAGATTATGCTTTATACGAATTCACCTATTTCATCTAAGTTGCAAACGTGTTAGTATAACCCTCTTCACTAAATCTTCTTACAATACCCCCTTTTTTAATGTGTGATCCATAGCGATGTGTCTTCTTTCAGTCCTGTTGTTTATGAATTTGTGACTATTTCTGAGCAGTCTAGCTTAGAATTTTAACAACTTTAGTAACTACTCATTAATTTATTAATTGTATTAACTTTAGACTTCTTAATTTGTCAGATTTTGCTTCACTGAACTTTTTCCTCTTCTTTCTTCTACTTAGTTTGGATGTAATTTACTCTTCTTTCTGTAGCCTTCTAAGATGACAGCTTAGATAAATTGATTTCACCTAAGAAAGTGATTTCATACCTTTTTTCTTATCTATAAAGTTCATTCAAAGTCCTGCTTGAGATCTATTTCACACATCTTGGTATATTGTCTTGATTCCCTGATTGAGGAATTTGGGGAATACTTGGCTGGGCACTCTGGATGAGATCTTTTATGCAGTTAGAAGGTAGCAGAAGCTAGGATAGTGAAATGCTAAAGCTGACTCTCTCCGTCTTCTCTCTCTTTGCAGTCTCAGAGTCTCTACATGTGGTTTCCCCACCATAGTTTAGAATTGCTCACAATGTGACAACTTTAAGAGATGCCTTCTGTTTATGTAATGGCTCAGAACACCAAAGGCAAGTGTCCTAAGCACACCAGGTAGAAGCCATAGCACTTAGCCTTAATGACCTCACCTTGGATATCACATAGTGTTACTTCAGCTGTAGTTACAAGCCTCCTGAAATTCAATGAATGGGAGACTAGACTTCACCTTTTGATGACAGAAACAGTCATATTTCTGAAAGAAAAAAAGTCATATTTTAGGAAGAGAATGCCAGGTGAAATATTGTAGCAGGGTTTGGAAAATACAACCTGTTACATCAACATTTTCATGTCTGCTACAAATGTTAACTTCCTTATCCCCTTACTAAGCACATACTTCCCGACCCAGGGATTGAACCCAGGTCTCCCACATTGTAGACAGATGCTTTAACCTTTGGCCCGCCAGGGAATCAAGCACACGGTAGGCGCTCCTAAATATTTGTATATATAAATACATTTTTTAATTTTGTGTCATATATTACAAATTTCCTAATTTGTGTTTTCTACTTGCAGTTTTTCAACTTTTAAATATTCACATGTTTTGCCATCTCAACCCTCTTTGTATTGACAGATTTAATCCCTTTTATACTTTGTAACAGTTGGTAATTCCACAAGCAAGCTTTATATAGTCTTAATCTAAATCTTCTTTGTAGATGGCTAACCTTTGGCAATCACTGTTTGAAAAGTTTCATCACAAATATCTATTTTCATGGCTCTGTTTTATTTTTTTTTAATTATAAGTCATCTATATACAGACATAATCCAGAAATTTTCATCTTTGTTGTATTTGTTGTCAAAATAAAGTAATTAAGACCACTGTCTTATGTATGCTCAAGAGAAACACTAAATAAAACCAGCATAGCACTCAGAAATCTAAATTAACAAAAGAGTTTTACTTCTTGAAATACAATCTAAAGTTAAGAGAGGCATGAAAATAAGACAAATTTCATCCAAGTTGCCACATGAATTTTCCCTTGCCAAGACCTTTCCTGTTTTGCATGTGTGTGTGCGCATGCTTCCTGTATCCTTTTCACTGATATGTAGTATTCTTGGTTTTAGAAGGAAAGAGGGGAATGGAAAAGGAGAATTTATGTATGTATTATACCGTCTCTAATTTCTGACCATTTAAGGACAAACAGGAAGAAGAAAAACCGTTTGTAATTCCCCTTGAAGTCTTTAAGTCACAACTAAGATACAGGTAGTTAATGTTCATTATTCCAAGTCCATCCTAGAGTCAGCAGGTAAGTTATTAAATGTAGAAGTTGTTTAAGTTTTTGATGCTAAGTATTTAGTTTCCTCATCCTTATTAAAACTAAGCATTTTTCTTATCATTGTCGTTTTGAAGCTTTTTAGTAGGGACCTATAGAAGGAAAATTACCAATGATAAGAGGGACCTGAACACGTGTGTTCCCATCCTATCTTCCTAGTTTTCACCTTATCATTGAAGTCTTTCAACTTGGTTACCAGAGCACCATCCTGTTTGTGTCCTTTGATACAACAGTCTCTGGAGAAAAACCCCTTTCTTTAGTTTCCTTTGCACAATTGAGATATATTGATACTTACAAAGTGTTGCTTTATTGCATATTTAAAAAGCATAAATGATAGTAAGGGAGAAACTTCAATGACTATGTTACAATCTGAATTAAAACATAAATAAATAAACTTTAGAGGCTTCCCTGGTGGTTCAGTGGTAAAGAATAAACCTTCCAATTCAGGAGACACAGATTTGATATCTGATCCAGAAATATCACACATGCCAAGGAGCAACTCAGCCCACAGACCAAAACTATCAAGCCTGTGCTCTAGAGGGGCATGACTGTGGAGCCCACGTGCCACAACTACTGAAGCCCACATACATTGGAGCCTGCGCTCCACAACAAGAAAAGCGACCGCAATGAGAAGGCCCCGGGGCGCCACAACTGGAGAAGAGTCTGTGAAGCAATGAAGACCTGGCATAGCCGAAAATAAAATAAATACAATGATAAAAAAATAAACTTTCACCAAAGTTAAATTTTAACCAAATTTAACAATATAAAGATTACAGGCCTTCAAGGACCATGAAACCCCAAGGTATAGGTCATTACCTTGATGACAATCTTTGGTTTCTCAGACTTTTGACTGTCTCTAATGGGTGCCATCTTATTAAACAGAGACAATAAAGAGTTTCACTGAAGGCCCAGATGCCAGGATGTGATGCTTGGATAGCAACACTGACTCAGTGGACTTGAGTTTTAGCAAACTTCAGGAGATAGTGAAGGACAGGGAAGCCTGGCATGCTGTGGTCTATGGGGTCACAAAGAGTTGGACATGACTTAATGACTGAACAACAACAACCATCTTAATACTTGCTGTACAGAAGCAGTATTCAGGAATATGTTCTTTGTCCTTACTCAGACTTGGTAAAATGTACTTGTTACTCAGTTTCTAGTGTGAAAGGCATGCTTTCCCATGGTATGCTGGCTGATGATACATATAATGAAATAGCCCGTACTTCAGCCTGGCCCCAAAATTCTGTGTAGGGAAAATTTATTTGACCCATTACAATTCCATGGACTGAAGAAATTTTAACTATATGGTAGCTGTATTTACCATGGCTGACCTACTATAATTATAGGCTTGATCGTCTATGGATTCCGTTGTGTCAGTAACACATTAGCCTGATGCCTTAAAGTTGGAAAAACTAATTGACTTGGTCAGACTAACATACAATGCATATTGTTCTATTTTTATCTCGTTTCATACCACACACACATTATCCCAGAGTCATCTCTAACATACTATAAGCTTTTTGAGTGCAATATTTGTATCCACTTCATTTTAGTCATCCTATTTTATGTCCACAATAGATAGAAGGCCAATACATATTTGTTGACTTCTGTAAGAGTAGCACTTAACCTCCTTTTGATTAACAAAGCAGCCTCCATACTCTGTGGTTTCTAGAAGGCCCTGAAAATTTGAAGCATTTATATAGATTACTTGGTTCCCAAAGATTTTCTTCCATTATGCATCTGTTAAAAGTCAACTTTCATTTTTTATATATATATATATATTTTTTTTTTTTTAATCAGCTGAGTTTAGTAGCGAAGCTGTTAATGCCACATTGGCCTGTGGAAATATCAATACTGGACTGGTATATAATTAGAGAAATTAATTTGAAAAGTAGCATCTTGAGATTTATTGATTATGCCAAATATTTTGGTAGATTCACACATTTTACTCTTTTAATGTTCTATTGCTTTTATTCTGTCAATCTGATTACTGCATATTTTAAGATACTTTCTTGGCATTTTCTGTTTAAAAATTCTATCTGACATATTCTGTTTTCACGTATCATAATGCAATATCCAGCTTAAAAAATATTTTCAACTTTTTAAAGCAACTCTCCTCATTTATTAAAAGAAAACTGAGCTAGATATAGAGATTTAATGCTATAAGAGCATCAGTTAATTCTGAAGTTAAATTTATAAATTAAAATAATTGAATATGTTTTACTAAAAGAAAAGTGAAAATTGTATCCAATCCTACAAACATATTGCATAAAACTATCTTAATAGCAATACCAATTTAAGTAGGCTATGTTTAAGCTAGACTTTTAACTGGACAGAAAGATGCCAAGAAGAATGGCCAAAGTATGGAGTTACTTTGAATACTAGAGACAAAAGCTAACTATTAGCACAAATATCACAAAATCTCACCTTCCATTTCTATTTCAGTTCATCTTATTTTTGTTGGAGCTGGTCTTCCAGGGAAAATTAGCCACTGAATCTTGCGTGTATTTGCTTACCATATAATATTCTTCATTTTACCCCTTTGGGAATCATCTCAACCTTCCAGAGAGTCTGTTGTAAAACTCCTTGTGATCTTTTATTCTGAAGAATAATTCATAAAAGTATATCGAGCTGAGAAGCAGTTTTAGATGACAGTCCCTGGGATTCTGCTTTGTCTATGTTCCTGTCCTGGAATTGAATTACTGGAACTTAAATGCAGTTTAAAACTATTTGGGGAAGCTGAATCACTTTTGGACAAACAATATCAGTTTCAGAAAAAGTAATTTTTTCTTTGTTTCCACATACAATTTCATATTTAGCTCCTCAGAGAAATGGAATAAGTAGATGTTGGAAACTGTGGCTTAAATTCAGTCACAATAAATTGTAAATGTGTTAATATTTTCCCAATTTGCATAAGAGAAGCATTCAGAAATAATTTACCTTCTGATTGACTAAAATGAGTATTTTGTCATGTGACTCTGTGTTAAGACATTCATTGGCTCCCACTATTATTAAGCTGTATCCAGACTTACTTACATGACATCTAGGGATCTGGCTTCTGTTTCCTCTCTACTAAAATCCACCACTGATATATAGAGTATATTTTCATATCTATTAATAGCACTCTCTTCATCACTGACAGCACCTGCTGATGGCATTTTTTTGGGTGTAATTAATCTGTAGTCTTCCTTTTCCTACTTGAAAACTTCTATTCACTGTTTAATAGACAATTACAACTACACATTGTCTTGTATAATCTGCTGACTCTAAAAGAGGCAATCACTTCCTCCTGTGTTGCTCTCTGCATGTAGTCCAGTTTACTTAAAATCTATTTTGTGTATATGCATGCTAAGTCGTTTCAGTCGTGTCCAAATCTCTGTGACCCCATGGACTGTAGCCTGCCATGCTCCTCTGTCCATGAGATTCTTCAGGCAGGAATACCGGAGTGGATTGCCATGCCCTTCTCCAGGGGATCTTCCCAACCCAGGGATCCAATCTGGGTCTCATGCCTCCTGTATTTGCAGGCAAGTTCTTTTCCACTAGTGCCCCCTGGAAAACCTAAGTATTTGCTTACGTATATTGCTCTGCTACTCAACTGTAAGTGCTTTGAAGGCAGGATACACATAAATCTTTGAATCTTTGTAATGTAAATATCAATGAATGCTTGTTAAATTAATGGAATTTACCACCTTCCCTTCTGCTAATAATTCCTGAAGTTGGCCTCAGGTATTACTCTGTACTGCTTAGATTAAATTTGTAGAAAAATGATAAACCCAATCTTACCACCAAATTTAGGTAGCATTGCTATTCAAACTGATTTTTAGCTTTTTGTAAATTTGTTGGAATACACTCCATATTTTCTATGTTCTAGACTAAGTAAATGATAACAAAATACTTTCATTGAATTCAACTCAAATTCAGTGAATTCTGATTGTCAAATGAGTGTAAGCTTTCTGAAAATTAGTTAGATTCTAAGCTTGGCAAAATATGCTATTGGTTCAGAAAAGAAAAACTTTAAAAGGTGAATAGACTCCTAAGACTTAGTGAACATTAAATAGCACATAAAACATTATCTGATGAATTAGCTGTCAGGGAATCATAATTATGGGAACTCAATTTCCCCTCAGGTGCTCATGGGCAGAAAAGGCAAGCTTAAATGCATTTAGTTTTCTTCTACACACAAAATTTAAATACAATTTCAAAAAAATTTTTTCCCCAATATCATCTAATTAGGGCTGACTGCCCATTGTGTAAGATATATGACAGCCAGATTTTTAGGAGAAATTAATTCTCTAAATAGCTGCATCAAAGTAGCTATGAATGCTAAATTCCATTATATCATCTGACTCTTTGGAAACTCATATTGAAGTACCAAGCTAAATATGTAGGCCTTTAGAACTTTCCCCTCCATAAGTATCTTGAAAATATTATACAGTGTGTGAAAATGAAATGTTGACTTAAACACACAGTAAAACACACACACATACAGAGTCTGTATGCATGTATGAGAAATATGGAAAATTTTGAGACAAATGATCTGTACCTTCAACCAGAGTGATCCACCAATACCTGGCCCTCCTCGCCAATCTATTTCCCAAGTATACATCCTATAAACCCTTTTTATTTAGTAAATCACCAAATAAGAAATCTGATTGCTATTTTATATATGAAAAGTTAGAATTACAAATTTCCACACTAATCTGATTAAATAATAGTCCATGTAATTTGAAAAGGACATGCATAATCTTTTTTATATACTTATGATAATAATTGGAATTGTAATAATTTTAATTGTTGTCCATTATATAAAAGATTTACCTATTCTAATTCTTTAACAACAGTTTTTACCTAGAAAAAGTTACTATCTGTTCTTTAGCATTATAGGAATGTCATAGTTCCTATGCAAAATGTCTCACTGCTTGGAAAGTATTTTAATTACCTATATTGTTTGGAAAATGTATATGTATAATTTTGTTGCTGTTCAGTTGCTAAGTCATGTCTGACTCTTCTACCCCAATGGATTATAGCACAACAGGCTCCAAGGCCCTCCACATCTCCCAAACTTTGCCCAAAGTCATGTGCATTGAGTTGATGACAGCATCAAAAAATCTCATCCAGTGTCACTCTCTTCTCCTTATGCCTTCAGTCTTTGCTAGCATCAGGGTATTTTCCAATGAGTAGGCTGTTGGCATCAGGTGGCCAAAGTATTGGGGTTTCAGCTTCAACATTAGTCCTTCCAATGAACACCCAGGACTGATCTCCCTTAGGATGGACTGGTTGGATCTCCTTGCAGTCCATGGGACTCTCAAGAGTCTTCTCCAGCACCACAGTTCAAAAGCATCAATTCTTCAGTGCTCAGCTTTCTTCACAGTCCAACTCTCACATCCATATATGACCACTGGAAATACCATAGCCTTGACTAGGCAGAACTTTGTTGGAAAAGTAATGTCTCTGCTTTTGAATATGCTATCTAGGTTGGTCATAACTTTCTTTCCAAGGAGTATGCGTCTTTTAATTTCATGGCTGCAGTCACCATCTGCAGTGATTTTGGAACCCAGAAAAATAAAGTCAGCCACTGTTTCCACTGTTTCCCCATCTATTTCCCATGAAGTGATGGGACCAGATCTTAGTTTCCTGAATGTTGAGTTTAAGCCAACTTTTTCACTCTCCTCTTTCACTTTCAACAAGAGGCCTTTTAGTTCTTCTTCACTTTCTGCCATAAGAGTGGTGTCATCTGCATATCTGAGGTTATTAATATTTCTCCTGGCAATCTTGATTCCAGCTTGTGCTTCCTCCAGCCCAGTGTTTCTCATTCTGTACCCTGCATATAAGTTAAATCAACAGGGTGACAATATATAGCCTTGACATACTCCTATTCCTATTTGGAACCAGTCTGTTGTTCCATGTCCAGTTCTAACTGTTGTTTCCTGACCTACATACAGGTTTCTCAAGAGGCAGGTCAGGTGATCTGGTATTCCCATCTCTCAGAATTTTTCACAGTTCATTGTGATTGACACAGTCAAAGGCTTTAGCAGAAATAAAGTCATTAAAGCAGAAATAGATGTTTTTCTGCAGCTCTCTTGCTTTGGCAGAAATAAAGTCAATAAAGCAGAAATAGATGTTTTTCTGCAACTCTCTTGCTTTTTTGATGACCCAGTGTAACAGGCAATATTGTCATTGCATTACAAATCAAAGCGGGTCAGAGGCTAACAGAGTTTTGCCAAGAGAATGCACTGGTCATAGCAAACACCCTCTGCCAACAGCACAAGAGAAGACTCTACATATGGACATTACCAGATGGTCAATACTGAAATCAGATTGGCTGTGTTCTTTGCAGCCAAAGGTGGAAAAACTCTATACAGTCAACAAAAACAAGACCAGGAAATATGTGTAGCCAGATCATGAACTCCTTATTGCCAAATTCAGACTTGAATTGAAGAAAGTATGAAAAACCACTAGAACGTTCAGGTGTGACCTAAATCAAATCCCTTATGATTATACAGTGGAAATGACAAATAGATTCAAGGGATTAGATCTAATAGACAGAGTGCCTGAAGAACTATGGACAGAGGTTCATGACATTGCAAAGGAAGCAGGGATCAAGACTATCCCCAAGAAAAATAAATGCAAAAAGGCAAAATGATTGTCCGAGGAGGCCTTATAAATAGCTGAGAAAAGAAAAGACAAAAAAGCAAAGGAGAAAATGAAAGATATACCCAAAGAAAGCAAGGAGAGACAAGAAAGCCTTCCTCAGTGATCAATGCAGAGAAATAGAGTAAACAATAGAAGGGGAAAGACTAGAGATCTCTTCAAGAAAATTAGAGATACCAAGGGAACATTTCATGCAAAGATGGGCACAATAAAGGACTGAAATGGTATGGATCTAACAGAAGCAGAAGATATTAAGAAGAGGTGGCAAGAATACACAGGAAAAACTATACAAAAAAGGTCTGCTTGGCCCAGATAACCATGATGGTATGTCACCTAGAAGAGACATCCTGGAATGAAAAGTCAAGTGGGTCTTAGGAAACATCACTACAAACAAAGCTAGAGGAGGTGATGGAATTCCAGTTGAGCTATTTCAAATCCTAAAAGATGTTGTGAAAGTGCTGCACTCAATATGCCAGCAAATTTGGAAACCTCAGCAGTGGCCACAGGACTGGAAAAGGTCAGTTTTCATTCCAATCCCAAATAAAGGGAATGCCCAAGAATGTTCAAACTACCATACAGTTGTATTCATCTCACATGCTAGCAAAGTAGTGCTCAAAATTCTTCAAGCCAAGCCTTCAACAGTATGTGAACCGTGAACATCCAGATATTCAAACTGGATCTAGAAATGCAGAGGAACCAAGATCAAATTGCCAACATCCGTTGGATCATCAAAAAAGCGAGAGAGTTCCAGAAAAAAACATCTAATTCTACTTTATTTACTGTGCCAAAGCCTTTGACTGTGTGAAACACAACAAACTGTGGAAAATTCTGAAAGAGATGGGAATACCAGACCACCTGACCTGAGAAATCTATATGCAGGTCAAGAAGCAACAGTTAGAACTGGACATGGAACAACAGACTGTTCCAAATCAGGAAAGGAGTACATCAAGGCTGTATATTGTCACCCTGCTTATTTAATTTATATGCAGAGTACATCATGAGAAATGCTGGACTAGATGAAGCACAAGCTGGAATCAAGATTGCTAGGTGAAATATCAGTAACCTCAGCTATGCAAATGACACCACCTTTATGGCAGAAAGTGAAGAAGAACTAAAGAGCCTCTTGATGAAAGTGAAAGAGAAGAGTGAAAAAGTTGGCTTAAAGCTCAACCTTCAGAAAACTAAGATCATGGCATCTGGTCCCATCACTTCATGGCAAATAGATGGGGAAACAATGGAAACAGTGACAGACTTTATTTTTCTGGACTCCAAAATCACTGCTAAATGTGACTGCAGCCATGAAATTAAAAGATACTGGCTCTTGTAAGAAAAGTTATGACCAACCTAGACAGCATATTAAAAAGCAAAGACATTATTTTGCCAACAAACGTCCATCTAGTCAAGGCTATGGATTTTCCAGTAGTCATGTGTGGAAATGAGAGTTGGACTGTAAAGAAACGTGAGCGCAGAAGAATTGATGCTTTTGAACTGTGGTGTTGGAGAAGACTCTTGAGAGTCCCTTGGACTGCAAGGAGATCCAACCAGTCCATCCTAAAGAAAATTAGTCTCTGAATATTAATTGGAAGGACTGATGCTTAAGTTGAATCTGCAATACTTTGGCCACCTGATATAAATAACTGACTCATTGGAAAAGACCCTGATGCTGGGAAAGATTGAAGGCAGGAGGAGAAGGGGACACCAGAGGATGAGATGATTGGATGGCATCACTGACTCAGTGGACATGAGTTTGAGTAAGGTGTGGGATTTGGTGATGGAGAGGGAAGCCTGGCGTGCTGAAGTCCATGGAATCACAAAGAGTTGGACACAACTGAGTGACGGAACTGAAGTGAACTGATTTCATCCTCATCAAGAGGCTGTTTAGTTCCTCTTCAGTTTTTACCATGGTATCATATGCATATCTGAGGTTGTTGATATTTCTCCCAGCAGTCTTGATTCCAGTTTTTGATTCATCTTGGCATTTCACATGATGTATTCTGCTTATTAATTAAATAAGCAGGGTAACAGGGAGGTTTGACATACTCCTTTCCCAATTTTGAACCAGTCAGTTTTTCCATATAAAATTCTAACTGCTGCTTCCTGACCAGCATACAGGTTTCTCAGGAGACAGGTAAGGTGGTCTGGTCCCCCATTTCTTAATTATTTTCCACTGTTTGTTGTGATCTATACAGTCAAAGATTCTACCATAATTAATGAAGCAGAAGTAGATTTTTTTCCAGAATTCTCTTGCTTTCTCCATGGTCCAACAGATGTTGGCAATTTGATCTCTGGTTCCTCTGCCTTTTCTAAACCCCGGTTGTACAACTGGAAGTTCTGGATTCACATACTGCTAAAGCCTAGCATGAAGGCTTTTGAGCATAATCTTGCTAGCATGTGAAATGAGCATAATTGTTCAGTAATATAAACATTCTTTTTCATTGCTCCTCTTTGGGATCCAAAAATCACTGCAGACAGTGAGTCCAGCCTTGAAATTAAAAACACAGACTTTTTTCCATCCTGTGGCCACTGCTGAGTTTTCTAAATTTGCTGGTATATTGAGTACAGCAATTTAATTCAGTTCAGTTCAGTTCCTCAATCATGTCCGACTCTGCGACCCCATGGACTGCAGTACACCAGGCCTCCCTGTTCATCACCAACTCCCCGAGTTTACTCAGACTCATGGAGTCGGTGATGCCATCCAACCATCTCATCCTCTGTTGTCCCCTTTTCCTCCCGCCTTCAATCTTTCCCGGCATCAAGGTCTTTTCAAGTGAGTCAGCTCTTTGCATCATGTGGCCGAAGTATTGGAGTTTCAGCCTCAGCATCAGTCCTTCCAATGAAACCCAGGTCTGATCTCCTTTAGGATGGACTGGTTGGATCTCCTTGCAGTCCAAGGGACTCTCAAGAGTCTTTTCCAACACCACAGTTCAGAAGCATCAATTCTTTGGTGCTCTGCTTTCTTTACAGTCCAGCTCTCACATCTGTACATGGCTAGTTTCATGTCCTAATTTCCTTTAATATGGAAGAATAGTCCTTCCATTTCATCCTGCTGGTTTTGTTTCTCACGATATTGATTTTTTTTTTAAAGAATTCTGCCTATTTTATAGGATATTCCACCATCTGGATTTGTCTGTTTAGCTGTTATAAAATTAAGTCTAACCTACTTTGACAAGAATACTACAAGTGATCTTGTGTACTTACTGTAATGTCAGATTCGCTTAATGATAGTTTGTCTCTTTTTTCAAGGTGCTAAGTTTGTTCACGTGGTGGTTAAGGTGATTTCTGTTGAGATTTCTGCATTATAGCGTTCCATTTAATTGCACATATTTATCAAACTATCTGAGGTATTATTACTCTGAGACTGTAAAGATCAAATTCTCCAAAAACATTGTAACCAGTGACTTAACCTGTTGAGATGATTGTTGCTTGGGCCAATATTACACTGATATTCACCAAACTAATTCTTTATTTTTAAAACATCAATATTTTTAAAATGTATTTATCTTTGGCTGTGCTGGTCTTCACTGCCTTGAGGGCTTTCTCTAGCTGTGGTGAGCGGGCTCCACTGTCTAGTTGTGCTGCTCCGGCTTCTCGTTGCAGTGGGGTGCAGGGCCTCGCAGTTGTGGCACACGGGCACAGTAGCTGCGGCTCCCGGGATCTAGAACTCAGGCTCAGTAGTTGTGGCACATGGGCTTAGTTGCTCTGCAGCATGTGGATCAGGGATCAAACCCGTGTGTCTTGCATTGGCAGGTGGATTCTTTATCACTGAGCCACCAAGGAAGCAGTAAATGTCAATATTTTTATGAGTGCTAGAATGGTTAAAGGAGCTCAAGACTGGAATCATAGATATACATACACAGGTGCATAGCTTCCAGATTTCAAAAGTGGTTAACACATGAGTATAAAATATTTTAAAAAATAGAAAACAAATAAACAAGTATCCATTTTACTTACTTTTTAAAATGGTGTCAAAGAAGTTACTCAGGTTAACAATGCAGGGGTTAAGCCATAAATACCATTTTAAGACTCAATAAAGAGCGGTCAGGGATCAGGAATTCCTACTGAAGCAGTATGAGCCTAGTTTGCTTATCTGCTAAGTTTGGAATAATAATATCTACTTCATAGGGTTGTATTGAGGATTAATTGTGATACTAGATGTAAAGCACAGATCATATATTCTAGAATGTGATAATGGTTTTTAAATCTTAGTTATTTCTTCTGTGTTACATTGTCCTACCCATCATGTAACTCAAAATTTTTAATTTTTAAAAATTACTGTAGGATACAAATGAATAGAGGGAATAAAATCTAGGCTGCTTCAGGTTTTTTCTCTCTACATATGCAGTGTCATTTGATGGATTTGCTTTCTCCTGTATGCTCTGTTTCTTACCTTAAATCCTTTGATCATTGTTTTGAAATGGCCCACATATAATCTTTGAAAAATGTGACATTCATTCTTAAAGACATTTAGATAGGAGGTGGCAATAATAACATTATTGTACACATGTGGTAATACATTCTGTGATGTCATAAAAGTTTTAAACAGTAAGTTCCTAAATGGAAGTCTTCTGTAGAAAGAAAGGAATATAAAAAAGAGTAGTAGTTCCAGGATCATGTTTGACAAATTAATTAAATGAAAACCATTAAAATAGTTAATCTATTTGTAAACAGTGGTATTTCTTTCCAAAGATAGAAAAGTAACATTTGATAATCAGAAATGGAAGTTTGTTTTCTGCATTAGAAATGCAGGTGCACTTACATGGGTGTATGTGAGTGCATGTGTGTGTGTTGGGTGAAAGCTGTGTGCTATCCTTATGCAGGAGAGTTTTTTTTTTTTTTTTAATTTAGACAGGCTTTCTAAACTTTGAATCATTCCTATCTGGAGTATGATTGACTAGGAAAGTGTCAACCATAGTGTTTGCTTTTGTATATTTTTAGTTAAAGTGGAAGAAGTTGTGGTGCAAGTTTAGAAACTTTCCAAATTCCTCATAGACAAATAAATGGGCTTGCTTTTAAAATAACCCATTCAGCCTAATCTTTACACCACTTAGAGCACAACTACAAAGATTGCTCATCAGGAAAGGATAAAAGGAATCTAGTGATGTTTCTTTGTAAATGATCTAGCTCTCATTTTATTTGCCTCTTACTTTGAACCATTTCTATATCAAAGTCATGTCTAGTAATGAAAGAGCTTTGGGGGATTTCTGACTGACAGGTACCATTACTAATAAATTGCCTCAGAATGTAAAAATGTGACCCCTCAGGTGGTTCAACCACATTGTTTGCAAACTGTGACTAAGTATCGAATTCCAGCTTTTTTGCTAAGCACTCACCATGGAACAATACAGTTACACTCTTTAATGCTTTGGCACTGATTGTGTAGGTCATAATTAGAGATTCAGCTGGGGTTGACTGGAGAAGAATACAGCCATGCAATTGAGTGTAACCAATTTTGACCCTGCTTGATCCTCACTCCTTAAAAACCTGTGACCTCCTGTAGCCTCTTGCATGATCCATGTATGTGGTTAGCACTGCCTGCCTAACAGCCTTTTCATCAGTAGGCTTTTCTAGCCATTACTTTGCTTTGTAGCCTTATCAAGGCATTCATTTTGAGCTGTCATAAACAGCATCTAGTGCTTCAAAGTTTGCTCAGCACAGTAAGAAAAGTCACAATGGGTTTCTTAGGAAAGAAAGTGAAAAATGTTGTAGAAATCATGTATATTAAATAAATGCACATTGGAATTAGGAAGGAATTACAAAAGAATGGAATAATGGGGAGAGAGATACATGGTGCCTACTTTATAGAATCCAATCTGTTACCAGGATTCAATTTCACAAGTTTTATTTAATCCATCAAGTTTACAGGTGGTCCATGACCTCTTGGTTAAAGAAAGGAGAAAGAAAATAAGCCTGATCTACAATACTATCTTTCTTAATCCAGCTGTTTCATGTTGACAGGACAAAAAAAAAAAATGAGGAAAATGATCAACGTTTTAGGAGAAAATTATGATTTTCAATGGGATTTTTACATATTCTTAATTTTTAAAACTTTGATGAATTTGAGCCCATGCCACTTTATAACATCATACCCGAATATCAAAATTTTAAGACATGGATGTACATATGTTAGTAGTCTATTATTTCAAGTGGGTTTAATATAAAAGATTGATTTGATGGATATTTTGGAAACGCCATAATGGAAGTCACAGTACATTCATCATAATTAGGTAGCAAGCAAGGATAGCATTCTAGTGTCTCTCCAAGATCAGTTATTCCTGACAATAAAATGTCTTAATATGTCCCACTCAAGCTTCTCCTCCAGTGACTATGTTTTCTACTTTGTCTCTTAAATATGTTTAGTTGTTAAAATAGAAATTCAAAGTCACAGTTTCTTACAACATTATAAAACAGACTCCAAGTAATCTGCTACTATTTTTCTCGTCTTCTAGAAATCAAGTATAGCTTAGGGAAGAAGCCTGTCTCTCCATCTTTGTTGATGGTTCTGAAATACAGTTAGCTTTTTCTCCTAAACACACACCCACACACAGGCACACAAATGCACATGCATTCAAATATTTTGAATACACTGACTTACTGCAATACATATTCTTCTTAAACCTTAATTAAGGTTTGGGGACAATGAAAAGTTACATCCCCTCAAGAAAATCTGGGAGAAGTTGTAGCTAATAGGTGCCACTGTGTCAATATAGAGCTAGTCTTGTAGATGCAGATATCCTGGGAAAATAGTCAAATGGCTTTTAAGAGTCCAAGTGTGGAGAAATATAAATATTTTGAATGCTTCAAAGGCACAGGGTTAAATGCTCCCCCAAGCAATTTGCTATTTCCGTGTTAATTCAGTTTGTAGAAACATATAATTAGAATCTCTAATACCTGCATTTTTCTTTATGAGAAAAACATGTGGTAGTACACAGAGAAATGGATCCACTGGGACAGAAACCCTTTGTGGGGTGGTTTTATATCTCTTGCTGAAAGGCCACAACTGCTATATTTCCAACAGAAAACAAAGCAAAATAACACTTTTTTCTTTATTGGAAGCTAGCACCTTTCCTTAAAACTAAAATGAATGCTTTCATGTAGCATTAGTAATTTTCTTCTTTAAAGGTGTTGAACAAAGTAGCCTGGGGAGTGTGCAATCTGGGCTGGGAATTAAATCCAGGTTTGCTTAATAGTATAATGCATAAGCATATAGGCATGGGTTGACATTAAAAGAATACCTTTTATCTTTAAAATTATAGAAAAAAAGATGCCCTCTGATGAATAACCACAATCACTACTTGTAAAAGAAAAAATATGTTGTGTATGGTTTACACACACACATATATATATATATGAATTACATGTGTGTATATTGGTATATAAAAACACAATGATTCATGTGAATTTATGTTTTCCTATAAATAGTGAATAATTGATCATATAATACAAGAAGATAACATTTATTTACTTTTGTTTATTCTTGCACAGGACTACAGAAATACCATCTTCTGGTAGTCATTTACTTTGTCTTCCTCAGTAGAAAAATTGTCTTGAAGATCAGTTATCATATAACAACTGTTACTTCATAATGTGATCTATATTAATCGTTCTTTCCAAGCAGAAAAATTGAAAACTTTTGATAAATAGATAAGTATCAATATTTCTATTTCTTTAATGTATTAACACTCTTGAATTTTATACCTCATAAAAGAAGAAACTTGGAAATCACTGCACAATTCCTGAGAAATGAAATTAGGACACAATTTTTAGAGGTTCTATTAATTTATTTTAAAAGATACCTGTTTTCACAAATCATGTGCTATCATAGCACAGTTTTTCTTACCTAACTTACTTGGTCCAAAAACGTCAGTGATTGAGAAAACACATTAGCTTTCTCTTCTAATTTGGAAACAATTAAAACAATCACAAATAAGTTAGATTTTGTTTTTTAACTCAAGAATAATTTAAAAGTAAGTTTTTTTCTATTGATGAATAAGTAAATGAATTTCAAGAAAGTCAGCAATCTTCAGCTGTGAATCTCTAGTAGACGCTAAGAAAGAAAGTGAAGTCACTCAGTCATGTCCGACTCTTACAATCCCATGGACTGTATCACACCAGGCCTTCCTATCTCTCACCATCTCCCAGAGTTTGCCCAATTTTATGTCCAGTGCATTGGTAATGCCATCCAGCCATCTCCTCCTCTCATGCCCTCTTGTCCTTCTACCCTCAATCCTTCCCATCATCAGAGTCTTTTCCAATGAGTCAGGTGTTCATATCAGGTGAGCAAAATATTGGAGCTTCAGCGTCAGCATCAGTCCTTCCAGTGAATATTCAGGGTTGATTTCCTTTAAGAGTAACTGGTTTGATCTCCTTGTTGTCCAAGGAACTCTTCAAGAGTCTTCTTCAACACCACAGTTCAAAGGCATCAATTCTTCAGTGCTCTACCTTCTTAATGGTCCAGCACTCACAACCATAGGTGACTACTGGAAAGACCATAGCCATGACTAAACAGACCTTTGCTGGAAAAGAGATGTCTTTGATTTTCAACACACTGTCTAGGTTTGTCATAGCTTTCCTGCTATGAAGCAATCATCTTCTGATTTCCTGGACACAGTCACCATCAGCAGTGATTTTAGAGCCCGAGAAGAGGAAATCTGTCACTGCTTCCACCTTTTCCCCTTCTATTTGCCCTGAAGCGATGAGGCTGGATTCCATGAAGAGGAGACTTATATTAGCCTACTTTCTGTGTCTCATACCACTATTTGATATTTTAACTTCTCTTTGTGGATTGCCTCATGAATATTTTCTTTAGTTTATCTTCCAGCTCTTGCTTCCACCTTGATGCACTGAAGTTTTTACTTTACTTTCTCCATTTCTAAAACTTTAAGATTCCTTTTTAAGTCTCTACAGAAACTTTAGAGTCCCTTGATGTTCATTCAGATTTTCATGCTTGTTTCTAATTTTTGAAATAGGTGAAACATGAATATTTAAATTATTGTCTTATGCATCTAATATATGATATCTTTGCACATTTACTTCTGCTAGTTTTACATTTTCCACCATGTGTTTCTTGGGTTTTGTCTGTGTATGAGAGTTTCAAATTGAAGGTAAGATTTACTAGTGTAGATTCTGCATTTTCTTGTTTTGGTTGCTTGGGGGTGCCCCCCGCCACCAGCTAAGTTGTATAAAGTTGAGAAAATAATCTGCATGAAGACCAAGTTATGGTTATGAATTCTAAAAGGATATTATTTTTCCCTCACACAATACCAGTGACATAAGGAAGTTTATTTATTGTCCCTTCTGCTGTGGGTTTACTGCAGGTGTAATCCTTTGGGAATTCAGCTTTATAGAGCAATCTCCTGTCATTTTCTCTACTTTAATCGTACCTGGGACTTTATCTCTTGTCTTGCATACCCAGAACAGCCATCAAAATAGAAAATTAAAGTCCCATGGGTTTGGTTCATCAATGTAAAGTAAAAACTAGCTTTTAAGCACACCTAATTCCTAGGCTTTTATTCTCACTGTTTTTAGCCTCTATGGCTTTTTAAATTTATTATCATTACAGGAAGGCATCAAAAAGATGCCTGCTGCATTTTATTTGTAAAATGTAAAATCAAATAAAAAGAAACATATTCTCTTACATATTCTTATTGGGATGTCCGTTAAGTTTTATCTACATGTTTCATTGAAAATCCTATTTTTAACTTGAATTATATATGCCTCTTATTATTATTATATGTTAAAGTTGTATATTTTAGTTTTTAGAATTTTTGTTTGTTGTTTCAATCAGCTGTCAACTATGAATCTTACTAACACTGGGTTCTTTGTTAGAAGTGATACAAAAGACAAATGAATGTTGATATACCATATGTAAGAAATCAGCCTCTAGAGAATGAGAATCCTGTGAATTATACCTCAGAAATAACATCCCAGTTTTAACTTAACTATCCTTCGAAGATTAGCAAACAATATACAGAATGCCATTACCTATTGATTTTATATGAAAATCTTTTTTTAAATGACAGTTTATAAATTCTTAATTTTCTTAAATCACATGGTACACACTGGGATGAATTTGATTTAATGATCTGTCAGTATTTATCAGTTAAACTGTGAGTAACAAAATACCTGACCAACAGTGGCCTCACAATATAATATCATTTATTGTTTGTTTAGAAACTGTCTAGAGGTAGATTGTTTCATAAATGATTCACTGATTAAAGAATAGTAACACCTGACCTATTTTCTTGCTTTCTTAGCATGCTGATTATTTGTCTTAATCATTCTTGCATCTTGGCTATAAAGATGGTTTCCATAGCTCTAAGAATCACATTAGCAAGGCAGAAACAAAGAGGATGGAGGGATACCAGCAGGCTATTTTATTTCTTTGCATTAAATTATCTTTTGAACATGATCCCAGTAAAATTCTTCTTAGGTTACTGTGATTATAACTGAACCTCATGATTAGTTCTTGCTTCAAGAGAGACTAGAGAAATGAGGATCTTTGGTGAATCCATAAGGGGAAGGACACTGGGAATGGATTGCTGGAGGCAAACTAATGGAATCTGATATAATTCCACCCCTACTATTCAGCATGCATACTCATTGTTCATGAAAGATCCTCCTCTTCCACAAGAGAAACCACCCCAAAGGTTGATCCAATTACTATTTATTGCATATGGCTCCTTTCCTAAAATATGTTGGTGATATGCCTAATCTCTGACAGCTTAGATGCTATGACTCATGATCCAGAAACTGAGTTGAAACAGAACATAATTACCTTTAACATGCGCAATATACAAGAAGAAGAAATGCTATAACTTCAGTTTAGTTTAGTTGCTCAGTCGTGTCCAACTCTTTGTGACCCCGTGGACTGTAGTATGCCAGGACTCCCTGTCCCTCATTAACTCCCAGAGTTTACTCAAACTCATGTCCATTGAGTCAGTGAAGCATCCAACCATCTCATCCTCTGTTCTCCCCTTCTCCTGCTTTCAGGCTTTCCCATTGTCAGGACATTTTCCAATGAGTCAGTTCCTCACGTCAGGTGGCCAAAGTATTGGAGTTTCAGCTTGAACGTCATTCCTTCCAATGAATATTCAGGACTGATTTCCCTTAGGATGGACTGGATGGATCTCTTTGCAGTCCAAGGGACTCTCAAGAGTCTTCTCCAACACCACAGTTCAAAAGCATCAATTCTTTGGTGCTCAGCTTTCTTTATAGTCCAACTCTCATATCCATACATGACTACTGGAAAAACCATCAATAACCTCAGATGTGCAGATGACACCACCCTTATAGCAGAAAGTGAAGAGGAACTAAAAAGCCTCTTGATGAAAATGAAAGAGGAGAGTGAAAAAGTTGGCTTAAAGCTCAGCATTCAGAAAACTAAGATCATGGCATCTGGTCCCATCACTTCATGGGAAATAGATGGGGAAACAGTGGAAACAGTGGCTGACTTTATTTTTTTGGACTCCAAAATCACTGCAGGTGGTGACTGCTGCCATGAAATTAAAAGACGCTTACTCCTTGGAAGGAAAGTTATGTCCAACCTAGATAGCATATTCAAAAGCAGAGACATTACTTTGCCAACAAAGGTCCGTCTAATCAAGGCTATGGTTTTTCCAGTGGTCATTTATGGATGTGAAAGTTGGACTGTGAAGAAAGCTGAGCACTGAAGAACTGATGCTTTTGAACTGTGGGGTTGGAGAAGACTCCTGAGAGTCCCTTGGACTGCAAGGAGATCCAACCAGTCCATTCTAAAGGAGATCAGTCCTGGGTGTTCTTTGAAAGGACTGATGCTAAAGCTGAAACTCCAATATTCTGACCACCATGTGAAGAGTTGACTCATTGGAAAAGACCCTGATGGTGGGAGGGATTGGGGGTAGGAGGAGAAGGGGACGACAGAGGATGAGATGGCTGGATGGCATCACGGACTCAATGGACGTGAGTCTGAATGAACTCCGGGAGTTGGTGATGGACAGGGAGGCCTGGCGTGCTGCAATTCATGGGGTCGCAAAGAGTTGGACACGAATGAGCGATGAACTGAACTGAACTGACTAGATGTACCTTTGTGGGCAAAGTAATGTCTCTGCTTTTCAATATGCTGTCTAGGTTGGTCATAACTTTCCTTCCAAGGAGTAAGCGTCTTTTAATTTCATGGCTGCAATCACCATCTGCAGTGACTTTGGAGGCCCCAAAAATAAAGTCAGCCACTGTTTCCCCATCTATTTGCCATGAAGTGATGGGACCAGATGCCATGATATTAATTTTCTGTATGTTGAGCTCTAAGCCAACTTTTTCACTCTCCTCTTTCACTTTCATCAAGAAGCTCTTCAGTTCTTCTTCACTATAACTTAGTTTTTCATTTTAACTGTGAACAATTTGAAGCACAATAATTGTTATAGAAAGCATATATCTTACCCTGCTATTTAGTAATGGCAGGAAATCCTATCCTGGCAATGCAGTAATTTTCCTGATTTCCACTTCATTCTGTCTCCAATTCTGTTCTAAAATCTTTAGTTCTATTGCCAGGAGAGAACAATTTTCCTTTTTGTCTTCCTTCCCATTCGTATCTGAATTGGCTGCTCCTTCCGGAGGATCCACTGCTTGTAGAATCTCTCTTTGATGCCACCTCAGCGGCCCAGGGATTTTCACAGATGTTTCCTAGCCAGATTTCCTATTTTATTGCTAGTATATTTCCCTCAAATTTTAGTATGTTCAAATTTATTTACTTTTAATCAATTCCATGCTCCTATGTCTATGGTCAAAATGGCTTAAACAAAGTATTGAATCTAGACTAGGTAGACCGTAACCTGCATTGGTCAAGAGGGTGTGACCCCTTGAAGAAAGGTGTTGGGGAGAGTCTGAGGCACCTCCTTATCAAACCTCCTAATGAGACTGATGTTTCAATGCTGGCACTTATACTAGCTTCAAGCTGGCAAACAGAAGTTGCTTTTCCGTATCGTTCGAAGTGCTGAATTATGAGATGAACTCTCAGTCAGCCTGGATTACTACCCATAGGCAGAGAATGTCTGGCCTCAAAGAACAACTAAATGCAGGCTACCATTCTGAGTTTCAACTCTTCATTCACCTGCAGTTCAACTTCTGCTACTGTGTTGTCTAGATCCCAAAGTAGTTATGTAACAGTTTGAGGAATTGTTTCATCACATCTTAACAAATGTCCCTAAAAAGCAGAAATTGGTGATTTCTAGCTCTTCTTCATCCTATTATCAAGCCATAGCACATTTAGAAGTAGTTCTAAACAGTCTAAACTGTCAACCCAGTTCTCCTACTCTCTTGAGTGTACGTACTGGCACTCACTGAAGACTTGGAAATCTTACTGATGATTTGATGCATCTGCATTAGAATGTTTATAGTTAAGTGTAAGTCTAATTGCTAAGTGTGCTAAACAAAGTAGCACTTCAGGGAGAAATGATACAAAAAACAACAGGAAAACTGGATAGTGTGCTCACAGACTGTATTTGTGACCAAAAGGATGATTTCTTATTACTAGTATTAGAAGAGTTAATACTCTCAATATCATTAAAATTGACCTAGCAATTCGATCCCAGCTGTTAAAATGATAATTATTCTTGGATATCTCCAACTTTTTTTTTTTTAGTTAGTTCAATATATTCACTACAAACAAAGCTAGTGGAGCTGATGGAATTCCAGCTGAGCTATTTCAAATCCTAAAAGATGATGCTGTGAAAGTGCTGCACTCAATATGCCAGCAGATTTGGAAAACTCATCATGGCCACAGGACTAGAAAAGGTCAGTTTTCATTCCAATCCCAAAGAAGGGCAATGCCAAAGAAAAAGCAAACTACTGCACAGTTGCACTTATTTCACACGCTAAGAAATTAACTCTCAAAATTCTCCAAGCTAGGCTTCAACAGTACATGAAGCAACAAATTCCAGATGTTCAAGCTGGATTCAAAAAAGGCAGAGATAGCAGAGCTCAAATTGCCAACATGCAATGATCATAGAAAAAGCAAGAGAATTCCAGAAAAGCATCTACTTCTGCTTCATTGACTACAAGAAAGCCTTTGACTGTGTGGATCGCAACAAACTGCGGAAAATTCTTCAAGGGATGGGAATACCAGACCACATTACCTACCTCCTGAGAAATCTGTGTGCAGGTCAAGAAGCAACAGTTAGAACCAGACATGGAACAATGGACTGGTTTAAAATTGGGAAAGGGGTACATCAAGGCTGTATATTGTCACCCTGCTTATTTAAATTATTTGCAGAGTACATAATGCAAAATGCTGGGATGGATGAAGCACAAGCTGGAATCAAGATTTCCTGGAGAAATATCAGTAACCTCAGATATGGAGATGACACCACCCTTATGGCTGAAACCGAAGAGGATCTAAAGAGCCTCTTGATGAAGGTGAAAGAAGGGAGTGAAAAAGCTGACTTAAAACTCAACATTCAAAAATCAAAGACCATGGCATCCAGTTCCATCACTTCTTGGCAAATTCATGGGGAAACAATGAAAACAGTGACAGGCTTTATTTTCCTGGGCTCCGAAATCACTGCAGATGGTGACTGCAGCCATGAAATTAAAAGATGCTTGCCCCTTGGGAGGAAAGTTATGACCAACCTAGACAGCATATTAAAAAACAGAGACATCGCTTTACCAACAAAGGTTTGTATAGTATAGTCATATCTATGGTTCTATCTTCTAGTAGTCATGTATGGATGTGAGAGTTGGACCAAAAAGAAGGTTGAGCACTGAATAATTGATGCTTTTGAACTGTGGTTTTGAGAGTCCCTTGGACTTTATGATATCAAACCAGTCAATCCTAAAGGAAATCAATTCTGAATATTCATTGGAGGGACTGATGCTAAAGCTGAAGCTCCAGTACTTTGGCTACCTGATGGGAACAACTGATTCATTGGAAAAGACCATGATGCTGGGAAAGATTGAAGGCAGGAGGAGAAGGGGACAGCAGAGAACAAGATGGTTGGATAGCATCATCAACTCAATGGACATGAGTTTGAGCAAACTCCAGGAGATGGTGAAGGACAGGGAAGCCTGGTGGGCTGCAGTCCATGGGATCCCAAAGAGTCAGACACAGCTGAGCAACTGAACAATAACAAGAAATTAGAAGTAGAAATAAAAATAATCTTGTACTAGCAGATATGCAGGTGGTTTCCTACCCCACTGGCAATGGATTGAAAGGAACTTTACAAGTCTCAAGAGAGCTTAAAAAACAGCCAGTGGTTGCACTTGCTTTATAAACACAAAAGTGTATCTGAAATGCAATCATCTATTTTATTGTTATGTTTGTTTATTTTTTATTTTAGGCAGAGGATACCTGTGCCTTTTACTTTGATACAAAATAATCATGCCAAACTGAGTTTAATATGTCAACATACAGAATGAGATGGACAAAAGGATTAGGAAATTACCTGTATTCTTTTCATCTCAACTTGCATAGGCAAAGTTAAATTATATAAGTGTCTGAGTGCCCTTGAATGTATTCTACATATTTTACAGTCTATAATTTCTCTTTCTCTTCTCTCTCTTTTGTTTTACATGTCTGTAATTTTATATGTTATGTTTCATGTGTAAACATTTATTTATCCTCATTCTGTGTACATTTACTCATAAGTTTTATAATGTAACTGCCAGTATATGTTGGCAAAAAAATAGGTGCAGTACATTTTAATTCAAATGTGCAATTTCATTCTTTACCATGATGACTACTTTAACGTTTCTAAATAGAATTCCTTAGCTAAACAATGGATCTTATGTTATGTATAGGAAGGATATCTCCGATCAGTATTCAGCAGATTATGTTTAGGATCTCTGTACAGTTTTATTAAATTTGACATATTAATGTTGCCAGGACTTTAGAGATTTGTGACTTGTTTTCCTACCAGCCTCGGCTAGACTACTCAGAAGCCAGGTGTGTACCATTGAGTTACACAATTACATACTCGAAAATCAAAAGGGGGAAATGAAACCATAAAAGCCGAGTAGACAGGAAAGCCAAATGTACACTCAGCGTGCATCATTACATACTTCAGACTCAGAAAATAGGCCTTCCTCCTACAAATAGTGGATAGGGAAATCAGAGAGTGCATCCTATTGACAAGTGGGGAGAGATACAGGAGATTAGATTCACTCTAGCAATTTTCTACCTAAAAGGAGCAATTCCAATATACCTGGATGTCAAAGCCAACACAAACTCTGATTCTATTTTATCTAATCAAGAAAATATCTACTATTCATTTTTTCTTCACTTGATTGGTACCTGACAGAAAGAAGCTTTCTCTGCAGAGAATTTTACTACCAACATTTCTAATCCTCATGATCTGAGACGTAGAAAAGTGTCCTTTATCTTTTTCCTTCCCCCTCATAATATTTCCTTTTCATAAATTGTTCCTTGTAATTTGTTCCTTTGTAATTACAAAAAGCAATTTTGACACCCTAGATTGCTACCTATTATCATAACAGTAAGTAAATACTCCAACTAACTTTCATACTTCTATTTTCCTAATCATATTAATGAAATTTGTTACTACACAGCCTTTGGGGAAAGCTACACAATCAGGAAATTTTCCTTCGATCATACAACAGAACTTCAGGGAAAGCGCTTCTGAGACTGTTATCAGAAACTAAAAGCTCTTCACATCCAGTAGCACGCTGATAACTTACTAGCTACTAACAACATATTTATTTTTCTATAATGTGTGCTTTCATTTCTAGGTCTTAGTACAGTTTTAGACCCACAGAAATTCTTTAATAAAGAGTATTAAGTTTCCCTTTGTATTTCACATTGTTATATAAAGTTGTAAGAAGAATTACTAACAATCCTGGTGATAGTTATAGTCCGGTCATCTGGGACTATAAAGAGGTGGATAAAATTGACATTGAAAATTAAACAAAAAAAATTCTGGGATCCAGTCTATAAACCAGTCTACTGGTTTAACAGTACTCTGAATTACTGTTCCTCCACCCCAAATGAAAAAAAAAAAATGTGCTTTAAAAGAATATGAATTCAAGAGAAAATATCCTGTAACTCTTTCAGTCTTCAAAAAGCACATAATTTTCACCCCTTGTGGAGATAAGTATAGAAGCAATGAAGTTATAGTTATTTAACTACCAACTTCCCAAAAAGCATTTATATCCAAGATGGTTTCAAGTAAATGTTTTAGAAAAGCTTTTTAAACTCAGGTTTCTTATATGACCTAAGAACCTACCTCTCAACTAACAGATTTTTCCAGAGACACTGAAACTCAAATGTTTTGAGATTAGGAAAAGTCCTTTTTTGGTTCGTTTTTCCAGTTTAGAGTAAAGATGCACTCTACCACAAAACATCCTTTCTTTTCAGGGTCATATTTCAACATAAGAAATAAATTGAGTTCTATCTTCTATCTGTATTTTTCATGTTTCCTTTAAATAGGTCATTTCCATTGCACACAGGTAGTAAATTTACCTCATGTGGTTTTTATACAACAGCCTAGAATAGCAAGCTCCAAAGAGGAACATCTAATGGTATCATTAAAATGATTGTAAACATGCCTGTTGTGGCAGATGTGAGCATTCTTTCTGTTGAAATACATTCAATTGTTTGGTAAGATCAAACAAAGTAGAGTTTTAATACGTCAAACATGTCTACATTCTAACAGATTCTGTTTTTAAAGAGATCTGTTTCTTTAGAAGTCAGGACAGCTATAAAAGAGCCAGACTACAGATCAGATTCAAAGTCAAAACTTATTTTCTCTGATTAGGGCAGAATTCTCTGTATCTGTATCATTTAGCCAACAGTTTTCAAAGAAAAGAGATCAAACAGAATAATATTGCAGGTATTAAATTAAGATGGTAGAGGCATGTGGGCCTGTTAATTAACCTTAATTAGTGTTAGGTTTTGCCCAACACAAAATTAAATATTTTTAGTTATTAAGTCAAATCTGTCCTTTTCCTAATCCTTTCACCTCTCTGCCATCATCCCTCTTCCTCTAATTTATTAATTTACTTAGAATAGTGTCACACTACATGTTCTAATTTTCAGACTATTTAAAATTAATTCCAGGAAAGTCAGTTCAATTTTATGTTCTCAAGTGACAATTTGGCTTTATTTTTTCCAATAACAACATAATTAGATTTCTCTGGCAGGTTCACTAATATGATATTTTAAAATTTAGCAGGAAATTGTGAATTAAATATCTATATTATTAGTATGAGAAAATATACATAGAATGAAGTCTCCAGTTAAAGTTAATAACCATAATATACTTCATAGATGTCTGGCGTTTTATATAAATTATCTCATTTAACCTCACTGGATCCAAAATTACAGAGCTAATTAACCAGGATTATCTAAAAAACAAAAAATAAAAAGAGAAACTACACTCTTAGCCATTAAAATATACTACTTGTTTAAGTTTTCACTTGAGACAGTGTTAGTTACAGAAGCTTTTTTTTAAAATAGGTCAACATATGACAATTTTATCTCTACAAAATATAGGAGATTTTCTCTCTTGTGGCTGACAGTAAGAATCACCAAATATTCTATTTTATTCATTATATTCCTATGCTCTATTACAATTATTTTGAACCACAGGAATATTTTTGGAGAATAAAGTGAGGAAAAGTGTCATGTGACCATGTGACATTTCTAGGCTAAGACAGTGGATATCTCGGGCACCATTCTTCATTTTCTCTTTTGCTCTACTATGTACCTAAGGCCTTGTGTTGTGAACCCAAAACATAAAAACAGAATGGATCACTGAGTTACTGCAAGGTGAACAGTGCTCAAAGAATTGCTCAAATATGCATTGAATTCAGAATGAACCTGAAGTAAGCCTTTGTTGTATTGAGCATTGTGATGTGGCATTGTTTCTTTCTATCTAATCTATCCTACCTAGTTGTCTGTTTTAGCTAGCCTATCCTGGTTATTGTAGAAGTTGGCAATAGAAGTGAGAGGATGTCTTTAAAAACCTATTCTATTTGGCATTGACCTAGTGATCCAGTAGTGAATGAGCAGAGAGAGAACTGTTATTAGAAGCTTTAGAAAGATGGAGATTTATTTTATACAGTAGCAAAGCATTAGAATAATGTGAGCAGCAAATCATGTGCCTAACAAACTTGGGATCCTGGTGTGAAGCAGGATGTTAATAATGTGTATGATTTGCTATTAACTGTATTCAGCAAGGTATATTAAGTAATAAATGAGTTCAGAATAGAATTGGCTACTTTGTAAGCAAAGGTGAAATGAGTAGAGAAAGTCAATACAAAGTCTTTCAGTGTTGCTAAAACAATCACTTCATAACCCTGATAAATGATAAGGGTACAAAAGCCTTTACAGATAAATGTCTGGCAATATAGTTCCAACTGATTAAATTGCCTCAAAGCAAAGAACAGGTTAAGAATGTGCACTCAATAATTTGGTAAAATGATTCAGGGCAAAGATCAGATTAACAGTGTGGCTTTGCCCGGAAATTCAAACAGCTTCTGTGTAACCCTGTTATATAGAGAGAATGAATAATGGAACGAAAGAGTAGATAGGTACAAAATAAAAAAGAGCAGGGCATTTTCTGTGTGCATGGATAAAATTGGAATGAAAGCTTACTGGATTTTTTTAAGTTCTTCTGGTAAAGAAACTGAGTTTGGAACCCCCTCCCCCACCCCCACCCCCCAAAAAACAACTTTACAGGCTTTAAATAACTCTAAATTACCAAACTTTCTGTGAGAAGAAAGCTGGCTGAGCAAACTCCTCAGATTGCAATTAGGGTATATTCCCCCAAACCCACATCGAATCAGAACAAGGCTAATGGGAAAGAAAAAGCGTCCTTAAAGAAGCAGCCATGAGGTACAGAGAACAATGGACTTTGTAGAGGTTCCCAAAAGAGTCTAGACCTTGGAGGAACATTCTCCAACCCCAGTTTGGGACCTCTCACCAATGCCTACTTCCCAGGTGGCACAGTGATATAGAAATCACCTGCCGATGAAGGAGACACAAGTTTGATCCCTGGGTCTGGAAGATCCCCTGGAGGAAGAATGGCAACCCACTCCAGTATTCTTGCCTACAAAATCCCATGGACAGAGAAGCCTGGTAGGCTCTATAGTTCATAGGGTCATAAAGTGTAGTCCTTTAGTCACTTAGTCGTCATTTAGTCACGTAGTCCATAGTCACTTTTCCTATGGAGAAGTCATTCCATAGGAAATGACTGTGTGACTGAACAGGTACAAATGTTTGCTCATGGGGAGTGAGATATCTATGTATCAGTGACTAAGGCATGTCTGTCTTTTCCTTTCTTTTCTTTTTTTGGAATATGATTGTTTTACAATGTTGTGTTAGTTTCTGCTGTACAGCATCATGAGCCAACTGTGTGTAATACATATATCCACCCCCTCCTGAGTCTCCCTCCCACCCTCCCATTCCACCGCTCTAGATCATCACAGAGCACCAAGCCGAGCTTCCTGTGCTATGCAGCAACTTCCTTCTAGCTATCTGTTTTACCCACAGTAGTATTTACCTAGAGCCTGTCATACAGACTGAAGTAAGTCAGAAGAGAAAAACAAATGTTGTGTATTAGCACATGTATATGGAATCTAGAAAAATGGTATTAATGAACCTATTTCTGCTCTATATTCAGGGCAGGGATAGAGGCAAAGACAGAGAGAATAAACTTGTGGACACAGGAGAGAGGAGGAGTGGGGACGGATTGAGTCTTCTCCTTTCTAAGTAGTATCTGTTCTGTTTCTGTTCCACCATTATTAGTAGTGTTTTTTATTGTCATTTATTATTGAATGTTCATGTATGTGTATGGGGAGGCTCCCTTAGCTTGTCTTTTTAGTTCATATGTATCACTTGAAAGCACTGACATCTGAAACTGATATAGAGACTTGCATATCAGCCAGAGTGTTCCACAAGCAGAAACTGGATTGGACCTATGAGTTATCTCACTTGGAGAGTAATGTTTCTGTGCACATTAATGGGGGAAAAAGGGATATTGGGTGATGGAAACAGTCCTCAAATAATAATCCCCACATATTCCATTAGTTTTCTATATCCCCTCGCTCCAGAGGTTAGGTGGAGCCAAGAATTATGAAAGCTGATATGGTCAATGAAAGGTGAACAGAATTGACACATAAAAATTCAGTCCAAGAGAGTTTGGCTCATATTTCATTTTCCAGTCTCTCTCCCTTGCTAGGCAACAGTAAATACTTGTGTTGAGATAATGGTCATGTGGTTGAAGCAGCCTGGGTCACTGAGTTGCTTGCTATAGAGAGAATATGGTCTTGGGATGCTATGCATTCCCATAGTGCATTTGTGGGAAAGAGAAATAAGCTTTTGCTGTGTCAGGTCTCTGAGGTTTTTTGAACTTGTACGTAACCTCACCTTTCTTATCTAAATACTGCTACTACAACATTTAATGTAAATTTTGGAGAGACATACTGCTTTCTGGTTTCAAACTGAAATAATGTTTGAGTAACATTCTTAACAGATTAATGTTTGTTCATTTTCACTCTTACATATCATAATAGTTATGAAATCAGTCTGTCTTCTGAATTCAAAATGTTGAAATTATTTTGTATTTTTAGAGTTCTGTAATACATAAGCCTAAAATAAAACTTAACCCATAATAACAAATCAAAAATAGCATGAAACCTACAGATGATAATTATTTTCATTCTCTCAATGTCATAGCAAAGTGCTCTCTGCCCTAACATCTTAGTGAAAATAAATGGAACAAGGAACCAATGAGTTATTTAAAGGACTCATTAACTTTCACATGACCCTATTTGTAACTGAGACCGTTGTGTCCTAGAAGTACCCTCCAAGAAATGATTAATGAGGTTTTCAAACGTTGTAAATTGACTGACTTAGAAGGGAGTGATCTCGTTCTTTAGCCAAATCTCTGTGAGATCCAGGTAAGAGGGAAGACTTATCTCAAATAATTCATGATAGTGCCTCATATTAAGCATTCAAACATGTAATTATTTTTCCTAAACTTTAAAGAGCTCCATAAACTAGGTCAGTAAGGAGGTACATTTATCAAAGTTTTTCTCTAACTTGATCACAGGTAAAGCAGGTTTAAATATACAAATCTTTTAACTTCACTCATTAGTAATAAACTTTCCACGAATGCATTGAATTGCACATAATAATTTACTAGAAAGTTTTTCTGCCCTTTTGTTCTTTGAACTAGTTAGAATTCCATCTATATCACAGAAGTTTGAATGGCAATTTGATATGTTTGATCATAACATATGGCTCATTTGAATAAATTATAATTAGACCCCTACTTGTATTAAACAGTAAGACCTAAGGACTGGAATTACATGCATCAGTGGTTCAGTTCTCCCTTTCCCTAGTGTAAGGTGGCTATAGATGTTAAGTGTGGAGTTAACTGTTAAGGGTGATTGTAAGAAAACATGAATATAGCAGTGTATTGTTGCAAGTGAACCAAGAAATTTTTTTCCAAATTAACTAAACTTTGGAAGTTTCTTTCTGGTTAAAAATGAGTTAAGAATTCTATATTTTATCTGTATAACCTGTACTCCTTTTTGAATTTTCCATCTAGTAAAGTATAAAAATGAGTTATTGTGTAGTGGGAATATTCAATTGTATCTTATAGCATTTATTTAATATTCTCTAACAGAAAAGTAAATTGGCCTAATATACTTCTATTTTTTGTTTTTGTTAAATATGTATTATAAATGTAACTTAAATTTTTACAGTTTATTATTCAAGTTAACAGCTTTCTGTGTAGAACAAGGATTTTTAAACTATTGCTCTTTATGTATTCTTACACTAAAAATTTAGAGAGAATTCTTTTTTAAAAGTATATGACAGAAGTGTTTAATATAGATGTTGTAGGAAATTATTCTGGTTCACTTTACATGCATTTCCTCGATTATAAGGAAAATGATTTCACTGTAATCAAGAATGTATTTTCTTAAAATAGTTAAATTTTATGATA
Source organism: Bos mutus (assembly GCF_027580195.1). NCBI lineage: Eukaryota > Metazoa > Chordata > Mammalia > Artiodactyla > Bovidae > Bos > Bos mutus. The sequence goes on along the minus strand of NC_091620.1, from coordinate 82,964,609 downwards.
TAAGATATTTGTGCACAATTAAACTGTGACTAACTTGAATAACAAACAATATCTAAAATGGTTAAATTATTACTCATTCATCTCTCTGAGTTTTTTCAAGACTATTTCCATTATACATGTACACATACATCAAAACCAGAACCTAGTCTATTGTTTAATTAAAAGCTGTATATGAATTTTGAAAAGAGAAATACTACCTTGAGTTTTTTTGTAAATTTCTGAATCAAGCCAATGTTTCTTTCAGTTTATACAATTTTGATTTCCTCACCTAATAAATCACACACCTGGTCTCTAATCTGCATCTCCCATTTCTTGTTTTTGCTTTGCTTTCAGCAGATATATATATACAATCTTCCTAAAATATCTTTTAATCACTGAAACTTCCTTATTCATGTTGGACTATCTCATCAAGACAAAATTCTCTCTCTAACATATATAACCCTTCATCAAATAACTTCAAAATAATCAATTGTATTTCCTATTAAGAGTCAAGTTTAACTTTTGTTGTTAGGGATATCTTCTTACTTTCTTTTGTGAAAATTCTAGCTTGGACAAGAAAAGAGGGGCCATTCTGAGCAGGGCAGGTAGTATAGATCACAGCATTTATGAGTATGAAGCCAAATACCCAAAGGTAGGTTAGCAAATGAAAGATAAAATTGGGGAATTTTGCAAGACAGGTGGGGCCAGGAGAATAGGAGAGAGTGGTAGGCAGAAATCTAATGCTTTTAGCAATTTTTTGAACATTTAAGTCTCTGTGTGTTTGAGGTCTAAATGAGTGCCAGAGGGACCTATCTGAATTTGACTTTTTTGCAAAAGATATCCACACCTGTTCTTGAGGGAATCTTGATAACCAAGACAACACAAGAGCAGTCCACTTCTTGTCCTATCTGTAAACAACTATCACCAAGGTCACTGTATACTATACTATTATGTGGATGAAGTGGGGGCTCCTAGATGGAATATTCTTATGATAATGGGCTTAAGTTCTCTAGGTGCACATCATGACTAACATGAAGCAAAATACAAAAATTATTAAAATTGAGGTCCTTTTTTTTCCCCTCTGCACTTTGACTATGTCCCAACCTCTATACTCAAACTAGAATCAGCCTATGTTTATTGGGTGAAGCTTAGTCTAATATAAAGTTCAATAAACAACACAGTAAAAGTTAGAAAACTTCAAGAAAAAGGGAGATGATCCCATCTCATGCCTATGGTATGCTAGGAAAATAATGATTCTCAAAGATGTCCACAATCTAATCTTCAGTTCCAGTGAGTATATTACCTTACTTGTCAAGAAGACTTTGCTGATTTGAGTAAAAATAAGGGCTTCTCTGGTGGCCCAGATGGTAAAGAATCTGCCTGCAATGCAGGAGGCCTGGGTTCAATCCCTGGGTCAGGAAGATACCCTGGCAAAAAGAATGGCTACTCACTCCAGTATTTTTGCCTGGAGAAGTTCATGGACAGAGTTGCCTGGCAGGCTACAGTCCATGAGGTAGCAAAGAGTCAGACACTGACTGCATGGACTTTGTAATAAGGAGATTATCCTGAATCTAATCTAATCTAATCATCTGTGTTCTTAAAGCAGAGACCTTTCCTATCTGTGGTCCAAGAGAGATGGCCATATGAGAAGGATTCAGTTCCTGTTGCTCATTCTGAAATGTAGTGGTCTTTAAGCAAGAACCAGAGAGAGACTTTTAGAAGCTGGAAAAATTAAGAGAAAGAATTCTTCCCTGGGGCATCCAGGAAGGAGTTTAGCCAGGCATACACCTAGATTTTAACGCATGTTACCAAACGTCTGACCTATAAAACTATAGAAGATAATAAATGTGTGCTGTTTTCAGCTACAACTTTTTAAATTAATTTTCCTCAGCAGCAGTAGAAAACTAAGCTTATGCCAAATCCATTTCATTTTTCTGAATTTGTTCATGACCTCTGCCATAGCAGTCTCATGCTTTCATTGCCTATCCAAAGTGCAGACATGTTCAAAGTTTGGCCTCTGTTACTCCACTCACTCTAATTTCCACTCTTGAACAGTAGTACCTGTAGCCCATAGCATCCAACTGAACTCTGGACTGCCATCTGAAGATTTTGTCCATTTTGCTTTAACTGCCGACTAGACTATAAACATATCACAGATATAATTTAACTTTTTGTTTTGTGTCTTCCAGTGCACCTGGAACAATGTATTTTTATTGCTCAAAATCATTAATAGTAATAAAATTAATCATTTAATCTTTTTCTAATCCAGGGATATATCCTTTTATTTTCATCTAATGTCCTATCTTTTGTGGTATTGTGTGATAAAGTAAATATTTGAAATAAATTTCATTTTTTAAATTTTTTCTCTTTTTATTTATTTTATTATTATTATTATTTTTTTTTTTTACTTTACAATATTGTCATGGGTTTTGCCATACATCAACATGCATATGCCATGGGTGTACACGTGTTCCCCATCCTGAACCCCCCTCCCACCTCCCTCCCCATACCATCCCTCTGGGTCATCCCAGTGCACCAGCCCCAAGCTTCCTGTATCCTGCATCGAACATGGACTGGCGATTCATTTCTTATATGATATTATACATGTTTTAATGCCATTCTCCCAAATCATCCCTCCTCTCCCTCTCCCACAGAGTCCAAAAGACTGTTCTATACATCTGTGTCTCTTTTGCTGTCTTGCATACAGGGTTGTCATTACCATCTTTCTAAACTCCATATATATGTGTTAGTATACTGTATTGGTGTTTTTCTTTCTGACTTATTTCACTCTGTATAATAGGCTCCAGTTTCATCCACATCGTTAGAACTGATTCAAATGTATTCTTTTTAATGGCTGAGTAATATGCAGATGACACCACCCTTATGGCAGAAAGTGAAGAGGAACTAAAAAGCCCCTTGATGAAAGTGAAAGTGGAGAGTGAAAAGGTTGGCTTAATGCTCAACATTCAGAAAACCAGGATCATGGCATCTGGTCCCATCACTTCATGGGAAATAGATGGGGAAACAGTGGAAACAGTGTCAGACTTTATTTTTGGGGGCTCCAAAATCACTGCAGATGGTGACTGCAGCCATGAAATTAAAAGACGCTTACTCCTTGGAAGGAAAGTTATGTCCAACCTAGATAGCATATTCAAAAGCAGAGACATCACTTTGCCAACAAAGGTCTGTCTAGTCAAGGCTATGGTTTTTCCTGTGATCATGTATGGATGTGAGAGTCGGACTGTGAAGAAGGCTGAGCACTGAAGAATTGATGCTTTTGAGCTGTGGTGTTAAAGAAGACTCTTGAGAGTGCCTTGGACTGCAAGAAGATCCAACCAGTCCATTCTGAAGGAGATCAGCCCTGGGATTTCTTTAGAAGGAATGATGCTAGAGCTGAAACTCCAGTACTTTGGCCACCTCATGTAAAGAGTTGACTCATTGGAAAAGACTCTGATGCTGGGAGGGATTGGGGGCAGGAGGAGAAGGGGATAACAGAGGATGAGATGGCTGGATGGCATCACTGACTCGATGGACGTGAGTCTGAGTGAACTCCGGGAGCTGGTGATGGACAGGGAGGCCTGGCGTGCTGCAATTCATGGGGTGGCAAAGAGTCGGACACGACTGAGCGACTGAACTGAACTGAACTGAACTGAAATACTCCATTGTGTAAATGTACCACAGCTTTCTTATCCGTTCATCTGCTGATGGACATCTAGGTTGCTTCCATGTCCTGGCTATTATAAACAGTGCTGCAATGAACATTGGTGTACATGTGTCTCTTTCAGTTCTGGTTTCCTCGGTGTGTATGCTCAGCAGTGGGATTGCTGGGTCATATGGGAGTTCTATTTCCAGTTTTTTAAGGAATCTCCACACTGTTCTCCATAGTGGCTATACTAGTTTGCATTCCCACCAACAGTGTAAGAGGGTTCCCTTTTCTCCACATCCCCTCCGGCATTTATTGCTTGTGGACTTTTGGATCCCACCCATTCTGACTTGGTGTGAAATGGTACCTCATTGTGGTTTTGATTTGCATTTCTCTGATAATGAATGATGTTGAGCATCTTTTCATGTGTTTGTTAGCCATCTGTATGTCTTCTTTGGAGAAATGTCTATTTAGTTCTTTGGCCCATTTTTTGATTGGGTCGTTTATTTTTCTGGAATTGAGCTGCAGGAGTTCAAAAGATCAATCTCATTTCTTTGATAAATATATGCTACACTCAATATTCTGAATTCATGCAAAACTTGCCATGGAATTTCTCGTATTGCCTAATAATTCATTGAAACAGTTTTTCCAAAGTCTAGTATACCAAACTCAGCCTCATTCTGAAATCATAATTTTCACTTACATTTTTTAGCATTTGACAAATTAGCTGCCAAGCAAATCTAATTTATGTTTTTAGCAATTGTGTATGAGTCACGCTGCCAGTGTTTTTGTCTTGTTACAAATTGCCCCTAATTGGAAAGTACTGAGCAGTAAAATATGAAAAGAAAAGCCATCAGTACTTTGAAGTTTATTGGTTACAAAAATGGGATGAGTCTTCCCATAATAATTTTGATGAGCATGGAGCTAAGTTTATTGTTTTTTCCTGCTTCAGAGTTGTCAGCTCATTTTAGTTATGGAATAAGCTGGTGGTGTGGAATTTGCAGGAAATTTTTCAAGAACAAACTATTTCCTCAAATAGAAGCTTTGTTCTTATAAATAGATACAATTATGTTCATATGTTTGTAGATGAATTCAATAGTATGAGTTGTTGAACAGAATTTCTCATGAGTAGTTTCCTCAATTCTTTGGAATTTCACTCTTGAATGTGATCAGAAGAGGCAATTCAATCTGAAAAATAATTTTTAATGAAAACAATATTTTTTTCCATGAACATATACTTCATCTTCTATGTATATACTTAACTGTTTTATACAAGCTCTGTGGACGTTAACCATAGAGTTATAAATTACCTGCATGAACTAATAAATGAATTCTTAATTACTACTAACCTTAATGTTTCTTCCAATTTATTAAAACTTGGTACAAATGCATGAAAATATGGTAATCAGTTTTAATTTTCACATTCATAAGAACAAATAAAAATATTCATTTATAATTTTTCCAATTTTTAGCTTTTAAATAAGTACACTGTAAATTCCCTGGTGTTTCAGATGGTAAAGACTCTCCCTGCATGCAGGAGACCTGGGTTTGATCCCTGGATCAGGAAGATCCCCTGGAGAAGGCAATGAGTACCCACTCTAGTATTCTTGCCTGGAGAATTCCATGAACTGAAGAGCCTGGTGGGCTACAATCCATGGGGTCACAAAGAGTTAGACACAACTGACTAACACTTTCACTTTTCACTGTAAATTATATAAAAGTATTTTGTACAGCCACTATCCACTCCAGTACTCTTGCCTGGAAAATCCCACGGACAGAGGAGCCTGGTAGGCTGCAGACCATGGGGTCGTGAAGAGTCGGACACGACTGAGCGACTTCACTTTCACTTTTCCCTTTCATGCATTGGAGAAGGAAATGGCAACCCACTCCAGTGTTCTTGCCTGGAGAATCCCAGGAACGGGGGAGCCTGGTGGGCCGCCGTCTATGGGGTCACACAGAGTCAGACACGACTGAAGCGACTTAGCAGCAGCAGCAGCATGGAGAATAGTGTGGAGATTCCTTAAAAAACTGGAAATAGAATTGCCTTATGACCCAGCAATCCCACTACTGGGAATACACACCGAGGAAACCAGAATTGAAAGAGACACGTGTGCCCCAATGTTCATCGCAGCACTGTTTATAATAGCCAGGACATGGAAGCAACCTAGATGTCCATCAGCAGATGAATGGATAAGAAAGCTGTGGTACATATACACAATGGAGTATTTCAGTTCAGTTCAGTTCAGTCACTCAGTCGTGTCCGACTCTGCGACCCCATGAATCGCAGCACACCAGGCCTCCCTGTCCATCACCAACTCCTGAAGTTCACTCAGACTCATGTCCATCGAGTCAGCGATGCCATCCAGACATCTCATCCTCTGTCGTCCTCTTCTCCTCCTGCCCCCAATCCCTCCCAGCATCAGAGTCTTTTCCAATGAGTCAACTCTTTGCATGAGGTGGCCAAAGTACTGGAGTTTCAGCTTTAGCATCATTCCTTCCAAAGAAATCCCAGGACTCAAAAGCATCAATTCTTCGGTGCTCAGCCTTCTTCACAGTCCAACTCTCACATCCATACATGATCACAGGAAAAACCACAGCCTTGACTAGACAGACCTTTGTTGGCAAAGTGATGTCTCTGCTTTTGAATATGCTATCTAGGTTGGACATAACTTTCCTTCCAAGGAGTAAGCGTCTTTTAATTTCATGGCTGCAGTCACCATCTGCAGTGATTTTGGAGCCCCCAAAAATAAAGTCTGACACTGTTTCCACTGTTTCCCCATCTATTTCCCATGAAATGATGGGACCAGATGCCATGATCTTTGTAGCTCAGCCATTAAAAAGAATACATTTGAATCAGTTCTAATGAGGTGGATGAAACTGGAACCTATTATACAGAGTGAAGTAAGCCAGAAAGAAAAACACCAATACAGTATACTAACACATATATATGGAATTTAGAAAGATGGTAACAATAACCCTATATGCAAGATAGCAAAAGAGACACAGATGTATAGAACAGTCTTTTGGATTCTGTGGGAGAGGGAGAGGGTGGGATGATTTGGGGGAATGTCATGGAAACATGTATAATATCATATAAGAAATGAATCACCAGTCCAGGTTCTATACAGGATCCTTGGGGCTGGTGCACTGGGATGCCCCAGAGGGATGGTACGGGGAGGGATGTGGGAGGGGGATTCAGGATGGGGAACACGTGTACACCTGTGGCAGATTCATGTTGATGTGTGGCAGAACCAATACAATATTGTAAAATAATTAGCCTCCAATTAAAAGAAATACATTTAAATTTAAAAAAATAAATTGAGTATGCATTGTTTAGTTTCTTTGTAAAAATAAGGAACTTCAGATTGCTATGAATGTTGAAAATACAGACTGAGGGGAATTGATACTATGGACAACTCCATTTGCCCAGAAAATATTCGAAAATGAGATTTTATTTTTGCCTATGATGAAATGTTGTATCATCTACTCTTGCCATTGTGTGATAATGAAATTGCCATTCATGGGATGTTCCCGGGGAACCTTCTGGACCATGGGAAAGGGCTTTGGGGGGTGTGGTCAGATGAGCCTGAGGGGATTTGTATAATTCTATTCCCTAAGAAATTACCACCTATAACTGGAAACATGGCTATGTTCATGTAAATGCCTTTTGATCAGTGATAGTTGGAAGAGATTCACCAATAAGAATATGAGTCTCTGCCATCCTAGAGGAGGTCACTTGGTGAATCACATCTGGAGTTTAATTAGGGCCCTGTTTTGGATGGGAACCTCTTCCTATTGCCCTGAGATGTTTTGCATGTCAGAAAGTTCTGAGTTTGGGTAGTGTAGACCTGGAATAAGAATATCTACCACACTGGGTTGGAATGTGGATTATGTGAAGTAACACCCCCACAGCACTCTATACAACTCTGATAAAGAAGAAATTTTCAATCAATGGAAAGACATGAAAGACGTCTCTTCAGTCATGTCCGACCCTTTGCGATCTCATGGACTATGGCTCACCAGGCTCCTCTGTCCATGTGATTCTCCAGGCAAGAATCCTGGAATGGGTTGCCATGCCCTCCTCCAGAGGATCTTCCCCATCCAGGGATGAAACCCCAGTCTCCTACTCCTCCTGCATGGAAGCTGTCATCATATAAGGTTATTAGAAGGATGAGCAATTTATCTTAAGTACACAATAGAACTTGGTACTTTTCACACTTAATGTCCTCAAAAGTATTACTTTTTCCCTGAAAGTGCCTCTTTTAAAGTGCCAGGCCATGTTTCAAGCATCCACATCTCTCCTTAAGCTTGTAAACAAAGCCATTGCACACACAATTCTGTCATATGTAGATGATATGATGGAATGGTTGGTCCAATTTATCCATCTCATCAACATAAGTAAGGCTCTCTGATTCAAATATATCAAGTATTGCATGTCTAGATAAATACCTGTTACCAGTCCATTAGGCCAATTATTATTGGATGCTTGGTTTTTCATAATTTACATATAATTCTAATTCTCTAAAATATATTTTTTAATTATTTAATTGTGATTTTTTTCTGGTAATAATTCTGGAAGATTATTTTGGCCTAATTGTAAACAGAGATAAATATAACAATGATAGAATAAGCTGAATGCTTATTAGCCAGAGATATTTTTAAACAGATTAATTGTCCTTTTAAACTTGAAACGTTGTTCAGATGTATATACACACATACACACACTCTGTGCATACCATGTTCCACAACTGAGGTCATATTACATAAAACATAAAAATTGTATACTGTTTTTTCATTTTTCCTTAACAACATATTATGTGAAATGTACATATTGTTATTGAATATGTGTGTAATATGTACATATATAATGTGTGCATATGTACACTAATAATACACATATATACACATACATTCATTAATTATATATGTTGTTAATATGTATGCATCATTATAGATGCGTAGTATTCATATTCTGCAACTTACTTAAATATTACTTTTTTGATAAAGGTGTGTGTTTTCCATTTCCACTATTATTAGCAGTGCCACAGTACACATTCTTATGTAAATGTCTTCGTCTACCTATTTATTGCTAGTCTTTGGATGAATTCTTTACGATGAAATTGTTGGGCAACAGTTACACACATTAACATTTTTGGTGCACATTGCCTTTGGCAAATCTGTTACCGATTTTTTTGCCACCATTGCCAAGGTAGTATCCTAAAGTTCGTATGGATTTCATTCTCTGCCCCCACTGATTTTCTCCTTCAGGCTACTGCCCATGAGATGCTGCCTGAGATCCTTTACTCTTTTCCTGATCTCCTGCCAGGTCTTCCTCAATGTTGCTTTCCCAGTAACTCTTAGCTGGGTCCTTTCTTCAACACTGAGGACTCTCTTGCTGACCTTCTCCACCTCTTAAGCCAATCTCACCTCCAGGTATATTTTCGACAACTACTTTTTAAAATATATAAGAGAAAATAAGGATAAATATTTGGGCTTCCCCGATGACTCAGCAGGTAAATAGTCTGCCACAATGCAAGTGACAGAGGAGACTCAGGTTTGATCCCTGGGTCAGGAAGATCCCCTGGAGGAGGAAATGGCAATCTACTCCAGTATTCTTGCCTGAAAAATCCAATGGACAGAGGAGCCTGGTGAGCTACAGTCCAAAGGGTCACAAAGACTTCGACATGACTGGGTATGCATGCACAATATTAATGAATACAATTTAAACTTTCTTTGAAAATAATAATGCTCATTTTAATTTGCCGATAGTAAGCTAAATGTTGTATATGCATTATATAAATCATTAAGTACTATTATTAATGTTTCCCTTTGCAATAAAAAACTGAAGTTTGGAAAATCTTTATTACTTTCCAAGTACAAATAACCCATGAGTAGCTTGCTGCTGCTACTGCTAAGTCACTTCAGTCGTGACCCCATAGACGTCAGCCCACCAGGCTCTCCCCGCCCTGGGATTCTCCAGGCAAGAACACTGGAGTGGGTTGCCATTTCCTTCTCCAATTCATGAAAGTGAAAAGTGAAAGTGAAGTCACTCAGTTGTGTACGACTCCTAGCGACCCCATGGACTGCAGCCTACCAGGCTCCTCCATCCATGGGATTCTCCAGGCAAGAGTACTGGAGTGGGATGCCATTGCCTTCTCCTCTTAGCACAGCTGAAATGTACAATACATTATTGTTACCATAGGTTCAGTGTTATAAAACAAATCTGTAGAGCTTATTCATCTTACCTTAACAGAAACTTTATGCCTGTTAATTAATAAGTCCATTTTTCCCTCTCCCCTCAGTCCCTGGAAGCCAGCATTCCAGTATTTGACTTTATGACCAATTCTGTTCTTAACTACCATGATATATTGCCAGTATTTGGTGATGCAGAAACAAATTAGGGTTTTGCAAGATCTTCAAAGGCAAGATTCTAGAAACTAATTTGACTTATAAATTAGTATGTGATGAAAAATGTACATTTAGATCAGGATAAATCTAGGCTGATATTATTTGAGAAAATGTGCACATATCTGGTATTGGATTTTATTATAAAAGGTTATTGCTTATATATTTTCTTATTATAATTGCATATATTTTCTAAGAGATACCTAGTTAAAATAAATTCACATAATTATGATAAACTTAGGAATTTAGGCGAGCTTGTAAGTAATTCTGTACTTATCTGACAGACTATTCAGTTTGTACTGAATAACTGTTATGGTGGAACAAGCACTGTGTATTCAGTGCCTTAAACAACCGTCTGTTCAGACAGCTGGAGTTTATCTAATGTAAGTTCCTACTAGTTTCTTCAGGTTGGCTCAGGTCATTGATCTAGTCTGGGCAGCCTATCAGGACAGCTCTGTTCCACATGTTTCTTATTACCCTTCTGGGACCAGTGAGTTAGCCCAGGTATACCCTTCTTATACCAGTGACATGAACAAGAGAGGAGGTGAAAGCACATAACGTTTCCTAGGCTTAGAAATGGCACACTATTGCCTTCACTCTGTTCTATTGGCCGAAGCAAGTCTCATAACCAAACTCATAGCCAAGGGATAGAAATACAATCACCCCACTTTGTGGAGAAAAAAGCTGCAAAGTCATGTGGAAAAGAGCATGATGATAAGGAGGGAGGGAAAACTGGGGACGCTAATGCAACCTACCACCAAAACAATTGCATATTATTTAAAAATGTGTTGTAGTTTCTAACTAAATTAATTTTTTAACTTATATTCTTAACCACTTCATCATGGGATACAATGAAGCTTTCTGATTTCCTGAGGGAAAGAGGAGACGGTGAAGACGTCTTGGGTTTTGGTCAGGTGTTTTCTTTTTATGAAATGATATTGCTCATGTTCTTTAAGAACCTCTTGCGTGTCTCTCCGGGTTCAGTTTTCAGCGCTAAAACCTCTCAGTGCATGACTCATTGAACGAGTGACCACTATATCCACCCCCTCAACCTCATACTACAGCCTCCAAATCTGCGGCTGCTGTGTCACATAGCATGAAAACTATAGAATCTGGAATTCAACTGGTGCCAAAAAATAAAGCCTGAAAGTTTGAAAGGAGCATTTGAGGGTAGTTGTCTGTAAGGAAAATAGCTTGATTGCTGGGGAACCTGATCCTAAGGTGACTATTACTCACTCCCAGTGAGTTAAGAGGAAATTGGAGGAGGGAATCATAACCCGGGAGTATCACTGAAGATAGAGAGCCGGAAATGTCTAAAGCAGCTGAAGGGGTGAACACATTTTGTCTGAAAAAGATAAGGCAGCTGAAGAAAGAGTGAAAAGTCAGGAGCCAGATTTACACACACAAACAGTGGAAATAATCTTACAGCATCCAGTTTGGGAAGAGGTAAGGAAGATAACAGTGCTCTGAGTGGCTAGTGATGAGAGAACAAAGAGGTTAGTGATGCCTGAGCGAGATCAGCAATGATTCCAAGGTATACAGTAGTTCACTGGCAGTAGGAAAGAAGTATTCTCTTTTGTCTTTTCTTTTTTTTTAAAACCAGCTCACTAAGAAAGTTCAAGTTTTGGTAGAAGTTCAAATATGAAAGACTTTTGCTTGTTTGCCTGCTTGGGTTTTCAGAATATTTTAAAAATACATCAATGGAACAGTCTTTGAGGTAACAAAGGAAAGAATTCATCCAGAAGAGGCATGTTAGCAGGCACTTTCTAAGAGCTCTAGGACTCTTCGTGTTTGACTCTACCGCTGCTGCTGCTAAGTCGCTTCAGTCGTGTCCGGCTCTGTGTGACCCCGTAGACGCCAGCCCATCAGGCTCCGCTGTCCCTGGGATTCTCCAGGCAAGAACACTGGAGTGGGTTTCCATTTCCTTCTCCAATGCAGGAAAGTGAAAAGTGAACGTGAAGTCGCTTACTCATGTCCGACTCTCAACGACCCCATGGACTGCAGCCTACCAGGCTCCTCTGTCCATGGGATTTTCCAGGCAAGAGTACTGGAGTGGGGTGCCATTGCCTTCTCCGTGTGTTTGACTCTAGGTGGACCCTAAAACAGCCTTCAGGAAATTATTAGTATCTTTACATTCTTACCAAAGAATATAAAGTCTATATATTATATAGACTAAAAAGTCTATATAGTCTATATATTATACAGAATATAAAGCCAAAGTCTTCAGTTGATCTAAAAGCAAAGTGAAAAATCCAGTTAAGTGTCTTCTCATTTTTCCAAATTCAAATTTACAGAGTATCAGTTTTCAATTTCTGAGAGTGACAGGGCCTGTCTTGATATAAGAAATAAACATATTTAATTAACTTGTTTTAATATTTTCTTATATAGTTTGACACTATGATCTCAACAGTAAAGACCTAAATAACTTATCCAAAGTCACATGAGAATTTAAACCTTTATGTCAATAGGATAATGTTTTTTTAAAAAGTCTATGATATTTTGTTTTGCTAGAAATTATAACTTACCTATGATTTCCATATATTCCATATTTTATTTAAGAAGGTGTCTGTTAAACTATAATATATAGTTATGGAGAGAACCTATACATTGATAATATAAAGTGTTGGCTTATGTGCACATTCCTTATTTCCTAATGAGGCTCTGGAGCTATGGAGCAGGAATACCACAGTGTAGGGCTGAAGAATATGAACTGTAGTTTGTGTATGTTATCACGGTAAATCTTCTAATGGTTTTTTTTTTTTTTTCTTTTTTTTTCTCTAATGGTTTTAAACACATCTTTCATCATTTCATACTTATATTCAAAACCTGCAATGCCTTCCATTACCTGCAAAGTAAGTTACTAACTTGTTCCTCAAATTTCCATCTCACTAAGAATCTGGCTGCTGCTGCTGCTGCTAAGTCACTTCAGTCCTGTCCAACTCTGTGCAACGCCATATACAGAAGCCTACCAGGCTCCCCTGTCCCTGGGATTCTTCAGGCGAGAACACTGGAGTGGGTTGCCATTTCCTTCTCCAATGCAGGAAAGTGAAAAGGGAAAGTGAAGTCACTCAGTCGTGTCCGACTCTCAGCGACCCCATGGACTGCAGCCTTCCAGGCTCCTCTGTCCATGGGACTTTCCAGGCAAGAGTACTGGAGTGGGGTGCCATTGCCTTCTCTGATGAATCTGGCTACCACCTATCTTTCTGAGGTGTTATCCTCTACTTCTGTCAATAAGAGTCTCTACTTTAGTCAGATAAGCCTGTTCATGCCACCGGCAGACAGACAGCATTCTCATTTTTATTTTCATAGCTTTCATTCTCACCTAGATGCTACATGTCTTGACCAGAGACTATTCATCATACATCTGTTGACTGATACGTCTAACCTCTACCTACTGGCATTTCTGCATTGTCCTAGCCGATGACCATCACACTGTCATCAGAAAAAGTGATATATATATATTACTAATTTTCATTAGTAGAAAATTAAGAATTTACTAATTAGTAATAAAATATGATGTGTTTTCTGCTAATAAAGATAAAGTTTATTGACTAATGTAATGAGTGTTATAAAAGGGATTGCTAGGCTATGCATTGCAAATTTTTATAAAGTAATAAGGTATTCTCTGAGTTATATTGTTATTCTTTTTCCACACATATATATCTTCCCAACTTATGGAAAATGAAAAGCAGTGTCAGACGACTAGTAAAATACTATTTATTACTTGAGAGAAGGAAGTATTATCATTTCTTATAACCACAAGTGCCGTATCATATCCTCTAAACAGCAGAAACTCAGGAAATAGCTATTTGCTTTCGAAATGCTAATAGTTGGAAATGACTTTTAACTGTATAGCTTTTCTATACAAATTAAGTGTTTCATTTCTCAATACTCCTCTCAGTCTTCTGTGCAGAAGCCATGGTCTCTCACCTCAGGCGGACTCACGCTTTCACTTTTGCCTCGACCCTGCAGTCTCCCCACAGCAGCTAGAATTAGGATTTTAAATGTCCATATGAAAATGTCATCGTCCAAACATGCCAATGAAGCCCTTTTGCAGTTTAAAGTACAATCCAGGCGTATACTTAATGACTTCCATGCTTTGACTCAGACTTCCCCTCACCGTATCTCCTGCTTTTCTTTCCACTTGAACAAGGCTGGCCTCCTTGCTGCCCCTTGACGATGACAAAGCAGTGTTGCATCACAGATATGAGCACTGCTCATCCCTCAGCTTTCATCACACATTAGAGAAGCCTTCCCCACCCAGTCTCAAAATACATATCCCTATCATTGAGTATCCAGTCACACTGTTTTATTTGTAATTATGACACTGATTACTACCTGACATTATATTTTATATTCTCTGTCACCACATTAAAAAAACCGAAATATCTGTGCATGTTGTATCTTTGTTTTGTCACTTTAGTCACAACACCCTGGTTACCTTTGGCATATACTATATCTTCAATTAATTAATTTTGAATAAATGAATATTTTCAAATACCTAGAGACATCCATTTGTCCTTTCTAGTTTGCAAAATTAGGGTTTAATAGAATTTTTTAATCATAATAAAATATCATTTAATGTGATATTTCTTAAAAAGATGTCCTGGTCTAAGTATCCAAAGATGAAGCTTTTCTTTTTTCCCAGGTCTGCAGCTTATTGTAGATAACATAAACACTCAGTTTCTCTTCATGAAACAATGATGAATATTACTTTTCTTCTTGGTATCCTGAAATTGATGAATAAAGTATTTTAAACCAAAAGACATTTTCAACAGAACATTATTATTAATTCCTGCACATGACTGAATATAATTCTTCTATTTGATTCCCAAAAAAGATGATAATGCACATTTGGTAAAAATCCCCTAGAACTAAGTCCATACAGATACAGGATATTAAAATACATTTTTTAAAAAGAACTTTCCAGACATATTAAACTGTAAAATGTCTGGCTCCAAGCTGGTTTGAGGTTTTACTTGGACTCCAGATATGTTTGTGTGTTTTATATGTTCATCTCTATAATTATTGATTTCTATTAGGATGCAATTTTGGCAAAGTGGGCTTATTGTTTTCAGGCAGAAAAACAATAATTCTAAATGAGATGGATCAATATTGTACTCTAGTGATAACTTCAGTTTCAAGGCAGGATGTACATTTGAAAGAATAGCTTAACTAAAGATACATCATCAAGATAAAATCTAGTCAGTTTGTACACACAAATACCAAGAGAGATGAAGAGATAACGTGTGTATATATATGTGTGTGTGTATGTATACATATATATACATATGTATATATATGTATATATATAATGTCATATACATATGATATAATAAGATAAAAGCAATAAATTGTTGTTCATTTGCTCAGTCATATCTGATCTTCTGCAACCCATGGACTGCAGCATGCCACACTTCCCTGTCCTTTACCATCTTCTGGAGCTTGCTTAAAATCATGTCCATTGGGTCAGTGATGACATCCAACTATCTCATTTTCTGTCATCCCTTTCCCCTCATCCCTTCAATCTTTCCCAGCATCAGGGTATTTTCTAATGAGTCAGCTCTTCTCATGAAGTGGCCAAAGTATTGGAGCTTCAGCTTCAGCATCAATCCTTCAGGATTGATTTCCTTTAGCATTGACTTATTTGATCTCCTTACAGTCCAAGGGACTCTCAAGAGTCTTCTCCAACATCACAGTTCAAAAGCATCAATTCTTTGGTTTTCAACTTTCTTTAGGGTCAATACTCACATCTAAACATGACTGCTGTCAAAACCATAGTTTTGACTAGATGGACCTTTGAAACTGTCTAGGTTTGTCTTAGCTTTTATTCCAAGGAGCATGCATCTTTTAGTTTCATGACTGTCATCACCATTGCAGTGATTTTGAGCCCAAAAAATAAAGTCTGTTACTGTTTCTATTGTTTCGCCATCTATTTACCATGAAGTGATGGGACCAGATACTATGATTTTAGTTTTTGAATGTTGAATTGTAAGCCAGCTTTTTCATTCTCCTCTTTCACTTTCATCAAGAGGCTCTTTAGTTCTTCTTCACTTTCTACCATAAGGGTGGTGTTATCTGCATATCTGAGATTACTGGTATTTCTCCTGGCAATCTTTATTCCAGATTGTGCTTCATCTAGCCTGACATTTCTCATGATGTACTCTGCATATAAGTTAAATAAGCAGTGTGACAATATACAGCCTGGATGTACTCCTTTCCAATTTTTGAATCAGTCTGTTGTTCCATGTCTGGTTCTAAGTATTGCTTCTTGACCTTCGTACATGTTTTGCTGGACAGAAATTGATATACCTATCTCTTAAAAAATTTTCCACAGTTTGTTGTGATTCACACAGTCAAAGGCTGTAGCATAATCGATAATCAGTAGTAGATGTTTTTTCTGGAACTCTCTTGCCTTTTCTATGATCCAACGGATGCTGGCGATTTGATCTCTGGTTCCTCTGCATTTTCTAAGTCCAGCTTGAACATATGGAAGTTCTTGATTTACATACTGTTGAAGTCTAGCTTGCAGACTTATGAGAATTTCTTTGTTAGCATATGAAATGAGTGCAATTGTGTGGTAGTTTGTATATTTTTCGTCATTGACCTTCTTTGGGATTGGAATGAATACTGACCTTTTCCCATCCTGTGGCCAATGTTGAGTTCCAAATTTGCTGGCATATTAATGCAGCACTTTCAGAGCATCATCTTTTAGGATTTGAAATAGCTCAGCTGGAATTCCATCACCTCCACTGGCTTTTTCGGAGTGATGCTTCCTAAGGCCCACTTGACTTTGCACTCCAGCATGTCTGGCTTTAGGTGAATGATCACACCATCATGGTTATCTGGGTCATTAAGATCTTTCTTGTACAGTTCTGTGTATTCTTGCCACCTCTTCTTAATGTTTTCTACTTATATTAGGTCGATACGATTTCTGTCTTTTATTGAGCCCATCTTTTTATGAAATTTTCCCTTGGTATCTCTGATTTTCTTGCACAGATCTGTAGTCTTTTCCATTCTATTGTTTGTTTTCTTCAACATTTTCACATTGTTTATTTAGGAATGCTTTCTTATCTTTCCTTGCTATTCTTTAGAACTTTACATTCAGATGGCTATATCTTTCTTCTTTGCCTTTCACCCCTCTTCTTTTCTCAGCTATTTGTAAGGCCTCCTCAGAGAGCCATTTTGCCTTTTTGCATTTCTTTTTCTTGGAAATGGTTTTAATCACTGCCTCCTGTGCAATGTCATGAACCTCCGTCCATAGTTCTTCAGGCACTCTGTCTATCAGATCTAATCCCTTGAATCTATTTTTCACTTCGACTGTATAATCCTAAAGGATTTGATTTAGGTCATACCTAAATGGTCTAGTGGTTTTCCCTACTTGCTTCAAGTCTGAGTTTGGCAATAAGGAGCCATAGATCATATCAAGGAGCCATGATCTGAGGTACAGTCAGCTCCCACTCTTGTTTTTGCTGACTGTATAGAATTTCTCCATCTTTGGCTGCAAAGAATATAATCAATCTGATTTCAGTATTGACCATCTGATGATGTCCACGTGTAGAGTCATCTCTTGTGTTGTTGGAAGTGCATGTTTGCTATGACCAGTGAATTCTCTTGGCAAAACTCTGGACATCTTTTTTGGGTGTTAGTTCTAAAAAGTCTTACAGATCTTCACAGAACTGTTCAGTTCAGCTTCTTCAGCATTAGTGGTTGGGGCATAAACTTGGGTTACTGTGATACCAAATGATTTGCCCTGGAAACAAACTAACATCATTCTGTCTTTTTTGAGATTACACTCAAGTACTGTATTTAAAATTCCTTTGTTGACTTTGAGGGCTACTCCATTTCTTCTTGCCCATGGTAGTAGATATAATGGTCATCTGAATTAAATTCATCCATTCCAGTCCATTTTAGTTCACTGATTCCTAAAATGTCAGTGTTCACTCTCGACACCTCCTGCTTGACCACTTGCAATTTACACTGATTCATGAACCTAATACTCCTGGTTCCTATGCAATATTGTTCTTTACAGCATCAGAGTTTACTTTCACCACCAGACATATGCATCACTGAGCATTGTTTCCGCTTTGACTCAGCCTCTTCATTCCTTCTGGAGCTATCTTTCCACTCTTCTCCAGTAGCATATTGGGCACCTGCCAACCTTGGGAGTTCATCTTTCAATGTCATATCTTTTTGCCTTTTCATGCTGTTCATGGCGTTCTCAAAGCAGCCATGCTGAAGTGGTTTGCCATTCCCTTCTCCAGTGGACCACATTTTCTCATAACTCTCCACCATGACCCATCTATCTTTGGTGGCCCTACATGGCATGGCTCATAGTTGCATTGAATTAGGCATACCCAGTTTTACTCACTGCTAGTCTCTCCCGCCAGGAAGTTTCCACCTGCCTCATACATTCATCCATCAGAGGCCAGACAGAAAGATCGATATAAAGGAAAGCAAAAGTAAACTTGAACAAAAATAAATGCCTTACCTAAATGTTTAACATAATATTCTCAAAAATGTTTTAATTAACACATTTTTCACTAGAAAAATCACTGTTATCATCTGGCTATTACATCTCTGAGATAAGATTAAATTCAGTGTTTTGAGGAATAAAACCTTCAAATATAAAATATCTGGCTTTTCATTTTGTAACAAAATTGTGAAAGTATGATGTGATTTTGACCAAATCAGCAAAAGATGAAACTAATAAATCAGAATTTTGGCACAGCAATATAACATGTAAATGACGTACAAAATAACTGCATTGGTTTTAAAATGATCTTTATCCTTTCAATCCTTATCACAAAAATAAATAACTTGCTTTTAATTACAATTCATTTAGAGAAAACAATGGTTTAACTCGAGAAGTGAGTTTGATGTACAAGTCACCTCTTTTCAATTGCAAAAGGAAAAAAAAAAAAAGATTATATACAATGAGAAATTACTGGCTCCTAGTCAGAAACTCCAGTCTATTTGGTGAGCAAGATTCACAAAAAATACTTTAAATTAATTTTCATTCTATTATTGTAACAAAAAAACAGACTTTTTGAAGTTCCTATTATATTTTTAAAGTCGTATATTGTATTATTTATAAGCTTAAATACTCTGTGTTACATTTTTCACAGCACCTATAGTATTACATCATGATTCCATGTTTATTCATTAAAACCATAATATCCTTGGGAGCATTTACTCTGCCTTAGTCATGTTTGTATTTGTAGTACTTTCTACAGAGTATGTGTACAATTACTATGCATTTGTTGTCATGTTACTAAGAAGGTCTAATATTTTATAAACCTAAGACTTCTTATAGACCATTTAAAAAAAAAACAAGATCGTAGATTTGGCTAAGGAAAATCATATGGCTCTCAAAGAATCAAGACCAATCTCTAAACTAACCTTTGTATTTCATACTTGGATTTCAGCCTGCTTTTCCAGCCTGATCTCTCTCTACCTGTATGTGTATGGGTCTACTCATTATTCCAAATGTAACCCTTCCCTTCTCACCTGTATGAAAAGGCACTCCATTTTTCCTGTCTAGGAGAGAGGACAGTAGGATTAGTACATTCACAGATGCATTTAAAACTCTAGGAGATAGTGAAGGATAGGAAAGCCTGGCATGTTACAGTCCATGAAGTCACACAGAGTTGGATACAACTTAGCCACTGAACAGCAGCAAATAACATTTTCAAGTAAAAAGTTACTTAAATTCTCAGGACTTCATTTTGTATGAAAACTAAACTTGGGATGAGATGAGTCTCCCCTGTAATTTTTCTTTTGTGTCATCTTTTGTAAATTGAATGAGCTATATGTAAATTATTTAGAACATTGACCTGCTTAACAAACCTTTAGTAAGTTTCTGCCATCATTAAACGAGGCCACAATGAGGAATCCTATATAACCAAGAAAATAAATTGTAATCACCTTTTTAATATGGTTAGCTTTGGAAAAATACCTGCCAGTATACCTGTCGTCTTACAAAACCTAGAAAATGACAGGTAGATTTTGACTGAACATAAAAGCCTTTTCAGTTGTTGTTTATGACAAACCAAGTAAATCTCTTGAGGGAGCCTGAAGTCATTCTGCCTTGGAATACTCATCTATTAAGGCAGAAAAAATGTGTGTTCCATGTTCTTGCTTGATTGGGCATGAAGTACAGTTGTGACCTACAAAGTCATACAAGCCCGAGTAAGAATTGGACAACAAAGATACATTTTCTACTATGGTGGTTTGCTCAGAAACAATTGGTTATATTTAAAAATGAGTATTTTACTGTATTACACAATGAATATTGAGCATGTCATCATAGTTGACGTGTTAGTAACACATTTTTGTATACTTTCTTTCACTAGTAATTGTTTAATGCCTCTATTTCTCCACCGCTGCTGCTGCTAAGTCACTTCAGTCATTTCTAACTATGTGCGACCCCATAGTCGGTAGCCCACCAGGCTCCCCAGTCCCTGGGATTCTCCAGGCAAGAATACTGGAGTGGGTTGCCATTTCCTCCTCCAATGCATGAAAGTGAAAAGTGAAAGTGAAGTCGCTCAGTCATTTCCGACTCCTAGCGACCCCATGGACTGCAGCCTACCAGGCTCCTCCATCCATGGGATTCTCCAGGCAAGAGTACTGCCTTCTCCTTTCTCCACTAGACAGTCAAATTTATAAGAGAATAAAGAATTTTGCTTTACTCAAAACTAAATATGGGCCTACATATGGGTTTGTGGCACCTACTATTCTTTCTTAATAAATATATGATGATGCAAATTTCATTCTTATGGCTCTGTAATGTATTCCTCTGGCTAATTGATCAAATTAGATAATCAGCAGGAGTAAAATCAATAATTAAAGAAAAAGAAAGTAGTTGGCTTCCTTCTCCATCTGGACATGGGGGCATGAGGGATATTATAAACCAAGGACCAGAATCTCTCTCTTCTGTTTTCTCAACCACATCATGAAAAAATAATTATAATTATTTTTTTTGTTTTTTTGAACAAATTTGTCTGTGGTGGCTTCAATGTGAGCTTTCAAAAGCAGTGGAGAACCTTCATTTTTCCTCGTAAATATAATATTCAGATGATTTAGATGAACAGTAATGGATCCAATTCTGTTAGTTTAAATTTTCTAATCATAATTACTCAAATATAATTCTAATATTACATTTTATCTCTTTCAAGATAAAATATTTCAAATATGAGCTAAAATTCATATTTCTGATCACAGGTATATTATCTATTCACAATCTCTTAGAATTACTTATAAAACTCTTAGAGAAATATTATCTTATAATGGTTGTATGAATCTTAGTATCATAGAGTAGTTCTGGTTCTGCTTATAGAAGTAAATATGTTAAACGTATAATTCATTTAGGAATATCTTATAGTTATTCTGAAGTTGTTTCCAAATATAAGGACATAACAAAATGTGGATTTGGTGAGTGGTAAGGGGTAACTAGAAGTCACCACAATAAAAGTGTGGTTACCAAAAAAAATGAGCATATCAATGGAAAAAATGACAATAATAGAGTATCAGATACAACTTAGTTTGGGAAGAAAGAGTCTTCCAAATGTGAAGGACTGATCTGGAAAATACTTTTTGGAGACTAAGAGATAAGAGCTTGAAGCGTAGATTCACCCCAAAAGAGCTGTGTGCCTTGGAGCAAGTTAATCTTGTCTCTTTTTCAAGTATAAAATGGGCATACCTATAGTTAGTGCAAAGAACACAAAATAAGTGCTCTCATACTAGACTATTCTAACCATGAAGACACCAAAAGAGTAATCGTTCTTTAGTTCCAAACTCTAAATATGTGCAGGTTCCCTTCCAATCACGAATATTTCAGTAGCCTGGGTAAGACGGTGTTCTCTCCAGCATGCAGGCTAAAGGGAATATGAGTATAATTCCTCCTTGTCATATTGTTTATTTTCCTGTGGCACAAACTCCACCCAAGCATCCCTTAGTTCTCTCTGCAGGGTTGAACTGACTCTCACCTCCATTTCTAATCCTAAATTATTATTATAATATAATTGTCATATATTTTTATTCTCTTTGTAGTGTCATAATCAGAAAGTAATGGTGAAGCAGCATGCTGCTGCTGACTTACTGCACAGCTCAGCTTTGATCAGGGATTGTAACTCTCTTTGGTTGAAGGCTTCTGTGTTTATAACTGCCCTCATTCTTGTGGTTAAAAGAATGCAAACAATTCTACAGTTCCACCTCTTTTTTCCCCCTCTAGTCCGGTTGTTTTTTTTCCCTCTCCCTTTTCAAGGTCTCTGTCCTCAGGGCCTGCCTGACCGGAAAGGTCTTTTTAGGATTTACTAACTTCTTTTGCTCACAGAAATTACTCTTGGTTCTTTCTTTTCTCCTTCTTAGAGAAGGAATTTTACCTCTCATCTGTAATTATTAATTAACAACAACAACAAAACCCAACAGCACAGTAATGTTAATAGAATATTGGTTTTGCTGTTAAGAAAATGTAAATATTTAGATTCTTGTATCACACAATTAAATACATCTTGGGTTATAAAATACTTTGTTTCTTATTCCATAAAACAGTGTTCTTCTTTTGTGGCTAAAATAAATACAAAAAATTCAATTAGAATGTTAGAAAAATAAATGAACATAGCTTAAATCCAAAAAGATCATGGATTTCTAATCCTAAATGACAAAAATAAATTATGGATTTCTAATCCTAAATGACAAAAATACATTGTAAGGAAATGAATAAACATTTGATAACACAAAATTAAACTTTCATTTGAAAAAAATTGTATTTATGTGTCTATATTTTCCAATATTCATATTCCAATTTCCAATATTTTCCAATATTCAATATTTATTTAACCAATATTCATGTGCAAACTAATCATTAAGACAACAAGTTTTTAAGGATTATGACAAAGGATTATGTTACCATATAAAAGTATTGGTTTCAGGACCTCTTTATATATATATTATATTTATATATTATACATATATATATATATATTTAATTATTGAAAATCCTAAGAGGTTTTGTTTACATCTATAAATATGTGCTATAATAGAAATTAAAATAGAGACATTTAAAAATACATATTTATTACTTTATTTAAAATTGTAAGAAACTCATCACTTGTTAACACAAATACCTATTTGAATGAAAATGAATCTCCAAAATCAACTAGTGAGAATGTAGCATTGTTTTACATTCTTACACATTTCTTTAATATCTGGCTTAATAGGTTGGTTCTTATATCAGCATCTGTATTCAATCTGTGGTGACAGCCCTATCTATAACCTCTGGAAAACTGCACTGTACGCTTACCAGAAAATGAGAGCAAAAGAGGTAGATTAGATCTTCATATTATTTTGAAAGTAATTATGAATTTACAAAGCTCCTGAAAACTTATTGAGGAAACTTGGGATTCTCTAGCTCACATTCTGAGAACCATTGTCCTAAATCAATCAGATCCATACAAGGAGGGATGAATAGCAGTGTCACAAAAGCAGCATTGTTACTACATAATTAAGCAGGACTATAAGAGGTGGGAAAGTAAGTCACCAAGTTCTCTAAACTGCATGGTTTAGTATTATGTAACCATTCAAACTAGGTTAGTCTCATTGATTAAATGGAAACATTTATATTATAAAGTTGAATGCAAAAAGGATGTGAAATTAAACGTTTTAAGGTGGCCAATTAAAATATCTATAGATATTCCTGTTTTTAAAATGACTGGAAGTTAGATCTAAATAAAGCTATTTTTTAAAAAACCTTTTTTTAATGGAGTGGGGGAAAAAAACAGAAGCAAATACTCTGTCAGTGATGCCTTTGAGACATAGATGTGTATTTCCCAACGTCCAATGGTGAAAAGAGTGAGAATCCAGTCTCCTTCTCCTGGGCTCTCATGGAATTTTAGGCCACTGAACTGTTTTCTTTTAGATTCCCATTTCTCTCACCTAATGAATCAGTTCTTTGATTGGTTAGAATTAGACCCAAAGTTGTCATTTTCCAAATAATTCATTTCCTTTATCTTTGATGAATGGAATTTTCAATAAGGTGTGTCAGGAACTTGTCAGATGACGTAACTTCGCTGAAAGAGAATTTCAGCAGATGTCTATAGCCTGACTCTCCCATTGCTACTGTGTTTGGCCTGTGAGGCAGCTTGGTGATCTGTGTCAGGACACGTCATCCATTTCCTTCCTCCGGCTGTTGCTCCATGGTCCCCTCCCACACTGCTGTTTAATTTGTAATTTTCCCATCTTTTCCTCATCCATTTGATCTGCAGCATGTTTCCCTACCTAGATTAATGAATGGATGTCTCTTTCATGCAGGCACAGTGTGTGTGTCTCTCTCTGCTCATTCCCTGGACTAGCTCAAAGTTTTCAAAGAGTGCTCCTCCAATACTTGGTTACCATTGCAGAGTCTGTAGACAGATTGATTGCTTCTCAGAAAACACATGTGAAGCAAATTTGTGAATGTGTAATATACAAAAACAATGTGGAAATTTAATTTTTCACAGAACTCTCATAATAGTCTTAGTTGTTACATTCTTAAAATATGTTCAGATATTGAACATATTGAATTGGTTGCTTTGTCTCAGCTAACATTCATTTATGGTATAGTTTATTTCATTAACCCATTTTCATGTACATGAGCAATTACTTTATGTTTGTTGTTTGAATTATGTTTTTATTGTTATTGTGTCACATTGTGATGTGCATCATTAATGTAAAAAAAATAGATAAATATATCAAAGCTGGTTGATGGAAATGTAAAATTACCAGGGAAAATTTTATAGTTCTATGTAAGTATGTGAATACTAATAGTTAACATAATTCTATTAAAAATGTAGTATAGAAGGAGATTCCGTATGTGTTTGTCTATGTGAAACTTCAAGGCTGTAAATTTTCAAAAAGCCATGACTGAAAGGTGAGATTAGAAAGTATGATAAGGATGAGCTCTCAGTGATATATTTGCCCTTGGCCACCATCATATTCATTGTTAAACAATTCTGTCAAATAGTTCCTGGATCTTCTGATATATTCAGAACAGTTGCTCAAATATGACTTATAACATTATAGATGGACCTATAAAATCCTGGAATAATCATAATAAAATTAATCTTTTAAAGCATTTATTGTGTGGTGGGAAATGAGAATTCTCTGCTTTAATTCTCTCATTTAATTCTTCTCATTGTGAAAAGAAAAAAATCTGAAAGTGTTAGTCATTCAGTCATGTCCAAATCTTGCCACTCCATGAACTGTAACCCACCAGGCTCCTCTGTCCATGGAGTTTTCCAGTCAAGAATACTGGAGTGGGTAGCTATTCCCTTTTCCAGGGGACCTTGCCAACACAGGAATCAAACCTGGGTCTCCTGCATTGCGGGCAGATTCTTTATTGTTTGAGCCACCAGGGAAGCCTACTATTTTTATTGCCATATTATAAATATGGTAACTGAGTTTGGGGAAATTAAGTAACTTATCCAATGTCATCCAGGTATTTAGTGATGAAGGAAACATATTTATCTCAAAGATGTCTTCAGGCCTCCAATTCTTAACCAGTGAATAAACCATCCAAACCTACATGAGCATCATTAAAAAACAACAGACAAACTAGTTTCAAGAACTTATAAAACTATCATAAGGGTAGAGGAAGGGATGGCCTAGAATCACATTCACCTTCAAATTCACTTGTAGGAATGAAGGAATGAAAATGCAGTATGTTCTCCCAAGTCTTCAGTAAACCTCCCAGGCCTAACCCTAAAGATTCTTCTCTGGCTCCCAAGACCATGTCATTTGTATCCATGTGATTTAGCAATAGGATGTTTTCTGGGAATTTTCCATGCTGTTCAGTGCATGTCATGAAATTCATTATCAGGGCATCATAAGTAGTCAGAAGTTTTTCTTCAACTCTCCTGCTTTACCTTAGTCCTTCCTCCTGATGATGTCCACTTACCGTCTTTGAATATTGACAATTTCTTCACGTATAAAAGAGCTAACTCCCATGCTTAGTAAAAATAAATGTATTTATTTGAATACATGCATAAATCCATTGCTCTAGTTGTACAGTCTCCTCTATTGTGTGATAGCTCTCAATTTTTACTTTTCTATTTTGTTATTTTCATCTGTTCCTGTCTACCATTTAGGAATATTATAACCACTAATTTTAATTATGTATAATTTCTGCGATTCATTATAAATATTCTTTCTTTCAAATCGTAAGTTTCTCAAGTCCACCTAGCTATACACCTTCAAAACAAACTCCCACAGCACTTCACAAGAATGTGCTCCTAATTTAGTCATCTCGCTATTGGATCATAATCTCCCATAGAACTATGAGCCACTATGATGCTAAAGCTGAAACTCCAGCACTTTGGCCACCTCATGCAAAGGGTTGACACATTGGAAAAGACTCTGATGCTGGGAGGGATTGGGGGCAGGAGGAGAAGGGGACGACAGAGGATGAGATGGCTAGATGGCATCACCGATTCGATGGACGTGAATTTGAGTGAACTCCGGGAGTTGGTGATGGACAGGGAGGCCTGGCGTGCTGCGATTCATGGGGTCGCAAAGAGTCGGACACGACTGAGCGACTGAACTGACTGACTGACTGATGGTTTTCCTTGGTGATTACTTCAAATATTCAAAAAAATGGTGTAATTTCCCCCCCAAGATCTAGTCATTCCATGTTCCAAGAACTCCTGTTTATTTTTTATTTATTTATTTTTTTAACTAGTTTCTGAGATCCACCAGGAACCAATTAACAGTAATTAACACCAGCCTTTGAAAGTCAATTAGTTGTAAACCACCCAAAAATCAGAACACAAGATCTTTAAGAATTATACAAAATCAATTAAACCCACTTTCTATGGAAAAAAAATAATCTTGGTTCCTACCAAATCTAAGTATTCTGTAGGAGATTTGAGATCTTGTATTTTCTTTCTGCCTTTGTGGCTTGGCCACCCTGCCAAGAAAGGAAATTACATTTAATTTTCTCCTTTTAAAACTACCCATGCTCTCTGAGATGATTAAATAAATTTCTTCCTAATTAACTTCCTGGTTAATTTCTTATACTGCTTGTGAAAAAGTTTCCTGTTTCCTAAAGTTACATGTCTTTCCTATTGCCTCTGTATGTGGCTAATAGCATATTCACTGAAATAGTATCACAAAAATCTTTTTTACCCTTCTTGACATTGTTATGTATAGTTACAACTCTTCTGTTGATTTCCCTCCTTTTCATCCTTCTTTTCTTTCTTCCTTTGGTAGACTGCACATTTGTTTACCATGTGTCCTCATGTCTCAGAATTTATTGTCAATTACATTTGATGTGGGAAAGAATGAAGACAACCCAGTTCTAATTTTGTTTTGAACAATTTAATTTTATTCCATTACTACTAGTAGATGACAAGCAATCTAGAATACCCTGTTTTGCTTCACTCCTATATTGTTTCCCTTCTGACTTGTCATAGTTTTATAGCAAAAGTTAAGTATACTTGTACAGGTTAATAAGGCCTGCTGAAAACATCTCTCACAATAAAATTTGTAATAAGCATGTGAAGTTAAAAGACATTTTCAAGAATTCAAGTGAGAAAAAATATAGAAAAACAAATGGTAAACTTTTAATTCCTGATAATAAAGTAATGATATTACAGCTGTACATTCTTAATATTCAAGTTAGGTTTTAGTTCTTGGTAGCAGAATTTTTAAAGAGTTATTTAAACTTGTATTCCACCCCCCGCTCAAGGGCTGTAGATAAGAGCTGCTGATTCAAAAGTGTGATTACTCTATTCCTCTTTAAATTCTATACACATTAGCAAAACCATACTAGTAAACTATATGTTCTGGATTCCATTCTGATGCTATAGCAAATTTAGACAAGTGAAATATATGCTAATACCTTTGCAATTATAATGTATTTCAATGTAACACCTCCAAATATATCACTGCAAGGATTCTGAAGTCATTAGTCTGTTTAGGAATTAATTTGTCAACATTAAATAGAGAAAAAGGTGTCGTAATGTTCTTATGTGGTTTTCAGATAGACAATCAAAACTAAGCTTCTTTGTGATCATTAAAGTTTTCATAGTAACTTTTTTCTTAACCTGGAGCACAGCATCCATACCTGGAATTTTAGAATCTATCATTTTCCAACATCAATAAAAACTTAAATATCAATCTGCAGAATTATCACAACTAAATTTTTAATTGTATTAAAATTGTGTTTCATAATAAACAATTCTATTTGTATTTACTTAAATTGAAGACATTTCAAAAACTGAAACATATACAGAAGTTAGACAAAATGACCCAAATGAAATCTTTTTATACTTAGACTTACCTGCAGGTGCAAAAATTACTTTATATGAAAAAAAATGCAGACTTTCCAAACTGCATATTTTTCTCATTAAAATGCATGTTGTAAAGGTTCTGATTTCATAGTGATTTAGTTTTACTTTATACAATTCAATTTACATTCATTTAATAGGCTTCTAGTAAATCACTGGTTATAATTAAAAAACACATTTCTGAAACTGTTATGTTTAAAGATATATTTCAGATTAACCTAAAAGGTCCAGGCTATTTTCTTATAATATGGAATAGGTTGAGAATAGAGTGCTGTTTATATTTTTGGAATTAGAACAAATTCAAGTGAATAAGATCTGATTTTGAATTTGATCATAAGAATATATTAGAAGTAAAGTTAATTAGCATTGAGGTATGATAAATAAATTGCTATCTTACCTCTAAATTATCTTTTTAAAAGGACAAATTAAACTTATTACATTGCATACACTATAACATCAGTAAGACTCAAATCCTTATGTACTTTTAAAAGATTAATTTAAAAAGAAATATATAATATTTTAATATTCATAGATACATCATTTAATGTACACAGTAATTAAATAAGTTCTGTAAAACAATGCATGAATCAGAAATGTAGAAAAAATTTGTATGGCGTTGCCATTTCTTGTTAAAACCATTTTTGGAGACTTTTAACTATTTCATTTCATTCTAGAATATTTCCATTTATACCATTATGAAGAGCCATGTCACTTGAGACAAAACAGGTTTTTCATTCACATTTTATTGATCAGGGAATACACATTAAGAAATTACATTCTCAAGAGCTTACCAATTTGTCCTTTATTCCTGGTTTTAGGAATAAAGGACACTTTAACTTGAGCTCATATATTTTTAAGCTTTCTTCAAAAACCTCCTTAGTTTTGATTATCTGGATTCAACAGACAAACT
Source organism: Bos mutus (assembly GCF_027580195.1). Classification (NCBI taxonomy): domain Eukaryota; kingdom Metazoa; phylum Chordata; class Mammalia; order Artiodactyla; family Bovidae; genus Bos; species Bos mutus. The sequence goes on along the minus strand of NC_091620.1, from coordinate 82,935,349 downwards.
TTTCAAGTAGAAAAAATATAATCATACCCTTGATCAAATAAAACATACCAAAAAATAAATCATAATGAGAAATTATTTAAAAGTTAGTTGTTGACTTAGTAAATTCACACTTTTTAAAAAGCATTTATGTAGATTCAGATTATCCAATTACTACAGCATCAACTTATATAAGTGTGGTATGTATCTATACTTGAATACAGGTTAAATTTTAGTTTATTGAAGGAATGAAATTTTTATTTCCTATAAAACAGCTGAGATATTGAGCAGAGCAAAGGACTTCAAAAGCAGCTTTGTTTTTGTTATACTGAACTTGTGAAACACTGGAGCCTTTGTTTCTGGTCAAAACAATTGTTTCTGCCTTCATAATGTGCACATTCTAATTTAGGGAATTCCACTCTGTATACTTAATTTCCCTGAGAATCTTAACTGGAAATGATCTGTTATCCTCAGTTGGTCATGAAGGTCTGGTGTGCAGATGCTATATTTCATTCTCATGAAGTTATGGTAGTAGATAAATTGATTTCATGATTTGGTTGGAAGACTAAAATTTCCTATGATATAAAGAATAATGCCATATTTTTCACATCATTTTTGGAGGAATGACTTGAATTTAGTGATTCTAAATTATTTACACCTTCTGCATTTTCCTACCAAATACTATGTATCTATTTGTTTCTCGTGGTGGTGCATACACAGCACATGAACTCAGAAAATATGGCGTATGTAAAGAATCATATCTAAAAGGACTAGCACCAAATTCTTTTTTTAGAGAGACATTCTTTTAAAAAGTGATATAATTGAAGAGTAGTTCCTCCCACCTCACCCTGCCCCAAAGGCAGAAAAATTCCAACAGTATTGCTTTGTCTCTCTCTAGGTTTGGCAAGATAAACCCTACTGTGCATATGATTCAACATTCATTTGCTGTTGGAAATGCATATACTGTATTAGAAAAATCTCTTAAGAGAAAGTCTATTCAAAATGCTGGCATCTTAATGCGAGATGTAGGGAAAGAAATATGAATAGGAAGGAAGTGGAAATTGAATGAGTAGGATAATGGTACAGATACATACCTTCATATAGTTAAAAATAAAATCTATTTTTAAATGCTACATTTCTCTTGTATTAAAAAAGGAAATGAAAAATGGTTTGTTTATTAAGGAAATGAGTTCTGAGCCATCATACCACTTAAGGAACTAGCATCAGTTCCGATGAACACAAATCTTTGGTTGAAGTTTTCTTAGCTGTGTAGATCAAGTAAAGATTAAGCAGTGACTTCACATGGAGGGAGATACATTGCCAACGCTCTTTAACATATCCCTTTATGTCCAAGAACTCTATGAATGTGTTATTACATCATTATAAGCTTTGCTTTAAATTTTAAATGTTCATAGTGTCATTTTGATGAAATTTTATTTTCATCTAGAACACGGTGACATTTTTATTTCTCTATTTTTTTCAGAGCATTAAGCTTATAATAAATGACTTGGGAGTAACATTAGTGTGTCGAGATAACATATGTTCTTAATAGGTAACTGACACATAAAAGAAGAAAAAATGTGATTTAATGAAGCAATTTCAGTATTTGTAACTTAACATATGGTTTGAAAAGAGGATAAAATCAATAAACAATGTGGACTTAAAAGCTCACAGACAAAACTACTTCTTCGGTTAGATTCCATGTTTTATGACACTTTAATGTTGTGCTCATCGAGACTTTACTTATGCTTTCTGAAAAATATACAAAGGAAGAAAAAAGTAACATTTCAAAAGTTTATTTCAGTTCTATAAATAGCATAGCATGTCAGTTTCTACTCTAATATGACAACGAAAATGAAACACTTTTCTTCCATATTTCATATTAATTCATTCATCTATGTTGAATTACACTTTACCCATCTGTATCTTTATATCCACTATATATGTTATGTAGGATCATGAAAATATATTAGGCATCTGGAAGATATAGAAAGAAATAATTTATCTCATAGAAAAGGCTCTCTTGTGTTGAAACTTCTTATTTTTTGATAACTTGTCTTTTTTTGTTTCAAGATATTCTGAGAACCAGTACAGTTGATGAACATGTTTTCCAAATCCTTTTATTTTATTCTAGAAAGGAGGCTATATGTTTATGTATTTGTATGTGCATTTCTGTATTTATATAAAATATGTTGTGTGTAGTATATAATTATTCCCAGCATCAGGGTCTTTTCCGGTGAGTTGGCTCTTCCCATTTGGTGGCCAGAGTATTGGAGCTTCAGCTTGAGCATCAGTCCTTTAATGAATATTCAGGGTGATTTCCTTTAGAGTTGACAGTTTTGATTTCCTTACTGTCCAAGAGACTCTAAATAGTCTTCTCCAGCACCACAGTTTGAAAGCATCAATTCTTTGGTTATAATGAATCTAAAAGAATGTAGCAATATGACTGTGATTTGCTTGCTTTCTAATAGTTTCAAACGTGTTTCAGGATGCAATAGAATATTGTTACAGGAATCCAACATCACTGCGGATGGTGACTGCAGCCACAAAATTAGAAGACACTTGTGCCTTGGAAGAATAGCTGTGACAAACCTAGACAGTGTATTAAAAAGCAGAGACATCACTTTGCCAACAAAGGTCCATATAGTCAAAGCTATGGTTTTTCTAGTAGTCATGTATGGATGTGAGAGTTGGATGATAAAGGCTGAATGCCAAAGAATTTATGCTTTCAATCTGTGGTGCTGAAGAAGACTCTTGAGAGTCCCTTGGACAGCGAGGAAATCAAACCAGTCAATCTTACAGGAAATCGATCAACCCTGAATATTCACTGGAAGAACTGATGATAAAACTGATGCTCTAATACTTTGGCCACCTGATGGGAAGAGCCAACTCATCGGAAAAGACCCTGATGTTGGGAAAGATTAAGGGCAGGGGGAGAAGGAGGCGACAGAGGATGAGATGGTTGGATGGCATCACCGGCTCAATGGACATGAATTTGAGCAAACTCTGGGAGATGGTGAGGGACAGGGAAGCCTGGTGTGCTGCAGTTGATGGGGTCGCTAAGAGTCAGACATGACTTAGCAACAGAAAAATAACAACACCATCAGAAATGCATCCTCCTTTTTCTCCAAACCTCTAGCCATGTTACCTAAACATGTTCCTGAGACATTCTACAATCTACGCTCAGTCTTGGCCCTTAGTATACTGTCAACATGACCAGACAGTTTCTTGCCTTATTATAGGAAGGGATAAACTTTTAAAATCTGCTTGAATTTTTGAAGTTCTATTTGTATCTTCTGAACTAGAGAGGTGAAAGTTATCATGCTGGGTTCTCCTAAAGATCAGAAAACTCTCAATTCCTAATAAAGTACTTGGAAAAATGAATTGTGAATCTGGGGAGCTATCTTTCAAAGGCTTATCCAAGATATGATACCACTGGAGGAAAGCAAGCAAGATCAGTCCATGTGTAAATAAGGATATAGGTCTTACGTATGAGAAGAATGGGAAAGAGTTTTGAAGGCCATCTAAATCATTAAGAATGTTGACACTGTCTTTATATAAGTATTGTGAATAAATATTTACCCTCTGCAAACTTCCAATACCTGACTATCCAAAAATGCTGTCTAATGCATTGCTTTAAGACATACCTTTGTGTGTGTGCACACACTTGTACACATGCTTTTATACAACTTTGTATTTATATTGGAAAATTTTGGTCTGGTTTCCAAGAAGGATCACAGATATGCACACCTCATCTTATCTTCACCCTGTTCAATCACTACTAATTCTCAAAGAATGCCAAGGGTCATGACAGATCAAGATGACTACATTTCAAAGGTTACTTGATTTTTTTGGAAACAATAATTGATAGATAAGAGCAGTTAGGAAATGCAAGTGATGAAAATAAAATAACAACCATGGTAACTAAGGGGCTTCCCTAGTAGCTCAGCTGGTAAAGAATCCAGCAGCAATGCAGGAGACCCTGGTTCAATTCCTGGGTTGGGAAGGTCCCCTGGAGAAGGGATAGGCCACCCACTCCAGTATTCTTGGGCTTTCCTGGTGGCTCAAATGGTAAAAAATATGCTTGCAACGTGGAGGCTTGGGTTCAGTCCCTGGGTTGAGAAGATCCCCTGGAGAAGGGAATGGCTATACACTCCAGTATTCTGACCTGGAGAATTCAATGCCAGAGGAGCCTGGCAGGCTACAGTCCATGGGGATGCAAAGAGTTGGAAAGGACTGAGTGACTTCGACTTTCCTTTAGGCTTCCCTGGTGGCTCAGATGGTAAAGAATCTGCCTGCAATGTGGGAGACCTGGATTAGAGCCCTGGGTTGAGAAGATCACCTGGAGAAGGGGACAGCTACCCACTCCAGTATTCTGGCCTGGAGAATTCAATGGACAGAGGATCCTGGCAGGCTACAGACTACGGGATTTTCAAAGAGTCAGACATAACTGAGCAACTTTCAGTTTCATGGTAATTGAGGATTTATGTATTTTTGGCATGATTGTGCTCTGCATCATTCTTTGGTTACAAAGTAGCCTTATTAATGGTGCTTTCTGAGAATTCTAAATTTAGATTTAATAATGGTATGGAATACACTGTATTTTTAAACAAGATGAATGGAAAATAAAAGTGAGTATATCCATTGTTACTAGTAAACATGTTCAATATAGGGGAAATGAATATAAATAACCCAGTAGCAATGTAAGTATAATTTGGACCACTGATATATTACTCTCACAGGATACATGTTTAATTACAAAGAAAATATTTTTCCAGCTTTAAAAAAGTGTATTGTGTTAAAACATAAAACATACCTGTTAATACATAAAACTCTATTGTGTTAAAAATATGTGTATTAATTGTTTTCAGTGAAAATTTACTGCATTATGTATGATGAAAAAGAAATACTATATCACCCCCCACCCCCTCACCCCATTCCCTGTTTCACAAAGCATTGGATCGGGTTCTGTAATGAGTGATGAGAAGCTACAGACAAGTATGTCAGAGCACAGTGAAGGGATGACATGATATGAACAAAGATTAAGAAAATGAAAAAAGAAATTCACATTGATCTGAGGGACATTCCAGTGATCAGTGCAATAGAGATTGACCTAGATTAACTGAAAGATCATAGAAGTATAGTAATGTGGAACATAAAGAAGAAACAAATGTTAATGTTAAATTCTAAGTGTCCAGCTTTTGTGACAGAGCAGATATAATGCTAAAATAGGGAACACTAGTAGTCAGGTCAATTTGGGGTGACTCTGGGCAGCAAGAATGTTATCTCCAATGGACAGGGAGTTGGTGCTGGACAGGGAGGCCTGGCGTGCTGCGATTCATGGGGTCGCAAAGAGTTGGACACCACTGAGTGACTGATCTAATCTGATCTGATATATGGTGGAGATATCAAGAAGGCAGAGAGAGATATAAACCTGGAGCTTAGAAGCAGCCTGGCCTATAGATCACATTGTTAAAAAATCTTTAAAGTTTCTCATTGAAATCATAGATGCATGTGAGAATATCTGGAGATTATAGTAGAAAAATAAAGGAGAACTTGTAAAAAAATTCTAGGAGAAAATATCAATAAAGTCTAATGCTCTTAAGATATTAGATAAATTTAGGCTTGAAAATATACTGTTGAGATTATTAACATAAAGACCATGGGTAAACAAAGGACATTCAGTTCTGGTAGATCCAGACTGAAGTGGAGGGAAGCTCATTTCTTCATATTGATGATTTTCCTCCAGCCACAGTGTCTGTCCAGATGTTCTGTATTATGCAGCCAATATCTTCCTCCCCTCTTCATCTTCCTACACTCACTTTTTCACTAAAACCTTTCTGACCTTACAGCCTAGTTCAAAGCAGTTGAATTATATGCTTTTCAGAGCTATTTACTATTCTCCCACTTATCTGAGTGTTTTTTAAAACTGGTATTAGTCTCCTTTCTTAGAATTTAATCTTCATGAGAGTAGGACAATCTCTATTTTTCAGTTTAGTTCTGTCATTCAGTCGTGTCCAACTCTTTGCGACCCCATGAACTGCAGCACACCAGGCTTCCCTGTCCATCACCAAATCCCGGACCTTACTCAAACTCATGTCCATTGAGTTGGTAATGCCATCCAACCATCTCATCATCTGTTGTCCCCTTCTCCTCCCGCCTTCAGTCTTTCCCAGTATCAGTGTCTTTTCAAATGAGTCAGTTCTTCACATCAGGTAGCCAAAGTATTGAAGTTTCAGCTTCAGCATCAGTCCTTCCAATGAATATTTAGGACTGATTTCCTTTAGGGTGGACTGGTTGGATCTCCTTGATGTCCAAGGGACTCTCAAGAGACTTCTCTAACACCACAGTTCAAAAACATCAATTCCTCATCCCTCAGCTTTTTTTATTGTCCAACTCTCACACTGATACATGACTACTGGAAAAATCATAGCTTTGACTAGACAGACCTTTGTTGGTAAAGTAATGTCTTTGCTTTTTAACATGCTGTCTAGGTTGGTCATAGCTTTTCTTCAAAGGAGCAAGTTTCTTTTAATTTCATGGCTGCAGTCACTATCTGCAGTGATTTTGGAGCCCCCCAAAAATAAAGTCTGTCACTGTTGCCCCATCTGTTAGGCATGAAGTGATGGGACCGGTTGCTATGATCTTAGTTTTCTGAATGTTGATCTTAGATTTCTGACAAAACATGGTCCACTGGAGAAGGGAATGGCAAACCACTTCAGTATTCTATTTTTACAGTTCATTTATTCCCCTAGCACCTAGCCCATTTTTGGACATTGTAAGCATTTTAAAATATTTGTTGAGAAAAAGAGGAGATACAGGAAGGAAAAATGAAGATGCTGAAGGAAGGGAAAAGGAAAGACAGAGTTAAAACCAAAAAGTTTTATTCACTAGGGAAGGGAATAAATGAAGAACAAGAAGCCAGGGAGAATTTATAGACTTTCAGAAAAATAATGAGTAGATTATATAACTTCAAAACAGGAAAAAACTATCTCAGAATGTAAGTATAAACTACATGGATCAAGGAAACAGTTCAGTTACACAATTTGATAAATTATATAAGTTGATATACACAAACTCATGTGACTACTACTGAGATAAATTTATGGGATTCTTTCATGTCAGTTTCCAGAAAACATTCCCTCAATTAAAGCTAGCATTCTGACTTTTATCACTATATATTAGTTTTTCCTTTAATTGAAATTTATATAAACGGGAACATACATATTTACATGTGGAGTCTGGCTTTCACTCAACATTACGAGATTCATTTTGATGTTTTGATCATTATTTTTCTATAGAAAGTAATCCACTAAAATCTCAAATCATGACTTCAGAAATTTTAAATTATATTTTTAGAGATATAATTTCTCAGGCAAAGACGAGAACAGAAAACCCAGATAATTTTGAGTGAATTTACATTTTGTAATCTATGTAAAAAAAACTAATTTTTTGCTGAATATATATTCAAAAATATTTAGTATTTTCTCTCATATATAATAGTCCTGCTGCTGCTGCTGCTAAGTCACTTCAGTCGTATCCGACTCTGTGTGACCCCATAGACGTCAGCCCACCAGGCTCCCCTATCCCTGGGATTCTCCAGGCAAGAACACTGGAGTGGGTTGCCATTTCCTTCTCCAATGCATGAAAGTGAAAAGTGAAAGTGAAGTCGTTCAGTCGTGTCCGACTCTTAGTGACCCCAAGGACTACAGCCCACCAGGCTCCTCCATCCATGGGATTTTTCCAGACAAGAGTACTGGAGTGGGGTGCCATTGCCTTCTCCGATATAATAGTCCTACAAAAACAATAATCTTAATAATCATGTAAATTTTATCTACTTCTCTTATATGAGATAAGCCACATTAATTTTTTATGATGAAATTTACCTTTCATTAATATTTGTTGTTGACTTTGTAAAAATAGATTTTAGTTTTATAGAGAAGTTTTAGGTTCACAGAATAATTAACTGAAATGTACAGAATTCCCATATTTGTGCTTTCCCTCACATGTTAAGCCTCCCCTGCTGGCAGCATTTACATTTAATTTTAAAATCACTTTCACTGGATTATAATGTACATATAATAAAATTTACCATTTTTAATTGTAAATTTGCTAAGTTTTGACAAATGTATACAGTCACCTAGCCACCATCACAGTCGTGGGGGGAACATTGCCACCACCTCTAAGTTCCTTATGCCCTTGGGCAGTCAATTACCTCATTTCACCTCTGGCCATTGGCAGTCACTTATGATTGAGATTTTATGAATCTGAAGCTCTACATTTTCTAGGATTCAAAATAGTATCATCGTAGTGGATATATCCTGTTGTGGCTCATTTTCTCTACTTGGGAATTTTTTTAAGACTCATTTTTGTTGCATGTAGTCTGCTCCATTTGATTCTTAAGTAGTTTTTCATTGTATGGATAAACCATAATTTATCTAGTCACTAGTTGATGGAAATTTGTTGTTTTTTAGTTTTAATATAATAATATAATGTTATTAGTAATAAAGCTACAATGAGTTTTGAATTCACATCTTTGAGTAAGTATGTTTTCATTTCTTTGGAAAAATTACCTAGCACTTAGACTGCTGGATTATATGGTATGTGATGTGTATAAACTTATAAGAAACTGCTGATTGTATTTCTTTGCTAAGTAGCTATACAATGATGTTGCATTCTCACAATTAACATATGCAAATTCCACATCCTATCCGTACTTGGTGTTATCAGCATTTTTCAGCTCAGTTCAGTTCAGTTGCTCAGTCTTGTCCGACTCTTTGTGACCCCATGAATCGCAGCATGCCAGGCCTCCCTGTCCATCACCAACTCCTGGAGTTTACCCAAACTCATGTCCATTGAGTCGGTGATGCCATCCAGCCATCTCATCCTCTGTCGTCCCCTTCTCCTCCTGCCCCCAATCCCTCCCAGCATCAGGGTCTTTTCCAATGAGTCAACTCTTCACATGAGGTGGCAAAAGTATTGGAGTTTCAGCTTCAGCATCAGTCCTTCCAATGAACACCCAGGACTGATCTCCTTTAGGATGGACTGGTTGGATCTCCTTGCAGTCCAAGGGACTCTCAGGAGTCTTCTCCAACACTACAATTTCAAAAGCATCAATTTTAGTGATAGACAAAAAATAGTGTGTAGAGGTAGCCCATTGTGTTGATATTTTGTTTTTTTCCTAATGACTAATGGTGAAAGTTGCTCAGTCCTGTCTGACTCTTTGAGACCAACTCTGTATAGTCCATAGAATTCTCCTGGCCAGAATTACTGGAGTGGGTAGCCTTTCCCTTCTCCAGGGGATCCTCCCTACCCAGGGATCGAACCCAGGTCTCCTACATTGCAAGTGGATTCTTTACCAGCTGAGCAACCAGGGAAGCCCCATGTGCTAAGCCTCTTGTGCTTATTTGCTACTTGTATTTATTCTTTAGTAAAATGATCTGTGCACATATTGTATATATTGTTAGAGTTATATTAATATTATTGAATTGGAGAAATTCTTTTTACATTCAAGATGCAAGTTCTTTTTCAGACATGTTTTGAAAATACTTTCTCCCACTGTTTTAGTTTAGTCTTGCCTTCAATTTTGAGTAAGTCTAAGGGTATTAACTGATGGTTTATATCCTGCTAGATCTTTCAATGATGGAGAATAAAAGCATGAACTATGATCCTTTAGCTCCAGTTATTTTTCTGCCTACTCTTTATAAAATGATTCCTTCTAGTTCCTAGAGTAGTCTACTCTCATACATGAAGAGATCAGTAGTTCTCCAAATACTGAAGAGACACCTCTGCTGATACACAGAGGTCTATCTCTTCTACTGTGGAGAATTTTCTTTTCCAGAACTCTGGTCCACAAAGTCTAACTTTCTCAGTTTTTCAGAACTTGGTTCCCTGTATCCTCAACTCAACAAGAACTTTGTTTTATGCTTGAGTCTTCTAAATTTTCTGCACTGAAGTCAGGATACTGATTCCGAGCAATATGGTGATGTAACTATAGGGTTCATTTTATTAATTTTCCTTCTCTGAGCGACCACAGTCTTGCACCACCTTTTGTTCAATGTTTTCAAACCATTGTTATCTGATTTTGTGTTTTCTTTACCTAGTTGTTTAAGGCAGAAGGGTCAGTCTGGTCCCTTTTATTACACATTGGCCAGAAATGTTAGTCTTTATCTTCCATAATGTTGGTAATATTGTAAAAAGTCCATATTGAGTAGATTGACAAACATTTCCATTTGAATAAATTTTATTGTAAGGAATATCCATATTCAAATAGATTTTAATAAATCCTTTGCAAAAGTATAATGCAAAAGTGTTAAAAAATCATATAGCCAGATTGTTTCTTTAAATAATTTGTATGTTTAGACTTATAATTGTCTTTTTGTATCTTGAGTGACTCTTCCTTTCCTGATGAATATTGTTAACTTTTTTTGACATCTCCACTTGGCTGTTCCATAAGCACATCAGCTACCTCTCAATACTAGATTATCCTCAATGGACAAGTGTTTCCTTAGAGAATTGGTATTTGGCAGATGATGAGGTAGGACTCAATAATCACTCTAGAGGATTTAGTTTGAGTAATACTGAATCAAATTACTTTTAAGTATCCTATCCTATCTCAGTTATAGGCAATTTAACACAGTCATAGGCAATTGAATCAATCCACCTTCATTAATTTTCCATATGTTCCACCATAGAAATCTTTCTAAAAATTACCATGGATCCTGTAATCCCCCTCCTTACAGACCTTCCAATGTTTTCCATTGCCTGAAGGACAAAGCTGAAACTGTTAAACACAGTATCCAACCTTCTTCACAAATGTGACTCAAGTTTTCAGCTTCATCTCTCTCTACCTCACTCTCCTCAAGAATAGTATAATCTGGTGGTTAAATCTGTGGGCTCCAGAGTTCATGTTTTAATTCCTTACCATACATTCATGCAAAATTTACCAAAATGCTCTAAATAAATTTAGAGTACTGATTGTAAATGAATTGAGGTAGTATCAGTAGTTCCTGCTTCACATGCTTGTGAATGAGAATATACTTCTCAAAATACATAATGTGATGTCTGGCATTTGGGAAATGCTCACCACATACATTTTATTTGTATTATGCATTCCCAATTATAAGAATTATATCGGTAACTATTTATAACCATTTTTACTAATCTTACCAGATTGTGTGTTTATTCAACTGATGTGGAAAATTTTAAATTAAAGTAATTCTACTGACAAATATTGCAACCCAATGCACTGTAGCCCACCAGACTCTTTTGTCCATGGAATTCTCCAGGCAAGAATACTGGAGAATACATTCCATTCTCCAGGGGATCTTTATGACCCAGGGATCAAACTCAGGAGGCAGATTCTTTACCATCTGAGCCATCAGGTACATCATGTATATACATACCAGTTCAGTTCAGTTCAGTCGCTAAGTCGTGTCTGACTCCTTGCGACCCTATGAATTGCAGTATGCCAGCCCTCCCTGTCCATCACCAACTCCCGGAGTTCACTCAAACTCACGTCCATCGAGTTGGTGATGCCATCCAGCCATCTCATCCTGTCGTACCCTTCTCCTCCTGCCCCCAATCCCTCCCAGCATCAGAGTCTTTTCCAATGAGTCAACTCTTCGCATGAGGTGGCCAAAGTACTGGAGTTTCAGCTTTAGCATCATTCCTTCCAAAGCAATCCCAGGGCTGATCTTCTTCAGAATGGACTGATTGGATCTCCTTGCAGTCCAGGGGACTCTCAAGAGTCTTCTCCAACACCACACTTCAAAAGCATCAATTCTTCGGCACTTAGCTTTCTTTACAGTCCAGCTCTCACATCCATACATGACCACAGGAAAAACCATAGCCTTGACTAGGCGGACCTTTGTTGGCAAAGTAATGTCTCTGCTTTTGAATATGCTATTTAGGTGGGTCATAACTTTCCTTCCAAGGAGTAAGCGTCTTTTAATTTCATGGCTGCAGTCACCATCTGCAGTGATTTTGGAGCCCAGAAAAATAAAGTCTGACACTGTTTCCACTGTTTCCGCATCTATTTGCCATGAAGTGATGGGACCAGATGCCATGATCTTCGTTTTCTGAATGTTGAGCTTTAAGCCAACTTTTTCACTCTCCACCTTCACTTTCATCAACAGGCTTTTTAGTTCCTCTTCACTTTCTGCAATAAGGGTGGTGTCATCTGCATATCTGAGGTTGTTGATATTTCTCCCGGCAATCTTGATTCTAGCTTGTGCTTCTTCCAGTCCAGCGTTTCTCATGATGTACTTTGCATATAAGTTAAATAAGCAGGGTGACAATATACAGCCTTGATGTACTCCTTTTCCTATACGGAGTACATGTTGTTCCATGTCCAGTTCTAACTGTTGCTTCCTGACCTGCATATAGGTTTCTCAAGAGACTGGTCAGGTGGTCTGGTATTCCCACCTCTTTCAGAATTTTCCACAGTTTATTGTGATCCACACAGTCAAAGGCTTTGGCATAGGCAATAAAGCAGAAATAGATGTTTTTCTGGAACTCTCTTGCTTTTTCAATGATCCATTGGATGTTGGCAATCTGATCTCTGTTTCCTCTGCCTTTTCTAAATCCAGCTTGAACATCTGGAAGTTCACAGTTCACGTATTGCTGAAGCCTGGCTTGGAGAATTTTGGGCATTACTTTATAGCGTGTGAGATGAGTGCAATTGTGCGGTAGTTTGAGCGTTCTTTGCCATTGCCTTTCTTTGGGATTGGAATGAAAACTGACCTTTTCCAGTCCTGTGGCCACTGCTGAGTTTTCCAAATTTGCTGGCATATTGAGTGCAGCACTTTCACAGCATCATCTTTCAGGATTTGAAATAGCTCAACAAGGAATTCCATCACCTCCACTAGCTTTGTTCATAGTGATGCTTTCTAAGGCCCACTTGACTTCACATTCCAGGATGTCTGGCTCTAGGTGAGTGATCACACCATCGTGATTATCTTGGTCATGAAGATCTTTTTTGTACAGTTCTTCTGTGTATTCTTGCCACCTCTTCTTAATTTATTCTGCTTCTGTTAGGTCCATACCATTTCTAAAAGTCTCTTTTTCCCTGCATTTAAAGCTCTCTTATTTTCCCTAAATGTTTATTTAGTTTAAGAAATAGAATTTGAAGGCCTGTACTCTTTATAAATTAAAAATTTTTTTCTTAATTTTCTGTACTTGTTCAGAGATACACCAATATTCTTGTGTTCATAGCAATCACAGTTTGGATGTTAAATAAATTATCACAAAAATGCATTTACAACCTTTGATAAGAATTCCAAAGAGAAGTAAAAAAATGTTTCTAAGACAGCAAAGAACAAATGGCTTGAGAGTTAAGGAAAGGTTTCTTTGAGATGGTGAATCATAAGATGACATGTAAAGAATGAGTAAAAGTTCATTTGTTTGGGAGTGTGAAAGTAGGAAATGTATAGTAGACAGAGATTCTAAAGTGTGAGGGAACATAAACTTCCAAAATGGCAATAGAAATTTTTCATTAAAAGAACGGTTTCTAGAGTTATACTGCTATTTTCAAATATTTGAAGGGAAGAGGAAGTGGATTGTGTAGGTAGTGTGTCCAGCATAATAATTTAAAAAATAAGTTTTGTGGAAAACACTGTACATTGCAGAGCAGATAGAGTGAATGGGAGAATAAGGAGGCTGTTTCAGTCATTTAGGTTTGAGATGATCAGGGCTTGGATGAAAGCTATCAGTGAAGATGGAGAAACTTAGAGATAATAAAAACATTTTCAGAAGGTACTATCTGCAGGATCTGCTGATGAGATGAATGTGGGGTGAGAAAGAATAAAGAATGACTTCTAGGTTTCAAGCACCTACATTCATGAACTAATCTGAGAATTATAAGTTGTAAGCAACTTGTTCATGTTTTATCCTTTTTAATTCCAAAGAAATTATCTTGGATGATTTGGAATTTAAATGGTGTTTTCTAAAAAAGTAGAAGATATAATCCTACCTTGAAATAGCATTTGAAGATTGATAAACATACAGACCACTATTTGAAAGCAATAATTAAATCTTTATAACACACATTTAGAAATTACTTAATAAATGGGTGTTGGCTGAATATATCATAGTAAACACATGATCATATTAACTGCAGGGAGAGCAGAGAGTATGTGTTTATCATATGAGTGATATTGTGGTAATTTGTGTCTATACAAAGTTAAATGGAGACATTACTGATCAGATTATTCTAATAGGTTCATATTTTTTCAAGTGACCCTTTTATTCTTTTGAAATTGCCTCATTTCTCTATTTTACTTTGTACATGGAGATATAACCACTGTAAAGGTTAAGAAGATTTCACTTTTAGAATTCTAATTTCCCTTTTATAACTTCAATTTTTATGGAAAATATTTTAAAAACAATTTTACTATTTTGTTTTTATACATTCAACTGTGAATAAAAATTTAATATTTTCTCCCAAAAGACTACACATTTTCACTAGAAATGCCAAGGTGGTTATAAATGTATTAGTATTAGAGTTGACCTGACACAAATATTTCTGATGCATATATACCTTTTAAGTATATCTGCATAAAACTATCTTGAACTTAGTATAATCCTATGACTGAATGTCCTAACTAGGATATAAAATCGCTTGCTGTTCTTGTTGTTCAGTCACTAAGTCATATCTGACTCTTTGCCACTCCATGGGCGATAGCACGCCAGGCTTCCCTGTCCTTCACTATATCCCAGAGTTTGCTCAGACTCATGTCCATTGAGTTGGTGATGCCATCCAACCATCTCATCCTTTGTTGCCCCGTCTCCTGCCCTCAATAAAATTCCTAGACCTAAAAAATATTCTTTAATCACAAGTGTTGTTATAATTCAAGGAATAGAATTTGATTGAATTATTAATAAATTTTAATATATTATCTTAAATTTACCTAAAAATACCACTTTTTCAAATTGCCTCTTAAGAGCATTGAGAATTCATAGCTTATAATTACATTCATATAAATATTCAATTAAATAGACATCTAGATAAATCACTTTAATAATCTCCTGTATAGGAATTATAGAACTATATTAAATATTTATTTATTTCTATAAGATTTAAATAAATTCAAAAATAAATTTTATTATATCATATCATGGTTGTTTTTGAAAATATGTTTCTGATATAAAGTTAAAATCACTGAATTTAAAAATTCCTTCCTGCTTTTTTTTCTCTCTAAAATGTTGAATAATTATCCTAATTGATGATTTGAGTATTAGAATTATTCTTTCCCCAAAACTAATTCTTGTCAGTAAAATACTTTGTCTATGAATGTTAAAGCTTTTTTCAGGAATACCACCATCAATACATTCTTTAAAGATGCTATTAGTGTAAATTATCATGTAAAGGTTTTGAAAACTGTTGTTGAAATTGAGAAAAGGAAACATTCTTTGGATTTAACATCACATTTTCTCTTGGCTCTATTTATCAAAGAAAAAACAAAATTTAAGCAGCATCTCAGAATATTTTGTCCTCATGGTATGAATGGGACCCAAATGCCCCAATCAAAATAACCACCATTATATTCTTTGACTCCATACCTCATGTGCTCAGGCCACAACTATGGGGAAAAGTTTTACAAACATTTTAAAGTCACCATACCCTTTCCACAGTTCTTGCCAACTTCTACACAGTAGGAACTGTGAAAACGAGTGCCAAAACCTCACGTTCCTCATATAGCTTCTAACAGCTGCAAACCCTTAAGCTGCAAGTGCAGCTGCCTTGAGTAGAGCTATTGAAAGAACCCACAAAGGCAGATACACAGATTACATATATTCAATAATTTTAAAGCAATAATAAGAATATGTGGTTATATTAAGGCCATTAGGCAAGAGGGAAATTACACAAGCAGGCTGTAATTGACCTTGCAGGAAGAGTCTAATATCCTTTATTGTGCCTTCATTAGTCCCCAAATCATCTACTTTTGTTAGGATTATATATCTTTTCAACACACAAACCCACACTAAATACAGTGTAATTACATTGGTTCAGTTAGTGCACGATCTCTGATTTGTAATTTTCCAAGGGAGCACCATTTGGACAGTTAATTCTTGCAAAGTCTAAACAATCCCTCATACCAAATTATTACCAGGGACTCATACATGTGATATGTGTATATATATTTACATACACATACACACATACACATACATACATGAACACACACACACACACGCCAACATGGAGAATGGAACCTACCACAGACATCTGAGCTATACCATATAAAAACAAAGAGAACATTCAAGTAAAACCCCAGACCTGATGGAAATAACTTAAAAACGTGTTTTTCTTCCAAACTTTTAAAAAATAGATTTGCCTTGCATTTCTCTTGTTTCCAACAAAGATCAAAATAAGTTCAGTTAATACTTTATTTTTTCCCTTTGCTTTTTAATGATGATAGAAAACTGAACACTTGTGAATTACTCTTCTATTCTTTCAGTTTCTAACTGCCTTTATTCAGTTGAATGAACACTATTAGGTAGGTCCATGTGAAGACAGAAACTGGCATTTAAACATTTTTTTCTTGTGGACACGGGCAAGCTGAATCCCCATAGCTGCCATTTTAAGCCTATTATATTATGTCCAATCTCTGTATTTAAACTTCCCATTTCTTCAAATATTCATCCTTAGAGGCAAAGGTGTATTTCTGAAGTTAGAAATAAGTGAAGTCTAAGAATAATTTAAATGTGAGCTCAGACTAATGTTTCTTTAAACTCTTAGGCATCATGTGTTTCAACTTATAAAATACAAAAGACATCAACATTGTAATGGTCAACTCTTTCTGCCTATTCTAATGCAAGGCACAGGCACAATGTTAAAATTTGGGAGGGGAAAATAATTCTAAACAGTTACTTAATTTAGGGTTTAACTTCCTTCTCCACCTAAATTTTGCCTGCGTGCTTAACCTGTTCAACTCTTTGAGACCCTGTGGACTGTAGCGCTCCAGGCTCCTCTATCCATGGGATTTCCCAGACAAGAATCCTAGAGTGAGTTGTCATTTCCTTCTCCAGGAGAACTTCCTGACCCAGGGATCAGTCCTGTGTTTCCTGCAGCTCCTGCATTGGCAGGTGGATTCTTTACCACTGAGCCACCTGAAAATCCCTACATGAACTTTAGTTAAAGTCTAAATCAACAGATTTGTGTTACTGTAGCTTTTTTTTTTAAACTTTACAATATTGTATTGGTTTTGCCATATATCAACATGAAGCCACCACAGGTATATACATGTTCCCCATCCTGAACCCTCCTCCCTCCTTCCTCCTCGTACCATCCCTCTGGGTCATACTATAGCTTTTTCAATGGCTATCTTTTATTTTGTTCTATTTTGTAAGTATTTACTTTTTGTATATATATATATATATATATATATATATATACATTTATTTACTTTTCATTTATATATATATAGAGAGAGAGATAGATAAAGTAATGGCAACCCACTCCAGTATTCTTGCCTGGAGAATCCCATGGACAGAAGAGCCTGGCAGGCTAGGTCTATTGTGCTGTAAAGAGGCAGATGTAACTCAATCAATTTACCACGTGTGTGTGTGTGTGTGTGTGTGCATGAGCAAGTGCACATGTATGCTAAGTTGCTTCAGTTGTGCCTGACTCTTTGGGACCCCATGGATGGTAGACCGCCAGGCTCCTTTCTCCATGGGATTCTCCAGGGAAGAACACTGGAGTGGGTGGCCGTGCCCTCTTCCTGGGATTCTTCCTGACCCGGGGATCAAACCCAAGTCTGTTAGGTCTCCTTCATTGACAAGTTCTTTACCACTAGCGCCACCTGGGAATCTTATATGTGTATATGTGTTTATATATATTATACACTGGTACTCAGTCACATCTGACTCTTTGAGGCCCCATGGACTGTAGCCCTCAGAGTTGCTCTGTCCATAGAATTTTCCAGGCAAGAATACTGGAGTGGGTTGCCATTTCCTATACATATATACATAACATTGTGATGAAAATCTTTGTAAAAATGTTTTGGTGAGGTACAGTGTTTCTGGCACAATGAAATTCTTCTTCAACTTCTGCTTGAAATGTTCTCTCAGAGATCTCATTGCTTCCTGAAATTCATTATTGGAAAATATGCTACTTTTTTTTTTTTTAATTCTTTCTCTCTTTGTGACTGCTTTGGGTGCGACACGTAGATCAGAAGGAAAATGTGCCAGCCCTCCTTCCCCACATTAAATGTAGTGAGAAGTATGACATCAAACTCCAGCTGCACAAGGCATTTAAAGATCTAGGGAGATTCTTTATCAAGGAGTTTCCAATGATTAAGAATGCAAGCTTGTTTCATTCAGATCTCCACACAATTCCTCTCTCTAAATCTTTTTTATATTAAATAGAATTTGAATCCATTCCTCAGTGAACTTTCATCTTGAGCTAATCATGACTCAATGCTCCTCAGTCTCAATAGTCTTCTGTGGTGTAGGATATGCTTTTAATGCAGTGCCCATGAATGCAGCAAAATGTTTCACACATGGAGTACTGGCGCAATGGCATCTGAGGAAATAAGATGAGCACTCCCTGTCTTCTTTGAGTATGTCTTTTTTTTTCTCTTTAAAATGCATGTTTTAAGAGATGAAATACATAAATAAAGAAGCAGTCAGAGGTCTGTGTATGTTTTGTGTTTGTGATCACATATATCAACAAAAATGTGCTAGGCCATAAAACAGTTTCAGTATTTTTCTTAACCGCTATTTTGGAATTAAATCAGATATTGCATAAAAATAGTTCATTGAATCGAGGAACAATAGTGTAACTACAATGTATCCATCCTAATTATGTGCCAGTGATCTTTAATTTCCTAACCCACAGAGCAGTCTAGAAAGTGGCACAATCTTATCCCCTCTTCAAAGTGAGTGAACTGAAGTTTAAGAAGTGTAAGTTACTTTTCCCAAGTCACCTGATGAGCCAGAATTCAAACACAGGCTGTCTGTATAACACATCTTTTTCCTAACCACAACACTGACCCGCTTCTATCGCAAAGATAACTTTAAGTCTAGAGAAGGTGTTGGCATAATAGAGATAATGACCATGCTATTCTTAGAAAAATTGTATTTAGGCTGGGCTTCCTAAGACAAGTTGAGGTTGTAAATGGTTGCACTTTTTTTCCCCATAATTTAACTTGGGCAGGCTACTTTAAATGTAAAACACTACTTTGTGTGTGTCTGTGTATGTGTGTGCACATATATAATGGTAACATTTGTCATCCTTAGATAGACTTGCCTGGAGATGTTCCTCCCTAGTATGGAACCCAGTTTGTGTGCGGTGTGGATGGCAAGGCCTGCTTGGCGGCTGGTCCCTCCTTCTCAATGCTTTTCTCCCACAGGCGCATAGAACACTGTCCTACTGTATGGAGGTAAAATGGAGGTTGTGAAATGCAGTTCATGTTTTCATTCTTGCTTTGACTGAACATCTGCTCACCCAAGACCAGCTTTTTTTAGTTCCATCTACTCATTACTATGGTTACCATGGTATATACTCTATTTTAAGCCTGTATCTGTTGGCGTGTGGCCATTCTCTCTGGGAGGAAAAAAGAGAAAGTTTTCCAGAGCCTAACCGGCCATCTATTCAGTAAATATGGTAATTTTTGCCTATGTTAAGTTTCCTCCCCTCCCCTTTCCTTTTATGTTTGGTGTTCTTCTGTTTGGAAAAGGATCTTTCCATCCAACTTTTTTGTGTGGATTTAGCTACACATTTTCTACTTAATTACTCCCTCTGTTTTGAAAAGTTTCCCCTTAATTGCACTTATATAGGGTTTGTTTCTATAGTCACTGTGATATTTAAATGTGACAGTTGCTTGCTTATATTCTTCCAAATATGGTATCTAGGAGGAAAAAGTTCTGATATTTCTTGAAGATCATTCTGTTACTTTGTTAGTAGACTTAACCACACTGTAGACCCATGTTGTTCAATAGGATGGATAGCCAGCAGTCTTGTTTGATAACTGAGTTCTTCAGTTGTGCTAGTCTGAGTAGAGTTTTGCAGATTTTGAAGCCCTAATAGGAAAGAAAGAAGATAAAATAGCTCAATAATCTTATATTGATTATATATTGATTGCATGAAATAATATTTTTGTTATACTAAAGTATATTATTAAATTAATTTCACTTATTTTTTCTTTTTTTACATTTTTAGTGATTGCTAGGAGGTTTAAAATTAAATAATGACTCAGATTGTAAATACTTCTATTAGACTTTGCTGTTTCAACTACTTCTGAGAGTCGAGATGTTAGGAAGCAAACAAACAGATAACAATAATTAGTATATTCATTATTTGGGCTCATGTTGAATTTTTACTGTAGTCTGTAGTAATTACTTTCTTAAATGCATGTCTCTACAATTCATAAATATCTGTCATTTAAAGATAATATGTTTGAATATCCTAAGACAATGTGAATCACATCATCTTTACTTTCCAGCAGGTAATAAACAGTGTGTGTGTGTATGACTATATGATTGATAGATAATATTATAGATAGATAGATAGATATACAGTTTGTCAATTAAACTAATAAATTATTATCTTCCACAAACATGTCTTATATATGCCAATGTAAAAATATCTTCTAGCGGGAGTAAATCTTCATAGTCAAAATATACATGCAAAAGTCCTGAGGAATAAAGACATAAAATTCTTGTATTTTATTATGAAAAGGGAGTGGGCCATCATATCAAAAAGAATTAAATGTGTATAAAAATATAAGTATGTACATTTTACAAGCCTATTATTTTAGGTTCTACATGCAACCAACATTAATGATAAGTTTATAATAGGGAGAAAAGAATTACAAGGAAATCATAGGAATTTAGAGAATTTATCCTCCCTGTCTCATAGAATAGACCCAGATTATTTCAAGTACTGTAATTGAAGTTTATACAGGCGAATCTGAGTCAGTAAGGACATTTCAAATTACTTAAAATAGGAATTATATACCCAACACTGGAAATTGGCAATACATTTTAGAAATAATTTAACCCCCCAAAAGACAAAATAAAATAAATTTAATGTTATTTTAAACCATTTATTTAAATGTTTCTTATTTAGTTTTATTTCTTATTTTATTATAAATTATAAATAAGCTTTCATTTTCTGGAAATTTTTTCACCCACAAAGCATGATCTCAGGTTTTAAAAGGTTAAATTTTCTCTAGAATTATTTGTAAAATACTTTTGACATTACTTTGAAATCTATTTCATATATATTAATAAATTTATAAAAATAAACTTTATACAGTAAATGTAAAATTGGCAGACAAATTTGCAATTCCAAAATATTTACTTCTAGGAAAGACCAATCCATACATTTGCAATCATGTACTCCAGTACTCTGGAAAATCCCATGGGCGGAGGAGCCTGGTAGGCTGCAGTCCATGGGGTCGCCAAGAGTCGGACACGACTGAGCGACTTCACTTTCACTTTTCACTTTCATGCATTGGAGAAGGAAATGGCAACCCACTCCGGTGTTCTTGCCTGGAGAATTCCAGGGATGGGGCAGCCTGGTGGGCTTCCATCTATGGGGTCGCACAGAGTCGGACACGACTGAAGCAACTTAGCAGCAGCAGCAGCAGACAGAATTTAAAATAGTAAATTTAGTCTTTGACTGTGCTAGTCACTTCAGTCGTGCCTGACTCTTTGTTACCCTATGGACTATAACCCACTATGTTCCTCTGTCCACAGGGATTCTCCATGCCTGAATACTGGGGTGCGTTGCCATGCCCTCCTCCAGAGGCTCTTTCTGACCCAGGAATTGAACCACTGTCTCCTGTGTCTCCTGCATTGCAGGCAGATTCTTTACTGCTGAGAAACTGGGGAAGTCTTTGATTACCTGCTGCTGCGTCGCTTCAGTTGTGCCCGACTCTGTGTGACCCCATAGACGGCAGCCCACCAAGCTCCTCTGTCCGTGGGATTCTCCAGGCAAGAACACTGGAGTGGGTTGCCATTTCCTCCTCCAATGCACGAAAGTGAAAAGATAAAGTGAAGTCGCTCAGTTGTGTCTGACTCTTAGCGACCCCATGGACTGCAGCCTTCCAGGCTCCTCTGTCCATGGGATTTTCCAGGCAAGAGTACTGGAGTGGGGTGCCATTGCTACCTTTTAGTTAACTTTTAAGAACTAATGATTGTTTTTTGGCATTTAGTCAATTGTAAGAAAAGGCAGGCATGATTAGTTACTTTTTTTGTCTGTTAAACTTGGTGGGCTTTAGTTATATACCAAAATCTGTTAAATACAGGACAGTACACACTCTAGAATATGAAAATTGTCTAAAAGCTATATAACTTTGAACGTGCCTGATCTCATCAGAATCTGAAAATTACTTCTCTTCAATACAGAGTTCAAATTTCTGGCAGTGGTACACAATGTAAATGGGAAATTTTAAAGTTGTTTCCCTTTAAGTTTTAAAAATAACTTCCTTGATGCCCCAAGGCTTAGAATTCATTTAAATTCTAACAGATACTTAGTCTCTGTATGTATAGCATATGTCTTGGATAAAAGTTTCAAACTGAAAACAAAAGAGAAAAATGTCACTGTTCATAGGCATTATGCCTTTGAAAATTTCCTTTCTCTAAAACATTTCAAATTAGCACTTGTAACAAACTGTATCTTCTGACTTTCTAGCCTTGGAGCTATATGTTTTCATCTGAATTTTTTGTTTGTTTTGAAGTGTGGGTTTTTCATGGCAAGCAGAAAGAGTGTGAAATTTTGAAATGATAATAAGAATATTTTGGTTTCTTTCTATTAATTAGAAGCAACTACTTTCCTTAGATTTTTTTTTTTCAGTTTTTTTGTGGGGAGGGGTTTATTTGTTAATTTATTCTATGAGTTCTGAGGATTTTGATAAAAGGCAAATGAGTATAAGAGTACACGAGAGTATAAATGAATATAAGAGTATAGAATTCTGAAGCATCATCATTTTAAGGTGCAGTGTTTTGAGGGTTACATGTAGCCAATAGAGAGTCATTTTCTTGTGTTGCATTTCTACAATCTGGTGGAAGTTTGAACACTAAAGTATGGGCAATGAAGGGAGACTCTGAATGAATTTGTGATGAGGTCCTTGATTATAGCTTCAGCTGAGGATTTTGGAAGATTGTGATTTTACCCACATATTTCTAAATTGACACTCACATACAGTATGTAGGTACTATTGTCATATTCCGTTTTACATAAGAAACCATCAAAGATGGATTTTTGTCTCAAAAATAGTATTAATGAAGGTAACTAAAGAACTAATTAATGGACCCCCTAAGCAAGCCTGAAACAGTCTCCAAGGCAGTAGTCTTAGGTTGAATCATGACTTTAAAAAAAAGGCATTATTTCTCTTTCTTAATACAATGATTCATAACCCTATGATGTTTATTTTATTTTTAGCTTTTAACTACATTTTTATTTTTTTTAATTTTATTTTATTTTTAAACTTTACAATATTGTATTAGTTTTGCCAAATGTTGTATCAATAACATGCTTGCTGTGAGTAGAGACTTGAAAATAGTTTTTTTGGGTGTAACAAACTTACTATTCCATCTTTAAATATGCTCAAGAAATATGAATATTTATTCTGGAGTAAAAAGCTAATGTGCAGTGATCATTTTAAATGTTTTTTTTTCTTTCTACAATTTTTTTCTATGACAAAGATCTCCCTAGATACCTGTCTATCCATCTATCTGTATCTCAAGGCACATTAACACCTATTTCATTAGTAGGCCATATGAAAATAGATAAATATTCCAGTTTATCAGTGCCTTAGATTATATGGTAAGCCATGTGTTAAGTTTATATTCTTTTGACTAGACTGAATCATCACCAAAAACCCAAAAGATTAATTTCTTCTTATGAAGAAAATGTCAGTTAATCTTGTCTTAATTTTGGCACTTACTTTGAGTGCTGACTCCAGGTTTGGCCCAGGACCTAATATACTGGAGTTCATTCATAGACTTTTACTTAGACATTTACACTTCTACAGATCACTGTCCAAGAGAGACTAGACTAGAATTATGTACATCTCTCCACGGGCAGTGCATCTAAGATAGGTGACTGCTTAGTCGCTCAGTCGTGTCCAACCCTTTGTGACCCCACAGACTGTAGCCACCAGGCTCCTCTCTCCATGGGGTTTCCCAGGTAAGAATACTGGAGTGGGTTACCATTTCCTCCTCCAGAGAATGTTTCTGACCCAGGGGTCGAACCAAGTCTCCTGTGTCTTCTTCTCCTGTGGTCTACATTGCAGGTAGATTCTTTACTCACTGAGCCACTAATATGGGTTCTATGAAAAAATAAGAAGAGGCAATTATATTTCCCTGAATAGGAATTTGTAATTATTTACAACCATGTTGATCTCATTTTAATGTGCACTGAATATAATTTTTTTTTTGGTAGGGGGAAATGAGTCATTAGAATTTGGAGTGTTGGACTTGTTTGTAATATCCTGATAAAAACATCTGGAATGAGCCACTTGTAAAACTCATAATGCCATGCCAGTACTTATATTAGCATGTTGTGTGATTCAGTAACCTATGTAGTCTTTGGCTCCTTTGTTAGAACTCCCTCTGAAAGAGTACCAGTTAAGGAGTAATGAGTAATGGTAAAAACACATTACTGAGTGAAAAAGGAAGGCAACTGAATCCTGCTTATGACAGTTTTGTGAATGAGCTGTAAAGGTACTAGCAGGAGTCAGAGATTTTATTTTTGGTTCTATACTTCACTCAGGCAAATTGTATTCTTCCTAATGTGCCAAAACGTTTTGTTAATAACAGGGAAATACCTCATTGCCAGCAGGTTTGAATAGGCTCTTTTCCACATTCCTATTTTATGTCAGCAGATTGGACTCCCCTTCTTTCCATTTCTCCTCGTTCTGCCACTAAAGGAGCATGCATGCACGCACACAGACTTCACACTCTCTTATTACTTGCCAGCTGTAAGACTGAAATGCCAAACTCTAAAATGTGTTTTTTCAAACAGCGGCAGCAGCAACATCTGGATCTATGCAGCTTTAATCTTGGCTGGTTTCCTTCTTCTCCTTTTTGGCCTTCCAGGCACCTGTGGACGTCCTGTACATACACAATGACATCAAACCATGGTTGGAAATCTGATTCTCTTGGTATAATGAACAATGATTAGTTAGAAGCATATAAAACCACAAACAGCTAGTAATAAAGAACATGTTCAATGCATTGTAGATACTGGGTAACGAAAACTCCACTTAAAGTTAAGTGAATTTAAAACAGTTAATGAAAGCTAGAGTCACCTGAATCATTTATTTTCAAACGTTATTATGAAATTGTTAGCTTGGATTAAAAGCAGAAATGCACCTTTTGTTTAAGGGAGAAGACACATAAAATATCAAACTTTGACTTGAAACTAGAAGAACCTGGGAAGGAAGCCAAAAAATTCTTCCAAATACCCCTGGCAGATTTCTTAATCATCTTGTTACTTCTGCTTTTTTGATACCCGAAGGCTCCTAATGTCTGTCTTTTTCAACTCCAAGCTAAATGACTGCAAAGTAGGATTTGGAAGTTATTCAGAAAAGCAATCAATAGTTACAAACAGAAAACCAAGTCAGTCATAGGTATTGACTGCTTGAAACTTCATTCATGTGTAAAACCTGAGATAGAGACTTTGCTGTATAAAACCTAGCAGTATGTGAGGCTGGCCTCTCTTTCCATGGTAGGGACACGGATTATGTTTTCAATGCTTTGGTTAACTACCTTCAGGTATGATGTCAAAGAGGTAGATATAAGACAAAGTCCATTCCCATACTTATTGATTCTCTGATTTAATAAAATCCAAACCATTCTTACTTCAGAGTATAAAAACAGGATCATTGTCGTTTTTAGCATGAGCTCATAGAAGAGTTGGCTGAAAAGCTGTGCTTATAAAATTCTAAAATACCTAATCATTTAAGTGTGCAATGAATAAATTGAATTTCCCCTACCATGTACCATAGGGGGGAATAAGTTGCGGAAAATAAGTAGTACAATCAATGGCAGATGACTATTTTGGGTGGTAAAGGAAAAATAAATTTTGTAATATCCTTTCAATGGTAAAACATACGTAAAAGGACATACTTTTCTCCTTATTATCTCCTTACAAACTTTGACACTGTCTTTAAAAGGTCTACATATGGTACTTACCTAAACAGATGATATTCATTGGAAACATTTAAAAATAAGTAGATCTTATTATTTAATGTTTTGTTATATATTGTCTTCATTTATTTTTATTATTTCAAAATTTTGACTTTGGGTTCCCTCATTGTTCAATAGACACATTTAAAATGTCATTTATCTAATCCATTTTTTTTATTGTGAGATAAAGGTTATTGTCATCCTCATTTCATGGATTATGCTATAAAATATCTAAGAAATTACCTAGATTATATCATAGAGGTTTTTTTCAGACTCATTTTGAATTTCCAGTTAACACAAAATTGGACTATGGAACACATATCTAAGGCATAAAATATTTACTTCTGCTTATTAGTAGCTACTGATGCCATAAAATTGAATATAACTGACCTAATGTTTCTTTTACTTGACTTCTTATGAGACTCTTTTTTCACCCATATATCATATCTTTGTTCGTTGTTCAGTCACCGAATGTGACCTCATGGACTGCAGCATGCCAGGCCTCCCTGTCCTTCACCATCTCCTGGAGTTTGCTCAAACTCATGTCCATTGAGTCAGTGATACCATCAAAGCATCTCATCTTCTGTCACCCCCTTCTCCTCCTATTCTCAATATTTCCCAGTATCAGGGTCTTTTCCAATGAGCTGACTCTTTGGAAGTCACCAAAGTATTGGAGCTTAACCATCAGTTCTCCCAATGAGTACTCAGGTTGATTTCCTTTAGGATTGACTGGTTTGATCTCCTTATTGTCCAAGGGAGTCTCAAGAGTCTTCTTCAGCACCACAATTCAAAGGCATCTATTCTTCAGTACTTAGCCTTCTTTATGGTCCAGCTCTGACATCTATACACGACTACTGAAAAAGCCATAGCTTTGACTATATGGACATTTGTTGGCAGAGTGATGTCTTGGCTTTTTAATATATTGTCTAGGTTTATCCTGGTTTTTCTTCCAAGGAGAAAGCATCTTTGAATTTCATACATTTCTTAATCATTATGATTGGTTCAAAATATCTGAATAAATCATATTTGGGGGCCCATCAATTAAATAAGTACAAGCCCTAAATTTGCCAGAACAATAATACCATAAAGTCATTTTAGTGTAGGTCAGTAATTCATTTAAGGGTCACAGAGGACTCATGTGAAGGCATAAACAGAGAAACACAAATACATGAAATAACATAACTTTTGGAATTGTAAACTGTATTCTCTTATTTTTCACTAAAACATATTATGTCTCATTGATATTAATGATTGTTTTTAGATAAACTTAGGGTGACAGTATATTTTATAGGGTTTTGGTAAACAAAATCATGGTCCCATGTTATTTCAGATTTTCACTGTTGTTCACTTGAACTGTTACAATAGTTGACTGACCTGAAGGCAGCTTCTTTCCTTGGTTTCTAAGAGAATATGCCTAGTAAAATTCTGCTACATATAGCTTTCTCAACTCTTTGCCATGGCAACCCCTCAAACTTCATATTTTGCCTACTTATATCATTAAAATGTCTTCTGAGGCACAAAGCTAGATGTAATTCCTTGAACATTCCATCTTTTATGCCTCCATGCCTGTATATTTATTATAACCTCTGCCTGGGATGTCCTCCTTGAGTCTGACACTGCGTAGCTACATCCCCCTGTGTCTGGCACAATCTGATTGAAAAATTCCAGGTTAAAATTACTTCCTTTAAAATCAGGTAATCTGTGAGCCTGGGTTGGAATTATTCACCCTATACTACCTCTGTATCTTTCCTTTAGTATTGTTTTTTTTTCCTACTCTTCTCTCTAATGAATTTACATTTTCCCTTCTATGGAATTTTGAATTTCTTTAGGGTAGAAATCACATACTATATACTCTTGGGTATCCTGTGTCTAGTACAGTGCCTACATGCTTAGTAAATTTCTTTTTATGAACAAAAAAAGTGAATGGGTCAAAATGAAGAAAAGTCTGTTCACTAAAGGGTGTTTTTACTGCATATAAACTTGCCATAGATTGTTGAAATAGATTAGCTATAATCAATTGATTCAGTGTGGATGAAGGTATATCTCATTAGGGGGGAAAAAAAAAGAAACCTTCAAAGATTTTATGTAGAGCAAGTAATGTTTCATCTTTTACAAAGACAGAAACTTTCCATGTATAAAAGCTTCTTATTCTGATAATTGCCATCCATTTCCTCTCTCTCTCCTTCTTTCCCACTATGATTTCTCCTTTCTCTCTCTTTTTCCCAAGAGCTGAACATTTATTATACACCAGAAATGTCTCTAGAACATGGTGTTAAAGGGGTCATTAATGTTTATTTATGGTTACCCAACTCTCTTGTGACAGTGTAAATGAGTTTTTGAAGTGTAAAGATGGGGACTCTAAAATATTTTCCACATAGACTGCCATAAAAAATAACTGGCTTCTATTATTTCCAGTCCTTATGCATTTGACTCTTTTCTGATTTTCTGAGTAATTTTCCTAAAGATTATATTGGCCCTTATATTTCTTTATAATTAAAAAAAAAACACTTATTTGTACAAAGGGAATTATATGCAATCCAAAAGAGGCAATCCAAAAGAGTTCTATTTATGTTCTATTTAAACATAAATAGAACCACCCATAAATTAAAGATTTAATTCATAAAACTCAAAACTTTCATCTGTCAACCATCATCCCAACAAATTAGAAAATACTATAAATAACCTTTGTGCTTTATTTATTTTGTAGCAAATGCATACAAATATTATGTGGTTGCCATTAATCTAATATTGAATTTTATTGCAGGCTAAAGGACCTTGCAAAAAGGAAAACAGCCATGAGCACTATCCATTCATCAAAAAGATCTTATACCATAGCTGCTTTTCTGTATTGGAGTTTGCTGTATGTGCATGCTTTTAGGCTTGAAATTTGTGATTAAATGCTACATTCTTACATTAGCTAGCAGAGTGAAAGTTACAAAACTGGGACTAGTTCAAAACACTGCTGCTTTGAAAAGATAAACTCATATCTATACAATGATAGTTCTAAGGTACAAATAGTAATTTCATAGATTTTTTAAACGTCTCTTCATAGAATTATTCTAAACTTACAGGATTCAGTAATACTTTTATATACTCTCATGCTATCACTGTTAGGAATTACACATGGTCTTTGATACTACATTGAGTATATGTGAACAATCCTAGTATAAGTCTTGGCATATTTGAGAGTTCAGTATTTCCCTGCTCCTTTTGCCTGCCTGTGTTTCTTTCTCCCTCCTTCTCTTTCACTCTCCTTTTCTCCTCCTACTCATCACAACCACTACCTTTAAAGGAAGTCTTCCCTGATTGTTCTAGTTAAAACTGACCACTTGCTTCCTAACTGCCATTGAACATACCTACTGGATTAGAATGAAGTTATGTTATGAATTTTATCTTGAAAGATCTTTGCAAAGTCTCTTATATATAAATTTTCACCTCCCTGGAAATAATGTAAATTGATCAGGGGTCATTTGGTTGGCAGATCTTGCACATTTCAGATTATCGTACTTAAGTGGGCCTATCACAGCCTCCAAAAGTATTTTAAGAACAAACATAAAACATTTAACAGACACATATCATTGATAAATACTTTTTTTTCACAACTTTTACACAGTAAAAATTAATTACTCCATATTTATATCAACCATAGTGTGATTATCAGTTTTACCTATATATCCCAACTTGAAATAAGTCCAAAGTAAAATAATTAAGAACATTTTATTTCTTTATGGTTTTAAAACACTTTAACTTATAATATATTTTTAAATTGTAAAATTGGCCAATTTTGAATTTAGCCATAAAGTTTTGTTTAGCCATTACCTCTATGAATGCCCTTACATAGGTAATCAACATCTCTCCTCTCAAACCTCCTCGAAAGTGCCAGAGTCCTCTTAAGACATGACAGGTCATATCACTGCTTTGCTCAAAATCTTCCAATTACTGGCAAAGCTCCCATGGCCTGTTGAGTCCTTCAAAATTAACAAGGCTCTTTATGTTCAAGCTCCCTCATACCTTTCTGATTTCACCTTCCACCATGTCCCTCTCAGGCCACTGCAGCCACACAGGTCTCCCTGCTGTTTCTAAATACTTTGCCTATATCCTTTGAATCTCGAAATCTTAGATTCTTCTCTTAGATATCCTTGACTGACTTTTTCCCTTAATTCAGATCTCTATGCAAATGTGACCTCATTAGAGAAATTTTCCACCTAAAATAGCACCTCTCACCACCCTTTCTCTCTTTTGCTCCATTTTGGTAGTTTGTAGTTTTTAAATATTACTTAATTTATTTATTCATTTATCTCTCTCCTTTCCCTAGAATTCATGTTCCATTAGGGCAAGGACTTTCCTTGTCCATTGCTTTGACTCCAAAGTCTAGTACTGTGCCTGCCCCATAGTTGACATAAAATATTTGTTTTAAAATATGTATATAATATATGCATACTATATGATATATATCTATCTATATACACTTGTGTATTCTTCTTTGTTGTAGCTGTGTAGGCCTATTATGAAAATAAAGAGAAATATAAATGATTGCATATAAACCATTTATTATATTAGCTACGATACCTCTTTCATTCTCTGTATTACACAGTGAATATCTTTTTCTTTTCTACTCAAATACACTCTTTGAATGAAAGGTTGGTTATATCTACTTACTGTTGGTGTTACCCACAAAACTCAGTACATACCTTATGCATTTTATCAAAAAATAATTGTCTATTTAATGTTAAACCATTATTTTAAAATTATTTTTGTGGCTGAGAATTATTTGTTTACTTTATTGAAGTAGAGTTGATTCATAGTGCTGTGTTTATTTCTGCTGTACAACAGAGTGATCAGTTATATTATATATACATATTCTTTTTCATATTCTTTTCAATTTTGGTTTATCACAGGATATTGAATTTGGCTCCTTGCGCTATACAGTAGGATCTTGTTGTTTATCCTTTCTATATATAATAGTTTACATCTGCTAATCCCAAACTCCCCGTTCCTTTCTCCCTCATATCCCCTTACCTTGGCAACCTCAAGTCCGTGCTCTATGTCTGTGAGTCTGTTTCTGTTTTGTAGATAGGCTCATTTGTGTCATATTTAGATGTGTAGTTTATGATTGTAATGTACGCAGGGGTGTTGTGACTCTTCTTACCATGTTCACTGATGTTGCAGTCTATTTAGCGAGACATGATTTTGATGTGTAGAGCTGTCCTCCATTCTCCGTGGTTTCCCTTTCCACATTTTCAGCATCCACGGTCCACTGCTGCCCAAAAATGTTAAATGAAAAATATCAGAATTAGACAATTCATTAGTTTTAAACTACCTGCCATTCTGAGAAGCATGATGAAATCTTGTGCTGTCCTGCTGCATCCCTGTGTTCATCATATCCTGTCCTTGGGTCACTAAGTAGCCCCCTCCATTCACTGCTGAGATATGAGAGTGCTTGTGTTCAAGTAACCCTTATTTTACTTAATAATGTCCTCAAAGCACAAGGATAGTGATGCTGGCAACTCAGATATGCCAAAGGGAAGCTTTCAAGTGTTTCCTTTTGATGAAAAGGTGAAACTTCTCAACTTTAGATGAAAGAAATAAAATCATATGCCAAACTTGATAAGATCTACAGTAAGAATGAGTTTTCTATGAAATTGTGAAGAAGGAAAAAAAAAAAATTGTGCTAATTTTTCTGTCCCAACTCAAACTGCAAAAATCATGTCCACAGTACATGATAAGTGCTTAGGTTAGATGAAAAAGGAATTAAATTTGTACAAGAAAGTTTAAGAGAGAGAAAGAACATATTCAAATAACTTTTATTTCAGTTTATTGCTCTAATTGTTCTATTTTATTATAATCTTAATATCTCACTGTACCTAATTTATAAATTAAAGCTTATCATATGCATGTATAGGAAAATACATAGGATATATAAGTTTCACTACTATCCACTCCTTCAAGCATCCCCTGGGGGTCTTGGAGTATATCCCCTGAAAATAAAGGGGAACTACTGCATTTCATTTTTTATAAGAATAGAGGATATTTTTAAAACAAACACTTCATAATAAATTTCAGTCACTTTGAAAAAATGAATTCAGAAGCTATTTTGAAATTTTTGTTAAAGATTTTTAAAAATTACATATGTGTTATTTAAAATTCTTATTTGGTAAAATATCAATATGATGGAAATACATATATATAATCATCATTTTGCTATTTATCTATCAGCCAAAAACAGCATTTGCTTTGTTTCAACCATATGTTCTTTTCTTTTTGCTGTACAACAATCCTGTTTTTGTTCATTCATTGGAGCTGGCAGATAGCTATAAGGGTTTGAATTCCAAAGTCAATTCAGCATTAACTTTATATCCGTGACCAATGTCAAATCTGAACTCTATCTAATAGAAATATTGAGTAATCTCATGTTAATCTTCTCTGGGTACCAGCTCTAACTAGCACTAATGAACAAAGTTTGATTGGAAACCCTAGTAGATTACTATCATCCTACAGAGTTTACTTTTTAAGAAACCACCCTATGGATTTATCCCACCCACCTAAGTCTGGCTGCTGTGTTCAACAGTATTTAAAAAGTTCTTCATACACCCTCTAATTAAAGAAATCCTTGACTCATGGTGCCAGGAATGTAAGTGGGTTCAACTACCCCACTGGTAAATACCAGTTCTTCAGATAATTTTTTATTTATTTACACATTTCGACATTGCTTTGATTTATCTGTTTGCACAATAGTTAGAAAAGGTAATACATAATTTAAGACTTTAAAACAATTTACTTTTAACTGCACTTTTAATAGCTAAAATGTACTTACTCTCTGGAAAGAGAATAAACAGACTTATGCATGATTTTAAAGACACATTTAAAATAGAAATATTTGACATAAATATTTTTATTGTGCAGATGTTGTGTTATAACAAAGAAAAATGCATAGGATATTGCTTTTTTGTCTGTAATAATACCAAAGAAATTAAATGTTGAATTAAAGAATAAAATTGTTAGCCTGTGTTGCATAAACCTTGAATGATGGTAATTGACCATGATGCGTGACTAAGGCACACATCTGTCTATATGATTTATGACAGAATATAATCAGAAAATAAGCTCTCCACTTTTTAAGGGACTATAGTTCATTGTTAGGAAGGATCATGTTTAGCATGGAAGTTTTTTTCATTTATATTCTTTCTGTAAGTTTCTTTTCATATTTTTCCTTTAAATTTACTCTTTTTTCACTCATTGCATACTGCAAGTACCCCATTGTGAACTTCCACTCAGGAAATGACATAATTTCTTCTCATCAGAGAATTGTTTTCTTTTTAAGAAGTGAATAGTACTTATGTTCTGCTTTAGCAGGAGGTGGTCTGTCTGTCATACTTGGCATGTTTGATTATGTAGTGATTAGTGCCAAAAGAGCATATAGATTAAGAGCCTCACGAAAATGAATCTTAGCAAACTTTCCAACCATACCACAGTGAATTGTATCTTCTGAAGAGGGAATCATCCTCCCTTCAAAATTCATGCCTTTGATTGACATAAATATTACAGTATAGAGAAAAATGCACAGTTAATTTAATGTCACTCTGTTGGTAGCTGATCTTCAGAAATTATGAAGAGTCTTAGCCTTGTTGTTAATACTTATTAAGTATTTCTCATGCATTTAATTATATTCAATATTTGATGCATTTGTTTAAAGACTCATTTAATCTTTATTACAAGCCAATAAGAAGTGTACTATTATTTCCTTCACTTTATGGATTAGGAAAATGAGGCTAGAGTTGTCGTCACTTGCCTGAGGTTATGCAGTGAGTAAAGTGTTGGCTTCAAGTTTCCACATCAGTGTGTATATTTTTCTTGAATATAATTGAAATACAAATGATAATGACAGTGGTTTATTTCTGATAGTCATTTGCTTTACGAATACTAACTCACTGATCATCACAACACTACTAGGTAGGAAGTATTACTGTTCACATTTTACATGTGAACAAACAAAGGTCACACATTTGGTTACTTACAGAGCAATAATTTGAACACAGGCAGTCTGATTCCCAGATCATGTATCTTAAAAGTGATTATGTTATTATTGCTGGATTATATTGTGAAGAAAGATGGTGCTTTACTTAGATTCTAGAACACTTTTATAAAGTAGTATCCTGATATTTTAATTTTAGTGATAATTATATCCCATCTTGTTTCAAAAATCATATAAATGTAACTCAGGAAAAAATAATTAGCAAAAAGATACAATAAAGAGCACATTTACTAATCAATGAATAGATATTTATTGAATTAAATATGTAATAATATGATTGATTAATATAACCATAACATAAAAATAAAGATTATGAGATAAAACTAGTTTTATTAATTAGAATCAGCTTTAAAAACTGTTTTCCTCCATTGATTATAACCAAACCACTTGGTTTAATCTAAATAAACTGGAATTTAGGAAAATGATAGTAATCACAATTGTTATTGCACTAAAAGTCCTATTTTCTAAAGTCAACAATGAAGAATAAAATTTAGCTAAATACGTATTTTACTAATGTTAGGTAATTCACCAGTATTAGTGGCCACTATGTATTTAGCACATTTGTGGTGCTGGTATTTTCATATGTCTTATCTTTTAATATTCACAATAATCTTGAATGACAATCATAGTTGTACTCATTTTGTGGAAGAAGAAAATAGAGGCATAAATAAACAAGTAAACTGCACTAGGGGAGCACAGCAAGTAAACTAGAGAAGTCTATCTCATTTCAAATCTCCTACTTTATTATTACATTGTTTCAACTTTTGTAATAATACTCACAGTTCAGTTCAGTTCAGTTAGTCGCTCAGTTGTGTCCGACTCTTTGCGACCCCATGAATCGCAGCACACCAGGCCTACCTGTCCATCACCAACTCCTGGAGTTCACTCAGACTCACGTCCATTGAGTTGGTGATGCCATCCAGCCATCTCATCCTCTGTCGTCCCCTTCTCCTCCTGCCCCCAATCCCTCCCAGCATCAGAGTCTTTTCCAATGAGTCAACTCTTCGCATGAGGTGGCCAAAGTACTGGAGTTTCAGCTCTAGCATCATTCCTTCCAAAGAAATCCCAGGGCTGATCTCCTTCAGAATGGACTGGTTGGATCTCCTTGCAGTCCAAGGGACTCTCAAGAGTCTTCTCCAACACCACAGTTCAAAAGCATCAATTCTTCGGCGCTCAGCCTTCTTCACAGTCCAACTCTCACATCCATACATGACCACAGGAAAAACCATAGCCTTGACTAGATGAACCTTTGTTGGCAAAGTAATATCTCTGCTTTTGAATATGCTATCTAGGTTGGTCATAACTTTCCTTCCAAGGAGTAAACGTCTTTTAATTTCATGGCTGCAGTCACCATCTGCAGTGATTTTGGAGCCCAGAAAAATAAAGTCTGACACTGTTTCCACTGTTTCCGCATCTATTTGCCATGAAGTGATGGGACCAGATGCCATGATCTTCGTTTTCTGAATGTTGAGCTTTAAGCCAACTTTTTCACTCTCCACTTTCACTTTCATCAAGAGACTTTTTAGTTCCTCTTCACTTTCTGCAATAAGGGTGGTGTCATCTGCATATCTGAGGTGACTGATATTTCTCCCGGCAATCTTGATTCCAGCTTGTGTTTCTTCCAGTCCAGCATTTCTCATGATGTACTCTTCATATAAGTTAAATAGGCAGGGTGACGTACTCCTTTTCCTATTTGCAACCAGTCTGTTGTTCCATGTCCAGTTCTGACTGTTGCTTCCTGACCTGCATACAAATTTCTCAAGAGGCAGATCAGGTGGTCTGGTATTCCCATCTCTTTCAGAATTTTCCACAGTTTATTGTGATCCACACAGTCAAAGGCTTTGACATAGTCAATAAAGCAGAAATAGATGTTTTTCTGGAACTCTCTTGCTTTTTCCATGATCCAGCGGATGTTGGCAATTTGATCTCTGGTTCCTCTGCCTTTTCTAAAACCGGCTTGAACATCAGGAAGTTCACGGTTCACATGTTGCTGAAGCCTGGCTTGGAGAATTTTGAGCATTACTTTACTAACATGTGAGATGAGTGCAATCGTGCGGTAGTTTGAGCATTCTTTGCCATTGCCTTTCTTTGGGATTGGAATGAAAACTGACCTTTTCCAGTCCTGTGGCCACTACTGAGTTTTCCAAATTTGCTGGCATATTGCGTGCAGCACTTTCACAGCATCATCTTTCAGGATTTGAAATAGCTCCACTGGAATTCCATCACCTCCACTAGCTTTGTTTATAGTGATGCTTTCCACTTGACTTCACATTCCAAGATGTCTGGGTCTAGGTCAGTGATCACACCATTGTGATTATCTGGGTTGAGAAGATCTTTTTGTACAGTTCTTCTGTGTATTCTTGCCACCTCTTCTTAATATCTTCTGCTTCTGTTAGGTTCATATGATTTCTGTCCTTTATCGAGCCCATCTTTGCATGAAATGTTCCCTTGGTATCTCTAATTTTCTTGAAGAGATCTCTAGTCTTTCCCATTCTGTTGTTTTCCTCTATTTCTTTGCATTGATTGCTGAAGAAGGCTTTCTTATCTCTTGCTATTCTTCGGAACTCTGCATTCAGATCCTTTATCTTTCCTTTTCTCCTTTGCTTTTTGCTTCTCTTCTTTTCACAGCTATTTGTAAGGCCTCCCCAGACAGCCATTTTGCTTTTTTGCATTTCTTTTCCATGGGGATGATCTTGATCCCTGTCTCCTGTACAATGTCACGAACCTCAGAAGAAGCTGAAGTTGAACGGTTCTATGAAGACCTACAAGACCTTTTAGAAC
This sequence comes from Bos mutus, assembly GCF_027580195.1. Lineage (NCBI taxonomy): Eukaryota > Metazoa > Chordata > Mammalia > Artiodactyla > Bovidae > Bos > Bos mutus. Next base: position 82,898,418 of record NC_091620.1, on the reverse strand, counting down.
TAACACCCAGAAAAGATGTCCTTTTCATTATAGGAGACTGGAATGCAAAAGTAGGAAGTCAAGAAACACCTGGAGTAAGGCAAATTTGGCCTTGGAATACAGAATGAAGCAGGGCAAAGACTAATAGAGTTTTGCCAAGAAAATGCACTGGTCATAACAAACACCCTCTTCCAACAACACAAGAGAAGACTCTATACATGGACATCACCAGATGGTCAACACTGAAATCAGATTGATTATATTCTTTGCAGCCAAAGATGGAGAAGCTTTATACAGTCAGCAAAAACAAGACCAGGAGCTGACTGTGGCTCAGATCATGAACTCCTTATTGCCAAATTCAGACTTAAATTGAAGAAAGTAGGGAAAACCACTAGACCATTTAGGTATGACCTAAATCAAATATTACTCACAGTTAAGCAATTATACATGGTTTAGCTTTTTACTATGAAATACAATTGTTTTGTGCTCAGGTCTTAGTTTATAAAAGTGAGGGAGGCAGCCTTTAATGGAGTTTTTACAGGAAAGGCATTATTTAAGAGTAAGCCATTTAGAATTGGCTAGTGTGCATAATTTGTAATGACTTTGGGCTTTCAGGATAGTTGCAAGTTGTCTGGTAACTGGCTGCTGGCTTTGGGTTCATTTGAGTGAAAGTCACTCAGTCGTGTCTGATTCTTTGAGACCCCATGGACTATAGAGACCATGGAATTCTCTAGGCCAGAATACTGGAATGGGTAGCCATTAATTGTCTTCTCTAAGGGATCTTCCCAACCCAGGGATCGAACCCAGGTCTCCCGCATTGCAAGCAGATTCTTTACCAGCTGACCCACTAGGGAAGCCCTGGGGTCATTTAGAGCAGGGAAACACTCTTTAAAAAGAATTAAGAAGGTAAATGGGAGTGTGGCCTTAGATCTACTGCTCTGAGCATGAAAAGTGTGTTCCAGGCTTCTGTCTACCATTCCCAGGAATTAGCTAGTTCTGGGAGATCAGTCTCTCTCTGGGTCTATAACACTCTCAAGAAATGTCAAAACATCTTAAGTTATAGAAAATAATAATAATAAGGTATTGTTGTTGTTAGGTTGCTAAGTCTTGTCCATCTCTTTGGAGACCCCATGGACTGTAGCCTGCCAGGCTCCTCTGTCCATGGGATTTCCCAGGCAAGAATACAGGAGTGGGTTGCCATTTCCTCCTCCAGGGGATCTTCCCAACACAAGGATCAAACCCTCAACTCCTGCTTGCATTGGTAGTGGGTTCTTTACCACTGAGCCACATACAAAAAATACTATTATGAGCTTCCTTTTTTTGAAGAAAGTGACTTAATAAAGCCCCTAAACTGATTATTGCTGCAATTAAAACATATTTCCTTTAAATTTTTAATAAATAATGTGGTATATCCAACTACATGCATTTAATAAAATAAGTAGCTGATGCTACCAATATGAAATTTGTAATTGTGCTATCAATAGGAAATAAACTTGATTGCTTTAATATACTTACAGCAATTCTTCTTGGGAGAAATTCCTGCTAAAACTTAGGAACTTTTTTTAGTATATGGAAAGGAGAATATTATTTTTACTATACACAGACAAATTACAAACTTTATAGATAGCAGACAAAGCAGTAATACATCATAATTCTTAGAGACAATTAATAATTTTCTGATAGGAGCAAGAGAATTGAAATGTATGTCTCCTATTAAATATGGTTAGGACTAATGGTATAATAACCACTACCAAGTGGTCATGATGGGGTTAGGGTATTAGTGATTCTATCATCAATATAATAGTATGAGTTCAGTAAAGAAGAAAGAGAATAGAAATGGGAATGATGTCAGACATAGTAACAGAGAAGTTGTTCAGTTGAGCTCTTTGCTGCCAACTGGGCTCTTAATTTGGCTTCACGTACAGGAGAGATTTACTATTTTCATTTCTCTGGCAAGCCGCTTGGACTACATGAACTGCTTCAAGTAGTGATGTTTTTAGTGCAGAAAATAAAGTATATAGCATTACAAGGAAAGACAATTATATAGAGAAACTTGTAAGACTATTAAAAAGAACAATTTTTTAATTTAGTTCAGTTCAGTCACTCAGTCCTGTCTGACTCTTTGCAGCCCCATGGACTACAGCATGCCAGGCCTCCCTGTTCATCACCAACTTCTAGAGTTTACTCAAACTCATATCCACTGAGTAGGTGATACCATCCAACCATCTAATCCTCTGTTGTCCCCTTCTCCTCCTGCCTTCAATCTTTCCCAGCATCAGGGTCTTTTTAAAAGAGTCGGTTCTTCGCATCAGGTGGCCAAAGTATTGGAGTTTTAGCTTCAGCATCAGTCCTTCCAATGAATTTTCAGAACTGATATTCTTTAGGATGGACTGGTTGGATCTCCTTGTCATCCAAGGGACACTCAAGAGTCTTCTCCAACACCACAGTTTAAAAGCATAAATTCTTCGGCACTCAGCTTTCTTCACAGTCCAACTCTCACATTCATACATGACCACTGGAAAAACCATAGCCTTGACTAGACGGACCTTTGTTGGCAAAGCAATGTCTCTGCTTTCTAATATGCTGTCTAGGTTGAGTCATAACTTTACTTCCAAGGAGTAAGTGTCTTTTAATTTCATGGCTGCAGTCACCATCTGCAGTGCTTTTGGAACCCCAAAAATAAAGTCTGTCACTGTTTCCACTGTTACCCCTCTGTTTGCCATGAATTGATGGGACCAGATGCCATGATCTTAGTTTCCTGAAGGTTGAGCTTTAAGCCAACTTTTTCACTCTCCTCTTTCCCTTTCATTAAGAGGCTCTTTAGTTCTTCACTTTCTGCCATAAGGGTGGTGTCATCTGCATATCTGAGGTTATTGATATTTCTCCTGGCAATCTTGATTCCAGCTTGTGCTTCCTCTAGCCCAGCATTTCTCATGATGTACTCTGCATGTACGTTAAATAAGCTGGGTGACAATATACAGCCTTGACATACTCCCTTCCCAATTTGGAACCAGTCTGTTTTTCCATGTCCAGTTTTAACTTCTGCTTCCTGACCTGCATACAGATTTCTCAAGAGGCAGGTCAGGTGGTCTGGTTTTCCCATCTCTCTAAGAATTTTCCACAGTTTGTGGGATCCACACAGGTAAAGGCTTTGGCATAGTCAGTGAAGCAGAAATATATGTTTTTTGGAATTTGCTTGCCTTTTCAATAATCCATTGGATGTTGGCAATTTAATCTCTGGTTCCTCTTCCTTTTCTAAATCCAGCTTGAACATCTGGAAGTTCACAGTTCATGTACTGTTGAAAACTGGCTTGGAACATTTTGAGCATTACCTTGCTAGCAGCATGTGAGATGAGAGCAAGTGTGCGGTAGTTTGAGCATTCTTTGGCATTCATTGCCTTTCTTTGGGATTGGAATGAAAATTGACCTTTTCAAGTCCTGTGGCCACTGCTGAGATTTCCAGATTTGCTGGCATATTGAGTGCAACACTTTCACAGCATCATCTTTCAGGATTTGAAATAGCTTAACTGGAATTCCATCACCTCCACTAGCTTTGTTCGTAGTGATGCTTCCTAAGGCCCACCTGACTTTGCATTCCAGGATGTCTGGCTCTAGGTTGATGATCACACCATCGTGATTATCTGGGTCATGAAGATCTTTTTTGTACAGTTCTTCTGTGTATTCTTGCCACCTCTTCTTAATATCTTCTGCTTCTGTTAGGTCCATACCACTTCTGTCCTTTATTGTGTCCATCTTTCCATGAAATGTTGCCTTGGTATCTCTAATTTTCTTGAAGAGATCTGTAGTCTTTCCCATTGTGTTGTTTTCCTCTATTTCTTTGCACTGATCACTGAGGAAGGCTTTCTTATCTCTCCTTGCTATTCTTTGGAACTCTAATTTAGTAATGCTTGCCAATTTAAATTTAAGTGTTAAAGAAGAGAATATAGTGCAATTTTTGAACACCACCACAATTTGAAAGAGATGATCAGTATAAGTGACACTGTAAGGTTTCTGGAAGAAATGTGATTTGAAAATATCTGATCCATTTTTATGGTGAGCCCCTGGCCGCTCAGATAGTAAAGTATCTACCTGCAACACAGGCAACCTGGGTTTGATTCCTGGGTCAGGAAGATTCCCTAGAGAAGAAAATGGCAACCCACTCCAGTATTCTTGCCTGAAGAATCCCATGGACAGAGGAGCCTGGCAGGCTACAGTTCATGGGATCACAAAGAGTAGGATATGGCTGAGAGACAAACACTTTCACTTTACTTATTATCAGTGAGACCACTGTGCTTTATTATGTACCTTCAAAAAAATGAAGAAAAAGCTAAATATCAGTTAAAAATTAGTAAAACATTTTTTTCCAATCCAAGTTCCTTGGAAGAAAAGTTATGACCAACCTAGATAGCATATTCAAAAGCAGAGACATTACTTTGCCAACAAAGGTCTGTCTAGTTAAGGCTATGGTTTTTCCTGTGGTCATGTATGGATGTGAGAGTTGGACTGTGAAGAAGGCTGAGCGCCGAAGAATTGATGCTTTTGAACTGTGATGTTGGAGAAGACTCTTGAGAGTCCCCTGGACTGCAAGGAGATCCAACCAGTCCATTCTGAAGGAGATCAGCCCTGGGTGTTCTTTGAAAGGAATGATGCTAAAGCTGAAACTCCAGTACTTTGGCCACCTCATGGGAAGAGTTGACTCATTGGAAAAGACTCTGATGCTGGGAGGGATTGGGGGCAGGAGGAGAAGGGGACGACAGAGGATGAGATGGCTGGATGGCATCACCAACTCAATGGACGTGAGTCTGAGTGAACTCCAGGAGTTGGTGATGGACAGGGAGGCCTGGCATGCTGCGATTCATGGGGTCGCAAAGAGTCGGACACAACTAAGCGACTGAACTGAACTGAACTGAAATGAAAACATTTTTTTCCAATCCAAGTTCACTAATCATCTGAATTTTATACCAGATTCTAGGTGGTGTTTGAGTCCTTGGTTAAGAAAATTTGGGGTTCTTAGTAATCTCTTTTCATGAGGTTAAAGAAATGGTTATGTCAGTGAAGTATGTCTTTGACACCATCTGCTTATTTATTTGCTATCCCCTTCCAGCTCATTGTGCCCCTGCTTATTTATACTCAAAACAACTATTAGATGGGTTGTTTTGTTTTTGTTTTTGTTTTTTTACAAAAATTGCCAGACACATCACCAGGGTCTAACATCACACGAGCTGAACATTCTGCATTTTATCTAGCCTTCCATCTCCCCCTTTCCCACAAAATGTCCCAGCTGAAATATTGATGCTAAAAGCCACAAAACCAAAGAACTGAGTCTTTGTACTCAATTTTGTAGTCTAATATCAATTATGTCACTGATTATCCATGTTCATTGAGCTTTCTCTCTTTCAAGTTTTATTCCTATAAAATGAATTTAAAATATTGAAACTGGAGCCTATTATACAGAGTGAAGTAAACCAGAAAGAAAAACACCAATGCAGTATACTAACACATATATATGGAATTTAGAAAGATGGTAACAATAACCCTGTATACGAGACAGCAAAAGAGACACTGATGTATAGAACAGTCTTTTGGACTCTGTGGGAGAGGGAGAGGGTGGGATGATTTGGGGGAATGGCATTGAAATACATATAATATCATGTATGAAACGTGTCACCAGTCCAGGTTCGATGCACGATACTGGATGCTTGGGGCTGGTGCACTGGGACGACCCAGAGGGATGGTATGGGGAGGGAGGAGGGAGGAGGGTTCAGGATGGGGAACACAGGTATACCTGTGGCGGATTCATTTTGATATTTGGCAAAACTAATACAATTATGTAAAGTTTAAAAATAAAATAAAATTTAAAAAAAAGAAAGAAAAATAAATAAATAAATAAAATAAAAATAAAATATAATTTAAAAAAAAATATCTGACCCAAGTGTTGACAGAATTAAAATAGCTAGCTAATTGTCCCAAAGTCCTTTGAACAGAATTTGTCTTATACTAAATTCCCAGTAATAGGAGCTACTGTTATCCTGACCTCTGATGTGTAATAAATTGCAATACTAATTAGAATCTAGGTGGTAGATGAGGAGACTTGAAATCCCTTCAAATTAGGGTTCATGTTTTATTCAACCTTGTTTATTTGCATTATCTGGTGAGTGTGTAACATCTGTAATAATCTTTTACATAATATATTTAAAGAAATGCATTCCCAAGACGATGCCTAAAAGTATAGTAATTTCTGTGTGGCTACATTTCAAGCAAGTCTGATGGAAATATATCCTGTCATTCACACATGGTATGATAAAATAGCTATATAAAAGATGTTATTGAATAATGCAGTGGTACATAGAAATTATTTTATGCCAGCTGACCAACTTCTACTCTTTTATGTATCTTATTGGATACAAAAATAAAGAAATCACTTATTCACACAATAAATGCTGAGGACAGAGCTTTGAACAATTTCCTTATTTAAACTATGTTTCAAAATTGAGATGTCATTTATTTCTTAACCATAAGTTGTTATCACTTTGGTTTAAATATCTCATAGCTAAAGAAAGACTAGGACTAAATATTTTTTAAATCCATATTTCTATTTTTAAAGCTGTCAATGCTTAAAAACCTATCAATTTCAAACTAAATGCCCCAAAATTACCTATCTATTCTAATGAATGGGAAAAGAAAGCTCATATATGACCTAAAAGTCATTTGATGAATGGTTTTGCATACTTTGTCATTCATGCTTTGCATATTTTACTGCATAAAAATGTAGTGAATATCTCTAGATAATTGAATTTTAAGAAACAAATATATCTTTTAAAATGATGCTTGTTTTGAAGCTTATTTAGAAAGTAGACATTTCTAATACAATTCTACAGTTTCAGGACTTCCCGAAGTAGTTGCATTTCCATGAAGTTTGTCCCAAGAAATGCTGTCCACCAGAGTAAAGATATTTCAGTTAAATAATTTATTGGCAACTCAGCGACCATAATAACTGATGAAATATGTTGAGACAAGGAGTAGTCAAGTATAGTGAATGTGAAATGTACTGCGAATTTTAGAATAGGAAGAGCATATGCCATGAAAAATGAAGAATAATACCTATAAAATAGTAAGGTTATGTTTGCCTTTATATTTTTAAACTGAAGAAGTAGTGATATTTAGATAAAGACAAATTTTCTTAAAATATAAGTTAAAACTAAAAGAGCAAACATAAGCTCTATGACCACCCCCCCCCCAAAAAAAAAAGTATTGGTCTATTACCTTTAACATCCAGATAGGGTGAGAAGCAAAAATAAATGAATTGTGTTAACAGTATGTGTCAGTGAATATATAATACCATGGCTAAGTATCATGTAGCCCATATTTAATTTTCTATACACAGCAATCTTATCTCGAGAAAATCATGATAAAACTAAGGAAGTTAAATGAAGAGAAAGAAGCAGTAGTGCATTCTTAAGTTTAGTGTTTTAACAATCACCATCAGTGACCCAGTTTTGTTTTGTCTTTTTCCCTTCCAGGGAAAGTATCTATACATTACTTCCACAAGTTTTGTATAAAAGTCCCTCAAGGCTACATGTGACTAATGCTTCTTTGGGACAAATGTAGCCCGAGGGATGGAAAGAGTTTTTAGGGTCCAGAAGCTGACTCTCACATTAATATGGAGAAGTGTCTTATTAGGATGATGGGTTCCTGCTAATAGTATAACTTCCTAATGTGTGAAAAAAAATTTTTTTTGCTGGTATCATGAGCTTTGTGCTGGGTGTACTGGTTTATTTGGAGCCCGTTACTTGTGAAAGCTTCACCTTTTCCATTTTTAGAAAATGTGAGGCAGCAAAATGGTTTTTGACAAACTGCAGATCCTGCAGAGTTTAATCAGCTTGATTGTAGGCACCGCGTGCCTCTCCTTGTCCCTTCTTTTATTTGACCACTGGCAGTTTGGGAAAATTTTCCTGCTACTGGATTATAGTTTTAAAAGAAAGTAAAAGAATGTGATTCCTGAAAACAAAGCAAAACAAAAAATTGCTTTATCAAAAATCATCAGCAAACAATAGGAAAAGAAGATTCACAGGAGCTCCGAAATGGTAACTTATTTTCTCTCTGTCTCTCAATGTTTCCAAATAAGTTTTTAATTTATAGACTTAGAACAGCTTTTTTATCTTGTTAAGGACTAAGATGATACAACTGTAATATACTCTGTGTGATGCAAACACAAAGGAGTTTTTTGTATGTAAGGTAGTTAGTAGATTTTTTAGTTTGTGTACCTGTATTCTTTATGTTACTAAATAAGTCTTTTTCCATGTTTGACTTAAATTATTTTAATTTGAAATTATTAACTGACTTGCTACCTACACGTTTCTTTGCATCAGTGGTAATTTTGGTTTTAATTTCATTACATTGATACTGAAAGTTAAGAATAGTACATAGAACTTAAGGGAGTGTAGTCTTTTTAGTTCAAATAATTTTATCTTAGTTAATTTCTTTCAAATGGAAGTGAAAAAATATGCAAGAAAATGGCTTAAAAATGATTTGTATGAAAACAGGGAATGCTTTTAAAACAAATAACAAAAGAAAATATATAAAGTCAAAGGAAAAGGACCTCCAATTACAAAAATGAAAATAAAAAAATTAGTAACACAAAAATAGCTAAAACAGAATAACCCCAACAGTTTTAACCAATAAATCTATTTAAACTCGAATAATCAGAATATTGAGTAAATTCATAGTCAAAAATCACTGGCTTCAAAATGGCTCGATGTCATAAGATATAAGTATCAAAGTAAGCTATTTGAATGTATTTAAAGTAAGTTTTATATAAAATTTTTGAAAGAATTCTTAACCCTAAACCTGAAATATTAGTTAAATATATTATTGATGATAAGAATATGTAGTGGTTTTTTTTTTTTTTTCGTTGTTGTTTGATTGTTTTAAGTATTATTGGTTTATATTAAGGATGAAATTTGAGAAAACCTTAGTCACCAAAGATGGCTTACTTAATTGTTTAAGAAGATAAACTGTGACAAGACTGGTTTTAACAGAGGCAGTTTAGTTGAATACTTATTGTTTATTTCCATTCTGTGATTTGATGACAATAACCATAACTGGTATTTTAAAAATAGAGGTCCAAATTGTATCTATTATTATTGTGTCAGTCATTGAAGAAGAGTGGAAAGCATCTACACTTTCATTTCTTGAGGTCTTTCTTTACCAGGGCGGTGTCCAGTGTGGCATCATTAGTATAACAAGTTCCTCAAAAGTTAAAAATATCTAGTGGAGAATACTTCCTGCTCTTTTCAGCCTAACAGGCTACATTTGCATTTTTACCTGTTTACTGAGCTGACAAATTGACTGATTAAAGTGATATATTTTAAAATTTCAACTTGATATAAAGCTTTTAAGTCTTCTGAAGCTTAATTTTGGTAAAGTTGATTCCCCATTTGGGAATCATGCATGGTTTACCAATCCAATACCACCAGCTAGAACAATTACTAGAAAATTATTCACAACAAACCAAAACTTCTCCAGATAATTATTTTCAGTTAGTTTATTATTTGCTTATTGTCCATAATTCTACAGCACTGTGAACGATTTATTATGAGATTAAAACAAATCAAGCTACTTTCTCTTTTACTGTTAGAACATTCATTTCTTCTTTTTATACTCAGGGAAAATCAGCTTTTACTCTGAACAATGGCTCTCTGACCAAGTCTCATCTTCTAGTCCGCTGGAATTCCTGCTGTCCTAAGGCAGACAGGGCATAAAGTGAATTCTTTCTGAAGCAGGCGTTGTGTGGCTGAGCAAAACTAACTATTGTCTCTGCCATGTTTTCTCTACACCTTTTGATTCTGGGCACTTTCTGTTGTATTGTTCAGTCAGTGAGGCAACCCTGAATTGTGCTCTGGTAACAGATGATCTCAACATCTAGGTGGCTATATAATTAAAAAAAAAAAAATAGTTTGCACATTACTACCTGTCATATGCCCATCATGGGACAGTTTAAACTTGGCTTCATTATTCTGAAATAAGGAAGCCTTCCCTGTCTGAGACATACTCATCTCATAGCAGAAGGAAAAGGACAAGGGCAGAACCATGAGCTGTGTTTTAAAGCTATTGCACAAGTGTGGCACATATTACTTATAGTCACATGTCATTGTACAAAGCAAGTTACTTGACCACATATAAAGTCAATGGTCCTTGAAGTCTAATCCTCCTACAGGGACTGGCCCAGCTGAGAGCAGCATATAGTGACAGTAACACAACCTACCAGAGTCTGTTCACATATATTAATGTTACTCTCTTACATGCACAAAAGGCCTATCTAGTCACAGTGTCAAAGTCTGGAACCACATGATAGCATAGATGAGGATCTTAATCTGGAGAATCCTAATTCTGAAATTCTAACTAAAAAGGATCAATTATATACTCAATCCCTCCCCGTTCACCCACTACCACACACACACACACGCACACACACATACATTTCTAATATACTATGGTGGAACAGCAGAACACTTAAACAGAAAAGGGAAGAAGTAAGACACAAAGCGGTCATAAGTAGATTAGGCAAGTCTGAAATGAGAGTGGGAACGCCCCTTTCCTGGTGATGGGGGATGCTCCCTGAGGGCCTGCAGCTTTGATGCTTCCTTGAGGTTGTCCACCCTGTTATCTCCACAGCTCTTAGCTCTGCCTCTGGCAGATCTTTTCCATTTCTCTGCCTGCTCAGCATTTTCTGAGGAGGGTATTGTGGAATACCCACCTTGCAGGCCAAGCTCCTTCTTGGTCTGGTTTTTCTGCCAGTAGGAATTTGGTAGGCCTAAAGTTTATTTTAAATCTTGAATACTCACAGTCTCTTTTATTCCAGGTTGATGGTTCTGTTCGCAGTATAACTTTCTCAAAACACAGCAGGCTTTTTACTTATAGAATTTTATTTTATTCACAATCATGTATGAATAGCTACCCACATGATATTCCATCTAAACTCTGGTTCCTTGAGCTTACTGGGCTTATAGAAGACTTGTATCCTTTTTTATTCTGTTTTCTCTGAGTCATTCTATCCTGAGGAAAGTATTACTGGCTGTTATAATAAATAACAATACGTGTCTTAATTAGAGGTGGTGACCAGTTGTAGTCACTTCAAAAAAAGTTTGTACCCATAATTTTTGTAGCTATGTTTAAGAAATAATAGAAAGATTAAAAGTTTTCTGCTGCTGCTGCTGCTAAGTCACTTCAGTCATGTCCAACTCTGTGCGACCCAATGGACTGCAGCCTACCAGGCTCCATTGTCCATGGGATTTTCCAGGCAAGAGTACTGGAGTGGGGTGCCACTGCCTTCTCCGAAAGTTTTCTAGGAATCATATATATTCAGAATAAATAATTTTATATTTAGACTAGGTGATCACATATAGTCAGATGGAGATAGGAATTCCAAAAATTTTGGTGGTACTAAGCACTTGGATTATTTTAAAGTTTAATGAAAACATTTCAAAATATGTACAAATCAGCTAAGGATTCTCCATGGAAAGTATGTGTATGTATGGGAGTAAATGCACGTGCTTGCCTATGCATATGTGTTTTGCATGCCAAGTTGCTTCAGTCACATCTGACTCTTTGCAACCCTATGGACCACAACCCACCAGGCTCCTCTGTCCATGAGATTCTTCAGGCAAGAATACTGGAGGGGGTTACTGTGCTCTCCTCCAGGCAGTCTTCCCAACCCAGGGATTGAAACAACATCTCTTATGTCTCCTGCATTGGCAGGCAGCTTCTTTACCACTAGCACCACTTAAGAAGCCCATGTGTTGGACATATGTGTTATATATAATAATGTTTATTTTATAAAGTATATATTAATATAAATTATATATATATATTAGGAGAGATATATATGAATAAACGTTTACAAGATAGAATTATTAACATGAGTAAACTAAGGCATTTAAGCTGCAGGCAATTAGTTTTATAATAGTTCATAGAATTTCTGTTTACTTTATTAGGGGAAAATTGTTTCCAGTGTAATTTTTTAAACACCTTTAAGAATTATCTGTTACCACTGGGGCTCTCTTCATGACCTTTTAATGACCTAAAACTGCCCCAAGAAATTTGCCCAGGCCAATTTAAAGTCTCCTGAAAAGACAAAAAGAAGTTTATTTAAAGAAACAATTATTCTGAAGGGTATTAAACCAAGGATAAGGACAGATGCTCTAATTTTCTATACTTGGTAATCTCATTGAAAAAATGTTTTAAAAATGATAAAATTTTAAGCTTCAGGTTTCAATTCTAAATGCAAGATAATCAATGACACTTTGGGGTTTAGAAATTGCTTAGTTAGAGGATACATGGCATGTGATTGTTTTGATCAAATAATATATATATATGTGTGTGTATATATATATATATTCAGCCAGTGTAAGACTGGATAATATGGGCCTATTTTAGGTCCACTGTAGCCCTACATGTCATTTCTTTGGTTTGGTTACTTCACTCCATAGAATTTCAAATATATTAATTCTACCTTTGTTCCACATTCAGCATCTGCTTTTTAATTTAAGAATTTGAGGAGTCTTTATAAATGTGCCCTTTCATTTCATTATCATTTTCTGTGATTTTTTTCCAACAACCATTATGCATATTTAGAGGTACTAGCAGAGTAAAAGAATCTTAAATATTTTTAAAATTTTCAATTTAACAATTAATAAGGCTTTAAGAATTGATGCTTTTGAACTGTGGTGTTGGAGAAGACTCTTGAGAGTCCCTTCGACTGTAAGGAAATCCAACCAGTTCATCCTAAAGATCAGTCCTGGGTGTTCATAGGAAGGACTGACATTGAAGCTGAAACTCCAATACTTTGGCCACCTGATACAAAGAGCTTACTCAATAGAAAAGACCCTGATGCTGGGAAAGATTGAGGGCAGGTGGAGAAGGGGATGACAGAGGTTGGATAGTATCGCCAACTCAATGGACATAGGTTTGGGTGGACTCTGGGAGTTGAATGGACAGGGAGGCCTTGCGTGGTGCGGTTCATGGGGTCGCAAAGAGTCAGACACGACTGAGTGACTGAACTGAAGGTTAAATTTAACAGAAATCTACTTAAATATTTTTGATTTCTGATTTGCATCTTTTTTCATGTTATAAAAGCCATTATATTTTTGCAACTTAATCTGGGAACTTGAAAAATGTATGTGTCTTCCCTGAACAGTTTGCTATATTTTCTAATGATATATTCTCCCCAGATGTGTATATTCTAAGTCTTGAATATGTTTTTAATCCTCTGTTCATAGGCTTGGAGCTCTGAACACTCGTGTAGTCTGACTTAGATTCTTATCTCTGTGTTTCCTAAACACATGTGACCATCATTATATTTTTCATACTGAACTACATCACTAATTTAGCTGTCTGAATTTTGTAGTAAAATAAAAGAAGGGCGATAGGAACATATAGTCTTTCATTGACTCAAACATATATATTCATTCAAATATTTACATTCACTTAAAATACATATTTACTTTATGTGTATGTACAAATATATATATATATTTGAATGTTCCTTTCTACCAAACATTGTTTGGTTCACTGAGGATTTAGTGGCAAATTAAAAGCAAGTCCTTCCCCAGAAGTTATATTTTAGCTTGCATGCCTAACTTAATTTTACACCTAAAACTTTGACAAATTTCATGTTTAATGAGTATTTAAAATGTGTTAACAAATAAATAAAATGTGGAGACTACATAATTAAACATGATAATCTTTGAAGATACTTAAATGTACACATTCTAGACCAATTTAAGTATTCAGAACAAACACATATCTTTAAGCTATTTAAAATATATCCTCTAATCAGAATCACTTTGAATTCTGTATCATAAATGAAATTAAACCTCAAATGATTAGTTTTCAATGTTTTCATATCTTTTTCCCAAATTACCTAATTGTTTCATCCACCCTTGAGAGAGAAAGAGAATTGGAGGGAGGAAATGCGAAAAAATAAAAGAGAGATCAAATTTGGAATGAACTTTTCTAGAAATATTAAAGATAATTTTAAGTCTTTGCAATAAATTTGCTATGCTATTTTTAAAGAAAATGACCAATGCATGTTTCAATTCACCTGACTCCCACTAAATCATTGCCTCAATGAAAACAAGTACAGCAGAAAGTAGAATGTTGTAGTTGCTCTTAGTACATCCCTGTAGAAACTAGCAGACATCAGATTTATCACTGTCACAACTTCTTTAGAGTTTCCAGGAGAACACCAGGATCAAAGCAAAGAAGTAGATAAGATAAAGAGTAACAATTTCTCTGCAATAGGAGTTTCCCATTTAAGTTTTACTTATTACTATCATTTTAGAGCAAGTTGAAAGTATGCTGGCTAGTAATCTTTACCTGACACTAATGGAAACTCTTCTGACAGATATTTTGTTGAAAAATTACATGATGTGAGTGAAAAAATAAAAATAAAAGAACTGTCAGGTTAGATCAGATATTCTGTATCTGCAGGTACCTACTTGGCTCATATAATCTTCCCAAAGAGAGTTGGAAAGACTCAATATGCTGGAAGATTTTCTGCCTTATCAGAAAGAGGCATATTTTCATTCTGCCAAACAAGTGTATTTTAATCATACTTTAAAATATATTAATTATTTTTAAACAACATAGTTTAAACAAAATGTAAAATTTTTTCAACCAACATGATGGTTCCATTGTAGTCAATTTGATAAAAAGAGAAATGAAGTACTAAAACTTCCATTGTATAAATAAGAAACTTTAATTATGTTATCCATAGTTGGGGCTTGTTTTTTCTTTGGTTGCTTGTTTTGTTTTACAATATTTTGATTTGAGCAATGGATTGTTATTATCTAGAAAATTGTGTTCATGACATAGATTTCACCTTTTTTTTTTTAACCAGTTCAAACTTATATTTTGCCTCTCCACATTTAAGTCATTCTTCCGTCACTCTTAACTCTGACTTTATTGGTTTTTCTGGACCATAGACAATATTGCCTCAGGACTTTTGTATTTATTTCTTCTTTGGTTGTAAATACTCTTTCCCAAGATCGGCACATGGTTTTTTCCTTCAGACCTAAGGTAAAACATCACCATCTTAGAGAGGACTTCCCTAACCATCTGAAGCAAACTAATACCCATCTACCTTCTATAGTCTTGCTTTATAACCCATATTGCCTGACATTGCATTATAAGTTCACATGTTATTTTTTATTATTTTTATAAGGCCAGACACTTTAATTATTTATCACTACTGTCTAAAATAGTAACTGGCACATAGTAAATGGGCTTCCCAAGTCGCGCAGTGGTGAAGAATCTGCCTGCCAATGCAGGAGACTCAAGAGATGCGGATTCAATCCCTGGGTTGGAAAGATCCCCTGTTGTAGGAAATGGCAACCTGCTCCAGTATTCTTGCATGGAAAATTCCGTGGACAGAGAAGCCTGGCAGGCTACAGTCTATGGGATCACAAAAAATCAGACACAACTGAGCACGCACATGCATGCATAGTAAATACTCAATAAATGTTTATTGAATTAATAATATCTACAAGAGTTATGAACAGTCCAGTTACAGTTTATGTAGCTGTAGTTTATGTAGCTGTTCATGAAATAGTTAAAACATTCATAACATCAGGACAAGAGAAAATTCAAAGATAGAAAAAGCAAAGCCTTTATATTTGGAACAAAACGAGGCTTCCTTCAGTAAAATTCAGAAATCAGAATGCTGAAATATTCTGACCCGCCCTTCAGCAGGCCTTTAGTCTTCATATGCAGAAGATTCAACCATATGGTAGGTATGGCCACCACAAGCAGGGCTCAAGAGATTGGCTGTGCCCTAAACGTAAGCTGATCTCTAGACTGGCCACTGGGATTTCTTTTGCACAAATCAGAAGGAAGCCTACATGTGGTATACATTCCTCACCTACAGGCCATTACTGATAGAGGTCAAGGAAGAAATATAGCCCCCATGTTAGTCTAACAGTGTCCATCTGAAATCAAGAGAAATTCACACATGATTTGCTGGATCAGAGAGCACTATTATCAAGAGTCAAGTGGACACCCTAAAGCCTTGAACACACCTGACAAGACCTCACAACAATTCTTCTGCCCTCATTGACATACACAGCCTCATCTCCGTGGCCTAATTTGGAAAAATGAGGATTTGATTTATCATGCCTATTTTTCTCCTTTTATGTAGTGACCAGAACTTCCATGTCATTGGTGATTCTCAAGACTCTAATCCTCATCCTCAAATTCTGTTTAATTGTATTCTTTCTCTATGCTCTGTTTAACTCACCAACCATGTCTCTTTATTTTCAACTGCTTATTTGTAATTTCTTCTTCTCATTAAATGAAGCCTAGTTCTTCCCTTATAACCCTGCTTTTCATGCCAGCTTTCGAGAGATGGCTATATTCCTGTCACATCACTTAAATTACTGGGATTGAGGTGGGGTAATGTTCTGTTGTTTCTCAATGTCACTTCTAGAGCAGTCTCCCTCCTCCCTAAATTCCCTAGCTGTGATCTCATGACACTGGTAGATACCACCTGCTACTCCTCTTTACATAAGTATTCCACCAACCTCTGGTCACTTCCTCTC
The DNA here is from genome assembly GCF_027580195.1 of Bos mutus. Classification (NCBI taxonomy): domain Eukaryota; kingdom Metazoa; phylum Chordata; class Mammalia; order Artiodactyla; family Bovidae; genus Bos; species Bos mutus. The sequence continues at coordinate 82,881,844 of NC_091620.1, read as the reverse complement.
TTCTTTCAAGATTTTAGATTTATCTTACTGTCACTCTTTCCAACTCCATTCTTGACATATAGTATGGTAATTTCAACATCCATAGAAATGTCTTCAAAAACTATTTGCTCAGTTATTTGACTCCTCTCCTGCAAAGATCTCATTTTCCACCATGAAATAATTTCATTATCTTGTGATGTATGTGAACTGGAAATATTTAATATGGTATTGACATTTGAGTTTTGATGTCTGTATATATCTTTCGGTTAATAAATTTTCTGTTTTCTATCTATACTGCTGCTGCTGCTAAGTTGTTTCAGTCATGTCTGACTCTGTGCGACCCCATAGAAGGCAACTCACTAGGCTCCCCCGTCCCTGGGATTCTCCAGGCAAGAACACTGGAGTGGGTTGCCATTTCCTTCTCCAATGCATGAAAGTGAAAATGGAAAGTGAAGTCCCTCAGTCGTGTCCGACTCTTGGCAACCCCATGGACGGCAGCCTACCAGGCTCCTCCGCCCATGGGATTTTCCAGGCAAGAGTACGGGAGTAGGGTGCCATTGCCTTCTATCTATACACCTAACATAAATTCTTTGCTTACATGAACTTTTTAAGTTATCTCTAATCTTATCACCTTGGTAAAGCATCCAGAGAAGCATGTAGGATAATATATTCTGTATTTCTCAAAAATATAGTAATATAGAAATAAATTTATATTTCTCAAAAATGTATAGCCAAAGAAACAGGATTAGAAATAACTGTGAAAAATGCTACTTCTGTATTACCATAGTTTTTATTAATAAATAATGTTTAATAAGACATACCAAGCTAATGAATATTTATACACTCTTTGTTGATTTGACAAAATGAGACTCTGTACTGTTCAGTTTAGGGCCCAGGTCTGAATTGTCTTTATTTTGTTTTCTACATCTTTGTTTTATTTATTCAAATATAAAATAGTGTGTGATTAATGTTGTGAAAAGCATCTATTTTAGTAAAGTAAAACTATTCAAAGTATACTTTAAATTTCATTCTTAAAATATTCAGTTATTTTAAAATTTCTATTTATTTTATATATATAGTATATTTTCTTTATTCAGGGGGGAAAAAAGCTTTTGTTAAAATGTAATCCAGTTACTTGCTGGCAGTGCCGTGAAATTACTTCTTAGCTATGTTGTCAGTTTCAGCCTTCCATCATCAATTGTGAAGAAAGTTAATGACATCATAGCATTATGGACAAATCAATAGAGTGTGTTAGAGTTTCAACTAATTCTCAAATAAATCAGTTATTCTTTAGCAGGGTCAGAGACTAAATAATGAATTATTTCAAAGTACCTCAAATCCAATTATAATTACAAATTGTAATTTGTTTAGAGGAACCAGAGTGAAATGGCTGTCAGATTCAGTGTCTGCCTCCTAGAATACCTTTTTCCTTCTTAAATTACATTTTCCAATGCAAGGAATTAAGATTGTTTGAAGAAATTTATACTGACTTTTAAGCACCTATTAATTAATAGCTAATTGTTTGATTTAAATTGAACACTAAAACTGAGCTTATTTATTTTTATAGAGTACTTAATATGCCCAGATACTTAAACAGTTGGATTGAACAAATGTACCTCAGGAATTAATTCTTCCTGAAAGAGGTAAGAAAATATGCATGTTTGTATGTTAATAAGTTTTAGTGAAAATTTTAGATTTACTAGTACATTTCTTTGGATAAGGCAATGGCACCCCACTCCAGTACTCTTGCCTGGAAAATCCAATGGATGGAGGAGCCTAGTAGGTTACAGTCCATGGGGTTGCTAAGAGTCGGGCACGACTGACTTCACTTTCACTTTTCACTTTCATGCATTGGAGAAGGAAATGGCAACCCACTCCAGTGTTCTTGCCTGGAGAATCCCAGGGACGGCGGAGCCTGGTGGGCTGCCGTTTATGGGGTCGCACAGAGTCGGACACGACTGAAGCGACTTAGCAGCAGCAGTACTTTTCTTTGGCATGTAATTTAGAATGTAATTTTTAAAAACTAAGGCACTTTCTATTTTCATTTGTATAATTTCTATTCTGTGGAATGATTTGGTTATATGAGAGGGCTCCAACATGTCAGACAAAACCAAAACCAAAACCAAAAAAAGAAAAACCCAGTTTTTAGGGAAGCCTGCCCTGACCTGCTTACTCACTCAGTTATGTCCCACCCCAGGCACTGTAGCCCGCCAGGCTCCTCTCTCCAAGGGATTTCCCGGGGAAGAATACTGGAGTGGGCTGCCGTTTCCTCCTCCATGTAGGGAAGCACATTGCCACTTTAAAATGTCAAGATCTGGATTGCTAATCTTTTACTTTTCTTTCTTTCTTTTATTTTTATTTTTTTTTTAATTGTTATACTTAGGATTAGACTGGGTTTGCCATGTTCCTCTGGAGCCACAGAGCAGAGATAGCTAGGATTGTGGACAGATTACCATCCAGAAAGATCCTTTGGCTAGCCTACCCTTTTACATTTCCTCGACCACATATGGTTACTATCAACTAGAATGCATTCTCAGGTTTAAGAGCCAAAACCGGAGGGAGGAGTCAGTTTTTAATGTGTTATGCTATCTTAATTTTGACCTAAAATGTGAGATTAAAATATGACCTTTAAAATAAAATATGGTTAGGAAATCTGAATGTATTTATATTGACTTTTTTTAACCCTCTTTAACTCTAATTGTTGCTCAAACTCATTTCATTGTATCAAGAAAAAAGAAAATTTATCAACATTAGACTTATCATTCCCACTGCATTACATATATTGCTATTAGAAGGAATGAAAAAGGAGGGAAAACATATACTTAAAGATCTATGAGTAGTAGTATGATATTAGTAGGAAAAAATTGAATATTTTAAAAATTATAATATAATAATTTATATTATATACTATATTATATATAATTATATAATAATTTAATAAATTAATAAAAATTATTCATTTTTTCCTTATGGATCTTTGAGTAGAATAAAATGTGTGGCTTATCAATTTTAGTTTGACTTTTATTTTAGTAAAACTAAAGGTTTTCCAATTTTATTGGATCCCTTTAAATTTCAGTTCAGTTCAGTTCAATCGCTCAGTCGTGTCCGACTCTTTGCGACCCCATGAATCGCAGCACGCCAGGCCTCCCTGTCCATCACCAACTCTAACTAGATGATTATTTCTACGTAATATGAACAACTCCTTTTTTTTCCAGATTTTTCATATTTAGTATCAAGAAAAATAAGATTCTTATGAAAACTACATTATAATTGATATATGGAAGCTTCCCTTATACATGAAAAACATGTACCGTGTAAGGTAAAAATTCACTGACTTGAGATATACATTGGAATTGTTAAAGTTAGTATCAAGTCAGTATGTTTTTTTTTTATACAGGAAAAAATCTCATATCTTTAGTATTGGCAGGGCAATATACACTTTGCCAGTTCTCTAGCACATGCATTTACTTATATACATACATATCAGCATCTGTATACATACATATATATATATATATATATATATGCATTTGGGGCTAGGTTAATTCTTAGCATTTCACAAAACTAATTTATTGGATTATATTTTTTATTAGTGCATCATATACATAGACAGTAAATATTTGCTGTCTTTTTCAACAAACAAGAACACTGATTTTCCCATTACAATCGTCTCATAAGGCACCAATAAAGGAGACATGGTTCACAAAGTGAATTCTCTGGGTCCTAATTGAAATCTGTTCCAAATTTATGAAGATCAAAGTCATACATAGTGGTGGTTGTTTAGTTGCTAAGTCGTGTCCGACTCTTGTGGCCCCATGGAGTGTAGCCTGCCAGGCTCCTCTGTCCATGGGATTCTCCAGGCAAAAATACTGGACTGGGTTGCCATTTCCTTCTCCAGGGGATCTTCCCTATCCAGGAATCATACACAGACTTGATTTCAATGTCATTGCCATCATTGTCTTAAAGATATACTTGAAAGTCAAGTCAGTTTTCCAAATTTAATTTATAAAAACATCAGCAGTCCATGCAGAAGAGTCTTAAATCACTGGAAACAATTAACTTTACACTTACACATTGCACTGAAGTGAGACAGGAACTGGTAGTCAACTCATGGAGAATTTATAAAAGTCAGAATAGTACATCCAGCTAGCACCTGATCAAATTTACTTCCAAGTATTAGATCTAATAGAACTATTTGCAGAATTGAACTTAAGATTCTAGGCTTTGAGTGATACGTATACAAACTGGGGTAGATAAATATCAGTTTATTTGAAAATGCTATCTGGCTATTTCAAAGTGGGAGCCCCAAGAAATTTTTTTTTTATCAATGTCCGTTTTCGTGACAGTGCTACTTTGTCCTTTATTTATTCATTATTTCTTTCTTTTTTAATAGAAGAAATCTGAAGGAGAATTTTTGCATGTAAATGTATTAAAATATTTAATATAAATAATTATTTTAAAGAGTAGACAATCAAAATTTTGCTTGTCTTGCTAAATCTATTATTTAATGACTTATTTGCTTAGGGAATTCCAAGATCCATAACACTTTCTCCTTTCCTGAATCTGAGAACAGTTCTGCAAATATTGACTGTTTCCTCCTCATGGCTTCATATGAGTTTGATTCTAAACAAATTCTAGGTTGAATATATATGAATACTTTACTAAGAAGCTCATGACATAAATTTTGAGCATTCATAAAAAAGTAGAAGACAATTAAAAGAGATTGTAGTTAGGAAAATGATGTACTGATTTTGGAAGAGACGAATATGAGATAAAATTCCACATTAACTAAAAAAGTTAAAAATGTGTGGGTAAGAAAGGAGATACAATCAGAATGCTAAAAAAAAAAATTAAGAGTAGTATATACAATTTATTATTTCATTTGAAGTTCATTCTCTTATGACTGTTGAATAACTTTGGCCTGTTTTATAAGATAGAATGAAATTATACTTCAGACTCACATAGTCTGGATTTTAAGGTGAATTATTGTGTGACCTTGAGAAAATTATTTTACTTTTATCAAATTTTCTCATTTATGTGGGACTAACAATATTTTTTTATTTTGCTTTTTTTTTACATATTTTACATATTTTGAAATACTTCATGACTTACTTTAAACCTTGAATTTTATAATGTACAGTATAGAATTCCCTTTCTGTGACTACTTTACAAATTACTTTTTTACTTACCTTATCTTTCAAAAGAGTTTTACTCTTTTCATGGATGTTTAAGTATGTAATTTTTTTTACTTGAAAAATATTCTTTATTCTATATGCCTCCCCCACCTGCCAATTTAAGGAAAAGACAATATTTAGTGAGTGACTAGAGGAAAGAGTAAGAACATTTATATATATATATAAGTTGCTGGTGATTTGAGTCAAAACAGAACCATTTATAGCATTTAAATTCTTTAAAGGATGTCAGTATTTATTAAAGACTTTTTTTAAAAAAATGATGAATCCTTTTGACTCAAAATAGTCACCTATTAATTTAGCTGTTATTTAATTTTGATTTTAAAATAAATTATCTTCAGCTTTTTAGCATATTAATGTTTCAATATTTAATAGCCATTTCTAAGATTTTTCCAGAAGTTAGAATATCTTTTCCTGATCAGAGAAATCCATAGACATTTTTTCCTTTTTTTTTTTTCATAAAGGGAGAAGTTGAGCTAAGACATTCATGCTGAACTGAGCTCTACGTAGCTATAGTGACAAGAACCTTGGTGACCTGGGCAGCTAGGCAAGCACTTACCTTATCATCCTGGCTACATATTATTTTCCACAGGATCAGTAGGAATACTTAGAGCATAGCTTTTCTCCTGAGACATTCTAGTACATGCCTACCTTCCTCTGTACTGAGGGTAGGATTGGAATGGCCATGAGTAGAAGAAGAATGTTTCCTACCTATTAGAAAAACTTAATTGTCTGTAATGTTTGCACAGACTACTTCAAATTCAGACTGACTTATTACTTTTTCTGGGCTAATAATTCCTTCTTTCCCTAAACTTATTTTTTTCTTCTATCCTTGTTAATCTATGCTAAATGATTTTAGGTCCACAGAATTTCTGAGCCAGCAGGGATTTAAGAGATCATTTCATTGTTTACATAAGGAAACTAAGGCCAATAAAAATATAATATAAGTTACAGACAGTAAGAACCTAAATTTTAAACTTTCATTCTCCTTTCATTTCCTTTGTATCATCATATCTTGCTTTCAAAATACTACTTTGCTGGATTTTTTTCCTCTTTCATTTTAGGAGTATCTGTTGATAATTTCCATTATTTATCAGCATTGTTTTCAACTATGCTTTGTATCTGTGTGAGCAAAATAAAGAGATGACAGTTTCATCATTCACAGACAGAAGTCTGTCAGTGGATAGAAATAATTGAACAGAAAAGGTTGGATAATAAGATAAGCACATACGTACTGTGCTACCTCAAGTTCAGTTCAATTCAGTTCAGTCACTCAGCCGTGTCTGACACTTTGCGACCCCATGAACTGCAGCATGCCAGGCCTATTGTCCATCACCAACTCCTGGAGTCCACCCAAACCCATATCCATTGTGTCGGTGATGCCATCCTCTGCCGTCCCCTTCTTCTCCTGCCCTCAATCTTTCCCAGCATCAGGGCCTTTTCAAATGAGTCAGCTCTCTGCATCAGGTGGCCAAAGTATGGGAGTTTCAGCTTCAACATCAGTCCCTCCAATGAACACCCAGGACTGAGCTCCTTTAGGATGGACTGGTTGAATCTCCTTGCAGTCCAAGGGACTCTCAAGAGTCTTCTCCAACACCACAGTTCAAAAGCATCAGTTCTGCACTCAGCTTTGTTTATAGTCCAACTCTCACATCCATACATGACTACTGGAAAAACCAGAGCCTTGACTAGACAGACCTTTGTTGGCAAAGTAATGTTAATGCTTTTTAATATGCTGTCTAGGTTGGTCATAACTTTCCTTGCAAGGAGTAAGCGTCTTTTAATTTCATGGCTGCAGTCACCATGTGGAGTGATTTTGGAGCCCTCCAAAGTAAAGTCAGCCCCTGTTTCTACCGTTTTCCCATCTATTTGGCATGAAGTGATGGAACTGGATGCCATGATCTTAGTTTTTTTGAATGTTGAGCTTTAAGCCAACTTTTTCACTCTCCTCTCACTTTCTTCAAGAGGCTCTTTAGTTCTTCTTCACTTTCTGCTGTAAGGGTGGTGTCATCTGCATATCTGAGGTTATTGATATTTCTCCCGGCAATCTTGACTCCGGTTTGTGCTTCTTCCAGTCCAGCGTTTTTCATGATGTACTCTGCATATAAGTTAAATAAGCAGGGTGACAATATACAGCCTTGACATACTTCTTTTCCTATTTGTTGTTCCATGTCCAGTTCTAACTGTTGCTTCCTAACCTGTATACAGGTTTCTCAAGAGGCAGGGCAGGTGGTCTGGTATTCCCATCTCTTTCAGAATTTTCCACAGTTTATTGTGATCCACACAGTCAAGGAACAAACCTTTTTGGGGAATGGCGTTTTATGACTGGCTAAATATTTGTTTTATATACATATCTGTATATATACAGATATATATATGTGTGTGTGTGTGTGTGTGTGTGTGTGTGGAATGTGTGTGTAGGTTACTCCCTCAGTCATGTCCAACTCTCTGGGACCCCATGTAGTATAGCCCACCAGGCTCCTCTGTCCATGGAATTCTCCAAATTCTCTAGGCAATAATACTGGAGTGGGTTGTCATACCCTTCTTCAGGGGATCTTACTGACTCAGGAATCAAACCTGGGTCTCCTGCATTGCAGGCAGGTTCTTTACCATTTGAGCTCCCCCGAAGCCCATATATAATATATATATATATATATATATATAAAATATATATATATATACACACACATACATACATATAAATGTAAACAACTATAAATGTTGTGTGTATATATATATATATATATATGGCAAAGTGCTGCATGGAACTTTGCCTTTGTTAAACTCTCTGATATGTGTACAACTTCTTTGGGTGAAGGCTTTCTATTTATTTTCCCTTACTAACATTATTGATAATTTAGGTAATCAGAATTGCATCTTTGTAGAGATCCAATTCTATGAGTTTTGACAGTACTGTACATACATTAAACCACCCCTAAAAGCAAGATTCAGAGCATTTCTTTACCCTGATAAGATTCCTCCTGACTTTTTACTCTTTTTGTATTATGCATCAGTTTGCATTTTATACAAATGAAATAAGTATACATGTTTGTGTATGTGTGTGTGACGCTAATCATTACTTAGCATAATAATTTAACGATTTACTGGTTTGTATCAGGAGTTCATTCATTTTTTATTGCAAAACAGTATTCCATTGATTAGATATACATTTGTTTATCATTCACTGGGTTGTGGATATATCATCTCTATCTTTTGACTTTTCTGAATTAATTTTCTCAGCATTTGTGTGCAAGCCTTTTTATGGACATATGTTTTCATTTCTCCCAGAAAAATACAGAAGATTAGATATTACAGTTGGTTGGTAGGTGTATATTCATTTTTTTTTTTTTAGAAATGACAGTTTTCCAAAGTGGTTGTGTCATTTGTCATTAGCCTGAGCAGTGTATGAGAGTTTCTGTGTCCAGAGTCTGTAAACTATCACTCTTGAACCAAATTCAGCTATACTTATAATAAAGTTGTATTGGAACATAGGCACACTCATTAGTTTATGAATGAGCTGCTTTCACGGTACGAATGCAGAATTAACTAATTGTGACAAAAACCATATAGCCACCAAAGATGAAAATACTATCTGGTCCTTTAAACAAAAAGTTTGCTAATCCCTGCTCTGTATCCTTGCACACCTTCATGTTTTCAGTCTTTTTAATTTTAGCCATTTTCATGTGTATATGGTGATATTTCAGTGGGGCTTTAATTTGCATTTCCCTGATAAATAATGACATTACATGTTGTTTCATTTATTTGCCATTTGTATGCCTTCTTTTCTAATGTTGGTGTTCAGTCACTAAGTTGTGTCTGACCTCATGGACTGTAGCACACCAGGCTCCTATATCTTCCACTATCTCCCAGAGTTTGCTCAAACTCATGTCCACTGAGTCGGCGATGCAAAGTAATCATCTCATGCTCTGCCGCCGCCTACTCTTTGGCCTTCAATCTTTCCGAGCACCAGGGTCTTTTCCAATGAGCCAGCTCTTTGCATCAGGTAGAAATATTTTCTGAAATCAAGGTGAAAAGACAGTCTTCAGAATGGGAGAAAATAATAGCAAATGAAGCAACTGACAAACAACTAATCTCAAAAATATACAAGCAACTCCTGCAGCTCAATTCCAGAAAAATAAATGACCCAATCAAAAAATGGGCCAAAGAACTAAATAGACATTTCTCCAAAGAAGACATACAGATGGCTAACAAACACATGAAAAGATGCTCAACATCACTCATTATCAGAGAAATGCAAATCAAAACCAGTATGAGGTACCATTTCACACCAGTCAGAATGGCTGCGATCCAAAAGTCTACAAGCAATAAATGCTGGAGAGGGTGTGGAGAAAAGGGAACCCTCTTACACTGTTGGTGGGAATGCAAACTAGTACAGCCACTATGGAGAACGGTGTGGAGATTCCTTAAAAAACTGGAAATAGAACTGCCTTATGACCCAGCAATCCCACTGCTGGGCATACACACAGAGGAAACCAGAATTGAAAGAGACACATGTACCCCAATGTTCATCGCAGCACTGTTTATAACAGCCAAGACATGGAAGCAACCTAGATGTCCATCAGCAGATGAATGGATAAGAAAGCCGTGGTACATATACACAATGGAGTATTACTCAGCCATTAAAAAGAATACATTTGAATCAGTTCTAATGAGGTGGTTGAAACTGTAGCCTATTATACAGAGTGAAGTAAGCCAGAAAGAAAAACACCAATGCAGTATACTAACACATATATATGGAATTTAGAAAGATGGTAACAATAACCCTGTAAGCGAGACAGCAAAAGAGACACAGATGTATAGAAAAGTCTTTTGGACTCTGTGGGAGAGGGAGAGGGTGGGATGATTAGGGAGAATGGCATTGAAACATGTATAATATCATATATGAAATGAATCGCCAGTCCAGGTTCGATGCATGATACAGGGTGCTCGGGGCTGGTGGACCGGGACGACCCAGAGGGATGGTATGGGGAGGGAGGTGGGAGGGGGGTTCAGATTGGAAACACGTGTATACCTGTGGCAGATTCATGTCTATTATGGCAAAACCAATACAATGTTGTGAAGTAATTAACCTCCAATTAAAATAAATAAATTTATATTTAAAAAAACACACAGACAAAAAAAATTTTAATTTGTTGTAAGTCTTATTAATTTTCATTTTCAAGAGCATTTTTACTGTCTAGATACAAGTCTTTTTGTAGATAAATATGTTTTGTGAATATTTCCCTCCACTTGAGAAATTTCATTTTTTAAGTTTCTTTTGTATAGCAAAAATTTTAATGGGGAGCAAGTGCAATATTTCATCTTTTTTCTTCTTTCATGATTGTTGGATACTAAGAAATCATGCTTATCCCAAGATTACATTTTTTCTCCAATATTTATTTCTTCTAAGTTTTATTGTTTTAGTTTTGAAGTACTATGACACATTTTGAGTTGATTTTTACATGTAGGGTAAGTAAGCGTCAAGATTAATCTTTTATTCCATGTCAATGTCTAGCTGTTGTAGCATCATTTGTTGAAGACATGTTTTTCTCCATCGACTTACCTTAAGAACTTCATGAAAAATCAATAGCTATTTCTCAACTATCTAATTTTCTCCATTGAACTATGTGTCTACCCTTTGCCAATAACACAGTGACTTGATTTTTGTAGCCTTGAAATTAAATTGTATAAGGTGATGAACTCAGCTACATTTTAAATTTTAAATTTTATTTGATTCTTCTAGATTGCTTTCCCATAAAACTTCCCTCCCCCTCAAAGAAAGGCTTCATGAAATTTTAATTATGATTTTGTTGAATTTATAAATCAACTTATATTTCTTTAGACATTTCATTACTTACGTATAATTCCTTTGTGGCCAGAGAACACACTCTGATATCAATCATTTAAAATCTACTGAGAGTTTTTTTAAGTCCCACCATAGGTACTGCACTTTATATGCCCTGTGTGTTTACTGATTTATTTCTGTCTAGTTATTCTAATAAAATCTCTTACTGTGATTAGGCAATTTTAATTTTCTTACTTTAGTTCTGTCAATTATTGTTTCTCATACTTTGTGGATCCTTTATAAGTTCATACACGTTTATGCTCAGTATATCTTCCTGCTGAATTGATCCTTTAATCATTATGTACTGTTTCTTCTTATCTTTGGTAATGCTTATGCCTTAATGTCTATTTTAGATGATATTCTCATAATCAGCACAGCATTCTTATGCTTCATACTTGCATCTGTTTATTTTCAAGTCATCAATTTAATGCTGAAATTGAACATTTAATGCATTCTGATTTCTGTTCTTTTATCACATATATCCCTCTATTTTCTGCCAAAAAAATGGGAAGGCTTTTAGGATATGATACATGTCCCTGGTAATCTGGCATGTAGTTATGCTTTTCAGGATTTGTTTTATTTTGTGATCTTTGCCGTTAGTAGTAAGCAGACCCTTTTAATATGAAATCCATGTCCTTCAGTTATGGGAAATATATATAAAGATTTTTATACCTTAATATGGGAATTCCCAGGTGGTGCTAGTGGTAAACAACCCACCTGCCAATGCAGGAGACGTGGAAGACATGGGTTTGATCCCTGGGTCGGGAAGATCCCGTAGAGGAGGGCATGGCAACCCAGTCTAGTATTCATACCTGGAGAATCCCATGAACAGAGGAGCCTGGTGGAATACACTCCATAGAATCACAGTCAGAGAGGACTGAAGTGACTTAGCACACATAGTTTATATCTCTCTCTGCATATAGAGATATTAGTAGATAGATGGAGATTATATATATATATATATATATATATAATTATCAAGATATATATATAGATAGGTTTGTAAAATATATATATAAGAAATTATATGTTGTATATATTGCAAATGTGTATGTTTCTTCCCTGAATTTTCTGTCTTTCCATTCTATTAGTCCTAAAAATCTGGTATTTGACTGCTTTAATTGATCCATTCATTTTCTTTTACTTCTCGTTTTCCATTTCTTTTTCTAGTTGTCATAACTTTAAGTGCTAACAACTCTTTCTGGTTCTCAATTCCTTTTTTCTTACAGTCTTGTTTGTTTATTTATTTTGAATAGGTTAAGTATAATTTCTTATTTCTGGAAAAGGTTCATTATAGTTTTGAGATGTTCGTGTCTTTCATTGTCTGTTTTTTTTTTTTTTCAAATTCCTTCAGTTGCTATTTTGGAAATTTTTGTTCTCCACTCATGTTGTCACTTTTCCTCTTGAGTCAGGCAATTCTGAATTGTCCATCAATAAGATGTCAAACCATTTTTAAAAGCATTGTATGGGTGGGATTTGGGTGGGAGAGATTAGAGGGTATTCTGTGTATCATTAGATTGCACTTTGTATTGGCCAGTAAGCAAATCAGTCTTTTCACAGTGGACCACCAAATGATGATATATACGGGATGCTTTCTCTAGTGCGGCTTAGCAGGAAAAATTACTAACACTGATTGCCGATATTTTGGGAGAAAAATGGGGGAAATGTTGAACTCCTGATTTTTATCCTGGTAAGGTATTCCACTGATCATTGATCATCTTCCCTTTTCTTTAGAGTAAGTGGATTTGCTTTTCTTCAGAGGTCTTCTAGCTCCCCTTTGTCAAATTTATGTGAATTCCTTATTACCAAATTTCCTTAAAGTCTTATATTGATGTGATCACTTTTATCATTCTTTTTATCCTAGTGGTTGAATATATTTGTTTTTGTTTGTTAGTTCTTTTATACCTCTACTCAGGCTAAGGAAGAATGAAGAGGTGGGTTTGTATGTTTAATCCTCTTAACAAATAATCAGATTTGTTTAAATAGATTTATTTAACTTACATATAATTATGAGCGATGATTATGTTTTTCCAGAGGTTTGATAGGCAGGAGAAAGAATTTCTTAAGTTTCTCAGGAAGAAATATCTGCACCAATGATTGATTATGCTTTCCTCCCTTGTGGCCATATCTTGAGAATCACTTTATAACTTATTGTCACCTTTAGTATATGAAGAGGAAAAAAAAAGCACTTCACATCTGTCCATTATAATACATTCTAAGACATTTTACTAAGAGATTTGATAGATAAGGGATTCAAAATTATTGACTAAAGTGATGCTTTGAGATTACCTGCAGATTTCATTATTTATGTTATTTCTGGTCTCCTATTACCATAGATAATTGTCTATAGCTTAAATGCGAGTATTGACGAAAATACAGTTATAGTTCATCTGGGTTTCATCAAAACTGTATCCCTGTTGGGAGAAAAGTGGACTTTGAAACAACTGATGTCTGGAAGTGCTACCCATAGTCATCAGAGATTTGCCTGAGGTCTGAGACAGTTGCTGTGGAAACTATCGCACTCCACCCTTTTTAGTGAAACCTTAACCAATAGCTGTTAGCCAAAACTGAAAATAAGAAATGGAGAAAAAAGCAGAATGATGTGGGTATTAACATTAGTTGAATTTGTAGACTGTTGCACATAGATCCATATAGATTAGTTCTTATGAGTGGAGTTTCTGGAAAAATTAATTTTAATCTACACTATAAACATTAGGATCAGATCCTCACGTTTTCGAGGAATTTAGGTCCACATCATTCCAAATATGTGGTCGCAAATTCCTTTGAATTTTCTTTGTTAAGGACAGCTATGTTTTCTTTCTAAAAGTGAAGCTAAAAAATTCAGACTGAAACATAGAATTAATTTTTAATCAAAAAAGTACAGCAGTTCAGATGAAATTATTTAACAGTTTGTATTTTAAGTAGTGTTTTCCTCAATATTATTAAAAATATAAAAAAATGTATCAAATGTTATTCAGAAAGCCAATTCACTGAATAACGTGACAAAAATGACATGATTTCAAGTGGTGTTAAAGCTGTAAATACACTATCAAATTGCCAAGTTGTGGATGCTTTATGAGGAGGAGTACTTAGGAGTTTTGTAGTGAAAATATATTCTTTTAAATGATGGCATTTAAAAAATTTTAACCTAACAATACTCAACGATTCTAAATTCTCCTTGTACAGTGATTAAAAGCTATAAAAGGAGTTCAGTTCAGTCCCACAGTCGTGTCCGACTTTGCAACCCCATGGACTGCAGCATGCCAGGCCTCCCTTTCATTGCCAACTTCCAGAGTTTATTCAAACTCACGTCCATTGAGTCAGTGATGCCATCCAACCATCTCATCCTCTGTCATCACCTTCTCCTCCTGCCTTCAATCTTATCCAGCATCAGGATCTTTTCTAATGAGTCAGTTCTTCGCATTAGGTGGCCAAAGTATTGGAGTTTCAGCTTCAGCATCAGTCCTTTCAATGAATATTCAGGACTGATTTCATTTAGGATGGACTGGTTGAATCTCCTTGCAGTCCAAGGGACTCTCAAGAGTCTTCTCCAACACCACAGTTCAAAAGCATCAATTCTTTGGTGCTCAACTTTCTTTATAGTCCAATTCTCACATCCATACTTGACTACTGGAAAAACCATAGTTTTGACTAGATGGACTTTGTTGGCAAAGCAGTGTCTCTGCTTTTTAATATGCTGTCTAGGTTGGTCATAACTTTCCTTCCAAGGAGCAAGCGTCTTTTAATTTCATGGCTGCAGTCACAATCTGCAGTGATTTTGGAGCTCCCCAAAATAAAGTCAGCCTCTGTTTCCACTGTTTCCCCATCTATTTGCCATGAAGTAATGGGACCAGATGCCATGATATTAGTTTTCTGAATTTTGAGTTTTAAGCCAACTTTTTCAATCTCCTCTTTCACTTTCATCAAGAGGCTCTTTAGTTCTTCATTTTCTGCCATAAGGGTGGTGACATCTGCATATCTGAGGTTATTGATATTTCTACTGGCAATCTTGATTCCAGCCTGTGCTTACCCAGCCCAGGGTTTCTCATGATGTTGTCTGCATGTAAGTTAAATAAGTAGAGTGATGATATACAGCCGTGATGTACTCCTTTCCCAATTTGGAACCAATCTGTTGTTCCATATCCAGTTCTAACTGTTGCTTCCTGATCTGCATACAGGTTTCTCAAGAGGCAGGTCAGGTGGTCAGGTATTCCCATCTCGAAGAATTTTTCAGAGTTTGTTGTGATCGACACTCTGAAAGGTGTTGGCATAGTCAATAAAGCAGAAGTATATATTTTTCTGGAACTCTCTTGTTTTTGTGATGATCCAACAGATGTGGGCAATTTGATCTCTGGTTCCTCTGCCTTTTCTAAAATGAGCTTTAACATCTGGAAGTTCACGGTTCATGTACTGTTGAAGCCTGGCTTGGAGAATTTTAAGCATTACCTTGCTAGCATGTGAGATGAGTGCAATTGTGTGGTAGTTTGAGCATTCTTTGGCATTATCTTTTTTGGGGATTGGAATGAAAACTGACCTTTTCCAGTCCTGTGGCCACTCCTGAGGTTTCCAAATTTGCTGACATATTAAGTGCTGCACTGTAACAGCAGCATACTTTAGGATTTGAAAATAGCTCAATTGGAATTTCATCACCTCCACTAGCTTTGTTCATAGTGATGCTTCCTAAGGCTCACTTGACTTGACATTCCAGGATGTCTTGCTCTAGGTGAGTGATCACATCATCATGATTATCTGGGTCATGAAGATCTTTTTTGTATGATTCTTCTGTGTATTCTGGCCACCTCTTCTAATATTTTCTGCTTCTGTTAGATCCATACCATTTCTGTCCTTTATTGTGCCCATCTTTGCATGAAAATTCCCTTAGTATCTCTAATTTTCTGGAAGAGATCTCTAGTCTTTCCCATTCTATTGTTTTCCTCTATTTATTTGCACTAATCACTGAGAAAGGCTTTCTTATCTCTCCTTTCTATTCTTTGGAACTCTACAATCAAATGGGTATATCTTTCCTTTTCTCCTTTGCCTTTCGCTCCTCTTCTATTCACAGCTATTTGTAAGGCCTCCTCAGACATTTTGCCTTTTTGCATTTCTTTACCTTGAGGATGGTCTTGATCCCTGTCTCCTGTACAATGTCATTAACCTCCATCCATAGGACGGACAGAGGTTCTTCAGTTCTTCCTTCAACCACAAAAGGAATATGGAAATACAAAATGAAAAAAATAAAGGCATGTTTAATCACAGAGTATTTCCAGGATATCTAAGATCAGTCACACCAATAGAAAAATCAGTTGCAGTTCTGTAATTAAGAACAACAGTCAAGAAGTCACTCTGTACTTTGACAACTGTAGCTGCTACGTAGACTGCCTTACTGCCATAGATTCAGCTGGTAAGGAAACGATGGATCAAATCTACTGAAACACATTGTTATTACCAGATAGTATGCAAAACTTATCCATCCTTTGCCATGGATCTCATCCAACTTTTATACTAGTTGGTGAATATGATGCTCAAATTCATAATTAAAAAGAAGTTACACATATTAAAGTGGCTATTTTGAAGAAACTACATGAAATGTTTTTATCAATTGCTCTGCCAAAATGCTTAATTTCAATCTCATCCCTTTATCTAACTAATTCCATATAACCTTTCATGTCTCAGCTCAGTATTACTTCCACAAAAAAACCTTCATGTTTTACAGTATCATCACACTTAAAACTTCTTATTCAATGGCTACTTCTATTAATTATATTTTCAATTAAGTTGGAGATTGTGATTCTCTATTTACTATTTTATTCACCAGAAGTTGCTCAATTAATATGTTTATCATTTGATTAGTTGAGCTTATATTTAAATATTATATATTTTGTTTAGTTACTATCATGATTTCTTGCTGCTTTCAGTAAAATATGAGAATACCTGTGAAAGTGGCTTTGACTTGTGCATTTATGATCATGTTTGAATTATCAAAGCCAACCATGATAATGACTATTTTTTCACAAGCTTTTACAAAGCTATCTTTAATGTATTATTCACTTATTTTCAGAATCATAATAAAAATCCTTGATTATAATTGAGTTAAATGCAACCAAAGAGAGTAAGAGTAATACAATTATGTAAAGTTTAAAAATAAAATAAAATTTAAAAAATAATAATAAATAAATAATATGTAATACTTTGAGTATCAGACAGTGTAATTTCCTTATTTTACTTCCTTAGTTTCTTTGTTTTACCAAAGAAAGCAAAGTTAGAACAGGAAAAGTTTTTAAAATTATTCTGCACAAATTTTTTAGGTATAAGGATGAAAAAAATGAGAGAAAAGCAAAATGATTTGTCCCATATAAGGATAGTCAATAGAAAGCATAGATATAGAAATCAAAGTTTTGGAAGCTATAAAGATATTTTTTCTACTGCAGACATGTGGACTTCATTTCAGTTATTTCTCTTCTTAGAAACTGTATTCTTTACAAAAGTTGTGCCTCAAGGAAAAAATGAATGATAGCATTCATGTTTTGTGAATGAAGTAAAATCCTTACCTCTACAGCCGAGTCACTTAATGTAAGAATATCCAACAAAAATAGCAAACTTAATGCCACTCATGTAGCAAAATGATACTGTCAGCATTTTGATTAAATGATACTGTCATCTATTTTGAATCAAGAGACCATTGTCTTATAGATAAATTCTAGAGCAGTTGCCAGTCTAGACTCTGAAGTTGGATGGTGGTGCCTTCTAAATTAAATCCTTTCATATCCCACAGGCTGAGATCATGCACATCTGAGATGTGTTAGTTGAAATTCCACACAATCCTCAGTTGCCAAGTTTGCATGGAATGAACATAATACTAAAAGTAAGGAAACTAAAAAAAAAAATAACATTAAAAATGAATATTATACAATGGTCCAACATACTGCAGTGGGAAGAGAAGGGCCTCTAGCATTCTCCATTCACAGATTTAAACTTGAAGTTGAACTGTCTTTAATTCCAAGAGAAAATTGTGCTGCTGCTGCTAAGTCGCTTCATTCATGTCCGACTCTGTGCGACCCCATAGACATCTGGCAGCCCACCAAGTTCCCCCGTCCCTGGGATTCTCCAGGCAAGAACACTGGAGTGGGTTGCCATTTCCTTCTCCAGTGCATGAAAGTGAAAAGTGAAAGTGAAGTCGCTTAGTCATGTCCGACTCTCAGCGACCCCCTGGACTGAAGCCTACCAGGCTCCTCCATCTGAAAATTGTGAAGGTGGGGAAAAAAGTTGCAAGATTGAGCAACCAAAAGTGAAATAAGTCAAGACAGGAAAAACAAATGCTGTGTTATCTCACTTATATGTGGAAAGCTGAAACAAAGTAGATTGGTAGTTGCTAGGGATTGGGAGAGCGGAGAAGGCAATGGCACCCCACTCCAGTACTCTTGCCTGGAAAATCCCATGGACGGAGGAGCCTGGTGGGCTGCAGTCCATGGAGTCATTAAGAGTCGGACACGACTGAGCGACTTCACTTTCCCTTTTCACTTTCATGCATTGGAGGAGGAAATGGCAACCCACTCCAGTATTCTTGCCTGGAGAATATCAGGGATGGGGGAGCCTGATGGGCTGCTGTATTCTGGGGTCACACAGAGCCGGACACAACTGAAGCGACTTAGCAGCAGCAGCAGCAGGGATTGGGAGCAGGGGAAATAGAAGAATTTGGTTAAAGGATACAAACTTCCAGTTACAAGATGAATAAGTTCTAAAGACCTAATGTGCAGTGTGGTTAATGATACTATACTGTGTACCTGAAAGTTGTTAAGAGTATATGTTCTCACCATACACACATGCACACACACACACACACACACACACACACACACACACAGAGTTATAATGAGAGGTTCAGTTCAGTCGCTCAGTTGTGTCGAACTCTTTGTGACTCTGTGGACTGCAGCAGCACTCCAGGCTTCCCTGTCCATCACCAACTCCTGGAGCTTGCTCAAACTCATGTCCATTGAGTCCATGATGGCATGTAAGGTTAGAGCTGTGTTAACTAGTTTTATTGTGATAATCATTTCACAATACATATGTGTATCAAACCATCATGTTGCAAACCTCAAACATACACAATGTTATATGTCAGTTATATCAAATAAAACTGGAAAATAAAAACTGAGTTACCAGTTGATATAGTCATTATTTGAACAGATTTCTGCTGGGGACATATAAATACAAGATGTGATTCTTTCCCTTAACTATCTGGCAATTTAATTGAAGATGTACTTTTCTCACCATTTTACGTTCAACATTCATTTACGGAATATTTAGAGTATTCCAGATATTATAATAAATTATTGGTACAAGAGAAATAAAAATAAGTGCCTACAATCAGAGTAGTGTCATCATGGCCCAATATAGTAAAACTTTCAATAAAATATGGTAAGTGCTAAGATGGCACAGTGCCCACTTCTCCGTCTTCACTTAGCCTTCGTATACCTCCCATGAGAAGAATATAGGGATCTAATTTATTTAATTATGGTGATAAATATAGACAAATAACCTAATATAAAACTGGCCAAAATATACAAATAGGAAATTAGAGCAGACCAGGCTATAATATGCAGCAAACATAGAAAAGGATGCTAAAGCTTACTAGTAGAACCTGCCAACTGTATAGCAGTAATGAGATGCCATTTTTCTCCCATCAAGTTGATGAAAATTAAAAAGAGGAAATCTAGTCAATGATTCTAGGGTGCCAGGAAGTGGGTCTACTCATTGCTGGAGGGAATCCAAATGGACATGAATTCATGAAAACTGATCAAAAAATAGCTACTAAAGTGAAAATGCATCTATTTTAATAAAGTAATAGCTAACAAGTAGGGCAAATCCACAAGGACAACAGGTAAAACCTTGTCCAAGAGTATCCAGATGTTTACTACTGGGGACTAGTTAGGTCATGTGGTTTTAATCTGTACTATTGATACAACACACTGATTAACAGCACAGTTGAGATACATGCATTTGACTAGAGGCCTATTCATGATTTATTGCTCACGATAAAACAATTTTGCTAAACAGTGTTTACGTTATGATGCTGTTTTTGTTAAACTGATCACATAAAACTGAATCTGTATGATATATAGGCATATATGTATTCATCAGTAGAAAGAAAGATATGGAAGAGGCTACTGCTGATCTTGGCAACCTGAAGGAAGGAGGTGATATAGGCAATTTAATTTAAATTTTTCCTCCTACATAACTTCTTATATTTCCACTAGGTGAAGTGAATACATGTTGATTTTGTTTGAAAATATTTATTGTATAACAAAACATGGATATTTTGGAAAACATTCAGATGAATGCACTTGAAAAGTTTTTGGATTACTAATTGTAATTTGGGGCTTCCCTGGTGGCTCAGAGGTTAAAGTGTCTGCCTCCAATGTGGGAGACCCGAATTTATAGACGTGTGGTTTTTCCCCATCCATCTGTACAGGTAATCAAGAATTTGATAATATTACTCCTAAAATTAAGATATTGTAAACCAAAATATAATTGTTAGGGGTTTTTGCATTAATTTGTGAAATAGTTTTCTTTCATCCCACCTACTAGTAAGTATTTTGGAGTAGGTAGTATTGTAACACTTTACAAATGACTTTCTCTAGTCTATACACCAAATGTAAGAAATACCATTGAATAATGTTCAGAAAGAGGCCCTGAAAAATCTACATAAATCAGTATGCAATTGTGAGACAGTAACTCCAGCTCCTTTGAGAAGATATTCCCTCAGTGCCTGATGGGAACTGTAGGTAAAACCATGACGATGATGCTTCACAGCAGTGATTGGTCCAGATGTTTGAATTTTGATTATGTTTAAGATGGAAACATTACAAATATGTGCTTTAATTATAGACATGGAAATAATTATTTCTCTGCCTCATCCATCACCCTGCCAAGGCAGAGATTTTTGTAACTGCTGCTTTGTCCAGTGCATTTGTAAATAGACATTCCACAATTCTGCTAGAACTGTTTTTAAATTGCTACTTGTAGACAATTTGCCTCAAGAAATATGTAAATAAATACTCCCGTACATACATTAATATATTCACTGATTATTTCTCTACTAGCTGGTCCATGTGAAAAGTTTTCAAAGAACCAGGAAGACATTTTTCATACTAAAATAACCAACAAAACACTCTAAGCTTTGACTTTTAATATACATCCAAATGTCTTTGTTAATGGCTAATTCCAATTTTCTAATAGACAGAGATACACATTCCTATCACTTAAACATTCTTTTTAAAATTTTATTTATTGATTGATATATCAGATCAGATCAGATCGGATCAGTCGCTCAGTCGTGTCCGACTGTTTGCGACCCCATGAATCGAAGCACGCCAGGCCTCCCTTGTCCATCACCAACTCCCGGAGTTCACTGAGACTCATGTCCATCGAGTCGGTGATGCCATCCAGCCATCTCAAGATACACATAAGTTTCAGGTATACAACATAATGGTTCACCATTTTAAAGGTAATGCTCCATTTATAGTTATTGTAAAGTATTGGCTATTCTCCCTATGCTATACAATATATCTGTGTCAGTTCAATTCAGTCGCTCAGTCGTGTCCAACTCTGAGACCCCATGGACTGCAGCATGCCAGGCCTCCCTATCCATTGCCAACTCCCGGAATTTACTCAAACTATATATCTGTGTAGTTTTCTTGTCTTATACATAGTAGTTTGTACCTCTTAATACCCTACCTCAGTCTTGTGACTTTTATGCATTCTTTATTTATATATTTTGCCACTACCAACTTTGGGGATCATAAAGTGACTAATGCTCCCTACCGTGATAAAGTTTGATGAGAAGAAATTAGGATTATTTTTAATTTGTGTGGTTTTTGCTTCCTACACATTTTTATATGATATTACCTTCAACTAAATAAATTATTGTGCATTGGCTTCATTTTCAGAATAAAGGATACCAAATATTCAGAGTTTTATCTACTCAGGTGATTATACTGGACCCATGGTTTTCACTAAAAAAAATGCTGCATATCATAGTGATAGACTTTTTTTTTAAATCAAGCATCAATATATGGCAATCTAAATTAATTATTTAAATACACTCATGAAATTAGCTATAATTTACATCAGCAATTTCTGTATCAAATCTTAAACTGTATATCATAATATGCACATATTCTACTTTCCCATTTTACCTTCCAAATTAGCACTGACTATTAGGCAGCATTTAACATTTGTCATGCTTATCTTCACAGCTGCAGTGGCTCTAAAGGTGACTAAGAATGGCAGAAGAGTTTTTTTTGTAAAGAGTAGAAAATAAAGGAAAATAGGATTGATTCTCCTTTGCTTGTTGAGTGGTTGGAGGTAGATAAGCGGATTTGTAGTGAGGTCATCAGTCACAATTGGATGGTAATTTGAAAATGGATTAGTTTAGAAGTAGCAATTTCTGCTCCATGGGTTTCAGTGAAAAAGTCTGCCTAATTCTGTAAGAGACCTCATAAACTGGCAGAGATCAATGCCTACCTAATGTGCCATTATGCACTGGGCACACTTCAGTGATTACAGCACAGCTGTGGCTGGGTTTTGCTTGATATTCTTTAGCACTTGCACCACAGGTGCTCCACACGATTATTTTGCCCAAAGGAATAAACTCTTTAGGGAATTAAAGTGGACAAGAGAGGCTTTTCTTCCTAAGAAGCTTTTCACTTTTAAACTGAAGAATGAACAGTGTCAGATGTCAGTAATGTCAGCACAGTATCGAATAATGACTAAACAACTTATGAGAAGGAAATCATCCTCTATTATATGTGTGCATGACACTTCCTTATGTTTAAAATTGTATTGCATAAGACTACCTGACGGTGTGGCTTGAAAGAACTTGGTAGTACAAATTCCAAGTTGGAAATGTTTACTGTTATAAAGATTATAGTTTCATAAATAGGTGGACATTTTGAGTTATTTTACCTGCCTTTAATATTTTATCCTTGTTCCTACCCATAATATTTGCAAGCAACAATGAAGAAATCTATGGAACGTAAGAATCTCAGGATTATTAGCAAAGGATCTCATATTCAAATTTTGTTATAAGTTCATTTGACTGAATTCCTTTTCATTCTTCATTGCCAGCTAGTTTACATGGCCTATAAAAAAAGCTAAACAAATGTAAGAGCATTATCACATATTTAAGTTGTTTAGCTTTTCTTACACGCCGTGTAAAACTACCTGGCAATGAAGAATGAAAGGAATTCAGTCAAATGGACTTATAACAAAATTTGAATATGAGATCCTTTGCTAATAATGCTTAGATTCTTACGCTCTATAGATTTCTTCATTGTTGCCTGCAAATATTATGGGTAGGAACAATGGATAAAATATTAAAGGCAGGTAAAATAACTCAAAATGTCCATCTATTTAGTATAAATGAATAAATTCTGCTTTATACTTTAAACAAAGGAGTATCAATAATATTACTTATATGAAACTTTCTATTTTATATTGCTTTAAATTTGATATAACATGTAATGAAATGGTATGAACAGAATTCCAGGGTAATGCATCACACAGAAAGAAATTTACTGAGAATAAATTGTGATTAATTTCTTGGCACTTGTCGGAATAATATCTGGTATATGTGCTGAACCCTTTCATGTCCTTTTTTCTTCTTCTTTTATATAAGGTAGTTGATGTGTTTATAGTTAATAGCCAAATTTATCAACAACATCAGATTTCATTCTACTGACTGAACTGTTCTAGGGAAAAGAAATAAAATTTGATTAACCAAACAATAACCATTAAGATTTTAGGGGCAAACAAAAGCGTTTCTCATCCAAATTATTACTCAGTCTACTCATGGAAAATCCTTTCAGAAAAGAACATTCATCTAATCCACAGTTAAATATTAATCTCTAAATTAAGTATTCCTCAAAGAGGGAACATACTACCTTGAAATAGTTTACTTCATATAACAGGAAAGGTGACAGTCTATTTAATAGTTTCAAGGAATTATGTTCAAACTTTAAGTGGATAATTAATTTTGAAAAAGGAATTCAGAAGAGAACTGTTGCTGTGGTTAAGGGACTCACCATGCCATTTGGAAAACAAAATAAAACAAAACAAAACTCATTGGGAAAATGGGTGAAAACAGGCATTTTGAAGGCTATCTTGTGAAAGGAAGATAAAGCTTCAGCTGTGTGAATCCACCAAGGAGTACTTAGAACACTTCATGGCTCTTTAGACATAAAAGATAAATAGAAAGAATAAAAATTCAGCTTATAGAGAAATCTGAAAGCTATAATGAGTGGAATGAGCTATACTGAAATTATTTACAAAAGGTAATCCTCCACCAAGGGTACTGAGTTCAGAGACAAACGCTTTGGGTTCTAAATTAGCCATGGATACAAGCATATTCTTTAATATTTTGTGACATTATTAATTCATAAAATAAATGGGTTAACCCTATCTTAAATTAATAGAGGTTATCTCATAGGTGCCACTTATTTAGTTGACCTAAATTTAGGATTAATATATACACACTACTATATATAAAATGGGCTTCCAAGGTGGTTCTAGTGGTAAAGAACCCACTTGCCAAGGCAGGAGATGCAGGAGACATGGGTTCAATCCCTCGTTTGGGAAGACCCTCTGGAGGAGGCATAGCAACCCTCCATGGCAACTCCAGTATTCTTGTCTGGAGAATCCCATGGAGAGAGGAGCCTGGTGGGCTACAGTCCATAGGGTTGCAAAGAGTCGGACACTACTGAGTGACTTAGCACACACATATATAAAACAGATAACAAGAGCATCCTCTATAGCAGAGGGAGTTATACTTAATATTTTGAAATGAACTTTAAAGAAGAGAATCTAAAAAAGAATATTTATATAATCTGTTCACTTCGTTGTACACCTGGGGCTCACACAACATTGTAAATCAACTATACTTCAAAAATTAATAATTTTTGAGTAAAATTTATCTGAAATTTATCTAAAGTTTATCAATGAATAGATAGATAAATAAATACTTTGTGTATTACATTTTTGAAATGATCAAGATGGAACCACCCATTGCCTGAAGTATAGGAAAATGAGACTCCACATTGTGTTTATCTATGGAGGGAGTGATGATTCTAAAAGACAAATATTGGAATATAGAAAGTAAATTTTTCTTTCCTTCCCATTTTTCTAAAACCAGCATTGATTCTTTTTATTGTTTTTGTATGTTATGAGTTTAATAAAATTAATCTACATTTGTTAAATACTCACTCTCACCATCCTATCATAACTTTCTATGCAAGGCAGACTGCAGAGGCACATGCTAAGCCCGCAGATATTGTGGCAAACCTTTAACATCTAAAATCGCTAAAAAGCATTCGAAGTGTCTTGGTGTAACTGCTTTACACGATGGCACACTGGACCAAATATAGAAGTACAAGTTTTCCAAACTTGCCTCCATTTAATACACATAATGATAAATATGAAAATCACTGGTTTGGCATACTTTTCAAGGTAAAGAAATACATAGAGAAGGATTAAAATAAACGCATTGAAGAAATTGTTGCAGAAATTTAGCAAAGAAGTTAAAGGTTTGCATTATTTGAGACTACAGTAAGTAGGAGCCTCTGTCAGAATGGTAACTAACAGTTCCTCATAGTTCATTCTTAGCAAACTGATTCAAGTAGACTTCTCAACAACATTTTATAGTTATTGAAAAATGGGAAAGAAATAAAGTGGAATAGCACCTTAAAAGAGAGCAAATACTATTACTACTAATAGCAACAGATACAGCAGGCTATGGGTTTTCAGAAATAGGTTGGGGGACTACAATGAAGAACAGAAAGGAATCAGACCTGGTAGAAGAGGAACACTTTTCCCATGATATTTTTGGCAGAATGAATCTAAAAATACATCTTCTGAGTAGAGTTTGGATTAAGAGAATGGTAAAAGAAAAAGGGAGATGATGATACATTGGAAAACCAAAAGTAGATGATCCTTTTCAGCTTTCAAAATGCTAGGTTTTAGATGGTTTGGCAAGAAAAAATAAAAGAATATAGCAAGTTTATTCATAACAAAGTAAGATAATGCAAACTTTATTGAGTTTTTCTATTCATTGAGAGATGAAAATAAGTTAACTCTGGTATAACCTAGACAGAGCAAAGCTAGGATGGTGCTGGTATGTAGTCAGGGAGAGTCATTTTTTAATTGAATTATCCCACTAATTTCAATAGATCCTAAATTAAATACTTAGGGAACTTCTTTGCTCTATGTTTGTGTGTCTTAGAGAAAATACATGTGTTTTCTAAAAATTGTTTAAGTATAGATACAATATGTAAATTATTTACTTTAAATATTAAATATGAATTATTGATAATATACTGCTACTGCTACTGCTAAGTCACTTCAGTCGTGTCCGACTCTGTGCGACCCCATAGACAGCAGCCCACCAGGCTCTGCTGACCCTGGAATTCTCCAGGCAAGAACGCTGGAGTGGGTTGCCATTTCCTTCTCCAATGCATGAACGTGAAAAGTGAAAGTGAAGTCGTTCAGTCGTGTCCAACTCTTTGCGACCCCATGGACTGCAGCCTACCAGGTTCCTCCATCCATGGGATTTTCCAGGCAAGAGTACTGGAGTGGGTTGCCAGTGCCTTCTCCTATTGATAATATGAATTGCATCAAACATTAGGATCCTTGGGAATACATTATTATCACCTTCTTAAGTGGTGCAAATGTAAATCCTTGTATTTAGAAAATTGAAACATGTAAAACATAGTCAAGATCCTAAAACAACAGAGCATAGCATTAACAAATCAGTCTTTGGCACAGAGAGAGGGTAGAAGTAGGATTCACAATTTGCCTACTTTTTGGTGCTGGGCTGTTTCTTTGAATTCTGTCTGTGATTTTTATTAACTTTTTTTCAAATTCTCTAAGACTTGTTTGTATAGAATGGGAAGAAACCATAGTTCCTACATCTTAGAACTATTCTGAGGAAATGAAGTAGTGACAGGTTCCCCCCCCCAAGAAATGTTAGCTATCGTTCAGTCAGTTCAGTTCAGTTGCTCAGTCGTGTCCGACTCTTTGCGACCCCATGAATCACAGCACACCGGGCCTCCCTGTTCATCACCATCTCCCAGAGTTCACTCAAACTCACGTCCATCGAGTCGGTGATGCCATCCAGCCATCTCGTCCTCTGTCATCCCCTTTTCCTCCTGCCCCCAGCCCTCCCAGCTATCATTATTTAATAATATAACAATCCTGTTAAACTAAGGTAGGAAATGGAGAGCTTTAAATGCTGTTTTCTTTTTCTTTACTAGACAGTCATATTTGTTATTAATTCTTTGGTTAACCAGGGTCTGTTATTTTAGTTAAAACTCTTTCAGTAGTCCTTGAGTAATTTTTTTAAAAGAAAGGTAATAACATACATACATACATCAGAATGAAATTCTAAACTCACTCCTTCCCTTGTCTGCTTTACTTTCTACCTGTTCTACGTTCCTTCACTGTCACTGAATTCAATGAGTCTTCAAGATGTGAATGAAAGAGTTTGAATTGGATTAGTTTCAAACCAAAGCTACCACTGTTGCATTGAGGTTCCTCATATTTATTTCCTTTTTCTTCTCTTGAAGTAAAAAATGCACTGCCTGGGGCAGGAGGTGAACGAAAATGTTTTTAACAAAACTGAACACGTCAAGACTTCAACAGAATTTGAATCATTATAATTTATGCATATTTACTGAGGCCTATTTTTTGGCTAATGTAAACAGCTACTTTTTTTCTTTCCCAATAAGTTGTCTGTTACCAAAGAAAACATTGCTTTATGTGCAGCTTCTTTTCTGAGAACCATCTTCCTAGTTAAAGACAAAATGAACAAAATATTCAATGAAATTCTCAGAAAATAAAAATAATTTAGTTTTTTATGCTAGCCTTTATGTTAGTTAAATATCTGGCATCACTAGCCTTTGTGTCTAATATTTAGTTGAAAAGAAATATAACTTTACTCTTAAATGATTTGGGTTTATTACTTCCTCTTGTCATAATCACATGTTTCAGGAATTTCATCACATGTGTGGATGTTTGTGTGCATGCATATGAACATACATATTTTCTTTCTTAAATACCTTTGTTATATCCATATTGCTTTCATTTCCTGGAAAGACCTTTAGTAGAGCATGATGTCAAAATTCTTTGGATTTCCCTTTTGCTTATTGTCTTCACTGAGGTTGTCAGGCACCTGCTACATTGTCTTCTTATTTAAACTAAAGGAAGTAGACTCATTATAGAAGGGAGTTTGATTTTCTTCTCTGAAACCACCCGGTGGGCGTCAGTAAATAGTATATGTAAGGTGGGAGAAACTTTTAGGATCACCACAATTACAGCACAAATAATAAAATACAATGAAGTTGTGGTTACATTGTCAAACATAAAAGAGTACAAGAGAATAAATAGCAGAATGTGCCCCACCAAGTACACATTGAGACCTGCTGTTTTCCCTGTGGGTACCCACATGGCTTTGATTTTCATCTAATTGCAAGAAAACAAACATTGGCAATAGCTTTACTGGATGGTTGGTGACCCCACTGTGTTAAATAGGACTTGAATTTGAGTGCCTAAAGAAAATCTGTGTATGATATGTTTGTTAGGCTTTTATTCCCAGAAACTTAACAGGCCCGTCAGTCAAAAGAGAAACATCATCAAGAAAACAGGAAGTGTTTTGATAGTGAGATTAAAAAATAAGCACATTCTCTTTCCTCATAACGTTTGCTATTAATAACTATGGAAAGTCATTCCAATCATAGCACACAGTTGGACTTACTAAAGAGGTCCAACCTTCTGTTTGAATTACTCAATACTCTTTATAGGATAGGATACTCAAGTTGAAGGTCAAAAGTTGTTTTTGTTTTTTGGTAAATGTGAGGAAATGAAGCAGATTTTTACATCCTACAGTTGACCATCTACCTAGCCTTATCTCTCTCCCTCTGAAATTTTGTAAGTAAAGTCTAATGATCTTAGGTGGTGATAAATTGTCAACTAGGATAAATTTAGGGCTGCATCTGCTGTTTTATATTTCAATTTCTCATAGTGTCATTTTCACTTACTTCCTGAGTCATAATACTTGAAAGAAAGGAGAATACAAAACTTAGAGAATGATAAGAGAAGCTAGACTTTGACAACAGAAGAGCCAGGCTAAATATTTCCTTAATAGATAGTCCCTTTGCTCTTCCTGCAAGTCAGTGTCAACTGGCTCTTGGAGAAAACGTCTTCTCAGAGACAGGTACCCATAGCATTTACTTTAGAAGAGAGTGTAGGTACTCAATTTCTCGTCAATTTAGACTTTATTATAAAATAGCAATCTGATTTCCTTGTATAATGCAACTATCTAAAATTTTTAAAAGAAAATAAGGCTCATTTTTGCAAGTGGTATTAATCATAACACTCTCAATTAAATATTCTGTATGTACTTCAGCATTAGTTTCCTCTCCTGATCTAAAATAGTGATTTTTTTTTTTACCATATTCAGTCAGTTGTCAAATTTTATATATTCTTCTCTAAAATATTATATTTTTCTATTGTTTTATTTTCACTGATATTGCCTTTCTTTGGACCTTTTTGACCTTTCAGTTAGTAAAGTAGAGCACTAGGAAGGAATTACATATTATTTTGAGTATTTTCTGGAATTTTAAGCCTGAGAATGTGACATTTAAAGTAATAGTTAAAATAGAAAAGTATAAGAGAAAGATGAGCTTAGTTTTGACTAGATTCAGCTTGATACAGTCAATCAGAATTACCAAAAAACACTTTAATGCATGCACATATCTGTATTTGCATGTATCATGGAAAAAGTCTGCATGTGTGTTTTGAAATACTGATTCTAAAATGGTAAAATATGGGTGTTCTGAGAACAAGAATTCAAGGTTTGAAATATTAAATACGTTTTCAAGCCAATACTCATTATAACCAATGATACTTACACACACAAACATACACACACAGTTTTTGAAGATTAACATCCAAGTTAACCTAGTAAATAATTTACATAATTTTGCTGTTATTTATATAATTTTACTCCCATTTCCAAAATGTATTTCATTGTGATATTAATAGTTTCTTTTTCATTTTTTAAGAGAGAGAACACAACTTGTACTATATAGAAATATAAACATTTTTCCCTTAGAGAATTCTGATTTACATTATTCAACGAGTAGAGAAGTCTGCATAAAGGAATGAGAGAAGAGGTGTCCAAACTTTAAAAACAGTGACAACAGAAAAAAGCAAAAAAAAAAAAAAAAATTCAGTTGGAAATTGAGGGTAAATAAAAGTATTGTAAAGCAGCTTTCAGAGTCCAACAGTAGTTTAAAAATCTGAAATTCCATGGAGCTAATTGAAAGTGGTAGATTTATTCCAGTTGAGGGTGATGGGTTGGTATAGTTATGAACAGGTATCTCCGTGTGTCACCTTTGGTAATGCAAGTTTGGTGCCTCAAGGTCTCAGATGATTTTGGATGTTATGGAAGAAATCATTTAAAATGGATAATCAATACAGTCCATTTCAGCCTAACTTCTGGATGGCAGACAAATGGCTACCTTCTTTGTGCTCTTAAACATACATAAAGATATGAAAGATGAAGAAAATACCTCAGTACTATCAAAAAGCATTATAATAATAACTGAATATATTGAATTCTTACTGTTTCAACCCAGCATAGTCATATATAATGATTCAGTTTATCTTGGCAAATAGGTTTGCATAGCTAGTGGACAAGAGTCAGATTTGAACCTAGTGAATGTGGTGACAAAGTCTGTTCTTTTATACATAACTTAATATTGTTTAATTTCAAAACCTGTAAAAAAATGATAATGATTTTAAGTTGCAACAAGGTGAGAATAATATTTGAATGAGAGAAACCCAATCTTCTGTTAATGACCTAAATTGTTTCCCCTTTTTACTTGGAGAAAGAAGTAGGTCATCCCTCTCTAATCCTATCTAAGTATAGTGTAACTATACAGTGAAATAATTATATAGTGAAAGTGAAAATTATATTAAATATAAACATATATATTAATATAGTATATACATGTATAATACAACATAATTATAAATAATATATTATTACTATATAAAATATATAGAAATTATTACATAGTGAAAGTGAAAATCAGTCATGTCTGACTCTTTGCGGCCCCCTGGACTATACAGTCCATGGAATTCTCCAGGCCAGAATACTGGAGTGGGCAGCTGTTCCCTGCTCCAGGGGATCTTCCCAAACCAGGGATTGAACCCAGGTCTCCCACATTGCAGGTGGATTCTTTAACATCTGAGCCACCAGGGAAGCCCATAGTTTGTCAATGCACTAACTTCAGATATGGGCTAACTGCCACCCAGCTGCCATGTGAAGCCCTGAGAATCATGCTGGATCATGTTCAGAAGTCTGCCCTGGTGCCCTGTTTTCAAGTGGTCACCCTAGGAGCACCACAGACTTCTTCTATGGATTATTGCTATACCAATCTTACCCTCCTCAGTCCAACTCTTACAGTAGTGGAGAAGTAAGGAGGCAAAGAGAATATAATCCTTATATCAAAATTGAGTTTTCCAAGAAAGAAAGCTTTGATCTCAACAATTAGAGAAAATGCTGCTGCTGCTGCTGCTGCTAAGTCGCTTCAGTCGTGTCCGACTCTGTGCGACCCCATAGATGGCAGCCCACTAGGCTCCTGGTCCCTGGGATTCTCCAGGCAAGAACACTGGAATGGTTGCCATTTCTTTCTCCAAGATTGGTATAGCAATAATCCATAGAAGAGAAAATGCTAGTGGTGTCTAAAATGCTTTTGAAAAATTTAAGAGCAATCACTGGGAAATTTTAAGCATGATATACATCCTCTTTAATAGCAGTGAATTTAAAATCAAATTGCATGTGGTCCATGTAGCCAAAATCTAGGAGATGTCAAGGACACATGAGATTAAAAAAAAAAAAAAAAGAAAGAAAGAAGAAGTACATTCGTTATAGCAGTAAATTAGGAAAATTTAGAAAATTCTGTCTTAAAAGATACATTCTCTCATTTAAGGGGAAAACCAACTTTCAATGATGTACTATTTGAAAGATTGAATGCCTAAAATTTGGTATCATGAAGATTTCTTAAATTTTAACAAAAAACAATGAAAATCCAAACACTGGGTGAAAGTCTATCAGGTCATTAAAATGAGAAGAAAAGTGATATTGCAATTTTAATATTTCTATATAGGCATTTCAACAAAAAAGATTAAATGGGACAAAGAGTTACACTGATTAGAAAATACATGATTCATAAAATAGACATAATGTAGCTTTAGCTCTGCCAAGCATTGCAGTGATACAGTCAGTTCAATGGCTCAGTCACGTCCTACTCTTTGCAACTCCATGGACTGCAGCACGCCAGGCTTCCCTGTCCATCACCAACTCCGGAAGCTTGCTCAAACTCATGTCCATCAAGTTGGTGATAGCCATCCAACAGTCTCATCCTCTGCCATCCCCTTCTCCTGCCTTCAATCTTTCCCAGCATCAGGGACATTTCCAATGATTCTGTTCTTTGCATCAGGTGGCCAAAGTATTGGAATTTCAGCTTTAGCATCAGTCCTTCCAATGAATATTAAGAACTCATTTCCTTTAGGATTCACTGGTTTGATCTCCTTGCAGTCCAAGGGACTTGGACTTTTTTCCAAAACCACAGTTCAAAAGCATCAATTCTTCAGTGCTCAGCTTTCTTTATAGTCCAACTCTAACATCCATACATGACTACTGGAAAAACCATGGCTTTGACTAGACAGACATTTGTTGGCAGAGTAACGTCTCTGCTTTGTAATATGCTGTCTAGATTGTTCATAGCTTTTCTTCTAAGGAGCCAGCATTTTTAATTTCATGGCTGCAGTCACAATCTGCAGTGATTTTGGAGCCCCAAAAAATAAAGTCTGCCACTGTTTCCCCATCTATTTGCCATGAAGTGATGGGACCGGATGCCATGATCTTAGTTTTCTGAATGTTGAGGTTTAATCCAACTTTTTCACTCTCCTCTTTCACTTTCATCAGGAGGCTCTTTAGTTCTTCTTCACTTTCTGCCATAAGGGTGGTGTCATCTGCGTATCTGAGGTTACTGATATTTCTCCTGACAGTCTTGATTTCCGCTTGTGCTTCATCCAGCCTGGCATTTCCCATATACTCTGCATATAAGTTAAATAAGCAGGGTGACAATATACAGCCTTGAAGTACTCCTTTCCCAATTTGGAACCAGTTGATTCATGTTCAGTTCTAACTGTTGCTTATGACCTGCATACCAAATTCTCAGGAGGCAGGTAAGGTGGGCCAGAAGTAGATGTTTTTCTGGAACTCTCTTGCTTTTTCTATGATCCAAATTTTTAAGATCTTAATTTTTTAGAGAATTTTAGATTCATAAAAAATTTACTATAAGGTACAGAGATTTCCCATGTACCCACTACTCTTATATATGCATATCCTTTCCCATTATCAACATTCCCCCACCAGAATGGAACATTTGTTACAATTGATGAACCTGTATTGACACAACATAATTACCCAGAGTCCATCATTTACTCATAGGGTTCTTGACCTTAGTGTTTTATCTAAACGGTCATTACCGTAATCAAGAAAATCATCCTGATTCTCTCCTATGTTAGTTTTTAAGGAGTTTCACATTGCATCTCTAATCCATTTTGAGTTAATTTTTATGAAGGGTACAATATTCATGTCTAGATTCAGTTTTTCTTTGTATGGGGATGTTCAGTTCAATTGTTCTAGTACCATTTCTTTAAAAAACTACCTTTTCTCCATTTCATTGCTTTTCACCATTTATCAAAAAGCAGTTGACTATATCTATGAAGTGGGATTCTATTTCTGGGCTTTTTATTCTGACCATTGTTCTATTTGTCTTTTTTCCATCAATAGCACTCTGTTCTGATTACTGTATCTTTGAGATTGTAATCTTGAAGTCAGATGGTATCAGACCTCCAATTTTGTGATTACCCTTCAATATTATATTGGCTGAGCTTCCCTGGTGGCTCAATCATTAAGAATCTGCCTGGCAATGTAGGAAACGTGGGTTCAGTCCTTAGATCAGGAAGACATCCTGGAGAAGGAAATGGCAACCATCTCCACTATTTTTGCCTGGAGAATGCTATGGACAGAGGATCCTGGCTGGCTATAGTCCATGGGGTGGCAAAGAATCAGACATAACTTAGTGACTAAACAATGATAACAACATTGCATTGGCTATTGTGCATCTCTATATAAACTGTAGAACCACTTTGTCACTATCAGTAAAATAACTTGCTGGGACTTTGACTAAGATTGCATTGACTCTACAGATCAACTGATATCTTGACAATATTGAGTCTGTGCTGCGCTGTGCTCAGATACTCATTCATGTTTGCCTCTCTGCGACCCCATGTACTGTAGTCCACCAGGTTCCTCTGTCCATGCGATTCTCCAAGCAAGAATACCGGAGTGGGTGGTCATTTCTATTCCAGGGGATCTTTCCCAAAGTGAAGTCGCTCAGTTGTGTCCAACTCTTTGCGACCCCATGGACTGTAGCCTACCAGGCTCCTCCATCCATGGGATTCTCCAGGCAAGAGTACAGGAGTGGGTTGCCATTTCCTTCTCCAGGGGATCTTCCCGACCCAGGGATCGAACCCGGGTCTCCCGCATTCCAGGCAGACGCTTTAACTGCTGAGCCACCAGGGAAGCCCCTATGGCTTTCCCAATCCAGGGATCAAAGCTGAATGTCCTGTCTCCTGTATTGGCAGATGGATTTTTTATCACTAGCACCACCTGTGAAGCACCAAATTTGAGTCTGCCTAGCTATAAACACAGACTGTTTCTCCATTTATTTATTTTTTATTTTGTTCACCAGAGTTTTGTAGCTTTCCTCATATAGCTCTTATGCATATTTTGTTACTTATATCTAAGTACTTTATTTTTGTGATGCTAATATGAATGGCATTGCATTTAATTTCAAATTCCACATGATCACTGCTATAAAAGAAAGCAACTGACTTGTGTATTTTAACATTGTATTCTGCAACATTGCTGCAATCAGTTTCAGTAGGCTTTTTTTTTTTTTTTCTGTTTTTCCTTTTGATTTTTTTTTTTTTTTTTTTTTTACATGTGCTCAGTTGTTCGTTTGTGTCTGACTCTTTGTGGCCCCATGGACTGTAGCCCACTGGGTTCCTCTATCCATGGGATTCTCTAGGCAACTGGAGTGGGTTGCATTCCCCTCCTCCATGGGATCTTCCCAACCTGGAATCAAACCTGCGTCTCGTGTATTCCTGCCCTGGTAGGCAGATTCTTTATCACTAGCACTACCTAGGAAACCCAAATTTTTTGCATAGACAAGGTTTTGAGTTTTTCACTATTAACCATAAAGTTAGATTTTACTGGAGATATTATCAAGTTTAAGAAGATCTTCTCTATTCCTAATTTACTAAGTCTTTCTTATCATGAATATTGGATTTTTGTCAGATGTTTTTTCTGCTTATGTTGACATGATTATGTTATTTTTTATTCTTTAGTCTGTTGATATGATTGATTACATTACTTGATTTTCAAATGTTGATGCAGCCTTGCATACCTGGGATAAATCTCACTTGACTGTGGTATATAATTCAGTTTATACATTATTGGATTTGGTTTTCTAATACTTTGTTCAGGAATTTCACATCTGCTTTTATGAGAGCTATTGGTCTGTAGTTTTTATTTCTTCTAATGTCTTTGGTTGCATTATTAGGGAAATGTTGACCTCATAGAATGACTTAAGAAATATTTCCCTGGCTTTTATCCATTGAAAGAGATTATAGAGAATCAGCATAATTCTCTTTTAACTGTTTAGGAGAATTCATAATTGAATCCATCTTGGTCTGGTGCTTTCTATTTTGGAAGATTTAAATTTCTTTAATATGAACCTATTCATATTGTCCGTTTCTTCTCATCTAGATTACAAAACTTGTGGGCACAGAGTTTTTCAAATAGTATTCTTTTATTATTATTTTTAGTATCCATAGGATCTACAAAATGGATTGAAATTTAACTTATTAGTCATGACTGTGCAATGACTTTTAGACAGAAATCAGATTGAGGGAAGAAAAAAAGAGAATTAAAAAGGCTTTGTTTTTGCTGATTGTTTTTTAAGGCTTCATTGTCATTTCCTAAGAGTCATTGATTTTGGAACAATAGAAGGATTTTTTTTTTGTCTCATCCCCTCATTTATACTAAAAAGATCGAGAGGGAAATGGGACTCCTTGTTAAAGCAGTACATTTAGATAAATGTAAAGTTACACATTTTACTCAGAACATGTAAGTGATTTAATGTCTTACCCACCAAATGTTATTTTATATCTTGTTACTGAAAAGAAAATAAGATGACTAAGACTTACCTAGTTAGATTTCATATTTATTGAGGGACTTCTATAAATCAGGTACTGTTTAATAAATTGAATCTTTCAATCTTTTCAACAAAAACATGCAATAGTAATTAAAAATCCACTTTACTAATGTGGAGACTCATTTAGGATGACTTAATGAATTGCTTAAAGTCAAATAAGATCATCAAGTATGGCTCAAATTTTGCTGAATTGATTCTAAATCTGCTGAGCTTGATAGTACATTACTGAATAAGATGTTTGTAAAAACAGAAAGAGGGCTATAGTGAACCATGCCAAATGGCAATCAAATTAAAATAATCATTGATTTCAAATGAAATTCAATTGTGGAAGTGATTGATGTTTATTTTACCATCTTATTTGTGAAATAATTAGTCTACTCAAAAACTGCTTTAGATAGCACCTACTACGTGCTGGACATCATACTTTTAGTGGACAATTAAATAGTGATTAAATCATACCATCAAAGTCTTGACAACACATATGTGGAAATATGAGTCAAATCTATATTAAGCATATATAAGGAATGCTTTTTTTGTGAAATATATAAAAAATGCTATAGAAGTACAGATTAAGGAGACAGTAAGTACTTTTTAAAAAAGAGAGGGATGTAAGGAATAATATAATTTTTTCTTTTTATGAAATGAGAAGAGCTAATCAGAGATATGTTTAGTGAAACTGGACCCCATCTATCTTTTTGAACACTCCCATTACCTACTAATGTTATGTGATTCAGTGTAGACAATAAATACTTATTGAATAAATAAATAAATAAAAGCATAAATATTGAGTGAATATCAATATTCAATCAAATAGCTTTATATAGCTGAAACTTATGGGATGGCAGAAGGCAAATTTGGAAATATTAATTGAGGCACATAGTGAATATTTTCACTGCCACTTTTCATAATCAGGATGTTTGTTGTTCTGTGATCTCATGCAGCAGCATCCAAAGTAAACATAATGTGAGCCACGACAATAATTCTAAATTTTCTGGTAGTCACATTAAAAGTTATTATTGCATTCATACTCTGTATTAACTGAAATTTATATATCATAAGGATCCATATTATTCTGACATATCATCAGTGTTAAAATTATTAATGAACTATTTTATATTCTTTTTTGTACTTTTTTGAAATTTGATAAGTATTTTACATTTACAGTAAGTCTCAGCTTGGATTAACCACATATTAACTGCTCAGTAGCCACATGTGGCAGTGGTTAGTGTACTAAGCGGAACAGGTCTAGGGTTTTTGCTACTTATAGTATGGTCCTTAGATGAGCAACACTTAAAAAGTTGATAGAAATGCAGATTCCTGGGCTGCTGTATAGACCAACTAAATTAGAATGTGAATTTTTCTCAAGAACTTCAGAGAGTTTTATGTGCATCAGAATTGGAAAAACACTAGTCTAGATAACCAGCTCTAAAGTTAAGTGTGTACATCCCAAGGAGTATAGCAGATACATGCTATTGGAGTTTAGAAAGTTTAGATCTAGTAGATTTATTATTTATATTAATGTTGTTTTAAAAGTCCAAATTAAGCTTCACATATATATATAATATTGTATTCAAACTGATAACTTTATTTTATCCAAATGTCAGATGACATTGTTTCTTACCATTAATGTCTGGTAAACTGAGCTAGTAAACTGAGTAATCCCTGGTGGCTCAGAGGATAAAGTGTCTGCCTGCAATGCAGGAGACCTGGGTTCAATCCCTGGGTTGGGAAAATCCCCTGGAGAAGGAAATAGCAACCTACTCCAGTACTCTTGCCTGGAGAATCCCATGGACAGAGGAGCCTGGCAGGCTAAAGTTCACGGGGTCGCAAAGAGTCAGACACGACTGAGCGACGTCACTTCATTTCACTTCACTTCACTACAAACTGAGCTAAGAGTTGAAGTTAAACCAAGGGAACAGCTATTGTGTCTGTCATCTTTACTTTTAAATGGATTTGTAAATTTTATTGTCAATTATGTTTCTAGATATTAAACTAATGAAGTGGAAACTGTAAAATATTTTTGTAAATACATTTTTGCAAATATAAGGAAACAAAACAGAAAAGTGGCAGAACTAACTGTTCTCATTCTCAGAGAAAGTCTTCTTTAGTCTCAATTATAAGTAGAAAAAAAATGACGATGATATAAACAGACTCACTAAGCAATGAGATGAAACCTCTAAAGTTATCAAAATATCTACTTGGAATATAGATTAAAACCCCTACATTTAGTGGTGAACTTAGCCCCCAGTGTATATTGTACTTTGTGATATTACCTGGTGGTAGTAAGAAGCCATAATAATTAGTAAGACATTTGAAAAATGCCTTTAGTTTAATCTTTGTTAGGCATGTTCTATATCCAGCTTTGCCTAGGAGGGTTCCAATTCACAATAGTTGTCTCAATATAATTATAAGTAGTGCTATCTTTTGATCTCAAAAGAGGTTCTGTTTGGAAACAAAGGCATTTGGTCACCCTGTTTATTGCAGGCACTTAAAATTTGTCTTTGAGTGTCTTATAAAGTATGCAATGTGTAAATATAGTACATAATACATGTACACAATTTTAGGATGACTGATCGTATATCCTGGTAGAAATCTGTTTGTTCATTTTTGTTACATTGACGATCACAGAGTGAAGACCTGACTTGCAAGAAGCTGGACTGTTTCCCAGGTTCACTCCTAACCCCCATGCTTAATTGTTCTCGGCAGCCCCTTTCAGGCCAGATATATGTGTTCCCACTCACACTGATGCAAAGTGACAGTTTAAGCAGAATTGTGTATTTTTCTCTCCTCTCTTTCTTCTAGCTCCTCCCTAATTGTAGAAAGAGAGAGAAATAATTATTAGGCATTTCAGAGGTCTTTCCTGCATAGCCAGTTGTTTAATGACCCAAGAAAAGGCAGAGTCAACAGGAGACAGCAGCTTAAGCAAGTTGGGTGATGCCCTGTGAAGCTTTGAAGACACATTTGCAGACTGTAAAGGGAATCCATCATCC
The DNA here is from genome assembly GCF_027580195.1 of Bos mutus. Lineage (NCBI taxonomy): Eukaryota > Metazoa > Chordata > Mammalia > Artiodactyla > Bovidae > Bos > Bos mutus. The sequence continues at coordinate 82,842,429 of NC_091620.1, read as the reverse complement.
ACACATAGTTCACATGGGATAAGTTAAAAATCTGGGATAAGATTTAAAAAATAACTTGGATATGGAAAATTTTATATTTAAGCAGAAAAAGTAAAAGATAAAATTTAAATGGTTAAAAATGGATCGTGTCTAAATAAATGGATGTTTATATAATCTGTGGGCTTCCCAACTGGCTCACTGGTAAAGAATTTGTCTGCCGATGCAGGAACTGCAAGAGACATGGTTCTATTCCTGGGTTGGGAAGATCTCCTAGAGGAGGAAATGGCAACCCATTCCAGTATTCTTGGTTGTGAATTTCCATGGACAGAGGAGCCTGGTGTGCTATGGTCCACAGGGTCCCAACAAGTTGGCCACCACTGAGCATGCAAGCTACTATATAATCTCTGAAAATCTTTTGGTGCTCTATGAGTATATATTAAGAAAATAAGACTTATGTATCTGTAGTGTTCCATTATACGTTAATATATTATTGTTTTTTATATAAGCTAAAATGAATGAGATGATTTTGGAAAATGAGAGATACTATTTGAGTGGCCCATAGAATAAAACCAGCAAGGCATTTGGGGAGAGGTCAACTGAACCAGCAATTAAATGAGTGAAATGTTCACAAATTGTGGAAATCAAAGAAACATAAAGTTACTTGTTAAACATGACTCTTCATAATGAAGAAATTGGAGCAAGACACAAAGCCTAACAAAGCACAGGAGAAATTTGGCAGGGAATGCCATCAAACCCTTAAATTATAGGTAAGTGTGTTCTGCTATAGCAGACCCACGCTCTTCCCAGGTGGCGTTAGTGGTAAAGAACCCTCCTGCCAATGCAGGAGGTGTAAGAGACATGGGTTTGATCCCTGGGCTGGAAAGATCCCCTGGAGGAAGGCATGGCAACGTACTCCAGTATTCTTGCTTGGAGAATCCCATGGATAGAGGAGCCTGGCAGGCTACAGTTCATTGGATCACACAGAGCTGGACATGACTCAAGCAACTTAGCACATATTCTACTTAGAGAATATCCAATCATATACAACTGCTTTCTAGCATTTCTGGCACTACAACAGATTTTGGTATTTTTCACATAATGAAGGTTTAGATGGGGCAACTTTTCTCAAGTGTGTTCCTTGGAGCACTAGTTTTTCTAATGTGCCTTAAGGAAATGGTACAATATTTAAGTAAATGTAGGAAAACTTTCACACTCTATTACTGTCACATTGCACATTCACGTACTTAATAGTGTTAGAGTTAATAGTCTTAACGGTCTTGCAGGGGCTAAATTAGTTGTTCAACTTTGTTCATTCCACATTACCTATGCATCTTAAATTTCAGAAACTAGTGTCCTACAGAAAACATTTTTGGAATTTCTGGGCTGGAGGAATGTTGCTGGTGTACTACTATTACTAGCATGCTGTTGACCTTGATATGGATATCTAAGTTTTAAAACAATCAAATATAGTATTAGAAAAGCATTTCAAAATATTTTAGTTGAATTTACTTTTCTATTGCTCAGTTATTTGAGATTTCTTGTGTGTCTGAAATCGCAGTGCTATTTCACTGCTTTATTAATGTATCAGTAAAGACCCAGTTAATAGGGAACCTGACAAATAATATTAAACTATTCTCAAATGTGAAATGTGATTTTATAAATGTTAGGGTTTGTGTGTGTGTGTGTATATATATATATGTGTGTATATATATATATATGTATATATATGAATCTAGTGAAAAATATAGGTATGCATGCATGTGTGTATCTAATTATTTGTTTTAACCAAACTTCATATTTCTGAAATGAGGTAGACATACCCGCAGAGGTACAATGTAGAAAATCATCATTGTTGCTGTTTGGATGATATAACATACTATTAGAAAATTATTGTATTTAAACTTCAGCTCATGTTATATATTTCTTAGGTGAAAAAGAATCTGAGCTAGAAAAACAGAAAATTCCCTAAAGAATTTATTGTTGGTACCTAGAGACCAAATAGTATGTTTTCCAGATGCTCAAGAGATAATGGTGTAACCTGACCAGCCTATACAATGGTTACCTTGGTGGAAGTGTGGGGAAATATCTTTCAGCACTGGACTTTGTAGTCTAATCTCATTTATAATTAATATACATGATTCAGCTTAAAGAATAATGCCAATATTATTAGGGAAAATTGTGATATTTTAAAATGTCCCAAGATGTCATTACCAATATAGACTTATTTTTGTTGCCTAGTTCATCAGACCCAAGTTCTTTTAGCCAAAATTATTTAATATATTTGAACTGAGAAACAAATATATTTATTTCAAAACTGCTATTTTTCAGCTGAATCTAGTATTAATCAATGATTGTAACAAATATAAATGACCCATTACCTGATAATAAACAGTTAAAAATAATTGAATTAACAAATTAGTAGTGAGACAAGCTCCTAGAAACATAATGTTCTTAATTGTCACCAAAAAAAAATTCCAAATTTTATAAAAATCTGCAACAGGTGCATGTGAAGTTACTTCTCATTTTCATTCTTTTCACAGGTTCTGTATTTTCTATGATTTTAAGGCTTGTTCTATAATTAATTGTAATGGTCCTATTGATATAAATTATGCTATTACTTTTTGTAATGGTCCTATTGATATAAATTATGCTATTACTTTTTTACCAATCTAATAGAATGTTTTGTTTTAGTTTTCTTGTTCATTCCTTCCATCAAGTATTCAAACGTGACAGCCAAGGTGCTAGACACTCTGGATGTATCTATAGCAGGACAGACATGGTACATATCTTAAATAAGCTTATAAACTGGTGAGAAAGACAATGACAAGTAAACAGGCTAAGTAATTGCATTTAGTAATTGAAAGGAGTGCAGTGAGGTATGACATGTTATCTTGCATCAAGGACAAAGGTTGAATTATGAGGAGCATGTTATGATAATTATATTTGCATTTTGGTAGTGTGTTTTTCTGAATTTCTGAGGATGATTTTCTGACTGAATTTCAGTGGGATGCGACCTTTGTAGATCATTGACAGATTTGTGCGGACTCTACCAGGCCCTCCTGTATCTTTCATGGTTAAGGTTAAAGGTGCAGGTCTTGGTTATAAAATAAAGGACAATTGGTAGCTTGTTAAATTTGCTTGTGATTGTTAGTTTCCATTCCATTTCGAAGTTTGTTAGTATCCATTCAAGTATCCATTGGGCTTCCCTGATAGCTCAGTTGGTAAAGGATCCACCTGCAATGCAGGAGACCCTGGTTCGATTCCTGGGTTGGGAAGATCTGCTGGAGAAGGGAAAGGCTACTCACTTGAGTATTCTGGCCTGGAGAATTCTGTGGACTGTATAGTCCATGGGGTTGCAAAGAGTCAGACACAACTGAACGACTTTCACTTCACTTCACTTTTCATTCAAGTATCAGAAATACCTGGACACAAGGAGTTTAATAGTACTCAGAACTAGATAAAATGTTTTTATAAGGCTATTCATCTTATTTTTCCTTTATTCACATTATTGTTTCTGTAAACAATTTAGTGAACATGATTTCCAGAAGTTGCAATTCTGAGTTAAGAGAAGCAATTCTGACTAAAGTTAAAAACTGATGAGCTACTTTTATTTTGTGGGTCCATTATCTCAGTAGTTTATATGGATGTATCTTTGTGTCTTTGAAATTAGTATATTTCATAGAAGGTAACTACAACTAGAGAGAGAAAGAGAAAGAGGAAAAAGGAACTCAGAATTAGGTTAGGAAAAAGATGATATTATTTGCAATATGTGTTTCCTAGAAAAAGTTAGTGATCCTTAAATTTGTCCAATAGGAAATTGCTTCAGAAAGATGAATGAAATTGGGTAATACTTATGACAGATCCCAACATAGTCACCAGGTAAACCAGACAGCTCCAGAGATTTAGAGAAATAATCTACCTGAAAATTTCCATTTTCTAGAGACTGCCCTATTGATAAGACTCATGAAACACAATTTCTGTCTACAAACTGTGTTTCTATTTATTTTAAAGTTTCCTATTAGAAACTGTATTAAAATTTAATATTTGAAACTATTTATTATTCCTCTAAAAACTAACACAATCCTAATATATTCCTGAGAGTTACCAAACAAGAAACCAAGACAAACCAGTAAAAGATGAATGTGTATAAGAATAGAAAAAAAGAAAGCCTTTGGCACAATGCCAATAAACGTCAAACTAGATCCTAAAGAATAGTCAGAGCTATTCAGACTTGCTGGGAGTAAACAGGGGAAGGAGATTTATTTCTCAATTTTCTCATCTTCCCTTAGCTCATCCCCTTCACTTGTAGCCTTTCTCATAGCAGGTCAAATAAAAGACGCTGCAGAGGGCTTCCCAAGTAACACAGTGGTAAAGAAGTCACTTGCCAATGCAGGAGAAATAGGAGATGCAGGATTGATCCCTGGGTCGGGAAGTTCCCCTGAAATAGGAAATGGCAACCCACTCCAGTGTTCTTGCCAGAAAATCCCATGGACAGAAGAGCCTGGTGCGCTACAGTCTATGGGGTTGCAGAGTCAGACACAGTTGAGCGCACATACACACAAATACTGCAGAGATTCTGCAAAGCACATAGGTGTTTGCATTGAGCACAAAGACATTTAAGTCTTTATTTTCCACCGTGCCAAGAGCAAATTTTTAAAAGAAAATAATTTACAAAGGTTTCTCTACCTGGTTCCCAGAGTTAAGCCCACCCAGGCTGACGAGTAAAATAAGACTTAGTGCCATCTCAATTCTCATGGTCAGTCAGACAAGCAGGTAAATCACTTGAGATTTCAAGCTTAATCCTTTGAAAATTGATCCCACCTCAGGGGATACCGAATCATATTCTCCATCTAAATGTTTCTGCTGTAAACCACACTTGCTCAACAGGTTTTGTAGGGGAGAAAAATGCTTTTGTTTTTGAACAATATGACTTCATTATAAAGAAAATGCTTTATTCTTATTTTCAGAAATTAAATTATGCATTTTAAGTTCATTTTTATTATAAAATGATTACTATAATGTGTTTATATACTCATAAATAAAAACATGCATATATCTGAAACACCAAATTAAATATCTTAGCCGAAATTAATTTCAGCCATGGAGTTGAAGAGCAATGAAATAGCAGAGACCAAGTGTTTTTTAAGAAAGTAAAATGCTACATGAATAGTTGCTTGTGCAAACCTCAATTAATAATAACAATATAATGCTTATCTCCTTAACATTATTTTAGACTAACATAGAATGTGTTACAGAGGAAAAATGCTTGACTTGTGAGATAGGTGACCCCGATTTTAATCTGTGCTCTGTCATCAATTAGCTGTTTTATTTTATATAATTCCCTTAACCTCTCTTGGTTAAATTCAATTATCCTTAAAATTGGAGAATCTGACTGTATTATCTCCTAAGTCCCTGGAAGCTCTAAAATCTCTATGATGCTAAAAGGCCAATATAATATAATTTGCACTTTCATCAGTCTAGATGCATCTGTCTGGCCCAGTTTTGATCAGAGTTTGTATGAACTAATGACATGCGTATGGTGTCCAAGGATAAACTGCTTCAAAGTTATGTTACACTTGTTAGGGTATCTTAAAATATGCTTTAAAATATATGTACCAAGTAATTAGCATTTTGATTCCAACAATTAAGCCAAATCATATATATTAGAAAGCATCTTCTAGTTCTGTAGGATTATAAGGACTGCTAAACAATCCTCTGTGTGTGTGTGCTTTTTTAAGGCACTTGATAATTTAAGGCTATTAATTTCTTTAGAATGCCAGAGAAAGAAGAAAAATTATCCAGAGTTAGCATAAGGAAGGACAGGAGGGAGGGAGGGAGGAAAAAAGAATGGAAGGAAGCACAGAAGTGGTAGTAAGTGCAAGAAAGTCTTCTACTAGTTGTACAGTGAGGTTTATTTTATTAGCAAGAGGAGTCATTATGAGGATGCTCATTGATCAGCCATATGTGTTAGTAGCAAATTAGAACCATTCGTTTTCCTTGAGTTGGAGCTGCAATTCTCAAGAGGGGTATGGATACACTGATGGGTCATGATTAGCTGGAAGTGAATTTCAAGTAATTTGATATTTGTTAAAGGAGCAAACTTTGCAAATGATTTTCTTTAGAGTAAATCAGAACACATTTAGGTTAAGCCTATAATAATAACCCCTTTGCTTCTATTCTGACATCCTATCTAGAGGAGAGAAAAAGGGTAGAGTAATAGAGGGCTGTAAATTGTTTATAACTCTGATGGTGAATGCCTCTCAAGCTGAGAGAGCCAAGGAAACTTTTTGGATGAAGGTTACACAAACTGAATTTGACTTAGCCTAAAAATTGAGGTAAAATATTGGAAAGGACAGAGTTAGAGGTTTGCCTCAGATTTAATGAAGCAGGCAGTCAGATGCTGAGCCTTTCTTTCTCATTTTCACCTAGGCCCATCTTGGTTTCACTTCTTTGTTAAAGATCATGTATTCCACCAAGTTGGAGGTGTGAGGGCAAACCTTGCAATCAGCCTCATCCTAGCTTAGATTCCAAAGGGAAAGCAGAGTTTTGTGTCTAAGCATACATACAAGCATTCATACTGAGCATGAATACATCCTGAGCACTTAATAGACAGATGGACAAATAAGGTAGAGAGGGATACATATATCTCAGGGGGAAAAAATCTGTTCCACTCAGTTGGGTAATTTAGCAATACTTCTGCCATACAGACAAATCACCATGTCTGTAAAGGAAAGGCCCTGTATCCAGAGGACCACATTACAGTGATACACAGCCTCCCCACTAAAAATAAACAGAGGGGAAGAACAAGATGGTTGAGGAGTAGGTGGATGTGGAGTACATCTGTCTTCATGGATACATCAGGAATACATCTTCAGACACAGAAGTGCATGTTGAAAACCAGCTGAGAGCAAACAGGAGTACCTGACCAGAGGAAAACAATATACAGAAGCACGCAAAACTTGGTAGGATGAAGCAACTAGGGGGGAAACAGGAAAGTTAGTAGGACTGAACCTGCCCTCGGCAGGTGGGGGAACTGAAGCCGGGGTCTGATGCCCACATCGTAGCAATTGTCTGAGTCAGAAGAGAAACATTTAAGGCTGAGAGTGAAACACCTGGTGTGTGGCAGCCTAAATAGAATGAGAATCAGACAGTTCTTGCCACAGCCATACATACCCCGGACAGGGCTACAGGTCCTCTGGAAGGCGAAGCGGCTGCAAGCTGGAGTTTCGGGATCGTGGAGCAATCCCACAGAGAGGGCTGCTGTTGACTGTGGAGGGACAGATCAAGGGGATGTGAGGGAGAAGACTGTGGTGCAAAATGCCTGTGAAGGAAAGCCAGGCAGCCATGGAAGCAAGGCAATACCACTAAGTCACACATAGTGGGTGGAGCCATCACCATAGGCTCTCTCTCCCCACAGGCCAGCATCGGCAGCTGAAAAATAGAGAGGCTGGCCCATCAAATGCCTGATGAACTGATCTACAGAGCAGTAACCCACCCAAGGTGTTCCTTTAAGTGACTGACACGCAGATCTAGAGTAGGACCCCAGCCAGGGGGGCCTCTCTTGTGCCTGATGTACTGAACGACAGAGAAGGACCCGAGGCAAGGGAGCCCTCTAAGTGCCTGAAGAGACATAACTGTGGAGAAAGACTGCCAAAGAGGCCTTCTGATCACCAGTTACAAGAGGCTGGAAAAAAGATTCTCATAGGCCATAACTCCTGCAGTGGAGGCAGTCCATGTCCCTGCACATTTGGTGCCGCCAGGGTCTTCACAAGCCAAGCAGGTGCAGCATCATCACACTCAACTCTCACTGGAGCAGAGCTGCTGCTGCTGCTAAGTCACTTCAGTCTTGTCTGACTCTGTGAGACCCCACAGATGGCAGCCCACCAGGCTCCCCCATCCCTGGAATTCTCCAGGCAAGCACACTGGAGTGGGTTGCCATTTTCTTCTCCAATGGATGAAAGTGAAAACTGAAAGTGAAGTCTCTCAGTCATGTTCAACTCTTCACGACCCCATGGACTACAGCCTACCAGGCTCCTCTGCCCATGGAATATTCCAGGCAAGAGTACTGGAGTGGGGCAGAGCTACCAGAGGCCAAACAAGTCTTGCATCTATGCATGCAGGGTCACTCAGTAGTGTCCGACTCTTTGTGACCCTGTAGACTGTGGCCTGTCAGACTTCTCTGTCAAGGAGGGGGAGTTCTTCAGACAAGAATACTGGAGCATATTGGCCAATACTGGTTGCCATACCCTTCTAGAGCACTATACTTCCTGCTGCCCTAGCTGCCAACTCCCCTGAGTACCTGGTGCTGCCAAAACCCCTGCAATCCAAGCAGCTGCACCACCTCCATACCTGGCCCTCACAGGAGCAACCCAAGTTCTCCAGGGCAGCCTTGGGAGCAAACTCCATTAGAAGACCCACATGCAGAGGTGGACATAAAACCACAATCGAAACCCAGGGGCAGTGTGGCTAAGGAAGAAGACCTAAAACCTTCCCACCAGCTGTACAAGCTGCAGATTAAATTCCACATGATCACCAAGTCAGATTCTGTGTCTCTGGAATATATAAAAGGTCACTGAGAGCTCTCACAAAAGAAAATACACTAGTTATGATAGCTGTGGACATTGGAAGAAAAAACACACAGGAGTAGGACCAGGTTAGAATCTGAGCTGCCCCCACAGAAGGTCCAGAGATCAGCACAGTTCGAAGGCATCCTAGGGAGGTAAGGTGGACTGTAACTCCCAGCGAGGGAAAGGACTCTGACAGCAGTCACTCAAGAAAAACATTTATTATTCTTATGTTCTGACTTGTTCTATAGATTCTTTTGGATTTTTTTCTTTTCTTATTTTTCCTCCTCTGTTTTAGTTGTCTATTTTATTGGCACTCAGTTCAGTTCAGTCGGTCAGTCGAGTCCGACTGTTTGCGACTCCATGAATCGCAGCACGCCAGGCCTCCCTGTCCATCACCAACTCCCGGAGTTCACCCAAACTCATGTCCATCGAGTTGGTGATGCCCTCCAGCCATCTCATCCTCTGTCGTCCCCTTTTCCTCCTGCCCCCAATCCCTCCCAGCATCAGAGTCTTTTCCAATGAGTCAACTCTTCGCATGAGGTGGCCAAAGTATTGGAGTTTCAGCTTTAGCATCAGTCCTTCCAATGAACACTCAGGACTGATTTCCTTTAGGATGGACTGGTTGATCTCCTTGCAGTCCAAGGGACTCTCAAGAGTCTTCTCCAACACACAGCTCAAAAGCATCAATTCTTCAGTGCTCAGTTTTCTTCTCAGTCCAACTCTCACATCCATACATGACCACTGGAAAAACCATAGCCTTGACTAGACAGACCTTTGTTGGCAAAGTAATGTCTCTGCTTTTTAATATGCTGTCTAGGTTGGTCATAACTTTCCTCCCAAGGAGTAAACATCTTTTAATTTCATGGCTGCAATCACCATCTGCAGTGATTTTGGAGCCCCAAAAAATAAAGTCTGACACTGTTTCCACTGTTTCCCCATCTATCTAATTAAGCCTTTGAGCCTGTTTTTTTTCCCTCAGTCACATTTTTTATTGTTATTATAAACCTCTGCCTCTACATTGGGATTTTGCAGTTCTGTGGAGTTTTTTTTTTTTTTAATCTTTTTTTAAATTATATATTTTAAAACCTATTATTATTTTTCTACATTTATTCCTTTATTTGCATTTCCTACTGTTCTTTTCCCCTTGCAGTTAATCTTTAACATACAAATCTTTTTCATCTACCTCTGTTTAACTTTGCATATATATTCTTTCTTTCTTTTTTTTCTTTCCTTTCTTTTCAACATTTTGTTAGTTTTATTTTCATTGCTTTATTCCCCACTTGGTGCCTTGCTTTAGTTTTATTTTCCAGTTTGTGCTTTAGTTAGTTTTGTTCTGGTAGATATGATTTTTGGTTTCCTTTGTTTACTGGGTCAATCTATTGTACTTTATTTTTGGTAGACTGTTTTGACTTTTCTCATGAGTGTATATGTATATATTGCATTATTTTAATTATTATTTGTCTGATTTTGTAATTGCCATTTGTCTGGCATTCATCTTTGGTTTCTCATTTTTTGATATTTGTTTTAATTCCACTTCATGCCATAACAAACCACTTGTGGAATCTTCGTTCCTGACCAGAGGTCAAGCCCTGAGCCTTTGGAATGGGAGTACTGACTCCAAGTCCCTAGACTACCAGAGAACTAACCCTAAGGAGAATTAAATAGTGAGAACTCACAAAAAGGAAACCACTTGATACAAGACCCAGCATCACCCAACCACCAGTAGCACCTTGTGCAGGATGCCTCATCTAAACAACAAACAAAACAAAAATACAAACCCAATCATCAGCAGACAGGATCACCACCACACTCAGCCTTGCCCATCAGAGGAAAAACAAGCACACAAACAAAAACTGCGCACAAATCTCACCCTACACAAACCACTGGACCAAACTTAGGAGGGCAGAAACCAAAAGGAAAAAAAAAAAAAAATTCAACCTTGAAGCCTGGAAAAAGGAAACCTCAAACACAATAAGTTAAAAAAAATAATGAAAAGGCAGAGAAATACTACACAAATGAAGGAACAAACTAGAAACACTGTAGTCCAAATATATGAAGACAAAATAGGCAAACTACCTGAAAAAGAATTCAGAATAATGATAGTCAATATGATCAAAAGGCTTGAAAACAAAATGGAGAAAATGCAAGAATCAATTAACAAAGACCTAGAAGAATTAAAGAATAAACATACAGAGACAACACAGTTATTGAAATTAAAAATACTCTAGAAGGAATCAATAGCAGAATATCTGAAGCAGAGGAACAAATTAATGACCTGGAAGATAAAATGGTGGAAATAACTTTTGAAGAGCAGAATAAAGTAAAAAGAATGAAAAGAACTGAGGATAGTCTCAGATACCTCTAGGACAATATAAAATGCACCAGCATTTGAATTATAGGGATCTCAGAAGAAGAAAAGAAAAAGAAAGGGTATGAGAAACTTTTTAAGAGATTATAGTTGAAAATTTCCCCAACATGGAAAAGGAAATAGTCAATCAAGTCCACAAGGCACATAGAGTCCCATGCAGGATAAATCCAAGGAGAAACACTCCAAGACACATACTATCAAACTAATGAAGTCTAAACACAAAGAAAGAATATTAAAAGCAGCAAGGGAGAAGCAAAAAGTAACATACAAGGGAAACCCCATATGCTTATCAGCTATCTTTCAGGAGAAACTCTGCAGGTCAAAAGGGAATGGCAGGATATATTTAAAGCACTGAAAGGGAAAAACCTACAACCAAGATTTCTGTACCCAGCAAGGATCTCATTCAAAATTAATGGAGAGATAACAAGCTTTTCAGAAAGGCAAAGTTAAAAGAATTCAGTACCACTAAACCAGCTTTACAACAACAGTTAAAGGGACTTATATAGTCAAGAAATACAAGAGAAGAAAAAAAGATCTACAAAATCAACCCCAAGCAATTAAGAAAATGGCAAAAGGAACATATATATCAATAATTACTTGAAATGTAAATGGATTAAATGCTCCAACCAAAAGACACAGACTGGCTGAATGGATACAAGACCAAGACCCATATATATGCTATCTAAGAGAAACCCACTTCAGACTTTGAGACATATATAGACTGAAAGTGAGAGGATGGAAAAATATATTCCATAAAAACGGGAAGCAAAATAAAGCTGGAGTAACAATCCTCATATCAGACAAAATAGACCTTAAAATAAAAATTATAAGATAAGGAAGAACATTACATTATGATCAAGGGATCAATCCAAGAGGAAGACATAACAATTGTAAATATCAATGCGCCCAACATAGGGGCACCTCAATACATAAGACAAACCCTCACAGACATAAAAGGAGAAATTGAAAGTAGCACAATAATAATATGAGACTTTAACATCCCACTCACACCAATGGACAGATAATCAAAACAGAAAATTAATAAGGAAACACAAGTCTTAAATGATACATTAGATAAGATGAATCTTATTGATATCTTCAGGACTTACCATCGAAATGTAGAAAAATACACCTTCTTCTCAAGTGCATATGGAACATTGTCCAGGATAGATCACATCTGGGATCACAAACCAAACCTCAGTAAACTAACAAAAAATTTAAATCATATCAAGCATCTTCTCTGACCACAACACTCTAAGACTACATATCAATTACAAGGGAAAAAACTGTAAGAAACACAAACACATGGAGATTAAACAATGCATTTCTAAGAAAACCAACATGTTACTGAAGTAATTAAACAGAAAATAAAAAAATTTCTAAAAAAATAATGACAATGAAAACATTACAATTCAAAACCTATGGGATACAGCAAAAGCAGTTCTAAGAGGGAAGTTTATAGCAATACAATCCTATCTCAAGAAACAAGAAAAACATCAAATAGACAATGTAACTTTACACCTAAAACAACTGGAAAAAGAAGAACAAAACCCCCAAAGTTAGTAGAAGGAAAGAAATCATAATGATATGAGCAGAAGTAAATTATAAAGAAATGAAAGAAACAATAGTAAAGATTAATAAAACTAAAAGCAGATTCTTTGAGAAGATAAAACAAATTGACAAGCCTTTAGCCAGATTCATCAAGGAAAAAAGAGAAGAATCAAATCAACAAAATTAGAAGTGAAAAAGGAGAGGTTACAACAGACAATGCAGAAATACAAAGGATTATAAGAGACTATTATGAACAACTATATGGCAATAAAATGGATAACCTGGAAGTAATGGACAGAATCTTAGAAAAGTTCAACCTTCCAAGACTGAACCAGGAAGAAATAGAAATTTTGAACACCCAATTACGAGCACTGAAATTGAAGCTGTGATCAAAATTCTCCCCAAAAACAAATGCCCAGTACCAGATGGCTTCACAGGAGAATTCTATCAAACATTTAGAAAAGAGCTAATGCCTCTCCTTCTAAAACTCTTTCAAAATATTGCAGAGGAAAGAACACTTCCAAATTCTACAAGGCCACCATCACCCTGATACCAAAACCAGACAAAGACAACACAAAAAAAAGAAACTACAGGCCAATATAACTGATGAACATAGATGCAAAAATCCTCAACAAAATTTTAGCAAGCAGAATTTAGCAACACATCAAAAAGCTCATACTCCATGATCAAGTTGGGTTTATTCCAGGGATGCAAGTATTCTTCAATACATGGAAATCAATGTGATACACCATATTAACAAATGGAAAGATAAAAACCATACTATATTCTCAATAGATGCATAAGCAGCCTTTGGCAAAATTCAGCACCCATTTATGATTAGAACTCTTCAAAAAATGGGCATAGAAGAAACCTACCTCAACATAGTAAAGGCCTGAAAGTATTCCCCCTAAGATCCTGAGCCAGATAAGGGTGCCCACTTTCCCCACTATTATTCAACATAGTTCTGAAAGTCCTAGCTATAGCAATAAGAGAAGGAAAAGACATAAAAGTAATCCAGATCAGAAAAGAAGAAGTAAAGCTCTCATTATTTGTAGATGACATGATACTGTACATAGAAAACCCTAAAGATAGTATCAGAAAATTACTAGAGCTAATCAGTGAATTTAGCAAAGCTGCAGGATACAAAATCAATACACAGAAATCACTTGCATTTCTATATACTAACAATGAAAAACCAGAAAGAGAACTTAAGGAGTCAATCCCATTCACCATTGAAACAACAAGAATTAAATATCTAGGAATAAACTTACCAAAGGAGATGAAAGAACTACACACAGAAAATTATAAGACTCTAATGAATGAAATTAAAGATGACGTAAACAGATTGAGAGATAGTCCATGTTCCTGGGTAGGAAGAATCAATATTGTGAAAATGACTATACTACCAAATGCAATCTACAGATTCAATGTGATCCCTACCAAATTACCAATGACATTTTTCAGAGAACTAGAACAAAAAAATTTCACAATTCATATGGAAACATAAAAGACCCTGAATAGCCAAAGCATTATTGAAAACGAAGAATGGAGTTGGAGGAATCAACTTTCCTGAGTTCAGATTAAACTACAAACTACAGTCATCAAGATCCTATGGTCCTGGCACAAAAACAGAAATATAGACCAATGGAACAAGATAGAAACCCCATAAATAAACATATCCACCTTTGGGTACCTTATTTTTGACAAAAGAGGCAAGAATATACAATGGGGCAAAGACAGCCTCTTCAATAAATGGTGCTGGGAAAATTGGACAGCTACATATAAAATAATGAAATTAGAATACTTCCTAACACCATACACAAAGATAAACTCAAAATAGATGAAAGACCTAAATGTAAGCCTAGAAACTATAAACTCTTAGAGAAAAACATAAGCAGAACACTCAATTACATAAATCAAAGCAAGATCCTCTATGACCCACATCTTGGAGTAGCAGAAATAAAAACCAAAGTAAACAAGTGGGACTTGATTAAACTTCAGAGCTTTTGCATAGCAAAGGAAACTATAAGAAAGGTGAAAATACAACCTCAGAATGGAAGAAAATAATAGCAAATGAAACAACTGACAAAGGATTAATTTCCAATATATACAAGCAGCTTATACAACTCAATGCCAGAAAAACAAACAACCCAATCAAAAAGTGGGAAAAAGACCTAAACAGACATTTCTCCAAAGAAGACATACAGATGGCTAACAAGCACATGAAAAGATGCTCAACATCGCTCATTATTAGAGAAATGCCAATCAAAACTACAATGAGATATCACTTCACACCAGTCAGAATGGCCATCATCAAAAAGTCTACAAACAATAAATGCTAGCGAGGATGTGGAGAAAAGGGAACATTTTTGCACTCTTGGTGGGAATGTAAATTGATACAGCCACTATGGAAGACAGCATAGGAATTCCTTAAAAAACTAGGAATAAAACCACCATATGACCCAGCAATCCCACTCCTAGGCATATACCCTGAGAAAAGCAAAATTGAAAAAGACACATGTATCCCATTGTTCACTGCAGCACTAATTACAATAGCTAGAACTTGGAAGCAACCTCGATGTCCATCAACAGATGAATGGATAAACAATTGTGGTACCTATACACAATGGAGTATTACTCAGCCATAAAAAGGAACACATTTGAGTCAGTTCTGATGAGGTGGATGAACCTAGAACCTATTTTATAGAGTGAAGTGAGTCAGAAAGAGAAAGATAAGTTATCATATTCTAACACATGTGTATGGAATCTAGAAAATGGTGCTGAAGAATTTATTTACAGGGCAGCAATGGAGAAAGAGACATAGAGAATAGACTTATGGACATGGGGAGAGGGGAGGAGAGGGTGAGATATATGGAAAGAGTAACATGGAAACTTACATTGCCATGTGTAAAATAGACAGCCAATGGGAATTTGCTGTATGGTTCAGGAAACTCAAACAGGACTCTGTATCAATGTAGAGGGGTGGTATGGGGTGGGAGATGGGAGGGAGGTTCAGAAGGGAGGGGATATATGTGTATGCTGCTAAGTCACTTCAGTCGTGTCCGACTCTGTGCGACCTCGTAGATGGCAGCCCACCAGGCTCCACCATCCCCGGGAATCTCCAGGCAAGAACACTGGAGTGGGTTGCCATTGCCTTCTCCAATGCATGAAAGTGAAAAGGGAAAGTGAAGTCACTCAGTCATGTCCAACTCTTCGTGACCCCATGGACTGCAACCCACCAGGCTCCTCTGTCCATGGGATTTTCCAGGCAAGAGTACTGGAGTGGGTTGCCATTGCCTTCCCCGGTATATGTGTATACCTATGGCTTATTCATGTTCATATTTGACAGAAAACAACAAAATTCTGTAAAGCAATTATCCTTCAATAAAAAAAATTAAGTAAAAAGAAAAATAAGTAAACAGAACACTAATAAAGGAAGGAGTGTCCAAAAGCACTGGTTCTCTGCTGAGTTGAATACATAGAAGTTTTTTATGTTTAATTAGTTGTATTATTACCTTCAATAATGGTTAGAAAGTAGAAATAGAGTTACATAGTCACCATCCCATTTTTATAGCTGCCCCCATACAATTCAAATATAGTTTGCATATATATTGCTATAAAAGAATCAGACTCTTTACAAACAAAAATACAAATTAATACACCAATCAGCACTTCATAGCTATGACTTAAGCAAATACTGATTTAATTTGGATAGTCTACCTGTATGTTTGTATGTGTGTATGTTGAAGAATATTTGGTAATTTTGGTTAATATTTTAGATAACTAAATGACTGCAGAATCACTTTTAGCTTTGGTTTTCAAATTGTTTGGTACAGTCATAGTTACAAAGCTGAAGGTAATCTTCTTTAAGCAACAAGAATAAATCATACAGCGTGGGATAAATATCAATAACCTCAGATATGCAGATGATACCATCCTTATGGCAGAAAGTGAAGAAGAACTAAAGAGCCTCTTGATGAAAGTGAAAGAAGAGAGTGAAAAAGTTGGCTTAAAGCTCAATGTTCAGGAAACTAAGATCATGGCATCTGGTCCCATTTGATCATGGCAAATAGATGGGGAAACAGTGGAAACAATGGCTGACTTTATTTTTAGGGGCTCCAAAATCAAAGTAGATGGTGACTTCAGCCATGAAATTAAAAGACACTTACTCCTTGGAAGGAAGGTTATGACCAACCTAGACAGCATATTCAAAAGCAGAGACATTACTTTGCTCATAAAGGTCTGTCTAGTCAAAGCTATGGTTTTTCCAGTATTCATGTATGGATGTGAGAATTGGACTATAAAGAAAGCTGAACGTCGAAGAATTGATGCTTTTGAACTATGGTGTTGGAGAAGACTCCTGAGAGTCCCTTGGACAGCAAGGAGATCCAACCAGTCCATCCCAAAGGAAATCAGTCCTGAATATTCATTGGAAGGACTGATGCTGAAGCTGAAATTCCAATACTTTGGCCACCTGATGCAAAGAGCTGACTCCTTGGACAATACCCTGATGCTGGGAAAGATTGAAGCCAGGAGAAAATGGGGACGACAGAGGATGAGATGGTTGGATGACATCACCGACTCAATGGACATGAGTCTGAGCAAGCTCAGGGAGTTGGTGATGGACAGGGAAGCCTGGTGTGCTGTAGTCCATGGGGTTGCAAAGAGTTGGACACAACTGAGCAACTGAACTGAACCTATATAGCACAGGAATTACAAGCTATGATGGAGTACAGTCTGCAAACAAATGGCATGACTTTGTTATATACCTGTAAATTATCTATACTTCAATAAAAAATAAAGATCATCTTGTTATCTGGAACATTATAATGTCTTCATATTTTATTAAGGACTTAGCAAGTAAAAGTATAAGTCTTTCTACATGGAGATACTTAGAGGAAAATGTTTCATTTTTAAAGACCCAAGAACTGTTGCTTTAAACAGTATTTATGCATTTGGGGGATAAGGTAAGGGATGTAGTTTGGGGCTTCCCAGGTGGTATGAGTAGTAGTGAACCTGCCTGCCAATGCAGGAGATAAAGAGACTTGCATTTGGTGCCTGAGTCAGAAAGATCCCCTGGAGGAGGGCTTGGCAGCCCATTCCTGTATGCTTGCTTGGAAAATCCCATGGGCAGAAGAGCCTGATGGGCTACAGTCCAGAGTGTCCTGCAGAGTCTGACACAACTGAAGTGACTTAGCATGCACGCATGCAACAGATGTAGTTTATTACTATTTTCTGACAAATGTACCCAGTGTTAGGCAAAATAACTAGATTCTTAGAATTAAAATTAATGATTCCTACCATGAGAATGAGATGCATGCACATTTGTAGGGTAGTTACATAGAGACAAATGTCTCAAGAACATATTTTTAAATAATATACTTAGATGTGTAGATATTTTAAAAGATGTCATATCTTCTCTAAGATTGATGAAATTCACATGACAGGTATTCTTACCCAAAATACCAAAAATTAAATTGAGTAATATGAAATGACGTTCATAAATTTGTCTATATTTTATTTCTAATCTCTATTATATCAGTGTGCATGGTAAACAATCTGTAACTGTGATTTGATAGATGCATCAATGACTAGGTAATGCTTACATGTAAGGTTGTAAATATTCTTAATAAGCTCTTGTATTAATATTCACAGCATTCTTGAAATGTTCTAGCAAGTCCTGTGGTGACCAAACCTCAGCTAATTCATCATCCCTATTTTCTCACTCACCAACTTGAGCAATTTCCTCCCATTTGTGTTCCAGTTGGCATTCGAGTTTCTTTTCAATTATGTTTTTAATTTTTTTGAGTTGTACTTGGCCTCCACTTTTATTGCAATTTTAGGTAGTACCTTTTCTCACTAGATGACTCATAAGTAATTTTTTCTTTTTAATTCTTAAAAATGTAAGTTCCCTAAATTTGCCAAAGGATAATAAATTCATATTCTACAGTTACAGACTCACACCAAAGCTGTTTAATTTTCAAAGTTATTTTCTTGTATCCATTCCCACTTACACTGTCTAAGGTTGAAGTGGCCACTTGTCTTTTCTGCTACTTTGATACTGTTAAAAACGTTCTCTAAAACACCACTTTGACCTATCCAAAAATGAGTCGACCCTCATTTCATACTAAAGTATGTTGAAATTCTTAGGCTAGCAATGAAGAGATATCATTCAGGCTGTGATGCTAATAATTGTATACCAGTGTTTTTACTGTTTATTTTACGTAGCCCATATATCAATTATATCACATGTGCTCTAAAACATATTTTGGGCTTCCTCTAAGCAAGATGCTTGTTTACAGGAGGCAAAGTGTTGAGGTTCTGGGGGAGGTGGCCAGAATGAGATCTATTATTCATTTTTTCTACTAGGCTGAACTGAGTAGAGCAGACAGAGGTATGTAAAGGGAGATTTTTCAAATAGACAGACATGATGGACATAGCAGAACATAAGTATTTAGTTCTAGTTCATTCAAATTATTTCTTAACTGAGTAGTCTAGCCCTCTGAATACCTAAAGAGAAAAGCGGAGCAGAGTGGCAATGGGTTCATGCTAAGTACTGCTTCTTTGGTGAGCATTAGACAGTGTCTAAAGGGCCATGACACTTACTCCTTGGAAGGAAAGTTATGACCAGCCTAGATAGCATATTCAAAAGCAGAGACATTACTTTGCCAACAAAGGTTCGTCTAGTCAAGGCTATGGTTTTTCCTGTGGTCATGTATGGATGTGAGAGTTGGACTGTGAAGAAGGCTGAGCGCCAAAGAATTTATGCTTTTGAACTGTGGTGTTGGAGAAGACTCTTGAGAGTCCCTTGGACTGCAAGGAGATCCAACCAGTCCATTCTGAAGATCAGCCCTGGGATTTCTTTGGAAGGAATGATGCTAAAGCTGAAACTCCAGTACTTTGGCCACCTCATGCAAAGAGTTGACTCATTGGAAAAGACTCTGATTCTGGGAGGGATTGGGGACAGGAGGAGAAGGGGACGACAGAGGATGAGATGGCTGGATGGCATCACTGACTCGATGTACATGAGTCTGGGTGAACTCCGGGAGTTGGTGATGGACAGGGAGGCCTGGTGTGCTGCGATACATGGGGTCGCAGAGAGTCGGACACGACTGAGCGACTGAACTGAACTGAACTGAAAGGGCCATTACTTGCAAGTTTCCATTCTGGAATTAGGTTCAGAGGACTATTTCCTTGTATTTACAGAAAAAAGATAAACGAGCTCAAGCAAATACAGCAGCTTAGAGAATATGCTTATGAGCTTTGGAATCAAAAGAATATGATTCTATGTAACTATAAAATCAGCCTTACCATTTATTGGCCCTCATTCCTGAGGTAGTTCACTAACTTTCTAAGCCCTAGTTACAGTTTTGAAAACTTCAAAACAAAACTGAAGTAGAAGTCTTTCTTTTTTGTACTTCAGTGTCCTTTTACTTTTTTTTTAAGAAGTCTTTTTTTTTAATTTTTAAACTTTACAATATTGTATTGGTTTTGCCAAATATCAAAATGAATCCGCCACAGGTATACATTGGAAATGGGTGGTGAACCTTAGGTTGCTAGGGAAAGGGGCACATAAGATGACCACTGGGATAGGAACTCAGAAACCAGGCAAGAAACCTGGTTCAGAAAATTGGGCGAGAAGCTTGGAAATCTTCAATTCTTACAAGAACCTGGAAAAGAACTAGTCGATATTGAAATACCGTAACCCAGGACAACTTACCAGAGACAATGACTTGGCCTCTTACTTTTTACTGCAGTGCCAAGGAAAGATATAGAAGAAGAAATGTGTCCTAGCTCAAGTAAGCTTTAAACAGACTGAAAAAGAGCTCCCAAACTCTCCTCACTCCAAATTAAAAGCTGAAGTTTGTTTTTTTTAGGTATGGATGTGGCTCATTCTCAGGATGAATAATGCTCCAACGTGCTAGAGATCAGTTTGGTTATGACAAGCATCTCAGATCTGTATATATGAATATGGTTTATCTGAACCACATGGATATACAATTGGGTTAGAAATCTAATGAAAATATGTTATCTTAATATATCTGGTATCTCTGAATTTATTGCTGTTACAGAAGCCAAAAAAAGAAAAAACCGAGGAAAAAAATTTCTTATTGAATTTTGGCTCTTCTACTGCCATGCTTAGCCAGAAACAAAATGCATAAATATTCTGGAAAAGTAAAAAGAACCAGGGGAAAGAATTACCCACATTACTGTAGGCCCCCCAAGTAGTCGGCTTCAGGTTACTATTTATTTTCCTCAAATATTTACATTCTCTCCTAACACATTCTGGAATCATCACATTGAATTGTCTAAAATATTCCATTTTGTAAAGAGCTGAGACCATATCTGTAAACTTGTATTAGCAGGAAGACAGACTGATGAACATATAAAATATTCATTATCTGATAAAAATAAAGACTAAATACAAGGAAAAGGAAAAATAACATAATATCATAAACAGTAATCATATGTCTCTCTTTGATGGAAGCAGTGGCAATGCTAACTCATTCATAATTTGTTTGCAAATTTCATTTAAAAAGAAATTAGTTTATGCTATGTTGTACACTTAACAGTTTCATGTATGCCAGAATACAATTTTCCCCATTATTTAACTGTCAATTCTAATACTCTAAAGAAAAGTTTCACTAATCATTAGTACAGTTCGTATTGAAATATATTATTTCCATTTGGGACCAAATGTCATGTATATCTAATTTGTTGTTGTTCAGCTGCTAGGTCATGTCCAACCGTTTGTGACCGCATGAACTGCAGCTTGCCTGGCTTCCCTGACCTTCACTATCTCCCAGAATTTGTTCACACTCAAGTCCATTGAGCTGGTGATGCCATCCAACCATCTCATCCTCTGTCACTGCCTTCTCCTCCTGCCCTCAATCTTTCCCAGCATCAGGGTCTTTCTGATGAGCCATCTCTTCCCACCAGGTGGCCAAAGCATTGGAGCTTCAGTTTCAGCATTAGTCCTTCAGTTTCAGCATCAGTCCTTCCAGTGAACATTCAGGGTTGATTTCCTTTAGGAATGACAGGTTTGACCTCCTTGCTATCCAAGGACTCTGATGAGCCTTCAACATCACAGTTCGAAAGCATCAATTCTTCTATAGTCAATTTTCCTTATGGTCCAACTCTCCGTACAAAACTACTGGAAAAAATGTGCCTTTGATTATATGGATCTTTGTCAGTAAAGTGGTATCTCTGCTTTTTAATATACTGTCTAGGAGAAGGCAATGGCACCCCACTCCAGTACTTTTGCTTGGAAAATCCCATGGATGGAGGAGCCTGGTAGGCTGCAGTCCATGGGGTCCCTAAGAGTCGGACACGACTGAGCGACTTCACTTTCCATTTTCACTTTCATGCATTGGAGAAGGAAATGGCAACCCACTCCAGTGTTCTTACCTGGAGAATCCCAGGGACGGGGGAGCCTGGTGGGCTGCCGTCTCTGGGGTCGCACAGAGTCGTACATGACTGAAGCGACTTAGTAGCAGCAGCAGGTTGTCACAGCTTTTCTTCTAAGGAACACGTGTCTTTTAATTCTGTGGCTTCAGTCACTTTCCGTAGCCCAAGAAAATAAAATCTTCCACTGTTTCCATTTCTTCCCCATTTATTTGCCATGGATGATAGGACCAGATGCCATGATTTTACGATTTTTCAAATTTATTTTTAATTGAAGTATAATTGCTTACAATATTGTGTTGGTTTCTGCCATACATTAGCATGAATCAGCCATAGGTATACACATGTGCCCTCTCACTTGAATCTCCCTCCTACCTCCCACCCCTCTGCTGAAGCCCAAGTTTGATTTCCTTGAGTCATACAGCAAATTACCATTGGCTATCTATTTTATATATGGTAATGTATGTTTCCAAGTTACTCTTTCCATACATCCCACCCTCTGTTTCCTCCCCAGCCCCTATGTCCATAAGTCTGTTCTCTATGTCTGTGCCTCCATTGCTGCCCTGCAAATAATTTCATCAATACCATCTTTCTGGATTTCATGTATATGTGATAATATATGATATTTGTTTTTCTTTTTCTGATTTACTTCACTCTGTATAATAGGCTCTAGGTTCAGCCACTTCATTAGAACTGATTTAAATGTGTTCCTTTTTATGGCTGAGTAATATTCCATTCTATATGCATGCCACAGAGGCTTTTTCCATTCATCTATTGATCAACATCTAGGTTGCTTCTATGTCCTAGCTATTGTAAATAATGTTGCAGTGAACATTGGGTGCGTGTGTCTTTTTCAATTTTGGTTTCCTCAGGGTATATGCCTAGAAATGGTATTGCTGGGTCATATGGTGGTTTTATTCCTAGTTTTTTTTAAGGAATATCCCTACTGTCTTCCATAGTGGCTGTATCAATTTACATTCCCACTAACAATTACCTTCCCACTAACAGTGTAAGAGGATATCCTTTTCTCCACATCCTTGCCAGCATTTATTATCTGTAGATTTTTTCATGATATGGCCATTCTGACTGGTATGAGATGATATCTCATTGTAGTTTTGATTTGCATTTCTCTAATGAGCGATGTTGAGCATCTTTTCATGTGTTTGTTAGCCATCTCTATGTCCTCTTTGGAGAAATGTCTGTTTAGGTTTTTTTCCCACATTTTGATTGGGTTGTTTGTTTTGTGGGTTTTTTGTTTTTGTTTTTGGTATTGACTTGTATGAGCTGCTTATATATTTTGGAAGTTAATCCTTTGTCAGTTGTTTCATTTGATATTATTTACTCCCATTTTGAGGATTATCTTTTCACCATGTTTATAGTTTCCTTTGCTGTGCAAAAGCTTTAAAGTTTAATTAGGTCCCACTTGTTAATTTTTGTTTTTATTTCCGTTACTCTAGGAGGTGGGTCATAGAGATCTTGCTGTGATTTCTGTCATAGAGTGTTCTGTTTATGTTTTCCTTTAAGAGTTTTATACTTTCTGGTCTTACATTTTGGTCTTTAATCCATTTTGAGCTTATCTTTGTGCATGGCATTAGGAAGTGTTCTAATTTCATTCTTTTATACATAGTGGCCCAGTTTTCCCAGCAGCGCTTATTGAAGAGACTTTCTTAGTACCATTGTATATTCTTGCCTGCTTTTTCAAAAATAATGTATATATTGTATGCATACATTATATACATTATTTCAAAATATATACATATATATATGTATATGTACATGTATATTTACATATGTACATATATACATTGTACATAATATGTACATATATACATATATACAAAATATATACATTATTTCAAAAAATAATGTGTAATGTATAGGTGTGTGGGTATATTTCTGGGCCTTATATCTTACTCCCTTGGTCCACATTTCTGTTTCTGTGCCAGTACCATACTGTCTTGATAACTCTCGGTTTGTAGCATAGTCTGAAGTCAGGAAGATTGATTACTCCAGCTCCATTCTTTCTTCTCAAGATTGCTTTGGCTATTCAGGGTGTTTTGTACTTACCTATGAATTGTGATATTTTTTCTTGTAGTTTGGTGAAAAATGCCATTGGTAATTTGTTTGGGATCATGTTGTATCTGCAGATTGCATTTGGTAGTATAGTCATTTCCATAACATTGATTTTTCCAACCCAGGAACACGGAATTCTCTCCATCTGTATATGTTATCTATAATTTTTTTCGTCAATGTCTTACAGTTTTCTTATACAACTCTTTTGTCTCCTTACATAGATTTGTTTCTAGATATTTTATTATTGTGTTGCAATGGTGAATCGGATTGATTCCAAATTATTCATTTTGATTTTTTATTGTTAGTATGTGAGAATACATATACTTATGTGCATGTGACTTTGTGTATTGATTTTGTATCCTGCAAATTTGCTAAATTCACTGATTAGCTCTATTAATATTCTGACAGCATCTTTAGAGTTTACTATATATAGTATGTATTCTATGTACAGATTTTCAAAAGATGGAGAGCTCTATAGTCAGCAAAAACAAGACCGGGAGCTGAGTGTGGCTCAGAACATGAACTCCTTATTACAAAATTCAGACGTAAATTGAAGAAAGTAGGGGAAAACATTAGATCATTCAGGTATGACCTAAGTCAAATCCCTTACAATTGTACAATGAAAGTGACAAATACATTCAAGGGATTAGATCTGATAGAATGCCTTGAAGAACTATGAATGGAGGTTTGTAACACTATACAGGAGGCAGTAATCAAAACCATCCCCAAGAAAAAGAAATTTAAAAGGCAAAATGGTTATCTGAGGAGGCCTTACAAATAGCTGAGAAAGAAGAGAAGCAAAAGGCAAAGGAGAAAAAGAAAGATATACCCATCTAAATTCAGTTATTTGGAAGGAGAGATAAGAAAGCCTTCCTCAGTGATCAGTGCAAAGAAATAGAGGAAAACAATAGAATGGGAAAGACTAGAGATATCTTCAAGAAAATTAAAGATGCCAAGGGATGTGAGAGTTGGACTATACAGAAAGCTGAGCACAGAAGAACTGATGCTTTTGAACTGTGGTGTTGGAGAAGACTCTTGAGAGTCCCTTGGACTGCAAGGAGATCCAACCAGTCAATCCTAAAGGAGATCAGACCTGGGTGTTCGTTGGAAGGACTGATGTTGAAGCTGAAACTCCAATACTTTGGCCACCTGATGCGAAGAGCTGACTCATTTGAAAAGACCTTGATGCTGGGAAAGATTGAGGGCAGGAGAAGGGATGACGGATGACGAGATGGTTGGATGGCATCACTGACTCAATGGACATGAATTTGGGTAAACTCTATGAGTTGGTGATGGACAGGAAGGCCTGGCATGCTGTGGTTCATGAGGTCACGAAGAGTCAGACACGACTGAGCGGCTGGGCTGAACTGAACTGAACTTAAGGCAACATTTCAAGCAAAGATGGGCATGATAAAGGACAGAAATGGTATAGACCTAACAGAAGCAGAATATATTAAGAAGAGGTGGCAAGAATATACAGAAGAACTATACAAAAGAAACTTAATGACCCAGATAACCATGACGGTGTGATCATTCACCTAGAACTAGACATCTTGGAGTGCAAAGTCAAGTGAGCTTTAAGAAGCATCACTAGGAACAAAGCTAGTGGAGGTGATGGAATTCCAGCTGAACTATTATAGATACAAAAAGAAGATTCTGTGAAAGTGCTGCACTCAGAATGCCAGCAAATTTGGAAAACTCAGCAGTGGCCACAAGACTGGAAAAGTCAGTTTTCATTCCAGTCCCGAAGAGTGTTGGGCAGTGCCAAAGAATGTACAAACTACCAGACAATTGCACTCATCTCACATGCTAGCAAAGTAAAGCTCAAAATTCTCCAAGCTAGTCTTCAACAGTGTGTGAACCGAGAACATCCAGATGTTCAAGCTGGATTAGAAAAGGCAGAGGAACCAGGGATCAAATTGCCAACATCTGTTGGATCACAGAAAAAGCTAGAGAATTCCAGAAAAACTTCTGCTTCATTGACTATGCTAAAGCCTTTGACTGGGTGGATCACAACAAATTGGTAAAATTCTTAAAGAGATGGCAATGCCTGAGCACTTTACCTGCCTCCTGAGAAACTTTCTGTATCCAGGTCAAGAAGCAGCAGTTAGAACCAGACATGGAACAATGGACTGTTTCCAAATTGGAAAAGGAGTACATCAAGGCTGTTTATTATCACCCTGCTAATTTAAATGCCATGCAGTGTACATCATGAGAAATGCCAGGCTGGATGACGCACAAGCTGAAATTAAGATTGCTGGGAGAAAAATCAGTCATCTCAGATATGCAGATATGCAGATGACAACCACTCTTATGGCAGAAAGCAAAGAGGAACTAAAGAGCCTCTGAATATAGGTGAAGGAGGAGATGTAAAACTCAGCATTCAAAAAATGAAGATAATGACATCCAGTCCCATCACTTCATGCAAATACTTGGGAAAACAATGGGAACAGTGGCAGACTTTATTTTGGGGGGCTCCAAAATCACTGCAGATGGTAACTGCCACCATGAAAGTAAAAGACATTTGCTCCTTGGAAGAAAAGCTATGACCAACCTAAACAACATATTAGAAAGCCAGGACATTACTTGGCCAACAGTGGTCTGTATAGTGAAAGCTATGGTTTTTCCACTTGGCATATATGGATATAAGAGTTGGACCATAAAGAAGGCTAAGGGCCGAAGAATTGATGCCCTTAAACTGTGATGTTGAAGAAGACTCTTGAGAATCCTTTGGACTGCAAGGAGATAAAACCAGTTAATCCTAAAAGAAATCAGCCCTGAATATTCATTGGAAGAACTGATGCTGAAGCTGAAATTCCAATACTTTGGCTACCTGATGCAAAGAACAGAATCATTGGTAAAGACCCTGATGCTTGGAAAGATTGAAGGCAGGAGAAGGGGATGGCAGAGGACAAGATGATTGGATGGCATCACCAACTCACAGGACATAAGTTTGAGCAAGCTCCAGGAGATGGTACAGGACAGTAAAGCCTGGCATGCTGCAGTCCATGGGATTGCAAAGACTCAGACATGACTGAGTGACTGAACAAGAACAAATGTATGGTATCATGTCATCTGCAAACAGTGAGAGTTTTACTTCTTTTCCAATCTGGATTACTTTTATTTCTTTTACTTCTCTGATTGCCATAGCTAGGACTTCCAAATTTAAATTGAATTATAGTGGTGAGAGTGGGCATACTTGTCTTGTTCCTGTCTTGGAATGCTTTCAGTTTTTCACCAATAGGAATCATATTTGCTGTGGTATTATCGTATAGTCCTTTTATGATGTTGAGTAGTTTCCTTCTGTGCCCATTTTTTTGAAGAGTTTTTATCTTAAATGTATGCTGAATTTTGTCAAAAGCTTTTTCTGCATCTATTGAGATTATCATGTCTTTTTTTTGTTTGAATTTGTTAATAAGGTGTATCACATTGATTGATTTGCTTACATTGAAAAATTTATGCATCCTTGAGATAAACCCAAATTGATCATGGTGTATGATCTTTTTCATGTGGTGTTTAATTCTGTTTGCTAGAATTTTGTTAATTATTTTTGTATCTATGTTTATTTAGTGATATTGACCTTAATTTTCCTCTTTTGTATTGTCTTTGTCTGGTTTTGGTATCAGGGTGATGATGGTGGCCTCATACAATGAGTTTTCAAGTGTTCCTTTCTTGGAATTTTTGCAAAAGTTTTAGAAGTGCCTGGCTGGCACTTGCTCAGTGTGTCAGGCACTTAAGTGGCCACTGTCTCTGGAGTCTTTATTGTTCAGCTGGTGTGTGGGGAAAGAGAGAGGCTACAGTGATGTTCCCACCCCCTGTGCTAGACTGAGCAGTATTGCCTTGCCTCTACGGCTGCCTAGTTTTCCTCCACAGGCATTTCCTGCCACAGTCTCCTCCCTCATGTTCCCTTGGTCATCTCCCCTGCAGTCAACAGCAGACCTCACCCTGGGATTGTTCTCCATCCCTAAGTTCCAGCTCCCAGCCACTGTGCTTTCTAGAGGACTTATGTCCCTGTCCGTGGTACATATGGCTATGGCAATGATTGTCTGTGTGATTCTCATTCCATTCAGAGTGTCACAGGTCAACTGCTTCACTCTCCAACAGCCTCAAATGCTTCTCTGTCCCAAACAGTTGCCCCAATGTGGGGATTTGACCCCTGCTTCAGTTCCCTCACCCTCCAGATACAAGTCCAGTCCTGCTCACTGTCCTCTTTCCCCACCTACTTGCTTTGTCCTGCCAAGTTTTGAATGGTTCTATATGTTCTTTTCTGGTGGTCAGGTACTCCTGCCCACTCTCAGCTCATGTTCTGCAAGATTTTCTGTGTCTGAAAGTTGTATTCCTGATGCATATGCAGAGAGAGATGTACTCCATGTCCACCTACTCCTCTGCCATCGTGTTCTCTGATCTTAGTTTTCTGAATGTTGAGTGTTAAGCCAGCTTTTTCCCTCTCCTCTTTCACATTCATCAAGAGGCTCTTTAGTTCCTCTTTGCTTTTTGCCTTTAAGGTGGTATCATCTACATATCTGAAGCTGTTGCTATATCTAATATGCACTTTCTTTTTAATAAAAACTGGAGAGATGTAAGATTAATCTCCTGCTTTCAAATGCTGTACAAACTTGCTGCAGCAAATGATGTGTATGGAACATCATTTCTAGAGATAGCTATTAAAGACATTGTGTGCATGTGCGCCTGTGTGTGAGTGAGAAAGAATGATAACAACACTTATATATCAATAGCATTGACAGTGTGCTAGACATGCACAAGTGCTTCATGTATGTGTATAATTTAATAGTAATTTACTACTATAACAAACTACATGTTACATACTTCTAGTAAACCCAAGGAAATAGTACCCCACTCCAGTACTCTTGCCTGGAAAATCCCATGGACAGAGGAGTCTGGTAGGCTGCAGTCCATGGGTCACTAAGAGTCAGACATGACTGAACAACTTTACTTATAGACACAGAGGGACAGACATACAGTATAACATATCCCAATGAGGAAACCAGAAAAGCATGTAAAGACAAGCTAAGAAAAAGATACCATATGTCCTGTTGCCAACATTAAAATTATAAAAAATGTATAAAAGTTCTAGAAGACGGGGGTTTTCTAGTTCTGAGGCAAGCATCACTGACCTTGAACTCTGCATTGCCTACAGTATTTTCCAAGTGAGAGTGACTAGAACTTCCAGATCGTGAGTGTTTCTGCCTGCACATGCCTAGTTTGGTCTGTAAAATTAGACAGGAGCACAAACGCCAACCCAGAACTATATAAAGAAATATGTTTTAGAATTTGAAGATTTATAAAAATTTAATCAACAGGAAAATATATTGCAGAAGTGCTAAGAAAAAGGAAAGATACCATAAATAAATGAAAACTTTCCATTTGTTAAAGTGTGTAATTGACATAATTTATTTTTAATTATGCCAAATTTTAAAAGACCTATAAATTTATAATTTATACCCAACATTATAGCTTCTTAAAGAAAACCCCTTCCACTTCCTCCACAAATAAAACACATTTTCTTCTTCCCGTAGATCATCCTTGAGATATCTACTCTCTCTGTAATCTTGTGCTTGACACTCTGAATAAACCCTGGCAGAGTTTTCACAAGCTCTTAGTCTACACTTTGTGAAATACTTATCTGACCTGTAAAGCTGACAGAACATAAACAGGAAAAATAAGCATTAAATGTTTGTTATACATTGGGCTAGTACTAGTGAATTAAAATTTTGTTTAAATGTAAATGTTTATTGTGGTTACATTTTTTAAAAAGTCATTTTACCACCCATATACTTGTAGATAAATTTATAGATTTAGCTATAGTCATGAGTATGGATATAGATTTTAGCTCTTCCTCTTATGGGAAATAATTTAATGCAGAAGAGTTACCATCTTTTAAAAAAGTTGACTGTATTTTATTGAATACGTACATTAGTATGATTATGTATTGAACAATACAGCAATCCTGAGAGGTGAGATGGCCATTATGTAAAAGGCATAATTGCTATGGTTTCTTGGTTGATATAAAGCAGCAGTGTGCTCAGAGTAGCATTAAAGCTAGAGATGTTAGTGTGCAAAGTTCTCACAGACAAGGCCCAAAACATATAATCTTGCTTTTATAGACATTGTTAGTTCAAAGGACTCTGGATATCTGTGTAAATAAGATCTTTCCTGTTAAATGAGATAACAATATTCAGTTTAATGAATGACTGTGAGAGTTATAAGTAGTGTCAGTGCTTTATCACTGTACCCATTACAGTGTACATGCATGCTCAGTCACTAAGTCATGTTCAAGTCATTGCAACCCTGTGGACTGTGGCCCTCCAGACTCCTCTGTCCATGGGATTCCCAGGCAAAACTACTGGAGTGGGTTGCCGTGTCCTTCTCCATGGGATGGTCCCAATCCAGGGATTGAAACTGTGTCTCTTATGTCTCCTGCATTGGCAAGCAGGATCTTTACTACAAACCTACAGTGTCTAGTACAGATTATTTATTAAGCAAATGTGAGTATTATTATGGTGGAGAGAGTTATATTTTATTTATATTGTTCTCCCATAAAGTTCTCAAAGATATACCGATTTATAACTTTCAGTCATTCTCATATCATTTTATTCATTCATTCATTTATTCATAAACTTGTTAACTCAACTTGTATTTATTGACTAACAACTAAATGTTAGGCCCCATCCTACTAGTAAATATGTTGAGATAAAGAACATGACTCTTGCTGTTATTGGTATCCTCAGTGGCCCCTGCCCTAGATCACTGCCTTTCCACCAGAAACAGCAGGAGGCCTTGCCCTAGATTTATGGCACAGTATACTTCTAACCGTTCGGCTTCCTATTTTACTGGGCTAATCTCCCAGTTCTTGGGCTTACATCTTTTTTTAATGTCTTATCCTAACTAATGTCTTCTCCTAACTAAACTAACTAATTTATAGCATCTGCATCACTCCTGGGTAACATTTGATCTTAGCAAGGAAAGATTCTACTTCTGTCTCAGTACCATAAATATTCCTGTTTTCTTTTCTAAAATAAGTACCTAGGATTTATTGTAGGATAATTAAATAATAGTCCATTCCCATTATCTTTTTTCTCAACAGCATATTCAGGTCATACTTTCCCCAGATCTTACACCAGATGCTTCCCCACCCATTCCAACAACATACATACACAGATATATATATATATATATATGTATATATATAAAACTTAAATATATTTCACCTGAAACATCAGTCTTGAAAGGCTTTAGAGAACCAATTTCTGTCCTCAGAATGAATGAGGTAGTGTAGAAAATTTACTCCTCTCCTTGGTGGTAATTTATCCTGATGTTGGTAGCCAGATGAAGGAGATAAGAAATAAGCTGACTCAAAAAATTGTACAAGTTACATAGAATTAATTGGAAAATAGCATTCTGTACAACTTATCTTCTGCGGTATAAACTGAGTACAAAAAGTTGTTGATAATCATCACTGATTAGTTAAAAATACAATATAGATTTTTAAGTGTTCAAATGCTTTATTTTAATCTTCTTAGAGAAACTAATTTATATGAAATATGTAGAATTCAAATATGATATTGAAGTTATTTACACATACTGGTCTCTAAAATAGCAGATCATCATAAGATATCCTGTTTCTTTGCCAGAATTTTATTTTCTTGGTCATAAAAACCAATTTTGTGCAACAAGGGAAATATAACAGATGGCAAAGCCACAGCTCAGAAAAGAAGAAAAAAAAATCATCCCTTCTAGTTCAGATAATCCCCAGAGTTTTGCCTTTGGAGTAAGTCTAGTTTCCTGTAGCAATACCTTAAAGAGAAGAATGAGGTTTTGTGGTTGGAATTATGGCTGCAAGTGAAGAATCCTAGTTTGTAATTTTGGTTGCACCATTTATTCATTGTCTCTTGGAGCAGTAAAGTAGCAATGATTAATAAATAAATATTGACAGACTGTTTCTAGGGCTCTGTGAAACCACACAAGGCAAATATTCATTGTCACCAGAAGTATTAAAAATATTATTATTTAAATATCAGGTGGTAAGAAAAATGAAGCAGGAGAGATTATTTTTACCAGTCTCAAAATATGTAAATTCCTACAGAAACTGAGTAGATTGTTGTTGTTTTGAATTATATTGAAAAGGGTAGAATTATCTTCTCAAAATACAGAATATTTTTAGATTTCAATGTCACATTTTCTCTTTCCTCTGAACTCTTACACAGTGAAAAAGAGTTCCTCAAGAGTTCAGTGGAGATCTCACATCCATCTATGAATGTACATTGTCATAGGAAGTGAAGTGAATTTGATAAATGACTCCCAACTAAGCAAGGGCAACATCTGAGCTTTGGAAATAGGAGCTTATAACTAGACTACTAGTTCTTAAGTAAACCTGAAGTTCTCATCCATTCACTGACCACCCCCCCCAGGAAGGAACAAACTAAGTAAATGAAGTGCTGGATATAAGTCTACATGATGAAGGAGGTGGAACCCACCGTACTCTGATGCCACAGAAGAAAGTGCTGTCAGATGAAAGGCAGAAGATGAGGCTTTGAACACAAAGAGTTGATTTCAGCACTTCAAAGTGAGATGTGGTTCTCTCTTATAGTAGAAAAAGTATGAGTCTTTGCAATAGGTTTTTAATTATCACAGGAAAGGTATGAACACAAGATGTGAAATACCATTCTATTTAATATGTCTAAAACAGGACAAGAAATTTTCATCATCTTTTTTTCTGATTTTGGTCCACATGCTTTTCTTTCACTGGTTTATTAAGTTATTTGACTCATGACATTTATTCTATCCAAACCATACTCCTTACATTTATGAATGTAAACACACCAATTTTGCCACAATTAAGCACTGGCAAAAATTAGGGTCTTTATAAAATTTTGTTTCAAGTCTTTTTTGCTTTTCATTTTCATTTATGGAGAGACAGTGCACACACTGCTGATGAATCAGATCAGGGAAAATCACAGCAGGCCCTATCTAATTTCTGTTGGGAGGCCTTAGCCAGTCCCTGTGAGGATTTCTGTTTCAGAATAGGCACACATTCTTGCCCTAAACAAACGACTTGAGTGTTATGCCAGTGCCCACATGTGTATACATCTTAATACTTTAAATGTTACCTGATTATACTGAGTGAAATTCTAAACATATACTGAGGAAAATTAAAGAGAATTGAGGTCTCTATTTCAGAATATATTATAGCAGGGCCCATTTTCCTAATGTCCTGGGGGTAAGGACGTTAAGTTTTAAAACAGGTAGCGTGGCCAACCTGTTTACAGTAGATTTGAACTGCTTATGGGTTACTTGTTACAACTTCAAAGAACTCCGGTAGAGGCTAAAATAAAATTTAAAAAAAATTAAAGTGCCCAATCTGCTTTTGATGAATGTCTGACATTTATTACTTCCTTTGGCTTTTTTTCCTTAAAAAATCTTGTGTGATTTAGGAGGACCAATCCACTAGCTGCCATAGAGTCAGAAATTGTTAGTCAGAAAAGGATATTCCCTTATTTTCATGTGACTCATTGAAAACTGTGGAGACACTCTCTTCTCCCAAATGATTTTTGAAGTTTTTTAAATATCCCTTTTATCTATCTTAGTGTTCTATGTCTAGAATACCTATGCCATGGGAAAGCTCAGAGGGGGATATAAAAGGGCAGGAATATAACTATATCGGCTGTTTCAATTTCAATTTCTCCATCATCTATTCATGCTTCTCCAGTGAAGAGAAAAGTTGTCCGCTAGGCAGACTGGGAGAGGTACTGCCTTGCCCATCACAACTCGAGGAGTTTCCATTCAGGGAGAAAAGTCATTATAGGGTTCAGAATATTTTTATTTATATCTCATAAAGAAGTTTAAAAATAACACCAAAAAAGGATGTTAACCATATGCTGTTTCACAGTTTGGGACTAAAGGGGATAAAGTTACCAAAGTTTCCCCCAGCCCTTTGAACTTGAAGCCAGTGTGCATTTTCCATTCCATTGTACGATATGCTAAACAGTAACCCCTTCAGTGCTACTCTCCAATGTTTGGTAAGCTCCTTTGTTCAGCAAACCCAGTACCTCTTCTCATCATTTTTATTACTGTAGTTAACTAGAGGACTTCCAAACAGATGCTTACATTCACTAGGCTTTTGTTTTCCTTATTTGCCTTAAAAAATACTTTTAGATAAAATCATAATGTAAGATCATAGGTTAAAAAAATATCCAAAGAATCCCTTGGCCTCAGAGCAGTGACCTCTTATAATGAATGTTAACAGGATTTTAAGAATATATTTCATCATTCAATACTAAAAGAGTTAAAGAAAAATAATCACTTGTAGATACTGATAATAACTTTTAGTATTGTTTAATATGACCTAAGTATAGCCACATGAAATAACTTCATTTCACAAATCCATGTACTATTTCCAGGCATGTGTGAGTACTAAGTTGCTTCAGTTGTGTCCGACTCTTTGCAACCCTATAGACTATAGCCTGTCAGGCTCCTCTGTTCTAGGGATTCTCCAGGTAAGAAAACTGGAGTGGGTTGAAATTTAATGAGTCCTAAATATGACAAAGCAATATCCTTCAAGTTAACCTTAACATGTCACTTCTTGTAAAAGAAAGTCAGTTTTGTAGTTTTTTCTCTACATTGTGTATATATACGTACATGTGCTACACTTAGTCGCTCAGTCGTGTCTGCCTCTCTGTGAGCCCATGAACTGTAGTCCGTCAGGTTCCTTTGTCCACGGGGTTCTCCAAGCCCTCCTCCAGGGATCTTCCCAACCTAGGGCTCAAACCCATGTCTCCCACATTGCAGGCAGATTCTTTACCAGCTGAGCACCAGGGAAGCCCAAAAATACTGGGGTGAATGGCCTATCCCTTCTTCAGGGGATCTTCCCTACCCAGGAATCAAACTGAGGTCTCTTGCACTGTAGGCTGATTCTTTACCAGGTGAGCTACCAGGGAAGCCCGTTTATGTACATGTATTTATACAAATAAAGGGACTGCCCTTGTGCAAAAGCAACTATACAGAGACTCAAGTCTGGATGTGATGTCGCCTTCATCACATCATCTTTCTCACCCCCTTCACCCATATTATGTTCTAAAAACTCCAAATGCTAATTGCACAGTGAATTTTATTCTTTTGCTTTGGGAAAATATTATAAATCTCTAGATACTCAGTAAAGTTGAATAAAAAGTGACAGAAACAGAATGGGTTCATCTGTCATCACAGTGAAAGAAGACATTACAGTTTGAAGTCTTGCCTAGGTGGCGATTGTTTAAAGGATCAGAAAACATCAGTACAGTGTTGCAGAATTTTTCTGTTCTTATTTTGGAAAGTGATTTTGCTTTAGCTGCTAACCTCTATGCCATCTTTATTTTTCTCATTATCAGTAACAGTTCTCCTAATGAGACTGATGATGAACGTGATCTAAGAATAAAATCACAGAAGTTTGGTAAACAATGGAAATAATACAAGGACACAGGAGAGAGAAACCTCTGAAGTTTTCTAGGTTAGACCAAAGAGAGAATGTAGACTCCAGAGTTATTCACCAAAGACTATAAATTTGAATATTTCTTCAGGTTTTCAGTTTCAGCAGAGTTGCTGTGGTGTAGCAGATGTGTTCCCATATATTTCTAGATGGAATTCTATGGTCTTTGTAAGAGGGTCAAGGCTCAGTGTGGAAAGGCCTGGCCTTGAGAGTATGTTGCCTTTGATTGCAGGTAGCCTGAATGGAAAACCTAGGTGGAGACGGGAACAAACTTAGCAAAATCTTACTTCTTTATACCTCAGTTTAGTCACCTATAACCAGCAGGTAAGAATAGCAACCATACAAAATGTTTGTGACAAGATAATGTTTCTGCAGCTATTAGAAGAATATATTTATTATGATCACTGTTCAAAAATCTTCATTGTTATTTCTATTTGTTATATTGTTTTTCAACTTTGAGCCAAGGCCTGCTCAGGCCAGATTCTTAATGTTCCTGGGTACTTCACTCCATTATGGTTATCTGCTTTCAAGTTAAGTTTTGAATCCTCATCTTAGTTCTGTCTTTCACTCAGACTTTGTCTCCAGCAGTCAAAAATGGAGCTTGACAAGACACACAAGCTTCTCAGTTCAGTTCAGTTCAGTCACTCAGTCGTGTCCGACTCTTTGCGACCCCATGAATTGCAGCACGCCAGGCCTCCCTGTCCATCACCAACTCCTGGAGTTCACTCAGACTCATGTCCATTGAGTCAGTGATGCCATCCAGCCATCTCATCCTCTGTCATCCCCTTCTCCTCCTGCTTCTAGTACTCACCAATTTTTACTCCACTAAAATTTGAAGAAGGTGATTAGGAATAGTGCTATCACGAACCTCTTATAAATGTCTTTGGTATACATATGTAGGCCCACAGACATACAAAACTGTTGATAGTAACATGCAAAACAGATAAAACTGATTCATGATGATAAAAGCCTAATTAAGTAATTGCATGTTGAGATGTGTGGGTAGTGATGGGGAGGGAGCAGAAGGTGAATTTCTGGGATAGTGGTGATCATGGGGTGATAATTACATGGTACGTAAAGGTTAATCACCTGGTACTTAAAATGTGTGCACTTTGCAATAGTCAAAGTAAAATAAAAATGACAGCTACATGCAAAAGAATGAAATTAGGACACGACCTAATGCCATACACAAATATAAAATCAAAATGGATTAAAGACCTAAATGTAAGACCAGAAACTATTAAACTCTTAGAGGAAAACACAGGCAGAACACTTGACATAAATCAAAGCAAGATCTTCTATGACCCACCTCCTAGAGTAACAGAAATAACAAAAATAAACAAGTGGGATCTAATTAAAATTAAAGCTTTTGCACAGAAAAGGAAACTACAAACAAGGTGAAAAGACAACCCTCAGAAGGTGAGACAATAATAGCAAATCAAACAACTGACAATTCTCAAAATATACAAGCAGCTCATACAACTCAATACCATAAAAGCAAACAACCCAATTAAAAAGTGGGAAAGGGACCTGAAGAGGCATTTCTCCAAAGAAGACATACAGATGGCTAACAAGCACATGAAAAGATGCTCAACATTGCTCATTATTAGAGAAATGCAAATCAAAACTACAATGAGATACCACCTCACACCGCTCAGAAGGACCATCATCAAAAAGTCTACAAACAATACATGCTGGAGAGGGTGTGGAGAAAAGGGAAAACTCTTACATTTCTGGTGGGAATGTAAACTGACACAGCCCCTATGGATGATGGTATGGCGATTCCTTAAAAAGCTAGGAATAAAAGCACCATATGACCCAGCAATCCCACTCCTAGGCACATACTCTAAGGAAAGCAACATTAAAAAAGACACATGTACCCCAGTGTTCATTGCAGCACTATTTACAATAGCTAGAACATAGAAGAAACCTAGATGCCCATCTATAGATGAATGGATAAAGAAGCTGTAGTACATAGATACAATGGAATACTGCTGCTTCTGCTGCTGCTGCTGCTAACTCATTTCAGTCATGTCCGACTCTGTGTGACCCCATAGACAGCAGCCCACCAGGCTCCCCCGTCCCTGGGATTCTCCAGGCAAGAACACTGGAGTGGGTTGCCATTGCCTTCTCCAATGCATGAAAGTGAAAAGTGAAAGTGACGTCGCTCAGTCGTGTCCGACGCTTATCGACCTCATGGACTGCAGCCTACCAGGCTCCTCTGTCCATGGGATTTTCCAGGCAAGAGTGCTGGAGCGGGGTGCCATTGCCTTCTCTGACAATGGAATACTACTCAGCCATAAAAAAGAACACTTTTGAATCCGTTCTAATAAGCTGGACGAACCTAGAGCCTATTATACACAGTGAAGTAAGTTGGAAAGAGAAAGATAAATATTGTAATAGTTCAGTTCAGTCGCTCAGTCACGTCCAACTCTTTGCGATCCCATGAATCACAGCACACCAGGCCTCCCTGTCCATCACCAACTCCCGGAGTTCACTCAAACTCATGTCCATCGAGTCAGTGATGCCATCCAGCCATCTCATCCTCTGTCGTCCCCTTCTCCTCCTGCCCCCAGTCATATACTGACACACATATATGGAATCTAAAGAGATGGCACTGATGAATTTATTTTCAGGGCAACAAAGGAGGAACAGACATAGAGAACAGACCTATGGACACAAGGGGAGGAGAGGAGGGAGAAAGGGAGATGTATGGAGAGAGTAACCCAGAAATTTACAATACCATGTGCAAAACAGATAGCCAACAGAAATATACTGTATGACTCAGGGAACTCAAACAGGAGCTCTGTGACAGGCTGAAGGGTGGGATGGGGAGTGAAATGGGAGGGAGGTCCAGAAGGAGGGAACATGGGTGTACCTGTGGCTGATTCTTGTTGGTATATGACATAAAACCACAAAATTCTGTAAAGTAATTATCCTTCAATTTAAAATTTTTAAAAAAAATAGAAAATGGGGGGAAATGTCCGAAGAAAAGATACTAAAAGTAATGATTTTCATGAATTTCGTGTTATTTAAAATTTATATTGGAGTGTTATGGTTCATTGTCCTCTGATTTCATTCTCAAAGAAGTATTCAAATCATAACACCTCAACTCTTAGGTAAAAGCCCTTCTAATTTTAGACTATGTATTCAACTCTGTCTCCCTTCATTTTTCTTCCTACTTAGTTTCACTGACCTCCAACACATTTCTTGTTTTTTGCTGAACTTCAGTACCTGACTCAAGTGATTTTTCCCCAACCATGTATTATTGCTTCCTTACACACAGAGTCTGGAGAAGGCAATGGCACCCCACTCCAGTACTCTTGCCTGGAAAATCCCATGAATGGAGCAGCCTGGTAGGCTGCAGTCCGTGGGGTCACAAAGAGTCGGACACGACTGAGCGACTTCACTTTCACTTTTCACTTTCGTGCATTGGAGAAGGAAATGGCAACCCACTCCAGTGTTCTTGCCTGGAGAATCCCAGGGACGGCAGAGCCTGGTGGGCTGCCATCTATGGGGTCGCACAGAGTCGGACATGACTGAATCGAGTTAGCAGCAGCAGCAGCAACGCACAGAGTCAGACATGACTGAGTGACCTTCACTTTCACTTTCTAGGTAAATTCAGCGTCTTCAGTTTTTGCTCAGCTGAGAATTTGCCATTTCATTTCCTTGGTCTCATCTCCATTTAACTCAACTTCAGTGACTAAATCTGATAGTCACATCTGCAACTTGTCATCACCTTGAGGGGTTTGGAATAAAAGATTGAGACAACTCAGTCTTCAGCCTCCTTTCTTTGGCACTCTCTTTCCCAGTAAAGGAGATCAGTACTTCATCTCATCCAACCATCCAATAGCCTGATGTTTCTATTTTCTCAACTGTTACTATTTTTCATTTCTTTATAATCTTACAAGTTTAGATTATATTTCACTATCAGGATAATATCTCACTTCTCCAGGCCAGTTTAACTTCTTTGCACCTTTCTGCTAAACCCCAGTGTTGAATCATTTGAATAACCTGTCATCTTCATACTTCCACCAGAACTGCTAGAGAAAAATAAAACAGTGAAGTTTAGTAACAGTACACATTCATGATGACAAGCGTCAACCAGGCCCTAATGTTGCCCAGTGTTTCTTAGTTTTCCTCATCAACTCTCCACAGCTTTCCACAGAAATCATGTCAAGATTTATTTATCTTCCCCACATATAGCCTTTCCCTTCCTCCATCCCATCCTCTGAGAGATAACTTAGCCACCAAAACTGTAATGGAGAAAATAACCATCAAATGAGAACTATCCCAACTTTTGCTAGCTGATAAATGTAGCTGTCTCATTGCTTATAATTTTCTTATATCCTCTCAATACAGTGGATGTTTCCTTCCTTCTATTCAATTTGTGTTCTGGATTTCATTCTCTATTTCCTTCTTGGAGTTTTCACTCTATCTTATATTGCTTCAATCCAGAAACTTCAACTTTTGCTTCTTTACTAGACAATTCTTTACTGGATAATTCTTATCATGATTTGACAATAAGATGTCTTTCACCTACAGCTTCTCTATTCCCACACCCCTCTCTAGCTGCTACTCTCTTTTTTCTTTTCTTTCTTTCACAGATAAATATCCAGATCTATGTAGATATATACATGTATTAATATGTAAAACACATATGATATGTACATGTATAACAATACATTACATACCTATATGTAACTATAGTGTATAGTATACATACATGCATATATAACACATAGATTGTATATCTATATCTATTCTACATACATTTAATCGCTACCAAACTGATCTCATTAAAGTTGAAAATAAGTGATGACTTTCACTTAATCAAACAGGCACTTTGAAAATATTATCACAGATTTTGTCTTTTGGACTTTCCACTAGATTAGAAACTCATGGTGGGGGCGGGGGGGCGGGGGGCAGTTCTGGGGCTAAATCTGTCTTGCTAAACTTTTAGCAAGTTCTCCACACAACTCCCAGGAAATATTTGCTGTGTGATTTAATTAATATTATCAAAAGTCATATAATATTTTTTTAATCAGAACTTGCATTCAGCAAAACGTTGACCTCTGTAGAAAGAATGATTTTGTTACTTAAGCACAAAGGAAATGCTTTCTAAAGCTTTCAGAGTTGGGCTCTCTTATTCAACTTTATTTAAGTTCACACTTTTAACATTTTAAATTGATGAGTTTATAGAATGCAATTTCTGTTCATGAATAGGAGAGTAAAATAATGTATTTTATATTATATCATTCAATGTATCTTGATTCTTCACTGTAGAACAGAGACTCAATTTTTGTATGTAATCCTGAATTACTCTATAGGTGAGAACTTGTTTTTCTAATGTATGTGTACATGGAAGTTTGGTTTTCATAGATGGTAACTATTCTTTGAGGATTACAGAAATGTCTTAATAAGCAGTAATAGTTCTGACAGGTTCGTAACTTACGAAGAGACTTTCAACAACAGATCTTACATGTATAGTCCATTTTGTTGTATATGCTGCAGCAGATTCAATATCACATCTGGAAAGAAAATCTCATTCTTCCTGTGTTATGTTGTGGTTTGCCTTTTTAGGAAATTAGTGTTCTTCTATTTGAGTATGAATGGCTTTTCCATCTTTAATCTTTCATAAATGATTATCAACCCTATTCTGCATGGCTATTAAATTATGTGATACTACATTTTAACAGCTTCTCAGAATCACTGCCTACCTGGCACCAGTCAAGTGGTCTAAGACTGATCTTGTTCTTTCTCAACACCTACCAACATCCCTCCAGAGAAAAATAACATACAGGGAAAGGGACTGTTTGGAGCATTTGCTTTCCATTCAGTCTAGTGCATACTTGAATATTTTTTGATTGATCTGCATATTCAAAAAATTGTATATCATTTTGTCTCTGATTCATTTTTCTTGAATTGTAGAATATTATTTTTAAAAACCATATTATTCTTGTAGTTGTATTTATTGTAAGAATGTGTGATATCAAATTTCTCAGGACCCTAAAAGTAAATTTCTCTAGTCTTCCATACCAGGAATAGGCATATGAGAAGTTCTCTGCAACTGGTGTGTTTGGTTTTTGTGGACCTGGAATCACATGCTTGGTTTTACTAACCCCCTTATCAAAGTAGAGCAGCTGCTTAGATGGGTGAAAAAAGGTCTGTGTTCTCTCGTTGTTCCAGGTTAGTCTGAAGAGACGTCCTAATACTCGTGAGAATCCTGTAGATTTAGTGACCAGGAAATCGTAACAGTTGATCTGAAGATGAAACTACTTTTGTTGCTCAGGGGATGTGGTGAGGCAGGATGAGTCATGTAATAATATGTTCTGTGTAAAGAGTACCAGGTCAGTCAGTAGACATGTAGCGTGGTTTCTGCAGGACCTCTGCTCCATGGGTAGCCTTTCAAGCTGTAAAGACATATAGTTTACTTGAGTCAGCCCTCTTGCTCAAAAATAGTCTGCCTGTCTTCACTTAAGCATAGATGTCATCACTACAGGATAAATGAGAATACACTGCTTATCCTGGAGGCAGTTCTTCTGACCATGTGCACTGGCTTCAAGTCCTCCTGTCCACTTGGAAGCAGATTCTTCGCTCCCACTCATGTAAATCAGTCCTCCTGGCTTCTAACCTGCTGTTTCTCAGTCAGAAATTCCAACGCAGATGGTCTCCTGATCATTTACCAAAGCATAGCACCTTAGATTAGCAAATGATACTTTTCATTTTAACCACTGTTCCTGAAAACTCAAAGCACTGCAACACTGATAGAATTAAGGGCGGCCAATTGCACAGAATAAAGAAACTCATAGTGTTATTAAGGCTATACTTTGCTGCGTTTTGAAAAACACTTTTCTTGTTGCATAAAGTATTTAAAAGGCATGGATTATATTTAAACCTGAAATTTTTATGGTAAGAAAAGTCTTATAGGAAGAGTACATTTTATGAATTTTATCACTACTGTCTCATCCCCATTTAATACAAAATAATTAACTCTTCAGGAGGTTACGTACTTGCTGGACATGGACATTTTTGCCGAATTGAATGGAAAACAAAAGTAAAAATTAAATATTCCATAATTGACAAGAGTTTATT
The DNA here is from genome assembly GCF_027580195.1 of Bos mutus. Classification (NCBI taxonomy): domain Eukaryota; kingdom Metazoa; phylum Chordata; class Mammalia; order Artiodactyla; family Bovidae; genus Bos; species Bos mutus. The sequence goes on along the minus strand of NC_091620.1, from coordinate 82,799,909 downwards.
CTTAATAGGTTTCGTAGGAAATGGGGAAATCAGAATACTGTAAGTCTGGAGTTTTTCCTTCATCGTTTACTTTTTTAGATAACGTATTGATAAAGGCGGCCACCTGAAGAAAGTTTCCACTACTTAAGAAATACTGGACTGTCAAGTTACATTGAATTGTGAAAACAGATTAAAATGAAAATGTAAAGTGCCAAGCTTGTTTTAGGGTTAAGAAAAAAAAAAAAACAACACACTGGCATATGGCCAAAATATTTGCCTCCCAAATGTCATCTTTAGAACGATTTTTTAAACCCACTGTGATTGCTTCTCCCTCCTCTCAACTCCCAGCAGGCTAAAGCAGACCTCACATAAGTCCCACACAGATGTAGACAGAGAAACTGCTCATTATCAATCAACGAACACAAACAAGTTGAAGACTGCTCAGTTTCCCCTGTTAAAGGTAAAGAGGCTTAAAGCCCCCAAAGAGTTTATTATTCTGGTGCTAGGATCGTCAAAGTCATTTGACTTTGACTTGCACGGTAGCCACAGAGGTTAAATTAAGGTTAAGTTTCCCAAACAAAATGGAAGCAATTAAACAGTTAAATAATGTTGCTTTATTCTGTTTGTTTGTTTTTAACCCAGAGACCCCAAAATGTATAAAAATGTAAATTTTTATATATTTTTAAGTAACAAAAATTATATATAAGAAATTGCCTTTTATGCTTAATTATATGCTTTCACGTGATATTTTTCCTCTAAAAACATCACACCAGAATAGTATTATAAATCCAACCAGTAACTCATTATAAGATATCTCCTTTTGCAAGAGGATGTACAAGGACTCTTAAAGTTTATAAATTTTGACTAGGCAGGAAAAAATCAAGCTTCTTGAAATGGGATAATATTTTTGTTTGAGTATGGTCAATTAGAAAGAAAACTGGTCACAGAGTCTAAAGACCTGGATGTAGCTGTTTTTCTTTCCTGAGAGCATTATGCAAGCATAACCTACTTTATCTTTTACAAAACATTTATATATTTAGTAGCTCACTTGAATTCTAAAATAGCTTTATAAAATAGAAGGACATTTGACAAATTTTTAAAAATCAATAAAAATAAAACTCATTATGTATGTGACTTGCCTAAGATCACGTTTAGTAAGAGTTGGGGCTAGACACTGCTGCTGCTGCTAAGTCGCTTCAGTCGTGTCCGATTCTGTGCAACCCCATAGACGGCAGCCCACCAGGCTCCCCCGTCCCTGGGATTCTCCAGGCAAGAACACTGGAGTGGGTTGCCATTTCCTTCTCCAATGCATGAACGTGAAAAGTGAAAGTGAAGTCGCTCAGTCGTGTCTGACTCCCAGCGACCCCATGGACTGCAGCCTACCAGGCTCCCCGTCTATGGGATTTTCCAGGCAAGAGTACTGGAGTGGGGTGCCATTGCCTTCTCTGGAGCTAGACACTAATTCACCACTAATTCCGTATGTTACATTACGTCTAGTTGGAATCATGTCTCTTTAAGTATAGTGAAGTATTTTGTTTATTTCTAATTAAAAACAATATTTTGGTGGTATTCTTAAAGAATATCGTTTTAGCACTGTAAATAATAGTTGACATACTATTTACTGAATCTATATGTCTGAAAAAATATCTTAACCCACCACCATGGGGAATAGGAGACCTGAATGTGTTGACTGTATCTGCATATGTCAGCAAAAAGAAGTTAAAAACAATTTGGACTGTGACCAACACATGTCCTTTTCTTACTAAAATCTTTTCCAGCTTGGTCTTAATTGCTATGCTGAGAACAAACACTCCCCTGCCATAATTTAGTCAAAAAGAGTTTCAGTAGCAGGGTTAATAAAAGAGGAAGGGTGGAATTGAAGAATGGCCCTTTCAGAGATTCTCTAGATCCTGGGCAATCTTTAGGTACAGAAGCCGTAGGGTTGGGGCAGAACATGATCCTCTTAGGAACGAGAGGCCTGGTATCCAACAAGGTATAGAGAAGCACTTTATTCCTCAGAAACAGGCAAGGGAAGAAACTGAGCTGCATGAAATATTGCACTGGTTTGCCAAGTATAGACACACCCAGGTTTCCTGTTCCACATGAGGTTAGAGCTTGGATCACAGATGTCCAGCCAAATGTGGCCTTGCTCTGACCCAGATCATGCCACCAGAGAAACCAGTCACACTGAGGAGCAGTTCTTTCTTTGTTCCTTGAAGCCCTACACTCCCTTGTAGTGGGAACCTTGAGCTATTAAAAGGCTTAAAAAAACTTTTTGTTGTGTCTCTTAGATGGAGTCCCTCCCAACACACAGAGTGTAATTAAAAAAAAAAAAAAAGTGGAACTTTTTTAGGTGCTATGCATAGAGAAAACCTTTTAGCACTAAAAACAATCATTGATATGCTGTTTATTGAATCATGTTTCTGAAAAAATATGTTAACTCTTCATAGATAACTGGGTGAAAGGATGCAGTTTTTACCTTTTGGCAGAATAAGTAGAGACAAATTCTAGAGGAATCTCAGTGTATATCTGCTGATTCCCAAGAAAGACAAGTATTCAGTATACAGTAAAATATTTTCTTAACCATATGTTACAACTTCCAAGCAAAAAGTTATACTGTTCATGGTTCCCTTTTGCTGTCATGGAGTGTTTACTTGCTAGAGCATGCCACACGCAGGCATGAATGATACACAAAGCATTGTGATTATGTGTCAGGATGGTGTTGTCAAGAACTTGAAGTACTTTTTAATTTTCTTTTGGTAATTTTCTCTCAGGTAAAGTATTAGCAGCCTTTAAGGAACAAGTTAGGATTTGAAGAGAAAGCAGAGGATTGGTGAGGGAAAAAATTTGTACATGAAAAGAAAACTAAGATTTATTGTATATCTTAAGTGTTAGTTTCGTCTGTCATTACCAGAAAAGAAACCACAAATTCCAGTTTCTATCTTGAAGTGATAAAGGCAGGTTGTATGTATGGTTATCTACCTATCAGCTATGGGATGGTGTGTGACAAGAGAATGACTGCTTTATTCTGCCTAACACAAAGCAGAAAGTAGTTCAGTGGTTTTCTTTTTTTCAACTATAAAAGAGCCTAGTCAGTTTGTCCTAACGTAATCCAGAACATAAATCTCACCTAAAAGCTTTTGAAGAAATAATTTAAGCTCAACATGTATTTTACCTTCTAAGCGCTGCATGGATCAATAGCTGTAGTTCTTAAGGTCTCTAAGCCTCATGCTGTCTGAGCAGCAACACTCTCTTCTGAACAGCTAGCTGGTGGGAGTAGTTTTGGTGGTGGTGGTTGAAGTGATCAAGAGTGTGGTTGCTCCTTGAATTTATTCAAAGTATTTTGGAGGCAGAATAGCTGATATCTTGCAGATATTTCCCCTTTATTCTTCCTCTTTTTATGGGCCAGTCAAAATGTTTTGTTGTATTTTGGAAATTTTATCACTCTTTATTTACTTACCTCTTCTTAACTGAAGGGTTTTGTTATTGAAATTTATTTCGGTTAAAAATTGGATAACTTTTTCCGAATGCAAATGTTGGAAAAGACACCAACTTTGGGATATCAGTTAACCCTAAAAACAGAAGGAGAGAGAGATAGTTTGCTATTTTTTTATATTGCTGATTTTTTCATTTCCTAAAATATAAAATACAATGGAGAGATAAGGAACAAATATATCAATATGTGAATGTTGGTTTAACAGTGATGGTGGATATCAGAGTGAATACTATATGACATTTTTCTGAAAAGTTGAAATACTTATATTTAAAAAATTTTAAAGCTACCCAAAACCTCAATGTGGAACCACTAGAGATTAAAACTAAGACAGTTAATTCATTTCTATTGCTACACTCAGAATTAATTATTTCAAAACTTGAGAATAAGTCTTTCTAGGTTTACTTTTTAAATAAATGTTCTCATACTATTTTCTTGGTTTGTTTTACTTTCTGCAAATTTTTTTTCATACATTTTACAGCTTGATATTTTAGTTTTTCTCTTCGGCATTCATATTTCACCAATTTTTACAACTAAAAGCATTTCCAATGTCAATAATTATACTTAAGAATCATGGTATACAATCGTATCATCATATTGTACTATATCATTTTACAGTAATGTCTTCTCCAGTTATTAAACATTTTTATTGTTTTCAACTATTTTCTGCTGAAATAGCACTTTTATAAGTAACTCATTTTGATGACTTCCTTAAAACTAATTTTTAATACTTAAATTACAGTGTCAAATACAATACACAGTTACAGTTCTTATACATATATACACATCAAGCCTTTATCTAGGATAGTATTGTTTCTTTTTTAGGAAGAGTATGCTAGTGCTTAATTTATCACACCTTTAACCTGAAAAATATAAACAAAATCTTGGATTTTTGTCAAGTTAGGAGAAAATATATTAGCTCACTTTGATGCTTTTCAATTTGAGTATTAAATATATATGTACATAATAGTCCTTTGAATTTCTCATTTTAGAGATAGCTTTTCTATAACTTAGGATGTTAGTAATTTATTAGTTGTTATTATGTATATATATTTATATTACTAATCCTATGTTATATCTGTGACAAACAATAGCAACAGTTTGTATTTTGTTTTGGCATAAATAGTTTAAAATTTTATATCATCAAGTCACTGGGCTGAAATCAAGGTCAACAGTTCCATCCTTCTTCTAGAGGCTCTAGGAGAGAATCCATTCCTTGCCTTTTTCCATTTCTGGAGCTGTCTGCCTTGGCTCATGGCCCTTTGTCCCATCTCGCTCTATCTCTCTCTTAAAGGGACCCTTGTGATGGAATTTAGGGCCTGCCTGGGGTGACGCAGGAAATCTTACTTCAAGGGCCTTAGCTTAATCACATCTGCAAAATTTTTACACTTAAGGTAACATATACGGGTTCCATAGACTGGGACCTGTCATGTTTTGATGGCCATTACTTGTTCCACTGCAATTCTATTTAAAAACATTTATAGTGAGTTACATGTTCACTTCTACTTTTTTTCAGTCCTCTTATAATTCTCTGTCTCTTGCTCCACATTTGGATCTGATATGTCTAGACTAGCCTTGGTGTTTTTCTGATAATATTTGCAACAAATAATACTCTTTATTTTAGGATGCTGAATATCTAGTTCATTTAGGTGGAAAATGGTGATTTAAAGCACTTGAGACTATATATGTATGATATTTTAAAATTGTACTCTATATTTACTGATTTTGATTAAAGCACTCATTATTTAGACTGATGATGCTGGAAGAAAACATGGGTTCTCCCTATAAAATAATAGAAAAAATAACTATCCTACTACATTATATCATATCTTAAAATTTAGTTGGTGATGGTAGCTTTTTATTAGAGATGTAAACTCCAGTATTCTTGCCTGGAAAATCCATAATCAGTGGAGCCTGCTGGGCTACAGTCCATGGGGCCTCAGAAGAGTCAGATATGACTTTGAAACTAAACAATATTTTTTAATGACTGCTATTTTTTTAAAAAACACAATAGTTTTACGTAGACTAAAGGTAGTGATTGTGCATAAAACTCTGTCGTTTGTGGAAGCAATTTCATCCAAAGACGGCCTCCAAAAATAATTAAACTCAGTAATGTGATTTTGATTTTAAGTTGAACTCCTCAGATTTAGTGCCTCGGATCTCATTACGTTTCTCAAAATATGCAAAATATATTCTAACCACAGTTGTTTTCCTTTTATGATCCAATTTTTAGACTGTAAAAAGAAATTGCTACCTATAAAATATAATTGGCATTGCATTTTTAGTCAGAGAGATAACCAGATGCTTTAAAAAAATGAATTCATTATACAAGATTTTAAAAACGTTCTGTGAGTAATTACTTCATCAAATAACAGTTCAGATATTTTTCTAAAATATTACTTGTATTATATCTTCCATTTTTCTTTGATATTTGAGTATAAAATGAATATGCCATATGGCTACACAAAGAGGATTACTTATAAAGTGTTTAGTGGATGCCAGTCCAGGTTCGATGCACGATACTGGATGCTTGGGGCTGGTGCACTGGGACGACCCAGAGGGATGGTATGGGGAGGGAGGAGGGAGGAGGGTTCAGGATGGGGAACACATGTATACCTGTGGCGGATTCATTTTGATATTTGGCAAAACTAATACAATTATGTAAAGTTTTAAAATAAAAAATAAATAAATAAAGTGTTTAGTGGGTGCAAATGCCTGTGGACAAACAAGTTAGTTTACCCACAAAAAATTTTTGCTCAAATATTTTAGATAAAATGTCTACTATTTTAAAAATTGAAAAATAATTTATAGGGTAATTCAATTTTTGATTATGTATATCCCTAATAAACTGTTAATATATTTTTTGTTTTCTCTATAGCATTTATGCTTAGCTTCACAGTTCTCGGAATCTTGCAAACTATTCTAAAATCTTTTATTAAAATAAAAAAATCATATTTTAGTATTACTATTATAGTACACTTTTCTTATAGTCTTAGAAAACATTCTTAATGTTTTTGAATTTGAAATGGCTTTAAATCATTGTGGTTTTCATAGATATAGTCAAACTAGGAAATGACAATATGTGCACTTTCATAATACATGGAGTGAAACACTTAAATTTTTCTAGGAAAAAATTAACATAGAAAAACTTTACAGTTCTATTTTACTTGTAAAAAATTATGCTTTTAATATTATGTGTGAGTGGTTATGAGTAACCTATTCATAAGCTACCATTCCCCCTTTCTCCAAGTGAAGGGAGTTGAGGCAGCTGACTGAGATACATAGATACAAATTAAATGGAGGACAGAGTTCAAAGTGTTTAAGTTTGAAGTGTTTACTTATATGCATTTGATCCTACAGTTACTTTCTTTGAATAGTATGCTGATTATGACAGTTTATCAGAAATGTGAAGTGGAGGTATTATTACAAAGCCAACCAGTTTAAAAATCTCAAGATGCTAAGGTTGACTGCTATATTAATAACTACTGATATACTTACACAGATTGGCAAATAGATAAATTATACATGGAAATAAAAAGATCTATATATCTAAAAATAGGTATATTGATATATATCAATAACTACTATTGTATAAGCCAAAATGATATGTATGTTACTGCTGTTGTCCAATCTGATAGCATATTTTTAACCAAGCATAATTCATAGAGTTGTTAATGTTACTCAGTGTAATATGAATAGTTGACTTTTACAAATTTTTCCTACAGAAGTAGCTATTGCATTTCAAATGCTCTTTTAAAATATACTTTAAAGCATTTATAGTGTTCAGATTTCTAATAATAATTTTAAATGTATTAGAATGTTACACATTGAAACATCTTCCTTATCAGGATACTATTAATATAAAGATATAAGGTCTATTTTCTGTTTTATTTATTTATATGTATTGACATATAGTTGATTTAAAATATTACATTAAATATACTACTAGTTTCAGGCATACAGCATAGTAATTAAAAAATTTTATAGATTATAGTTCACGTACATTTATTGTAAAATATTGGCTCTATTCCCCGTACTGTGCAATATGTCCTTGTAGCATGTTTGTTTAATAGACAATAGTTTGTACCTCTTAAGCTTTTACCCTTATCTTGCCCCTCCTACCTTCCCTTTCCTCACTGGTATATTCTTTATATCTGTAAGTATAAGTCTTTTTGGTTATATTCAGTACTTTCTTTTATTTATTAGATTCCACCTATAAATGATAACATACAGTATTTCTCTTTCTCTATATGACTTACTCCCTACATCCATCATGTTGCTGAAAATGGTAAAATACCAATCCTTATTATGGCTGAGTCGTTTTCTGTTGTATAAATATATCACATCTTCTTTATCCATTTGTCTATTGATGGAGACTCAGGTTTCTTCCATATCTTGACAATTGTAAACAATGTTGCTATGAACATTGAAATGCATGTATCTTTTTGAACTGGTGTTTCTGTTTTCTTCAGATATACATACCCAGGAGTGAAATTACAAAATCTTAAGACAGTTTTATTTTTTAGTTTTTTTGAAACATCTGTGCTAATTTCCACAGTAGTTAGATCAATATTCATTCCCACAAACACTATACAAGGATTCCATTTTATATACATCCTAGGCAATATTTGTTAATTGTGTTCCTTTCTTTCTCTTGAAACATAGTTGAGTTACAACACTATGTTAGTTTTAGCTATACAGCAGACAAATTCAGTTTTATATATATATATACACACACACACACACACACGTGTGTGTGTATATATAATCTTACATGGGCTTCCCAGGTGGCTTGGGGTAAAGAGTCACCTCCAGTGCAGATGTGGGTTCCATCCCTGAGTCAGAAAGATCCCCTGGGGAAGGAAATGGCAACCCACTCTAGTATTCTTGCCTGGAAAATGCCATGGAATATGTTAGAGCATTTGCCATTATAGGTTTTTATAAGATATTGAATATAGTGTTGTGTAGTAAATCCTTATTGCTTATCTGTTGTATGTGTAGTAGTTTTTATCTGAACTTTTCTAATAATTATCAATGTTGATCATCTTTTCTTGTGCCTTTTGATCATCTGTATGTCTTTTTTGGAGAAAGAAAGTACTTCTACCTTTTGTCCTAGAGCGTGGGAATTTTTCTGTGTGTTTTAGGAGTGGAGTCTCTATTTCCCACAGCCCTCCTGAAAGTAAGACTTATTGGCCTTCAAAGCCAAATATTCTAAGGGTTTGTCTTCCCAGAGGAAGACCGCCAGGCTGGGAAGCCTTATGTGAGGCTTACACAGTTGCTCTACTCCTTGGGGAGAAAACTCTTCAGTTGTAATTATTCTCCTGTTTGGGGATCACCTACCTGGGAGATACGGGTCCTTTTTTAAAATCATTAGTTGTGTAAGATCTTCTCTGTTAAGCTTCAGTCTTTTTCATCCATAGATATTCTGTAAATAGTTATAATTTGAATCTCCCCTCCAAGAAAGAAGGTGAACTCAGGCTCTTTCTACTCTGCCATCTTGGCTGATCTCTCTATTAGGTTTATTTTCAACTCAGTTATTGCTCCATTAAAACATTTACTTCACTGAGCATTCCCTCTTACTTTTAACAAGTTCTTATTATTGAAGTAGTACATTGTTCCAGTATTTCATATTTTTCCAATATGAATAACATTATTTTGGATATCTTATTTTTCCATCAAAGAGGAAAACGATGCTTGCTTATTCTCCAGAGTAGAGTTTAACAGGCTACACCTGTTAAACTAATGAAACCTTCCTCCAAAATAAAAAGATGATAATTGACTCATCATTTATCACATAGCCAGTTAAGAGTTATGAAAAGCTGGAACCCGGATCTCTTGTCTTTTAGGTCACACATATAGTAAGTAATGGCCCAGTTTTAAACTCTTGTCAGTTGATTTGAAAACCATACTACTTAGTCTCTGATATAGCCTTGTTACTAGTATTTGTTGAAAATCTGATTGCCAGAAAGCATCAAGCTTTAAGATCTTCCAACTCTGGAGGTATTGTACTAACATTTCTTGAACCATATTTGAATATGCAATTTGAAGACATAAGGCCCTCAAGCTTACTCCTTGGAAGGAAAGTTATGACCAACCTAGACAGCATATTAAAAAGCAGAGACATTACTTTTTCAAAAAAGGTCCATCTATTCAAGGCTATGATTTTTCCAGTAGTCATGAATGGATGTGAGAGTTGGACTATAAAGAAAGCTGAGCGCCGAAGAATTGATGCTTTTGAACTATGGCATTGGAGAAGACTCTTGAGGGTCCCTTGAACTGCAAGGAGGTCCAACCAGTCCATCCTAAAAGAGATCAGTCCTAGGTGTTCATTGGAAGGATTGATTTTGAAGCTGAAACTCCAATACTTTGGCCACCTGATGCAAAGAACTGACTCATTTGAAAAGACCCTGATGCTTGGAAAAATTGAGGGCAGGAGATGGTTGGATGGCATCACCAACACTACTGGTGTTGTGTATGGACATAGGTTTGAGTGGACTCCAAGAGTTGGTGATGGACAGGGAGGCCTGGTGTGCTGCAGTTCATGGGGTCACAAAGAGTCGAACACGACTGAGCAACTGAACTGAACTGAAGACCCTCAATTTGGGCTATGCTTATTTTTAGCCATTATTTCATTTTCCTCAATCACAATGTTCAGTTTAGTTCAGTTGCTCAGTTGTGTCTGACTCTTTGAGACCCCATGAATCGCAGCACGCCAGGCCTCCCTGTCCATCACCAACTCCTGGGGTTCACTCAGACTCAGGTCCATCGAGTCAGTGATGCCATCCAGCCATCTCATCCTTTGTTGTCCCCTTCTCCTCCGGCCCCCAATTCCTCCCACCATCAGAGTCTTTTCCAATGAGTCAACTCTTTGCATGAGGTGGCCAAAGTACTGGAGTTTCAGCTTTAGCATCATTCCTTCCAAAGAAATCCCAGGGCTGATCTCCTTCAGAATGGACTGGTTGGATCTCCTTGTAGTCCAAGGGACTCTCAAGAGTCTTCTCCAACACCACAGTTCAAAACCATCAATTCTTTGGCGCTCAGCCTTCTTCACAGTCCAACTCTCACATCCATACATTACTACTGGAAAAACAATAGCCTTGACTAGACGGACCTTTGTGGACAAAGTAATGTCTCTGCTTTTGAATATGCTATCTAGGTTGGTCATAACTTTCCTTCCAAGGAGTAAGCATCTTTTTAATTTCATGGCTGCAATCACCATCTGCAGTGATTTTGGAGCCCCAAAAAATAAAGTCTGACACTGTTTCCATTGTTTCCCCATCTATCTCCCATGAAGTGATGTAGATATATAATGTAGATATATAAATATATATCTATATATATAATAACATAAATATATAAATAACATAAAAATTGAGATTTTAATAATTATGGGCATGGACTCTGTTAAAGAATCTGCCTGCCAATCAGGAGACACAACTTCAATCCCTGGGTCAGGAAGATTCTCTGGAGATGGAAATGGGAACCCATTCCAGTATTCTTGCCTGGGAAATCCCATGGATAGAAGAGCCTGGCAGGCTACAGTCCATTGTCACAAAACAATCAGACACAACTGAACACACACACTGTATATAATTTAAATTATAATGTAGTTGTCTGTAAAATCATTGTTCCTTTTCTCAGTAATCAGCTTTCAGAGAAACATGCTCACTGATATCTGGCAAATCATTTCCTCCTTACTGCTTCTAGAACTCTTGTTCCTGTTCTTATCTGTCTCTGTGGTGGAGATGTTCACTGTGCCCACTACCGTCTTGTAGTCAGGTTCAACTGAAAATGCAATCAACATCCCTCTGAGGCATTCTTCATCTACTATTCCCCACAAAATAACCAATATGCCACCAAATCTGGCTCCCTCAGTATTTGCCATATAGCCTTGCTATTAGTCCATCAAGTAGCCCATGATACTACTGTCTTTTTTTTAATAGATGAACTTTCTGATAGCACTTCAATCAGCAATAATTCCCCCTCTCCTCTGCATTGTCATAGAGTTGTGTTTTGTTTTTTTTTAATTCTCTGAAACATCTTTCTTTGAATTGAGTGTATGTGCATCTCATTGCTGTTATTTTAATTACAGTACACCATAATGACTAAAGGCACAGACTTTGGAAAATGATAAGCAAGGGAATTGTGGAAAAAATTAATAATTAGCTGTATTCCAGGTGAATGCCAAACTCCTTTTCTCCATCAAATTAATGTCATAGATGGAGAAATTCATGTATTTTAGAAGAACATGGCTATTCATTTGTGCGTAGCAGATTATAATTTGTGATTGCAAAAAGAGCCATCAGAATTGCAGCAGCTTGCTGTTAATGATTACATGACTGAAGGAAACAAAAACTAGATAGCACCTCATCCAAAATGTTATTTCTTTTGCCCACTGACAAATATGTAGTAAGTGCATAATCAATACAGATACAGTGAATAGCTACAAGGCACAAGGGAGAGAAAGTTTAGGAAGTCTGGAGTTTTAAGTCCAAGCAAAGGAAAGAATAGTGATGCATTTAAAATTGAAGGCAAAAATAAAAAATTGAAGGCATAAGAGCATGAAAATTTAGAAGGAAGTTAATAAATTCTCATCTACTCAAACGAAGTTCAAGGTAACTTCAGGCTTGTTTTGCGTAGTAAACAGAAGGCTGTTAGATGTGTGGCTTTGATGTTTAGATAATTTGAGATTCATCCAGTAACAGTGATATTTGAAGCTGTGGGAGGGAAGTCAATTAATGAAGAATATGTATAGTGAAAAGGAATGCACTTTGAACTTGGAATCTAGAAAATGGCTTTAGAGGACTTTGAATAAGCTGATAAAAGATCTTAAGATGAAGTAGTATAAAATGTGATTTAAAGTAGCCATGCTGTTAATAAAGATAGCATACTTAACTATGTCATATGCCTCAGATTGTTGTTCAAGAATAAGGATCAGTAGATTTGATGATTAGTTCATTGGTGGCTAATCTTTGTAAGAATCATTTTATTAAAATAGTTGGGGTCAAGAAACTGGATTCCATTTTGTTTAGAAATAAAAGGGAGATGCAGAATTAAACAATTATATCTAACTACTATTTTCCTCAAATTAATATAGCTTAATTGTGTTATTTTTCTTACTACAGTAACATAGATTCATGTAGGAATTTCAAGTAATAGTGAAAAGCTTGAAGATGGAAATAATGGTGTCAAAGTCATGAAAAATTTCAAAAAATCAACCATTGATAATTCAGCAAACATTTATTCAAACTTGTGAGTAGTTACATACAACACAAGACATACATATATGATTGCATGTAATATTAGATATATACTCATATATACATGATTGAATGTAATTACCCAGTTTATAATATTTAATCCATTCCATAATAGAGTAAAAATTTTGCCATGTTGGGCATCACCTGGTAGCTAAGATGGTAAAGAATCTGTCTGCAATGTGGGAGGCTTAGGTTCAATCCCTGAGTCATAAAGATCCACTGGAGAAGGGAATGGCAACCCACTACAGTAATTCCATGGACAGAGGAACCTGCTGTGTTACGGTCCATGGACTCATAAAGAGTCAGACACGAATGAGCGACTAACACCCATATACATTGCCATATTAATGTAAAATACATTTAATGGATGTATGCTAGTCCACTATACTTTTATAAAATAAGTTACTTAACCAACTCATTATATACAGACAATAACATATATTTGTTTGCTCTTGTCTAATAATCACCTTAGAATAAATGGTAATAATGGCATTCCTGTTTTGAGGATTATACAATTTTAAATCACCTTCATATAGATTATTAAATGCTTCTCCAGAATATTTTCATCATATTCCATTCTCAGTAAGTTGAAGTATTAATAGTTTTCCCATTTACCTTATGTAGACAAAAATGATGGCAAATCAGAGATGTTAACTGATATTTGTCTGTAACATAAAACAACTACTTTTGTTACTTGACCTTTTTAAGCATCACTTAAAAGTCAGGAACAAAAATGAAGAAGATTATCCTAGATCTGAAAACTGAAATGGCACACAGGAAAGGCAGAAAATCAGAAAGAGTAAGGCGCAAATCTACAGATACGTGAAAGTAACAATGGAACTGCTAGCAGTTCTGTCTAAAGTGGGTAAGGATGCAGTGAGGGCTGGGGGTGAAGTGGAAGGGATAAAGTTCACAAGACGAAGACATGTTTGGATAAAGAAATGCATGTGTCTAATGAAAACAGAGATTGTTTGGAGTTGAAGAAATCTAGGATTATGTGAGTATAGTTAAAAGGCTCATTAACTTGAATGTTAAGAACCAGACCAGAGAAGAGTAGTCAAATAACATAATGAACAAAGTAAGTTTAAGTCAGTGGTGAAAAGAAAAGAGCCTAATGAAGTTTGAGGTATATATCACAAGTGAGTGGCACAGGCATCAAAAGCAGAGCAGTTACTGAATGATGATGACAGGGCAATAATACCAATACAGCAGTGAGGAGTAAGGAGAACACTGGGCCCTCCTTGTTCATCATGGGTGTGAGTTCGGTGAGGTTTCCGGGGTAGGTAGCATTATCAGGGTTAGGCTCAGTTTCAGTTCAGGTGAGGAAATGGACACACTGTTCTAGAAAAAGTTTATGTGCCTTTTCTGTTCTTTCTTTGTTTTACTATTTCCCTGCCTTCCTTTGAATTGACTATCATTTCTTATTTCATCTCCACTGTTAGCTTAGTTGATTCTTCCTCTCTATGTTTTCAGTTTTCTCTAGAATTCATAATAAATACTATCACAGTCTACCTTCAAACACATAGAAAATAAATAGTAAAACTAGACTTAAATCCAAACATGTTGATAATCACATTAAATGTAAATTCTCTAAACAATGTAATTAAAACTCAGAGATTGTTAAATTGGAAAAAAAAAGAAAAAGTTTAGATGTTAGGGGTTTTGTTTTTGTTTTTTTAATTTTATAAAAGATCTAGAAAGCAAATCCAGTTTACTAGTGTCCAGAGAACAGAAACAATATGATTTATCACCACAGCCTTCCCCAAGTCAGTGTATTTGCTTTTTGTTCAGCTTTTTATTAATTTCTTATGTGGCATTATAGCAATAAGGTCATCATTAAAATAAATGAACAAGCAAGACCAAAGATTATGGCTCTATAATGTTTTAAATGTTTTATAAAAACAAGACTTTTAATACAGAGTACTTGATACCACAATATTTCATATTTATTATTTAAATATCTCATGCATATGCACACAATGTTAAGTTCCTACCAGGGCCAAGCTTCACTACATGCACTGTTGTGTCCCTGCACGGCAGAATATCCCAGACAGACCATCAGGTGACTTAGAAAATGCAGCAAAATATATGATTTTTTAAAAAATGTTTTACTTCTTGATTTAGTGTAATGTAAGTAAATCTATGAGAAAATAGAAAAATCTATTCTGCTTACTATAATTATTCAGGGAATGAGACAGTATTATGATATTATTGAATACATCATTCTATGATTGAAATATTTGTCAAGGATTTTAGATGTTCTTGGCTTACTTTTAAATGATCATTTATGTGAAAACTCCCTCATTAATTTAAATCATATTCATTGACAAAAAGGTAATTTTCATTTTTTGTCATGTGCAAAAAAATTCGCACTAATGAGTTTGTCTATGAATTTTTATCACACAGACTATGCCACCCTATGAAGCAATTATTATTTTCCTTCTGTTTTTTAAATGAGAAAATGAATACAGAGAGGTTAAGTAAGAAGCAAAAATAAAATACATAAAATCAGGTTGGTTTGGGGTTTAAAACATGTTTTAAGAACATTTCTGATTTGTAAGAGTATTCACCAGAAATGACTCTTACACAGAGAATAAATGTATACAAGAAGCATTTGTTTTTGACCAGTAAATGTAGCAATAATAAAAAAAACATCAATTAATTAAAATCAAATTATATATGATTGAGAAATTCCATGTTGCCCCAACTATTATCTTTGATCAGACCAAATCTTTAGGTCTGCAAATGAGATATAGAAAGTCTACAAAGTTACTGAGATAACCTGAAAAAAAAAAAAAAATAGAATAACTCCAAAAGTAATTCCACCTTAATCACCTATCATTTTCCTAAATCTAAAATAATATTCTTCATTAAATTAATTATTTGTTGCTCAGTGCATACTAGGAAGGGACTTGACAATACTGAAGACCTCATGGCTGTCCTAAGGAAAAGCCTGACCCTTGGTTCGGACTCGTGGAAAGAATGTGGGGTGGTACTAGGAAAGGAAAGCACCTAGATCAGAAAAGATGACTAAATGTTTGTGAAATATGAATCTGTGTTTGTATAAAGCATTCTTTTGCATTCAAACAGAACTTGGAGGCATTTCAAGGAAATGGATGAAAATACAAACATCAACTGAGTTTTGAAAGACAATTAGAAGGGAAAGACTGGAAGGGAAATTTGTCTCTTAGTCAAGTTCTGTTCTATTGAATGTAGTTTCCCTAGATGCTGGAGTCAAAAAGGAGAGAACACGTCAAAAGAAGGGCAGTTAAGAAAGAAGGTGTGGCATTGCTCTTAACATGCAATATCCCTTTGGATCATTGGTCTGCACAAGTTTATTAATTTCGTTGTTCAAATCTATGTCTTTACTGATTCGTGTGTTTGTGTGTGTGTGTGTATGTTTCTGAATGAAAAATATCACTGAGTGATATGTTCAAATATGCTACTCTGGCTACAAATTTCTATATTTGTTCGGAAAATGGATAATTTTGCTTTCTGTGTTTTGAAACTTGCTTTTAGTTGTAGGCCGCTTTAAAAATATTATATTTATTGAACTATTTTCTCATATTCATGGAACCTCTTTATTTAAGTAGTGATTTTTATTACTGTGTTTTGTGAGATATTATAACAAAGCTATACCAGCTTTCTTTTAATCAATATTTAATGATATCTTTATATATATATATACATATATATATATAGTAAGAACCAAGGCTACAAATTCCATTGTACCACTGTATCTCCTGGAGCAGGGGTACTTTTCTATTTTCCAAAGTGATGGGGTCACTTTTTAGACTCTAAGAAGACTTCCTACCCAATTTGGCTTTGTGTTTGTCTCTGGGCCCCCACACTCCCCCATTAAAATTCATGCTCCTGCTTAGTAAGGATAGGCTGATGTCTTCAGGATGCTAACTTATCTAATAAGATTCAGATTTTCCAGTCCTTTCTGGACTCAGATGTTTTCTCATTCTTCCCAGGACTTTTTTTTTTTTTTTATAGTTATGTAATACTGGAAACTTTCCTGTAGATATCGGATAAGCCATGCCAACTAGCATTTAAACAGTGTATTAGGGCTCTTTTTAAAAACTAATTGAGGAAAATGCAATCTCATCCTATCTTAGAGTTTTAAGATGCTAGAATCATCTTGTTTATGATCTCTACTCCCAGAAAAATGATTATATGAAAGTTTGTCCTCCTTCTTATTGTCTTCTTTTTGATGGTAACTCATGGTCTTTTGTACAGATTGTTACTCCTGGTCTACAATATATACCATTATGAGATTATAATGTATCTCCTTTCTCCTATACTCATGCCCTATGGATAGACACACATTTATTGGCTACTTACTATTATCTAGACCCTGTGATTACACCTGAGATATTAAGACAACTAAGATACATTTCCTGTAGGCACAAAGGCCAAATAATAATGAACCATTTCAGTACAGTGAGATATGTACAAATAAATACGTGTTGTATGCACCAGGCTTCGTGTGATTCAGTATGTCTGTAGGATTCAGGAATGGCCTCAGAGAAGAAGAACTGGATAAAGAGATTTTAAGCCATAATTAGGACTCCTCAGTCAGAAAAGAAGCATCAAGGCAATCTTGTCCAATGATTAGATTGTACATATGTATACTTCACTGTGATACTCTGTGATTTTGGGTAATTTGTAAATACATCAAAATAACTGGAACAGATGACTAACAGAGAGATGATAGAAGATAACATCAGAAATACTGACAAGGAGCTAGATTATTAAAAGCCTTTTTTAGAATGCTAAGGAAAGAGAAGGCATTGAAAGATCTTGTATAAGAGCATAATACTAAGAGTTTTCTTTTTTAATTAGGTAACTGTATAATTAAGGCTATAACTTTTGAAATTTTATAAAAGTATTATCAAAAGATATTTAGGCCTCAAACCAGGCAATGATAGCGGATATAAGAGCAGAACCAGAAGAGATAATGTTGAACAGTGAAATTAGAAGAATATGGTGATTAATTAGATAAAAAATATTGAAAGATGCAAGAGCTAAGGTAACTGAAAAGACCTGGTTGACTTTGAGATTTCTGGATTATTATATGCATTATTTGTTGTTGTTCAGTCATTAAGTCATGTCTGACTCTTTGTGATCCCATGGACTGCAGCATGAGTGGTCCATGGGGTCCACAGGGTCACAAAAAGGAGTGATTTTCAACTTTGTTCCTTCTGAAGTTGAGTTCAACAGAGTATATCCATGTGGCTATGTCTCCAAATCAGACAGAAATTTGAGTTTGGGGGTTTGAAGACAGTCTTAGGTTAGAGACATTGATTCGGAAAATATCAAAATATACATAATTGCTAAAGCTATGATAATTATAGCTTATCATTAATGAAGTAATTAAGTAAGATATCATTTAAAAAGTGGTTAGGCTAAAAAGATAAGAGAGACAGGGATAAAACTCTGAGAAAGAATGAGGATATGAGGAGGTGACTGAGTCAATGAAGATGATGGGTTGGGGGTGAGGGGTGGGTAATAGACATATGAATTAGGAGAGTTCAGAGGGCTCTGTGATGAAAAGCAAAGGAGGTATCTCAAACAAATTTCAATTGATCAAGAGTATTAAATGCTAGAGATTTGAAATAAGACGGTAACTGGATAATTAGGAGACTGTTAGTGACCTACTTAGAGAATTCTGTTCACTATGGAGAGCTGAGTAATGAGTGAGGGTGAGACTGGAGACAGTCCCAGTTGACTTCTCTTGTAAGAAGAGAAGGGAAATGGAAATTGCTTCATAGCAGAAGGGGGACATTTTAAATTGGGGAAGTTGTTCTTCATGGCCTTTATTTATTTATTTATTCTTCCCATAATATGAGGAAATTAAGCATGTTTCGTGACTGAAAAGAAAAGAAATAACAGAAATATGACTTTATTCTAAAGGTATACTTTAGGGGCTAGAGACTAGTAATGTTATACTGCAAAATTCAAGATAAAAATTTATTATTTTGTTTCCATGTTACAAGTAACCTTCAATTAAGGCCTAACATTGATATGATCCTAGAAATATAGGACTTGAAGATATTGAAAAATTATAACTGCCACAAAACTTGGTGATATATTGGTTATATTGAATTAACCAGAGAGTAAAAAATATTTTTTAAGGCTTTATCTGGGAAACCATATTCTACTGAATAACATGTTGTACTTAATCAGCAATCCAAGAATAAGTTGGATTGATAACAAAACTAGAAAGAAAAAAAGTACGCTATATGTATGGTACTCTAGTAACTTGTTTCATATGTATAAAAGAAAATTACTAATAGAGAGTACTTTTGTGAATTACATTTGTGATTTTAGTAGTATTAAAATTTTAAAAATGTTTTGCAGTTGTCTATGACCAATAAATGTCTGAATTATTTGGGCTTATTATTAAGTGAAACTGCTTTGCACTTTAGAAAAATACAATACCCTTTTTTGGTCAAATTTAATCCACTGTTTTAAAGTAACTTTGTGACTTGGTAAACATGGGTTGCACCAGCCATCTTTAGGGTTATCCCTATCCTGTTAGTTACAAATGACAAAAACCAAAATGTGATATAAAAGACAATTCCAAAAGTGTCAGAACTAAGTTATGTAGAGCACATCTACTATATTAAGAGTCAGGGTACTAGACGAAACAACTGGCACACTTAAAGTGAGTAAATAGAAGAAAGTTTAATAAAGGGGCAATTTACAAAGATGTGGGCAGGGTATAGGGAAACTATAAAGGATAATGCTCTTATTCCAGGCCTTTAATTGTTACAACAAAAGGACTAAAAGGAGGGAGGAAGGTTGGAAAAGAGACAGGAAATATGCAGCCACCCTGGGAAATCCTTCAGGGAGAAAGTCAGGGAAATAAACATGGGACTTTTGTTTCCTTAATCCCTTTTCCCACCCATTCTGTTCTCATGCTGGTAATTCCTATTTGCAAACCAAAGTAGAAGCCAGAGGACACAAGAGTCATTTGATTGACTTTATGCCTCTATTGCTTAAGCTCCTCGGGCACAAAGAAGAGAGGATAAATTGAAAGAAGGTTTGGAGGAGCATGTAGATGTCTAGTGGAGATGGCAATGGCACCCCACTCCAGTACTCTTGCCTGGAAAATCCCATGGACGGAGGAGCCTGGTGTGCTGCAGTCCATGGGGTGGCTAAGAGTCAGACACGACTGAGCGACTTCACTTTCACTTTTCACTTTCATACATTGGAGAAAGAAATGGCAACCCATTCCAGTGTTCTTGCCTGGAGATTCCCAGGGATGGAGGAGCCTGGTAGGCTGCCATCTGTGGGGCTGCACAGAGTTGGACACGACTGAAGTGACTTAGCAGTAGCAGCAGTAGATATCTAGCACACCTTTATAATTTATATTTAGTATGAGTAATGATGTAGGATTTTATTAAAGAAAGTCAGTTTCTTATCACTCCCAATCAATAAATGCTAAATAAATACAGTTTATCAGGTCCATGGAGTATGATACTTATAGGCTGCTTGTGGTCTCCAAATCTTGGTCCAGCATCAGTTAAAATAATTTCCATTTTCTCAGTAGGAAGATGTTTCACTTTACAGTTTACAACCTACCCATCACCTGGGCCTCTGTTTATTCCTGGGTGTGCAGCCCATGGGGTCGCAGAGTCAGACACCGCTGAGCGACTGAATTGAACTGAACTGAACAGCCAGGTCCTTGTACTCAGATGCAAGCCCATTGTACGCTGGTGTCTTCATCACCCTGTTATAGAACACCTCTATGCTCCCATCTCTCTGCATTCCAACAACCTCAGCTGTGCGTTGTCCTCCACATAGGTAGAGCAGAAGGTCTTCTCAAAGTATTAAAGTGACATTTAATTGATTTTTTTCCTCTGTGTCTCATTATCTGTTCTCTTTTTGTACAAATTCCAGATGAGCTTTCAACTGCCATCCCTCCTAAACATCACCTACTAGCCCGCAATAGCTAAGCAAGAGGAAATTACTCAGTGATGAGAATTTCAAACCGAGAAGAAGGGCAAATTTCTATTGCAGTCTGGTGATAGAATTACTTTGCAGAAGCAGGGTCTTTCCATTCCATTCAAATTATACCACACAGGTGGTCCTACTCATTAAAGAAATAACCCACTCCCCTAGGTACTAGGGCTTTAAATACCTTTAAATAGAATGCATGTGAGTATGCTTACTCAGAGTTATTGGAAAAACAGTTATGACTATAGAGTCCTGTTTTCAATGTAAAATTAATTTAATAATAAAATGGCTTTGATTTAACAGAGTTTAATTGAAGAAATTGAGGGGATAGATACAATGACTTTTCCATTCAGCTGTTTCATTAAAATGAATTTTGTTTTTTCAGCCACCAAAGAGATATACTTATTGAAAGCAAAAATATATTTTTTAGTTTTGCTGTTGTTTCAGTAAAGGAGGTAGCAAATAAATGATGGAATGTCCAAGTTAGAATAACAAAATTTGCTTGCTTGGAGATTGAAAATACCTTGATGAACTCTTTAATCTCTCTCGAGAAAGACTTGGCACAGCAATCATTTATATTTTCTTCTGTACTATTGAATCTTCTCTTTAAAGAAATAAAACCCCAACTGAACAGAGAAAACTGATTTTCTACCAAGTCCTGTCTAAATTGTAACCTATGTAGTTCATTGTAAAGCATTCATTTATCATTCACAAATTAACCTTGTACAGGATAGCTGCTCTCATTTCCATTGCCTTTCTGTCCTAGGAAGTATAAACCTCAAGCATTAACAAATAATGAGTTGAATCTGTGAGGCATATTTAATTCAGGTAGGGTTTTTAATAACATCTCTATAATTATAGGCATTGATAACTGACAATAAATCTTAATTTCCCAAATGCCACAGTCATTATGGATAGAATGATATGTAATTTGTACTAGATGCTTTTAAGAACCTTATGCCAAAATCACCTTGCTTTTTTTTTTTTTTAGCTTCAAATTTTGGTTGTTGTGGAGAGAGTATCAGATATTTATTATGAACATAGTTATAAATATACTATGCAGAATGATTCTGAGGGTATGAGTCTTTGCTTTTTAATTGGAAAATGATATCACCACCATGATATTGACTGTAAATCTTAGCTCAATTCTTGGGTGGCACTTTAAAAGTCACACTTATTTTAAATAATAATCTTGGTTACTTTAATGAGCAACAAGCTACCCTGAAACATTTCTTGATGTGCTATTTACTATATGAAGTTTTATCCTTGTGAGCTATGCCTTAGAACTTTATTATAGACAAATTTTTTTTTAAGTGCTTCAAAAATTATATGGAACATTTTCAAGTCTGAGTTCTCCCAGCCCCTGTTTTCTGTAAAGCTTTATGAGCTCAGCTTGTCCATTTAAAGACATTTTCCTTAAAGACTTTCTTATAGGGGAGTCCATGGCAAAATGTGTGATTTCTGACACCTTTCCTGTTCCCAACAGCACCATTCTGAATTTATGTTCCCTGTCCTGAATCCTGTTCTCTAGGGATAGAGACAACAGAATATATCATTTAAGAGTTAATTTCTAATTTGCTACCCCTGGGATCCTGAACATTCTTAAATATTTGGAAAGACATCATTTCACCCTTAGACTTACTCAAGGTGATTTACTATCTTTCTAAATGCTCTTGTGCAATTAAGATCTACCTTATATACAATATGTATATTGAAGTTGAATAAGAAGATACATTTTTATATGGCTTTCAGTTGTGCTCTCAGGGGAAATTTACCACATAGCCAACTAATAAATAATATTGTTTAAACTTGGCATCCATGACTGTTTAAGTGCTTCTCAGAAATTAGCCCATTAATCTTCATGTGGCTGCTTGTAAAAGAGACAGCAAGTTATCTTATTCTTCACACTTTCCTCTGTTATCCCACTCCAGCTGCCTAGATATCTACACTGTTGTGCCCACGTCATTGGAGACAGTTTCCTCTAGTGTTTCTCTGCAGACCAAAGCACTCATGGTGTGAGAATGTCTGTCCTCCCTTCCGTGAGATGATCCAGGAAGTTCACACCAGGCCCTATGGTTCTATTTAGACGGTAAGGCACATGATTGGTACAGGCAAACACACAGAATAAATTGCATGATCTATGTGTCACTGAAAATCATCTCTCTAGTTTGTAAATAGGGCCTTGTTCCTCTTAAGCGAAGCCCTGACACCTCTTCTGTATTCAGCTTGTTGTGAAAGGGTTGTTTCATTAAAAGTAGAACAGCAGTCCTTAAAGAATGGCTTCATTGCTTTCTTACCGGTCATTCAAAAGTAAACTTGTTCTTTTCAAACAGATAAGGTTGTTTGGAGATTTTTAATTTTTTACTACCACTCTCAATGTATTCTTCTTGTTTTCCAGAAGTAAAGCCTACATCATATCAAGATCAAGTACAGAGTTAAATATGAAAAAGTGTTTAATTATTTACTTATGTGTTCATATCGTATAGAACTATGAACACAAACCCAGATCTCATGGCTTATCTCTCCTTACAGAGAGATGATGTTTTTCACAAATTATATTAAATCTGAATCTGAGAATGATAAAGTATAAAATTAGCAGTTCAATCAGTGACTATAAATCAGAAAAAAAATAATTGGAACTTTTCCATGAAGCACAATAAATACTATTTTTAAATATTACCTTTTAAGCCCAAAATACACTCATTCTCATTCTAAACTTCCTGATCATTTTCTTCCCAAAATTTCTTCCTTCTAATGACTTATAGTTCCGTTTCATATACCTGAGTAGAATAGAAAGCAAGCTCATCTAATTTTCATTATAGGAATTGGACTCTTACCTTATGCAGTATTAATGGCTCACAATCCCCAAACATTCACACATTTAAAGAGAAACCAATGACTCAATTAACTTCTAGTTGAGTAGTTACCAATTGTTGGGAAAAGGTCTATGTGCTAAGAAAGGCATCATTCAATTGGAGAGTGACAAATGAATAAGCATGAAGTCACATCCACCACCCTGTGAGTGATGTGACACCAAATATTATTTATTTTATTAGTGGTACTTGAAAGGGGACTCAAGGTATCCTAAATCTTTTTCTCAATACTTGCAGCTGCCTAAGAAGGGACTAGAATGGAATGGACTTCGTCTTATTTAATGGATTGTATATAGTTCATAATGTATGTTTTCATGGGAATGTTTTAGTTCTGTGTCAATGCTCATTCATCATGATGTTACTTGTTTTTTAAAACCTAAATAGACCAAAAGATTAAGTGACCTTTTGGTCTTTGGTATATTTATCAGACAATTTTTTTTGTATAAATAATTAAACCTGGAGAATTTGAGGGGTTGTAAAAATCAGCTAAAATTCCTTTCAGTCATAAAAAGAATATAGTTAGTACTACAATACTGAAATTTAAAAATTTTTCTACAATTTACGAGGTAGCACAGTATCAGTATACAGAGCTCATGTATTTCGAGTTAAACCTTAAGACAGAAAAATCAACAATAATTGATTCAGAGGTATTACTTCTTATAAAGGTCACATTTATGTTCTCCTCTATCCTTTGGTATTAGTCACCTTTAATTTAATGCTAAATAGAACATGACGAATAGAAGGTAAACGTTATCTTCAAATGAGTGATTGTGTTAAAAATGGGGAGAAGTACAGAAGAAAATTAGAATCCATTTTGTTTATGATTAACATCTGAACATATGTATAGTTGTGGTAAACTTTTCTATTGTTAGCATATATGCTTTTACTTTTTATATATTTCTATTTAAACTTTTTAAGATATTTCTTTGCTGTGTACCTTTATTCACATATTGATCCTTATTTTGACAAGAGTTCATTCTTATAATTAGTTTTATCTATACCTGGCCATTTATTTCAACAGAAAAATGCAATGCAAGTCTCAAAATTTTCTACTGGTAAATTGTACTACCGGGTCCAGTTAAGATAAGATTTTTACTTTATTTCTAAACTATGATATCAACTTATCTTCCCTAAAGTTCAGAAGGTCTGAAATTCTCTAGATGTTAATTTTATTATCTTTGCCCCCTATTGGTTTCATATGGCAAAGCCTTAAGTTTTCTCATAGGTATAGAGTGTTCCCCTTCAGAGTCTGGGCTATGTGGTTTTTAAAATCCATATTCTAATTGGCTTACTCTTACATATTTAAAAACAATATATGTTTAAATTTTGAAACCTAAATAACTAAAATTTTTGGTTTTGTTATACAGTTATATGTAATCCCATCAAATGAGTTTATTTTTCTTGAAAATATGAAGATACTTTGATATTTGGAAACAGATTGGTAGTAAGATATGAACTCCATCAGTGGATTAACCTCTATATCAGTCAATAGAGGGAACGGTTTACAGATCAGTGTTACCTGGACAAGTGTGTACAGACACAGACACACACATTTCCCTATGTATATAAAAATGACAAACCAGTTTTCTTCAATACTCTAATGGTTTCTCTTCCTACACTAGTTCCAAAAACATTGTTTGCCATCAGTTCAGTTCAGTCGCTAAGTTGTGTCTGACTCTTTGCGACCCCATGAACCACAGCACGCCAGTCTGTCCATCACTAACTCCTCGAGTCCACCCAAACCAATGTCCATTGAGTCGGTGATGGCATCCAACCATCTTATCCTTTGTTGTCCCCTTCTCCTCCTGCCCTCAGTCTTTCCCAGCATCAGGGTCTTTTCAAGTGAGTCAGCTCTTTGCATCAGGGGGCCAAAGTATTGGAGTTTCAGCTTCAGCATCAGTCCTTCCAATGAACACCCAGGACTGATCTCTTTTAGGATGGACTGGTTGGATCTCCTTGCAGACCAAGGGACTCTCAAAGTCTTCTCCAACACCACAGTTCAAAAGCATCAGTTCTTCAGTGCTTAGTTTTCTTTTTAGTCCAACTCTCACATCCATACATGACTACTGGAAAAACCATAGCCTTGACTAGATGGACCTTTGTAGACAAAGTAATGACTCTGCTTTTGAATATGCTATCTAGGTTGGTCATAACTTTCCTTCCAAGGAGTAAACGCTTTTTAATTTCTTGGCTGCAGTCACCATCTGCAGTGATTTTGGAGTCCAGAAAAATAAAGTCAGCCACTGTTTCCACTGTTTCCCCATCTATTAGCCATGAAGTGATTGGACCAGATGCCATGATCTTCGTTTTCTGAATGTTGAGTTTTAAGCCAACTTTTTCACTCTCCTCTTTCACTTTCATCAAGAGGCCCTTTAGTTCTTCTTCACTTTCTGCCATGAGCGTGGTGTCATCTGCATATCTGAAGTTATTGATATTTCTCCCGGCAATCTTGATTCCAGCTTGTGCTTCCTCCAGCCCAGCGTTTCTCATGGTGTACTCTGCATAAAAGTTAAATAAGCAGGGTGACAATATATAGCCTTGAGGTACTCCTTTTCCTATTTGCTATGAGTATGACAGTTTTCTTATTGTTAGCATTCCATTTTCCCTCCCCTGTCTTTACATCTCCACCTTAATGAAGGTGCAAATCTCTTACCACAATACATCTGCTTCCTAGATTGCCCTGGTGAGTCTGTTCTGAAATATTTATTTCATAGTGTGTAAAGATTTTGTTATGACAGTATCTTGTTTTCAGAAACATTTTCAATTAATTTAATGATTATTTCTGGCATAAGAATCATCTTAAAACTGTGTTGAATGCAGAGATGATTATGTTCTACTCCTTTGAATCCCAAATCAGAAAGTTTGGAGTAATTTCTACATATTTATATGTTGAACAATTTTCTCCACTGATGCCAGTACACAGCCAATTTGAAAATCATGACCCTAGCACAGGTGTCACACATGGTAGGTATTTTGCAGTTAAAGAAGGATTTAATGGATAAATGAATAAGGCTGAAAATATTAATTTAGAGCCAATAAACCTCTCTATACTGAATGTAATGCAATTTATCAAAAATGGCTGTTATATAAAATTTTTACATTATTCTTTGGAAAAATCTATTCTGTGCTCACAGTTCATATTAAAATTTGAAATAAAAGTAAAACTAATTACTTTTATGTTGCTTTGTCAGCAATTGTCATTCCCAACCCTTTCAGTTACGCGAAATTGCCAAAGGCAATATGAGACTTTAATTTTTTTCCTGACATCCTATCCCATCCACTTATTATATTATAACTGAATCATTGTCCTACTTGGATCTATTCTTATATGTCTAGACATCCATATTTTACTTCAATGTGTATAAGAGAAGTCTTGGTAACCTAATTTGCATTGTATTACTTATTATTGGTGATATGTCCTTCTACTTGATCTATAAGAATATATGGAAATACGATGTGATAGTCATAGTTTGGAGGTTATATCCAGTGTCACAGGTACAAGACTTGAAGTCTAACTCCCTTACATATCTCAGTTTAATTTTTTGATCACTTTATCATTGAACTATATAGGACTTAAGTATCAGAATCAATAGCCTACAGTTCTTTTTTGACATGTATCTTATTATCTTGAAAAGGTTCTCAGTAATATAAAACTGAATTTTGACAGAAATGACTAGATTGTATTAGTAAGTAACACTGAAGAAAATCATATCATCATGGCAAAGTTTTATAGTATGGACATGTATGATGAAGGAAGTTCTGTGACTTGTTCTTTGTATGCTTCTGTGGGAAATATGGTTATTGTGCTTTGAACTTTCATAGTATCTCTATACATATTCAACATATATTCACAAAATTCACACTCTTTAAACCACACTGATGATTTGTTTTAGGGACCTTCAACAGACGTCAGAAAAGACTTATTATCTCTTGCCAGGCCCTACATAATTAATTCATTTTATTAGGAAGTAGGTGAGAATATAGGATTCTTAGAGGCAAGAAATAAATGTCTTTAGCAAAGGTTCTTTTCGTTTCCATTGAAGATAATCAAATATCACCCTCTGCAGCTTGTCGGTTTTCTCTTAGTGTGGAGCCACTAGTAGAACCCAAAGGGAACTGATTATGTAGAGTCAGTCTTTTTGAGTGGAACATTGAGTGCTTTGTGGGTCCTCTATATCAACATTTTAAAAAAATAGTTCTTTTGTAAGGAAAAGATCAAAATATGTATCTTATTTTGATTAGGACATTAATTGTTGGGATCGTAGGAAAAGGAGGCATGACAAAAGTGAAAATAGGTGGGTGAATAGCAAATCTAAAATGTCGTATTTCTTCATCTCTTAAAGTTGGTTCTTCTAAATTATGAAAAAGGACTAAATTACAGGAAATTGAGATCATACTAAATGTGGCAATTATATTACTATATACTATATGCTATATTACTATATGCTATTTGAATCTGTAAACACACTGCTTCATTTATTTTTAATTTTATCTTATTTCTGTTTAAGAAATTAAATTAAATTCATCTCCATGATTTAATGAAGGCCAACTGATTAGTTTTGGCCTTCCCTGGTGGCTCAGATGGTAAAGAATATGCCTTCAATGCAGGAGACCTGGGTTCACCCTCTGGGTTGGAAAGATTGCCTGGAGAAAGGAACAGCTACACACTCCAGTGTTCTTGCCGGAAGAATTCCATGGTCAGAGGAGCCTGGCAGGCTACAGTCCCAAAGCGTTGGACATGACTGAATCACTTTCACTTTCAAGTGATGACTATAAATTCAAATTGAATGATTTCATTAAGGCCACAAAATAGTTAGTAGATTTGGAGTTTTCAATATCAACTGGATATTTCTAAAAATATCTACAAATTATATAGTCTGAAATTTATAAAAAGTTAAATGACTTCCTCTCCTTAAAGTTAAGCAATTTTTCCTAGACTATTTTATCTCTGGTATACATCAGTTTGAATTGGGAAGCAAGAGAACTATTGATTATTAATAATAATCCTTAACCCATTTGAATGCAGAAGGCATGATCATATAATCCCATACAAATTTTTACCAGATCTAAGAATACTAATTCTCTCTATTTAGCATCGTAGATTGAAGTAATAGATATAACTTAGTTGTTGGCACAACTCTTCTTCCCTGATGAAGCAACTTACATTTTCTACTCAATATTAGAAAATCTTCTCAGTGACGAGCAAAGATCTTAAATCTGCAGATCTAGGAATCATACCACAAATGTTTCAAATTATGGGGATTTTGAATGGAAATAAGAATAGGAATTAAGAACAATAAGATGATCCTCAGGGTAGGATGGCAAGCAACAGTATGTCAGTTATCTTAGGCTTAAGAATGCTTCTGTAGACACAGCACCAAATCTCAAAATTTATTCCTTGCTCACTAAATACCTTTTTGCAAGTTTTCTCTGTCTCTGATCCAAGTCTTCACTTGGGCTACAAGTTGAAGGAGTAACCTCCTCTGAAACAAAATAGAAAGAAACGTGGGAGAACTATAAGATGGTTCTAAAAGTTCTGTTCAGAGGTTACACCAGCATTGTTCATTTTTCACTGTCAAAACAAATCATATGACTAAGCTTAAGGTCAAGTCTAATCTTTCCAAAGAAAGAGGTAGCTAATAATTAGAAATCATATTTCAGTTTTCTTTTTGAAAATATTTTTCCTGTTGGTATTCTGAAATACACAGTGTATCCATGTCTCTGTTTTAAAAATACATTTCAGAAGAAAATTTAAGTAAAAATTATAAATTAAATGACAACTGGATATTTTGATATAAATATAAATGCAGTAAATTAACATTGTATGAGATAAATGCTTTTCCCTAACCTGATATAGGAAAAATATCTGTATTATATTTTGCAACTTCATAAATAAATGTACAAGTATCTGAGCTTAACGAATTACCTTTATCTCAATTTATTCACACTGAGATAAAGTGGAAATACAATGCTCTTCTGAAAGGTACAATTACTAATATAGCATGGCACAAACATCCTTAATAATAATATGCATAAATAGAGACAACTTTAATAAAAATATATCAGTATTTTATATATTTAAATCTCAGATTTGGTATTGGGATAAATTTGCCTGTGTCATTGTTTTTTATTTTAGAGTTAAAACTATAATCATATTAGTTTGTAGAAAATAATATTTTTCATTATTAACATTTCTCTAAGATTAAATTTAAATTCCTTTTGAGCTCTATCAAGAAAATTTGCTGTGTAATAATACCTCTTTCTTCATTTTCCATCATAAATAAATACTCATCACCAAATATTTCTTCATTATTAACCAGAATGGGGCTATAAAATCTTCAGCATATTTCAAAAGTTCTTTATAAAAATAATTTTTAGATAGTTTAGTATTTTAATGTTAAACTATTTGCATAGCCCATATGAATGGGAAATATGTTATTTCTATTAAATAATAGTAACTGATGATGAGTAGGTAAGCAAATTAGAAGCTTTATTCAAAATAGTACAATTAGGTGTGAATTTATTCATAAATCTATTCTTACTGGCAGAAGAATGAGTGCTTGAAAAAGTTAAAGGATTGATCTAAGCATCCAGAGGAAGATATTTAAAAGGAAAGATTTTAAACCTTGCTTTGTTTGATTTCTTCATTCTTCCCTCTCTCCTTCTCTTCTCTTCCCCTCTTTGGCTCCCCCTCGTTCTCTCCCTTATCTTTTAAAAAAGAATTGTATTTAAACACTGTAGAACATGGTAGAGCTAGCAAGCACTATTATTATAACAAAATTTTAAATGGAAGCTAAATTTCTTACATACATTTTTTATGTGTGTTTATTACCATAAAAATATGCCTGAAATTTAGAAATAACTTTGTTCCCTTTTAATGATAGGAGACAAAGCACATCTCAACACATGATCAACATATATTTGAGTGTTGTCTTTTTATTGCTAACTTCTTATCTGGACATATTTTGGTGTTTTTAAGTTATTAGAGAGGAGAGAATTATAGTACAAATAATTAATTTTTGCTTAAAGTACTTATGAATGAAATCTAAATTCTCCTCTATCAAAGAGCAGTATTCGTTTCACTACATTGAATATTGGTTTCAGGAGGACAGAGAATACACATTGAAAACACATTACAGCTGTGCCAATCTTTTTGCAATTATTTTGAATAGTTGGCTATTTGCCCCATTTGACAGTTTGTGAACATGGTGAATAATTTAGTATTCATGCTGCTGCTGTTTTGGCACAATTAACATGAATCACATATCCGCTGCTATTCAAACTGATTGCAATATGGGGAAGCCTTAATGTTCAGTTCTTTGTACTCTGTTTTTCCAAATAAAACACAATGAAGACCACTTTGTGTGATGACCTAAAAGCCTCTGAGGACATCCCTTTTTATTAAATTCCTGATACCAATTTAGATCTGGTATCTAATTTTAGAATTTTCTTGGAGAGTCTGTCAACTGGACATCCATGTATTCCAAGCATGCGCAAAATATTTATGGGCCTCTGTGCAAAGCCGAAGACTGCCATGTCATTATGTGTATTATCGTCCATTTGTCATTCTGCCTAACATGACTCAGAGGCAATGGCTCTTACACAATTTCTTATTCTCAGTGGCATAACTTGAATTTAGTCTTCTGTTGTGCTATTTTCTTCTCACAAAAAATTGTCCATATAATATATTTCTATAGATTCTTATATTCTTAATAGACAGAGCTACTTTTCCAACTGTTCTTATATCTATTAGAAAATCTAAAGGTAGATTATCGTTTACTACCTGCATCATTTTTAAATAAAAGGCAACAAGGATCATCAGTAAGTATTTGCTCAATGAATATTAATGTTTAATAGTTCATCTGTAGGTGTAAAGTAGTAGTAATAATAGTATACTTAAAAAAACTGACACCACGATCTTGTCAGCCCTATTATAAAACATTGAATGTTTTCTATATGGTCCTGAAAAATATATATTTGTTTCTGAGCATTAGTTTTTCAAGCTCTACTTCTGGGTGTGTTATAAATTCATTCATTTAATAAACAATTAATAACACTTACCGTGTACCAGGTACTATTCCTGACGTTAGAGAATAAAGCATACTAGACCTGGAGATTATCCTCTAAAAGGAGGAAGACAATCAAAATCCTTGTAATTAAAATGTATACTATGTCAGGTGGTGATAAGGGCATCTGGCTTATTGTGCACAATCAAAAACCAAATGCATGTTATTACTGTGTAATCAATCAGAATATTTATTGTCAAGTTACAAAAAGAAACTTAAGTCTCACAACACCCATAATGCTCATATTATCATGCCAATCACATTCTCTCCTTATATGCATGCTGCTTGAAACCAGAGAAAGGAAGGACTGTTGTTGAAGCGCATCATGTTGAGAGCGTAGGTGGATGCATGCGTTTTCATGACAGTGTTGGGACGATCTCCCCTTTTCAGATAATGGAAGTCCAGCTTACAGTCTGAGTGCTGAACACTGCCGCGAGCTGGCTTGGAGTCTTTTTCCTCCGTGCCTTCATGGCTATTCGACTTCCTTGTGATGTGTACCTTTCTATGCTCCACTGTGCTCATACTGTCGGGCATGTTCAATTCAAGCTTTTTTTGTTCTGAGAGTCAGGTGATGTCTTAGCAGTAATTTTGCGTCGCAACTCCAGGTCACTGTGTTGATTTAACTGTGACTTCATAGAGACTGTTTTATTTTCCAACATTTTCAAATTCTTACTAGGACTCTTATTCTTGCTACCTTATGTCATCAGTAGAAATGTCACCATTTCTATAATCATCTTGACTATCTAGAAAGTGACATTTAAATTCTAGAGCAATGCCTCATTATTCTCCAGTTTTCACTCTTATGTCTGCCTCCTCCCTCCATCCTTCATTCATATATTTTAGGTTTCAAAACCAGGCTTTCCTAAGTACCCTTTACTCACTGCTTAGGTTATACGGCAAAGAAGGTATAATTCCTCTCTGTGAAGAGAGGAAGGAAGCTGAACTTTAAACAAATCATTACAGTGTCTTTTGAGATTCCATTATAATTGTTAAGAGCAGAATGTCAGGAATCCAAAAATGGGCACTGATAACTGTGTAGAATTTTAGGCAAGGGCTGAGATAAAGTGACATTTAAGATGTGTCATAAAGATGGGGAGGGATTTATCTTGTAAAGAATATTTGGGGACTTCTTATAAAAAGAAGGAGATTTTGCTAGTTTTAATATCAATTCCACTTCTACAATTCTCCTGCCTACACTCAAACTGTAAAAGTCCATAGCTGGTATTCCTTATTTCATAATTTATATTCATTATTTGCACCTACCAGTCTTCATACTGTTCTTAGAAAATGCTGTTTAGGGACAATGAAGCATAAGGGCAACACACTGAAAGTATTCTATTAAAAGAGAATACTATTTTGAAAATTAGTTTGAAATAATTACAATCTCAAGTATTTCTAAATGCAGCTAAATGTCTTATAAGAAAAATCACCACTGATATTTGTTCTAGGCTAAGGATTATATAATTAAAAATGATAAGCATAGTAAATTAATAGGCAATGTTCCTCAAGCTAGAATTGAGTTTTGTTGTACTGCTTTCCTTGAAATTAAGTATATGAAAAAAGAAGGAAATGGTTGACTTTACATACTCAAGAAATTTAGCTTTAATAACATAATACCCAAAATATACTTTTCTTCTATCATGTGCTTATGTGGCAGGGAAAAGAAATTTCAAAAGAAAAGAATAGAAAATGAAATAAAATGTTGATCAAATTCCTTATTACCATTATTTTATTGTTGCTAATTAATCTTTTTTAATCACATTTGAAGAGGACTTCAGTAAATAGACATATATATATATATGACTAAAATAGTACAGAATAAGAAAACTCGAAAAGGTGCTCTCCAGGAATTAACTAGGAAACTGGAAAAACTTGGTTTTTACCTGTGAGCATTAAATTTCATTTTGAATTTCCTATCAACCAAGGTTAAAAAGAAATAAGTTCTCATTGACTGATCAAAAAGTAATATATCAGTGCTTCATCAGAGAAAAGCTTCCTGGCATTAAATTCTTGGAGGAATTTATCATGTGTATCATTATTTGAGATGTTGACTGGTATAATGAATAGTTGTTTTGCAGACATTGGAAGAGTATTCCTCCTGAGATCATTTGTTATATCATCCTACTATAAAAACTAAGGGCATAATATTATACTGTAATCAGTGAATCAACTTCTATGAGGAGCCTGTAATAACACTTGGGGAAAAAATTTTTTAAAAGATAAATTAAATCAAGTCATTTGGAAAAAAGATAATCAAATTCCCCAGGGCAGTGATGATAAATGAAAACTGTTATGTGTTTTAAATTGTTTCCATTTTCAGAGTAGATGTTTCAAATCTCATTGTGAATTCAAGATACTAGGAAGGTAAAGAATTTTTATGTGTCATTTTATATTTGAGAAAGGCAGAAAGCTGATTAAACAAAATCAGATAACTATTAATTCTCTTGTAGTTGATTTTCATAAAACCCACTGCAATCTGGCTTCTGTTTCCACCTCTGACTCAGTTCTTGTAGGGACTAAGAATGATTTTCAAACCACCTTTTCAAATAGAATTTGCATAGGACGGCTTCCACATCCCTCTCCCACATTTGGCTGACTTACTTACGTTTCTGACTAGATATCCATGATGTTGCTTTTCCTATCCTTCCATGCTTAGTTGTCATATCCCCTGTTTGGGGCTCCCTTCTTGTGCCTGTTCCTTAAGGTCATCCAGAGTCCTGTCCTCAGCCCACTTTTTCTCTCTGTATTGACCGTAATCCCTAGATAGACTCCAATCTTTGACATTTGAGCTTTCGACTAATTTACTAAACTGCTTATATGAACCTAAAATATATACTTAGTAATCTTCTTAAAACCAGTAAGTTCACAATTGAACTCTGTTCTCTTTGCTCAAGCATATCTGCTCACCTTCTTTTCTTACTGATTTCAATTAATAACTATTCATCCTTGCCAAAAGCATGAGAATTACTGGAAATAACTGCATTGTGTACGACATTTACAATATTGTAATAACAGCATAAGAAATTTAAAATTCCACTTTGCCATCCTCTCTATCAAATATTTCATCAGGACTAGCATGCTTCCTTCGTATTTCTATTTGATTTCTCTCTCCTTTGCATATTCTACTGCTATGATTCGATGCCTTGTCACCTCGCCTTGTTACCTTTGCTCTAGACCGTTACAAGAGAAACCTACTTGGCCTTCTTACCTTCAGGCTTGTTGCTAGTCATTACAGTATTCACACTGCAACCAGGCTCATTTATCTAAAAAGAAAATATTTTCTCAATGGCTTTCTCCTCTAGGATGTCTTCTGTGTCTTTTCATCACCTATATTAGAGTTACAAGCATGGCTATATAGACACTTCTTTGGTTGGCCCCTGCTGATTTCTCCTTTCTCTTCTCTTTGCGATTTATACCCTGTTAATGGCAAAATTGCTCCCATTTCCTGCACTCACACATGTTCTCCTATTTTGTGGCTTTGTGCTTTGATTGAAGTCCTAGCAGGACCACCTCATCTTTCTTCACCTGCTCTTACTCATCATTTAAGACTTGGTTCAGGCACAATCTCCCACAGGAAGCCTCTATAAAATCCCAGCTGGGCTAAATGCCTGTCATCTGCTCCATCTGAGGAATTCGCATTTTGTGTTTCTATCTTCTTTTGTTGTAACTGTCCCTACTAGACTGTGACCTCCTCAAGGGCAGGAATCACATCTAATTCATTTCCTTTCTCCCCCATAGCAACTATTTCAGTATCTGTAAATGATTGATAGATAGCCATTAAAATAAGTGGAATTAAAATTATTATCATTATTTGTGTTTTCCCTTCTATGAAATGCATATCTTAATATAACCAAATGAGAGAAATATAAATTGAATTTGTGCACTACAATCTCTTTTAACCCATTCTGAAGAAGATATTTAACTTTTCCTACCCAAATGATAAAACAGTAAACACTCTCCAGAAACCTTCAGTTCAGTTCAGTTTAGTTGCTCAGTCGTGCCCGACTCTTTGCAACCCCATGAATCGCAGCATGCCAGGCCTCCCTGTCCATCACCAACTCCCAGAGTTCACCCAAACTCATGTACATCGAGTTGGTGATGCCATCCAGCCATCTCATCCTCTGTCGTCCCCTTCTCCTCCTGCTCCCAATCCCTCCCAGCATCAGGGTCTTTTCCAATGAGTCAGCTCTTTGCATGAGGTGGACAAAGTATTGGAGTTTCAGCCTCAGCATCAGTCCTTCCAATGAACACCCAGGACTGGTCTCCTTTCAGTTCAGTTCAACCTCAGCTAAATTGTTCTGCATCATGCCAACTACATTTAACATCAGACCAACACAAATGACTTTCATCCCAAATACCTACTTCAGAAACTAGTATAGAAGATATTTTTATAACTAAGTTTTATTTAATAAAGTAATAATTTGACATTGGAACTATCATAAGTATTTTCATGACACAGTATAATATATTAGATTTACTATTCCCCAACTGATATTACAGTTATGCATGGAATAATATGAATTATCAAATTTTACTCCTAACTAAAATAACTAAACATTGCTAAAATGTTAAGTGATACACCAGACTATGGCTTGGAAATATACTACAGAATATAGTATTTTCAGCACTAGCTGGAATCAAAAGTGGAATATATCTCATTTGGTTAACTCATTTATAGAGAAGGCATTGAGGCCCCAAGAAGTTCATTATCTAATAACACATAACTCATTAGTGCCCAAGCTGATAATGGGACTCAGGCCAGGTTTCTTTCATCACACTGTACTGCCTCCTTATTTGCTATTTAAAAAAAAACAATTCAGGTACTTGTGTCAAACTTGAGCTTACATACAGCTCCCCCACCACACATACACACACACACACACACACACCATTATATGAAATGGTTAAATAATGGAGTCTTTTGTTGTCATTTCTACTTGAACCACTGAGCAATGTGCAAGACTCATTTCAAAAATTAACAAGATCAATGAGAAGGTGTTATAGAATTCATCTCTGTTTTTCAGTTCATTCTAGATTTTTCCAGGTATGTATAACAAAATGTAAGTCTGAAAAGTGGTTTTTCATCTCCAGTAATTACTAAATAAAACACTCAGAAGCAAAACAAAAACAATTTTAGAATGCAAGTATTAGTCACCAAGAAAATAATTTTTTATATTTAAAATTGAATGAAAGTGTATAAGCCACTATCCCATTAGTTTTATCAAGCATACTGTTTAGAACTTGAACATTATTTTTAGAACATTAAATATACATGGGCTTCCCTGGTGGCTCAGATGGTAAAGAGTCTGCCCACAGTGCGGGAGACCTGGGTCTGATCCCTGGGTCGGGAAGATGCCCTTGAGAAGGAAATGGCAACCCACTCCAGTACTCTTGCCTGGAAAATTCCATGGACTGAGGAGCTTGGTAGGCTACAGTCCATGATGGTATTTACCTTTAGACCCATTTAAAATGCACTAATCAGAAACCTGAAGTTTTCTGCATCCTGAATCTGATTTCTGAAAATACCCTTTATCGCTTTTTCCAAGATTAAAATCTGAGAGCAGTAATTTTTCAGGATAAGGATATATGTCAAAGACAACTGTTTTACTTGTACTTAAAATGCAGAAATCACACATGGATTTGTATCATTCAAGAAAAAAGAAAAATATTTTATTACACATTATTGAAAAAATACCTCACTTCCTAAAAATACCTAAGTACTCTTTTAAAAGTACCTAAGCACTTTTTTTAGAAGTACCTAAGTACTTTTTTAAAATGAGATTAATTATCTTTTGTATATGGTTTAACATTTATAACTGAATGGCATGTAGGAGATTGTTGGTATGTATTTCTAAGAGGCTGGTCTTACATTGCCTCTCCAGCTCAATTGTGAATCCATCATGGTAGGGTTGTATTCATTTGTCTTTGAATTTTTACAATTTTAGCACAGAATGACTGACACAGAAATTCAATCAATTCTTGTTGAATTATATTCAGCATGTATATGTGTATATATATATATATGTGTGTGTGTATATATATATAGATATATACATATAATCATATATAAACACATATAGACGGGTTTACATATATACTTGCATACATGCACATATAAAAAACATTAGACTAAAATGCTTTAAAATCTTGGTGGAAAACATGTTCACTTAACTTCAAACTCCTCACCGTCTCACTGTTTTATGACCCTCCTTACATATATAGCCTTATTCTTTGATAGTGCTACTTCTGTAGCATAGAACAGTTGAAAGGAAACCTGTGTGCCTCACCAGCAGCACCACCGATCTCCCAGGAAAAGGGTGACACATTTTTCCCACATCTACTTGCACCGGAAGAATACTTACTTTTTAAATGTTATAGCACATGATATTTAGTTTATGGGGAGAGCTGGGCAAGACGAAAGCCATTTGTGTCAAACCCATATCTAATGAAATTCTATTATTTAAAGTATTTCATCACTCAACTACAAAATACATTTCTGCATATCCCACACTAAGACATAGTAAATCTCCTCAGTTAAATGTAATTTTAAACCATCATAGTTTTTACTCTTTTTTTTTTTCTTTATTACTGAAGTAAATTAGTCATTGACCAGTTTCTTGAAATCTGGGATTTGTTTTTCAAACCAATCTTCCTGAGTTCAGGATACATACAATTCTTTCAATCAGTTTTTGACAGAATAGGCAGAGTGCTTCTGAAAACTTTAAGATCTCTTTCAACATTTTGCTGTTCATCTGAATATAACAGTTTTGACAGCCAGCTTTGTCTCTTGCTGCCAACCCCATCCTGCATCTCCCAGGATCCATAACAATAGTCAGGAAGTCATTCACTTACATTTATTGAGGACCCATTGTGGGAAAGAAATTGCCCTAGGAACTTCACAGGAAGTAATCCATATGACCATCACCATTGAAGGTGTCCTATAATTAAAGTGCTATTGAAGACAAATATATTCATGATATGTGCACTATACTGACAGAATGAATACATAAAAACATGCCCCAAAACAATACATATGTATAGAGATTTAGCTCATAATGCATAATGAGTGTTGGAATGACTAGAGTTAAAATAATTTATTTTGCAAGATTTTCTAGAGAATTGAATTTAAAGAGGAGAATAACCAAATTAGAGATAGAATGAACTAGGGAAGGGGACACTTTCTATAATGATAATGTATATAGAAAAAGATACCTTACTCATATTTTTTTACAGTACCCAGTCACTCATATTTACAGCTGACAGAAAGGACTGTGGAAAGTATCCCAAAATGCATTTAATGAAAACACACACCAAAAAAAAAGCCAAATAAAATAAATAGAAAGAAAGAAAAGTAAGAGCAATTTGGGAAAACCTTTAGAGTAAATAAAAGGTCATCTGAATTTGTACAATAAAATTCACCTAAGTGAAACTGCTGTCTTATTTCACTTTCTTTTCTGGTATTTTTAAAGGATTCCAATGCATTATGAAGACATTGACATTTAAATACATAGGAATGGGAAGAAAGCTATAGTGTCAGTCATGTAATTTTTATGAAATTATTCTGAAATCATTTGAGGCAAAGGAAACCTGATCTAGCTGCTGGGGTGGCACACAGCCCGCCAGTGTTAGATCCCTCAAGTGCCACATCCTGCATCTTGTTAAATGTAACTCAATAGTCTCTATTTCAGCCGAAGGGTCTTTATTTTCATCCTGGCACTCCAGTCTTAAAGTAGACTGAAGCTTAAGTTTGTTTAAAGCTACAATATGATTATTCTTATAAAACAATTAGTGATATTTGAACCACTTTCTGATAGACTCAATTTAACAGGAGTCTAAGTGGCTTTCGACATTTATTGAATTCACATTTGAAAATGCTGCTAAATACATTTGAAACACAACATTTTTTGAGGGAATACAACTGGACAGATTTTTTAAATTCCATAGAGGTTTATAAAACATGAGTCTCTCTTTAAAATCTGCTTAACATATCCCACTACTTATGGCTAATAAATCTAGAAAGCTTTGCAATGGACTGATCCTTATACAAAAATAAAAATTGTAATTCTATTCAGATTTTGATAATTGTATTTTTGTATTTATTAATGTTTTAATATCTGGCAATTAGAGTGAAAAATAAATACAAAATGGACTTATTTTATAATGTAATATATACATAACAATTTATTTTGTGAATCTAAGTGATATATTTTGGGTATCCATTTGTTAATTCGAGAAACTGTTCAAAGATAATTGTATAATATCAATCATTGTCCTGTTTTTGCCATTGTGTTTTAACAGTAATGATAAAGATAAAAGGGAAAATGTTCCTGTTGAAACTATTATAGTAAAACATTCCAGTAGAATGGAAAATTAACTTATTTACCAGCCAATCAAGATTCCCTAGTGTTCTGAAAACAGCATGAAACAAAATTTGAACAGTTAAAATACTAAAGAGTGCTGATGACCTATAAGATGTAATGTCTTAAAATATAAAGAGTAGCAGGAAATATTCCCATAATAGTTGTACAGGTGTTTCACCTGTTGACCTAAACTTCTCTGCTTCCAAAGTTAAGCATGACACTTCTCTGGGAAAATAATTTGCTCTGAAATGTAAATACGGATTCATGAAGTTTGCAACTTAGATTATGAAAAAAAAAAAACCAACCTTGCATATTGAGGATTTAGTGCTAGTAATGGGTCTTTTACTAATTTAAAGCTTGAGTTACCATAAAAGATACAATTCTTTCTGTACTGTATAAGCTGTGAAAGGTGGAGGATCTCAAACCCACATCTGGCCAAGTGAGTCACCAGTGATTTATTAAGATGTGAAATGCTGCTCTCCTTCAATTTGCAGCTGCCTATGGGTGGAAGGCTGATTAGCGAAGGCAACCACATGCTTGTTAATCTAAGGCAGAGGTTCTCTACTTGCTGCTGCCTTCTCTAGTCTTCATATTTTAATTTAGCTATCTTATTCTTGAAATGTAAATTTGGTGCATTTAAAATCTAGCATGTAATATTTAATGTACAATGTTTCAACACCCCAAAGTAATAACAGTCTATATGCGCCTTTCTTCTTTTTCCATCTAGCTTTTGCAATGATTCTCAAAGAATTGTCTTTTCTTTCTCCAAAGGGCATTTTAGAATTGCTGTATTTTACCAACAATATTTACTTGTCACCTTGGCCGTCCGTATTCAGTTCTCATGCTCAGAGGTTTTGGTCAAACTCTGTGATTGCAGAGTCTGAAGACGTGCTCTGTTATGGTGGGAACTCTACCTTGAATGCCATTAGGTAGCAGGAGATGACCAATATCTTTTCTAGCTAAAGAAACTAAAATTTCAATCATATTGCTACAAATTGTGATCTTGTGATTTAAATCCAGATGTCCTATCTCATATGTATTATGGTGGCTTTCACAATTTTGGTGACTTTCTTTCTGGGAGTTTTATAAACATCTCTAAATTTTGAAAATAAAAAAAAAAAGTGAGAACTTACTGCCATTTGAAAACACTATATATTTGCTAACTCTGTAGAATTTTCATTTTGATTAATGTTCATACTAGCAACATACTTTAATAGTTTTCGGGCTATAGGGAATCTGAAGAGAGGTCTTAATTATTAGAAGAAATATATATTGAATAAAAATAATAATAACAAAGTAGCAAAATTTTCCATGCTTTGAAGAAAAGACCAAAAGATACTTTATGGACTATAATATGGTTTCTTCAGCAGCATTTTAAATGAACAATTTAGAAATCTCTCAATGTCTGCACTCCAATCCATGTTTAATATAGGAACGTGGAAAACTAGTATAATTGTATCTGCAAAGAAACCATTTCTACCAAACTATTTATTAAAATTGTGAGATTCCTGGGCCTACCTAGCATATATTTCCCCTGACTCTTTAATTAATTAATTAATCTGTTAATTAATAGATTTTTTACTCTGTGCCAGAAGTTATGCTGAGCAATGAAAATAAAATAATGAGAAAAAGTTTCTGTTCTCTTTGCGATTAGAGTCTGTTGAGGAAATTTATTATAATACAAAGTAATAAGAACTAAAATAGATGTATGCACCTAGCACCATAGAATCATAGGGGAGAAAGCTTCCAGAACAGTCACAAAGCATTGTGAAAATTTATGCAAGTCTTTTTTTCTTAAAGCAACCTGTGCCCTGAGTTCCTACTGTGAAATCCTAATATAAGCATATTAATTTTAGGAGACTACAGTAGCCTCTGATCAGAATTAATCC
The DNA here is from genome assembly GCF_027580195.1 of Bos mutus. Classification (NCBI taxonomy): domain Eukaryota; kingdom Metazoa; phylum Chordata; class Mammalia; order Artiodactyla; family Bovidae; genus Bos; species Bos mutus. The sequence goes on along the minus strand of NC_091620.1, from coordinate 82,758,021 downwards.
AGCAAAATGTGCAGACATTCTGTCATCAGGTAGCATCTTCCACAATAATAGAGAAATATTTCTAGAAGGAATGAAAACGGACACAGGATTTGATGAAAAGAAAATAGCAGTAGAAAAGTATTATAAGTAAATAAATAAATCTCTCTCCAGCCCCAGAGAAGTACAGAAAGCTTTGTAGATTTTTTTATATTTATGGTAGAGAAGTTTTTTACAAAGATAAATAGGCATTAGTTATCAGAAATGCATATCACTAATTCTCAAAAAATATGTAATTTGTTTTACAAGACAAAATGATTGACACCTAGGCAATTCTCAAAATCTTGTTGAATAAATGGGTAAATATAAAAGAAACAATGCAAGAAATATGAGACCTGAAATTGTTTCAAAAGTGACTGGATTTGAGAGTAAAGAAAGAATATATATATCTGTATCTAAAATTGTGTCTCTAAAACCAATTTAGCTGTGCTGGGTTACACACAGTGGCAACACCTACAACTCATGTTGTCAGTCTAAGAAATAGATTACCACATTTAGCTTGATTCACTCAAATTTAGTTTTATTATTTCTCTTTAGTGTTTTTATTTTAGTTTAAGGAAATTTAAATAGGTTTCACAGCATTATTAAATTGGCAGTAACTATTTAATATGTCAAAGCAAGACTACCAAACTATGTGATTCTATCAAAAACCATCAAATGCTATTTCTACAAAGTTACACAATGAGAATTACCCTTGTTTAAAAATTTAAGTTAAATTTTTAAGTTTAGTGGGTTTTTTTCTTATGTATCATCAGCAAATTATTACTGTTAATTGCTAAACTTTAAGATAAGAGAGTTAAAATTTTGTGAGAACATGGCTTGTTGTAGTGAACATTATTTTTATGCTGCAAAGAGTGTCTTATAATATTCTATTAGATATTTGAGGTATTTGAGGGACATTTAAGTGCTTTAAGTTACTAAAGTTATACATCAACTTTGAAAAAACAAGCAAGAGTGTAATCACATTTGCCATTTAAGTCCGCTAGGCAAACCATTTTCAATTTGGATCTGTAATTTTAAAAGATTCAAGGCTGGACGTATTGATGTTATTTTCCCTTTTCATTGGTGTGGTAGAAATGAGAAAATGAATTTTTGTCAATTGATTTTCAAGGAGACTTATTCTTTGAATACTTCCAGAGGAAAATGGGAAAGACTTGAATGTTCTATATAAATAACTTATAGATAATAATAATAATGGGTAACTAATAAACAAGGCATTTCCTAATCTCTCCCATAAGGTGACAGCTGCTTCTGTATCCAAGACAGTGAAATGAAACCGGGCATATAATTCTGACACCACCCCCACATCACAAAAGAAGAAAATGGAGGGCATAGACTAGACCAAACGATACTTAACACTTGAAACAATGCAGATAGGGAAGAAAACAATTGAAGTCTTTCCTAACTCTTGCAATTTGAAGAAATCTGTGCCTTGAAAAGCAGAATGCTCTGTAGTTTTTGAGTCACCATCCTCCAAACACTTGGTTTTGCCTTTATAATAAACCCTTTTAAGGAGCTTTAATTCTAGGCTTCCCTATCCTTATCAGTTTCAAACTCTTTAAAAACATTTTTTTTTAAATAAAAGAAAGGAAAAAAAATGTTCCCTTCCTAGAACATACAGATTTTAGTAAAGTTAATCTGAGGTGCCACATTCTTTTCAGTGGTAACAAAGAGAAACTATGCATCTACTTTGCCTGAGTCAGATGTAAAGTAATCCTTTAAACAATACTGCGCAGTTTCTTCACTTTGTTTGCTTAGTACAGATCTGCTTATTTATTTATTCAGTGAGAAGCTGTGTGCTATGCTTTTGCTGAAAGCAAATAACTAATAACTTCATATCCTGCAACACTCAACAGCCAACCTGCTCATTTCATTTGTATTCCACGGACGCCTCATTTTTTCCTCCTCACTGCCTACCCTGTACTGATCAGTATTAACAATGGGATTTTTGTCTCACTTGAAAACTTTCTTGTTCCATTTGAGTTGAGGTGGAGACACTCTGACTTAAAAACAAAACAAAACAACAACCACAATAGCAAAAACCTACACAGGTATTTCCGTGTCATATTATTTCAATATATTAATATTCAGGAAAACTGCGTTCACTTATCAGATAATTGAATAAAGAAGCTGTAGTGATTCTGCTCCTTAACTAGGTGAAAAAGGAAAAATCCCATGTGCAAAACATTTTGAAATGTTGAAAAACATGATTGATTTAAGAAATTGAAAGAAAAGAGAGACTGTGGAAATGATAAATCCCATTCCTGTAACTAGATTTTAGCCACTTTTGGCTGCATAGACACTAAACATAAACAAAATTTTATACATCTTTTTTTTTTTTTTGGTCACTCTCTTCTGTTCCCCACACAAGTGAAATAAAACTTGCCTGCTAGCCCTGTGATTCAAATCCTCAAGGAAAGAGAAGCTATCGTTTTACCTGAACACTAAAGAGCCTCCCCCTGCAATTTCTGATACCCCTTAATTGTTTAAACTTTTTTTAAACCTAAAGTCACAAATAATGTGACTGGCCAGTTTCTGAACTCCTGAGTTGATTTAACATCTATCATGTAAATTCATTGGAAAAACAAAAGGGCCTTTATCTCAAGTCCCTATTTACCTTAAATATAATTAACATTGATGTCACAAGAAAAAACATAAAACTGTTTTTTGCTTACACTGTTGAAAATTCAGTTTGGAGGAACTACTCGATTCTTTTACTGAGATCTGTGTTCATGGGTGTGTAGGAGGGGAAGGGAGGAGTTAATGCTTCCCTTGAGATTGAATTCCCTTTGGTTCTTACCAGTCTCTCCTCTCAACTCATGCTTTCACATGTGGCTTATACTAAAAGCATTCATAAGGGTCAGATTATAAAAAGTTTAATTTAATTTCTTAAATATTGCTTTTAACCTGCCACCCCCAGTTCTCAGCGACTACCACAGTAGTCCTTAAATAACTATCATTTTTTTTTTTGGCTAGAATGAATAATACATCAACTATTTAGTTTTCCCAATTAATAAGATGTCTTCTGATCTTCTAAAGAATGTTTTCACCCACACATTTCTTTTTTAGAAAAAAAAAAAAAGAGAGAGAGATTCAAATTCCCTTACCAGAAAAACCCTCATTAAAAATGAATTTCCAGCATGAGATGTCAGAGCAAGGGCAAATGTTCTACTCTGACATTTGCTATAATTCTGTTGATCATAGGCCTTTCTCATATACTAATGAAGCATTCCTTTGAAGAAAAAAAAAAGGAAATAGCAGATGTTGAATAGAAACTAATACAGTTTGTTGGTTTTTTTTTCCCTTGACTCAATTGAATAGCATCTTGGGAAGACTATGGAAATTTTTATTTGTTTTTTAGTATTTGTTTTCCTTCTTGGTGTTGTTTTGTAGGAGAGCTGGTTATCCAACGCGTTTTGAAATTCTTAACTCAGTAGTTTCTCTTAAAGAGGCATCTAGTTCTGTGGGTGGCACACATTTTGAGGGTGTTTCTAGATCTAACCCTGGTGGAGTGGGATTGCAGGGAGAGACAGGTGTGTTTAATGATGTCCACTGTAACTTCTAGTACATTTACTCCACTCAATCTTTTAATTATATCTGAACAATGTTTCTCCTTATATTCTTTTATGTACAAATATAGCAAGTATTTTTGCCTACCACTCACAGAAAGTATCAGGGTGTCTATAAACTGGAGAAGCACTTGAAATACCATCTCACAAATTAGAACAATTTCTGCTATTAAATCACAATGTTTATTACCATCTCAGTGTGTTTTATAATAAATAATAAAGTATATGAAGTAGACATTTAAAATGTACACATTGCTTTTAGCTAATAAACGAAAAGATCAAAAATACATTTCCTATGGGAAATTGCTTTAACATGTATTTTCTACGACTATACCAATCTTAATTGAGAAAGAAGAGTTAACCAACCTGTAGTGAAGTTGGAAGAGTTGCTTCTCTAGAAAATCAAGCTCACCACCCAGAAAACTGCCTGTCAGAGTGTTATACTTGGAAGTCTCTGTAATCCATCTCAATATGGAGTGAGGCGAGATTAAAAACTACAGATTTATTTGACAGAAATGTATACAACAGCATGATCACCATATTAAACACCTGCTCAAATTTGACTCTGTAGCAGAACTTAGTCACATCTGAAAACTTGAAATTTAAGAAGATATTAGGAGCTCGGTTGCAAGTAGAGTTAATTATAGCATATGATGTAGATTGTGGGTTAGAAAATAATTGAAAATAGAGATATTGCTTTAAGAGAAACAAAATAAGATTTTTCACTTGTACCTTAAAAATACAGTGTTAAAAGGTCAATATATTATTTCTGACTTTTAAAAATTTAAGTAATGCAGTAAGATCAATGGTTAATGTGGTAAATACAGCAGGCTTGACTGTGTCAGGGCTGAGTTCACATATTCTCAGAGTAGGCAGTGATGTTTCTTAGGAGGTGAATCAACGTCCACATTTCAAGCATGCAGATGTTGATAGATTCTGATAAACACCCACCCAAGTCCACCTCAACTTTGCACCTACTTCAACTGAGAAATAGGTGGCACAGTGGTAAAGAATACACCTGCCAACACAGGAGATGAGTGTTCAATCCCTAGATCAGGAAGATCCCCTGGAGACAAAAATGGCAACCTTCTCCAGTATTCTTATCTGGAGAATCCCAAGGACAGTCTTGGGATTGGGGGCTACAGTCCATAGGGTGACAGAGTCAGACACGACTGAGCGTTTACACACCCTGTGTACAACTGGGAAATAGGTTTAACCTTGATTATCCCTCACATGTTTGGTGTATAAGGAAAACATGGAAAACAACTTTATTTATCCCCAATGTCAATTGAGAAATCAGTAGAAATATAATATAACAAATACTTTGGTAAATATTTTTCAGGCACGTAGTACATTCCTTCCTTCCTCCCTGCCCTCCTTTTCTTTCTTTCTTTCTACATTAAAAAAAAAAAAGTCTATCTGTGGTCACACTTTTCTATTTTTATAATGTAATCAGTCTAGAACAGTTATACTTACATAAAGAACTTCCTATTCTACATGTTTTGAATTAAAAAATCTACAGAGAAGTAAATGTGAATTCATTAAACTTTCAAACATTTGAAAAGACCTAAAGATCATAAAAATTTCAGAGTAAGAAAAATATCAAATGCAAATAAATACATTAGAGTTTTTAAAAAAAAGAAACCTGTGTTTGGATATAAACATGGGGGTGTCTATGGTACCCAATTCTGACTTCAATTTTAAATTATTTATTTTAGAAAATGAAATAATTCTGTCCTGATTTTGTGGTCCAAAATATAGATTGTCTTTCTTCTCCGTGGAGTCAATTCTCACCCTCGTTTATCTGAATTTTACCTACAATCTTTTATTTTTCCTGGAACACATCAAAATGTTTCAGGATTAGACATTACACAAGTGAAATGGATACATTTCTAAATTTGCTTATCCTGTTTAGTTTTGACAAATATAAACTTGCTCTCCTACTTGAGGTAACAAGAGCAGGAGAAAAATAAATATTTGAAATACATATTAGTGAAAATGGCACAACTATTTAAAGTATTTAAAATAATCATATGTGATATTTCGATAGAATAATCCATTAGTCCAATCTCCTAAATAATCCCAAAGTGACATGAATTCCTCCACAGAATGAATGTCTATAGAGAGTAATCCATGGAAGACAGACAAGCCTCTTGTCATTTGTAGCCTTAATCCATTGCCTGGAGCATGAAAAGTGCTCAGGATAACAAGTGTGGGAATCAGTAAAATCAACATTATTTTTGGATTTTATTTTCTTAACAATACTGACTGATCAATAGGCTTGTGGGAAGTGACAAATACAATACGGTCTATTTGATGAATCAATCTAATGGAGTAGACACGGAATTCCTCCTCCCCTTCACCCATTCTCCCCCCTTTAAATCCTTTTCATTCTCCTCCTCCTCCGCCGCCTACTCTCAGGCAAACACAGACACACACACACAGACACACACCCACACACACTTGCGCACAGAGAGAGAGCTGCTCTTTCTCTATTGGTCTGTAGACATTAAGTAATGAAAGCTGTAGTGGCAATGCTCAGGTCATTTTTTTTTTTTTTTAACATATGAATACTAAACCACTTTCAATGAGTGTTCATGTTTTTAATTGCAAACTCACCTTCTCCTTTCAGCCAAGTAATTTCCATATTATTGCAACAGTCCTCTCCTCTGTATTTCTAACCTGTGTGTTGCACCTGGGGTGGGGGGAGGGTGCAAAGTAGAGAGAGTTGGGGAATATAAAGGGAAAATTCTTTGATTTTTATGCATCCTTCCTACACACACACACACACAGTCCTATGTAGATATCAGCTCTGAGAAAAACTGAAAGAAAAATAGAAAAGGAAATTTAAACACCTCAGACATGCCCATTTAGGAAAGAATTAGTGGTATTTGTATGACTGCATAAATACATGCGTGTCCACAGGAAATTTAGTAACCCTTCACCAGCTCATGAAGACACAGAGATACTCTTTATGTTGGTCCTTGACACCCAGCAGGGACTTTTGTGAACTTTTGTCATCCTCCTCTGATCTTTAAACCAAAACTAGGGAAGTGGCTTTAATTAATGAGATGTGATGCATTAAAAACGTTAGCCAGAGCATTCCAGAAGCTGAAAAACCGTAGATGTTTTTAAATTCTGAGTATCCTTTTGAGAATCCCTTGTTGTAATTTATAATTCTCAGTGGACCTATATTTGTCTCGAACTGATTGTTGAAATGGGCTTTACTAGGAATTTCTTCCCTGAAATTGCAGTGGGGCGGGGGAGGGGGTGGTTGATCCAAGGGGGTTTGTTGGGAGAAGGGAACAATCGCTAACAAGGCTTTAAAACCTTCAGTGGTTAAAGTTATACTGATGAAAAGGACAGACATATATATGCATATCTACATATGTATACAGGCATAAACATACATATACACATACACCACACAAGTTCAAGCAGAATTATATAATGAGCGTGAGTTGTAAATTATGTAGGTAGCAGAATTCAGATTGTTTTCTCAAAATTGCACCTAAAAATGGCTATAAAACAACGCTTGCCTTGGGAAGTAAATTTATAGCTACATGCCTTTCACAGGCACGCCGGAGGGTTCTGCTCCCGGCTCTAATCTCTACGAGATGTTTTTTGCATGTGTTGTGTGACACGAGGGAAGGGGAGTGGGTTGAGCTTGCCTGTTCTCCCATTGTCAGCCAGTCTAGTGAGTGTTGGGAAAACCTGTCTGTGGGATCTTGTGTCATCTCTCCCTACATGTGTACAGGAAAACTCCGCGCTGCTCACGGTTCCTCTCTCTCTCTCTCTCTTTCTCTCTCTCTCTCTCTCTGTTTCCCTTTCATTCTGCTTCCCCGGAGCCGGAGCCGAATGAAGCAGGGAACAGGATTAGAGTCCGCCAGCTATCAGAAGAACCTAGATAAAAGGAACTGCTTCTTAAGCACCACTGCAGCAGCCCTTGTTTTTTTTTTTTTTTCCACACAACAGTTGTGCCTCATTATCCGGTGCCTGGCTCGATTTTTTTTTTTTTTTTTGGAGGGTTTGAAGTTTCTGTGCTTCAGTGACTGTTACAGAAGAAGAGGTGTTCGTGTTGCCTGGAGGTCTTGATTGTCTGCATTTATGAATGAAACTGACCTAAATCACCTGTTACCTCCAGTTTCCAGATTGTTTGAACTTCTCTGGCCGCACAATACAGGACGGGAGACTGAAGCAGCATAGGACCCAGAGCGTCTGCAGCATGGGCTGGTTCGCTAGGATTGTCTGTCTTTTCTGGGGAGTATTACTTACAGCAAGAGCAAACTATCAAAATGGGAAAAACAATGTGCCAAGACTGAAATTATCCTACAAAGGTAAGTTTTTCTTTTTCTTTTATTTGGCTAGCTTTCTAATGCCCCGCTGCCCCCTGCCTTTTTATTCCTTGAACTCCCTCCCAACCTAAACCTTAAAACCTTGAGTTTAACCTGAGAAACCTTTGTGATTGTGTGGGTCTTTTGGAGATGATTGAAACACTTTTTTTTTCTTTATAAAATCATGCCTTCTGTTGGATATATGACAATTTAAATGCAAACAAAGAGCATTTAATCACATTTGCAGAAAAGAGCTGAATGCCTGGTAAATACAGATCCGTATATGTGATCATATATCCTGTTAATTTTTCTCACTCTACTCCTGTTAAAGTATTTTTTAAAACCACTGTTGCAACAATGGTCTCTTTGTAGATGTGAATGCCTCACATACAATAATTGTTATGATAAATTATATTTTCTTAGTTTTAGACAGTAAATGGTTAATTGTTGTCATGAATATTCAGTTTGTTCAAATCTGACAATCAGATGCTTAACATAAGCAGTAGATCATGGTTTGCCAAGAGAATATAAACTGGAAAGAACAGACTAGTTTTTCTACAGTGTTATGATTGTACAAAAGACTGTGTATTTGGCTAATTGGTGTAAAGCTAAAACCTTTGAAATATAATGTTATTTGACTCATGTACTTGAGTGAGAACTGAAGAGATACTACTTTCTAGTCGTACAGCTAGTTGTGTGAACTTCTTTTCAAAACAAAGTCTAAATTTAAGAGGGGGAATAAAAAGCCTTATCACATGGTTGGTCTGGCTACATTTTAATGTATATGCTTGTTTTTTAATGAGGATTTTAAAGAAAATATTTGTTCTACAGTTGTTTAGATAGATTTTATAGACAGATGTGTAAAATCATGCTAATGTAAATTCTAACATGATGTATATAAATTTAATGGAAGAAAATATTTATATAGTGAGATATTATTAAAATGGAATTGAAGATTAAACTGTTTTAACTCAAGCAGTTTTACTCCCTAAGGTGTTGCTTTCTTATGATTCTCAAATTTCTACAATTGGGGGTGGGGCAGTGAGAAGCTTCAATTATATTCTGTTTTTAGCCTGTAATATGAAAGAAAATTATTGAACCTCTCTGTAGAGATGTTTGTCTGCTGTACATTACCTGATGCCAGAAAATATATTCTTTAATTTTCACATGATGGGGAACATCTCTTTCTGAATACTCTAGGGTGAGTGAGGACCACAAATAAGAAAGACAGATGTAATTTTCACACTTTTGGATTAGAAAATTAAACACCTATTAATGTGTTTATTTAGATTTATTACATAAATAAAATACATTGAATTGGAGACTATATTTTGGTATAATTTTTTGGTTTTTAAAATGAGAATGAATTTTGAACATTAGCAAGCAAAATTGCAATTGTATTTATATAAGATTTTTAAAAATAATCAAATAGTAAGCATTAAATATTTAATTAAATCCCAGGTATATCTTTATATAGTAGCTGTCTTTATATTATTTACCTAGTATATGATATTATGATATTTCTGTTTTTGTCAGTTTTTGCTTTCTATTTTTATCCTCTGAGAGTAGTCCATCCAGTAATTCTTAGGTTGATGGTCCAGTTTCTCCAAGTTTATATTTCTTATGAGTGAGTTTTACATACGGGTTTAGTTCCTAAAGATGTAAATAAGTATATGCTATAATTTTGGAATAAGTTTTAGATATGACATGCCTTTTTAAAATCTACTGTACTTTAAGATACTTGTCTAAGTGCTAAATAAATTATAAAATTGAGAATTATGTTTATTTATTTTGCAGTAATTTTATTTCCATGTTAATAGATTACTCTCCATTAATAGAAGAGGCACCAGTTTTTCCGCATATTAGAAGATAGCATTTCATTAGAATAGTCTTTTGTTATACACAAATGCTTTAAACTTGTCTAAATGAAGTGAGCTGTATATATTGACAAGATGTGTACATCTGACACTGTGTTTATGAGCTCTTCTTAGTAATGGTATCCATTAGACTTATTCTGCTTGCCTTTAAACCAAAAGCTGCCTTACAACTACATAACAATCTATTGATGTACCTAGAGCTTGACAATTTGGTAAAACAAGCTGTGAAGTGAACAGCAAAAAGAATAAAAGGGATTGCCCAAGCAATTTTCTTCTATCATTTTATTGATACATCATTACCTTTTTTCTCTATATGTAGACTTGTTTTGTCAAAGCAACTGTCTGGTAACCAATTGTCAGTACTTTGTTACTAAACTATAATAGAGATTTTTTTTTTTAGTTCCTTCTTTTTCCTCCTTAATTAGATGTCAAACATGGTTAAAACATTCACTGCTTTGCCCTTAAAAATATTCTAGCATGATTCATGAAGAGTTAAATCCCTGCCAACTCTAATTTCCCATGGTCACTTGTTTTCAAAGATCCACCATTAAGTTAACTCTCTCACTGCTCAGGTTGCCAAGACAAAAAGTTTCAGGCAATCACTGTGCTTACTTTCTACTTGTCATCTTGTCTGATAGGAGATAAAAGAGATTTGATATGTTAAGTGAGAGAGAAAAAGAAGTAAAAAACAAGAAGTAGACTTTGTAGTAGATGTATACACATATCTAATAAGGTACCTCTTTATTTTCTAGGGAAAAGTAATAGAATAGATGTTTTCAGGACCATGTGGAGAAGTGATAATATTAGAAAAATGGGGTATGCTCACTTTTCCTCTGAACCAATCTGATTTAGAATCCTTGTGGGGGAAGCAAATGTGAGAACTCTATAAATCTCAGCAGTCACATACAAATTATCCTCAAGAAACACTCGGTCAGAGATAGTTTTCCCTTCCTTAAATTCATAGAACATAGCTAAATGTTAAAACTTTTATTTTTAAAATCAATGCATAACTGTTTATTTCCCCTACAAAACTACTGAAATTTCACTTTTCCCATGAAATACCAGAACATCATAAACTTTTCCTTTTGGAGTGTGTGGTACAATGAAGACTTCAGAAAAACCTATGAAAATCATACGCAAAGAAATTAGGTTTGGGGTTTTAAACAAATGACAAATGTTCCATCACTCAATGCAATGAGCTTTTCTAGGACATTGTGTGCTTGAGTTTTAGTAGAAATCAAAGACATATGCCAGTCTGAATATGATGGTGATCATGTGACTCCAAAGATTAAATCAGTTCCTTTAACTTTACCTTCAATAAAAGACTTAATAAATAGTACTTAAATAAATAGTAGATTTTTCAGAGACTTTCTTCTCATATTTTGTAAAAGTTTCTTTTCACAGTCAAATTGTATAATTGTTGTAAGAAAGGGGTTATTAGATAAGTCAAAATTCTCAAACATGTATTTCGGATATATGATGATGTTAAACTAAACATTATGAATCAGAATTTGCAAAGCATTTTTTATTTGCCATTATTCAATACATTATGACCACTTCAAAATTTAGTTAGTATGAATAATGATTTACTAATTAAACTTGTTGACTTTTCAGAGATTTTGATTACTACTAACAAAGCACAAACATATATGCATAGATATATATATATATATTCAGGAAAATAGATAAATATATATTCAGGGCAAAATTTATGTTAATATTTTAGTGTTAATAAAAGCAGTCTTGGTAAGTTGTAATAAAATGCTTTATAAATAAAATTTATATTGGTTTAAAAGACAGTCACACATTAAATTAAATGTATATGTATTTTAGTGGGCATGAACATTTTGAGTTTCAGGAAAACCTTTCAGAAAGATCTCAAGTATTCGAATAATAATATAAGATGGAATTTGCCTTGTATTGGAAATCTCCTCAGAGATAAAATGGAATGTGTCTATGAAAAGTAAGGGTAATATATAAATATTTTCACAGAGCAAAGATGTTATAAATTCTTTGCAATACCTTTTCTCCAATAGTCACTGCATATTTGGCATCAGGTCTCTTTTTTGCTGATTCTCATTTAGCATGGTCTTTTCTTCTCAAATTCTATTATCTGTACAAATCATCTTTTGATTCTGACATCTTCAATGTAAGCACATGGAAAAGTTGAACTTTTTATTTATCTACTCAACAAGTATATCCATGCAGAATGATAAAAAATCAAAATAACATGCTCAGTCTCACATCTTGTGATTCAGTGTTGATCAGGTCATATGAGAGCTAGTGAAAGTCTCAAGTTGAGGCTTCCCTGTTTATAGCACCAACCAGATTCAGTGTAACTTTAGCAAGTAAGAAAATGAATGAGACCACAAATCCATCCCATGTAAGACTAACCCACCAACTTCTGATGATGAGAGGCAGTCTTTAATAACTTAAGGAAACCTGAATACTGAAGAGATGAATTCTCCAATTCTAACTCTTTTAGGTTGTTGTTTCTTTTTATATAAATTATATTTCCTAAACTCAATTATTGTCAGTGATATGAAGTACCTAAATATTTAGGTAACTAGATAGAAGTATAGATATAACTATAACTGATTTTTCTCTTATTTTTAATTAACATACATCAGTCACACATGATTTAAAAATATGTTGTGATTTTCAGTCAATTATATTTAAATTCTATATTTAAGAATGAATGCTACTGAAAGATTTGTCAGGAATAAATTTAATTTGAACCAATTCATACAATTGCATATGTTCCCAGTAACAAAATAAAAGTTAAACTGTTGGCTACAGAGCATAATCCATTTATGTTTAGTGTGAGTATATAATTGTATTTCAGATGTGATCTTCGATAACATAAAGTTATCAAAAAATTAAAGTCAGCTGTAAAAAATTTTGTGGCTTAATTTCTTATCCTGATTATTCTCATTTAAACTTCAGCTACACACCTATGTATCAGAGCTACCAAAATCATAATATCATACACACCTTTATATCTTTTTGATGAGTTGTAAGATCTAAAATCAGGCTATTTTAAATGAAATTTATATTTGAGCATGTTCCAGTCTTCCAGTAATGAAGTAAAATTTTAATTAATATTTATCTAGCAATGTTCATTTATAAAGCCATGATATTATATCACAGAGACATATATTAATTGATGAAGACATTGTACTTCATCATTAAAAAAAAAAAACTATGATAAAATGATCCATTAATGCAAAGATGTAAGTAAAATCTCCAAAATATATGATATATCTAAGTTTAATTCATGCCATGAAAGCTTATTTTAAAAAGGCCAGCAGTTGTAAACATAAATTAGAATCAGTGAGTCTTGGGATGAATTTTACCCATCAAGACTTCTAAGGTGCTATTTAAAGGAATTACCATGCTTTGCAGTTCTGTGCTTCTGCTAATAGGTGGCACTAGCAATTTGTGACAGTTCTTTCATTTAGTTTGGAGAATGGGCAGGCTGCTGAGACTAGTACACACAGAGTAATGTGGGGAAGCCAAACTTGGAAAAACTGGAGTAAGAGTCAAGCATGCACAAAGTAGAAGCATTAGTTAAAACAGGATTTGCTACAGAGTTTGATGTGCTGTTTGCATTTGTTGGTACATGAGTGAGTGAGTAACTGAAAGCCACTCAGTTGTGTCCGACTCTTTGTGATTCCATGGACTATACAGTCCATGGAATTCTCCAGGCCAGAATACTGGAGTGGGTAGCCTTTCCCTTCTCCAGAAGATCTTCCCAACCCAGGGATCAAACCCAGGTCTCCCACATTGCAGGCAGATTCTTTACCAGCTGAGCCATTCTAACCCTCAAAAAGTAAATTTTTATAACCAATAAATAAATAAATAATGTAATATAACTTAAATGAGAATTTACATGTGAAATTGATCTGTAAAGTGTAAACAATCATAAGTGAAGTAGTGGTATGAACAATCAGAATAATGAAAGGGCAGTGTCCTGTGGATATACATAATATATATGTGTGTGTGTGTATGTGTGTATACATATATATAATTATTTTAAGCCGGAATTATAAAATGGGCTTATCAGGAATGAGCCTGCCTGCCTGTGGCCCACTATTGCCATCATTTACAATTGGAGAGTAGCTAGTTGAGAAAGTAAAATAATGTTTAGAAAATTATAATCAGTACATTTTAAAAGAATGACTCCTCTAGATTTGTAGGTTGTTTTAAATTATTATCATAATTAAACATACCAAAGAATCAATAAATTCTCTCTGACCCAAATAAGTCTAAATGTCTCCAGTTACTATCTCTTCTATTGCCAAGACATAAACATCAGTATAAATAGAGAAATTGCCCACTATTTCCAAACAGTAACAAAGCTGGACTCTGTCAAACCAAGGATAAGAGGATATACAATTTATACTTGAATTAGGGAATGAAGATAAGCAAAAATAAAATTCTGTTGATACATATGAAGAATGAATTGGTCTTAGTATTTAATACAAGCTTAGAGTAAAACTGAAAGGAACCACAAATTTAGGGAGTTTTGTCATCCCCTGAATGAGTCATTAAACCTACATTTCCAGGTTTCCTTTGCTTGAAGAGAGATGGCATGACAAACAATGTTGACCAAACCTTTACAGTAACTTAATTTGTCGCCACAATCATAAACATGTCTTTGGATAAAATATAACATCACCCCCTTGAGTCTTCATCAGCAAGCTAAATGAAGCTTAGTTCTATTGAAAATGTCCAGTGAGTTCTTTAGTCCGTAAAACTACTTATGTGGATCATCTTTGTCGTGTCAGTTTGAGAATTTCTCACAGGCAGGTTGTTTATCATTATAGTCTCAAACACTGGCACAGTCACTCATTGAATGAACTTGTTCTTCATCATGTATACCTTGTTTCTAAACACAAAATATACCTGTTTATAAAAGAGTACAAAATTTAAAAATTTTAATAAATAATTCATTATAAGTGAATTGTAATTGTAACATGGTAGAGAAAGTAAATTCAGTGCCAGATACTAGAATAGGAGGATATCAGAGGAGGCATTCAGATGTGCACAAAGAGCAGCTGCTGCTGCTGCTGCTGCTGCTGCTGCTAAGTTGCTTCAGTCCTGTCCGACTCTGCGACCCCATGGACGGCAGCCCACCAGGCTCCGCTGTCCCTGGGATTCTCCAGGCAAGAACACTGGAGTGGGTTGCCATTTCCTTCTCCAATGGATGAAAGTGAAAAGTGAAAGTGAAGTCGCTCAGTCGTGTCCGACTCTTTGCGACCCCATGGACTGCAGCCCACCAGGTTCCTCCGTCCATAGGATTTTCCAGGCAAGAATACTGGAGTGGGTTGCCATTGTCTTCTCCAACAAAGAACAGTGGTATCTCCATAAACAACGTCTCCCCTGAGCCAAGCATCAGGAAGACTGCTGGAGAAGTGCATGGGAACCTCCTCCAGTATTCTTGCCTGGAGAATCCTATAGACAGAGGAGCCTGGCAGGCTACAGTCCATAGGGTCGTAGAGTCAAACACAACCGAAGCGAATGAGCACAATTAGCCAAGCTTATTTCAGCACTAAATCAGAAAGTGTCTAGGGCAATCTTTGTTTTCCTGCAAGTAGGAGATAGATAGTATTTAATAATACATGCATCTTTGACCATTCTAGGAGGAAAATTATTTCATTTCTTTCAACAAATACCTCTTTTTCCTTATTATTATTTCTCAGTATACACAGCCAGTAAACAAAGTGAGTGAGGTGATTCTAAAACCAAAAGTGGTCAAAGATAAAATGTCTCATTATAACTCTCACTGTGTCTGAAACTTTGTGTAGAACAAACCCATCCTACCAAACAAAGTTGAAAATATAATCATTTAAAAGTTTAAATTGACTATATTTCACCATCCATACTTTTGGGACAATCCTGGCTTTGCTCTTGACAGTTTGCTAAGATTAGTGTTGCAGAGTCTTCCTTATAAGTTTCCTCTTATCCTTGATTCCACTCAACCAGAGCTGCAGTTACTCATTGCCCCTTGCTTTTCATCTCCAACTCAGCCTCTGGCTTTGTGTTCTGTAGCCTGAGACCACTGCCGACTTCCACCCCCAGCCCTTGCTCCCAAGCACCTTCTGCCCACAAGAGTAGACATGAAAGGAAAGAGCCGCAGGAGTCTTTGTTGAAGTGTGAATGTACAAAATGTATGTTGAGTCAATTGTTTAAGATCCCAATCTTATATAATTGACAGCATGAGAGAGAATAGTAGGCTACTTTCCTTAGTCAACAGTTAGAACTGGACATGGAACAACAGACTGGTTCCAAATAGGAAAAGGAGTATGTCAAGGCTGTATATTGCCACCCTGCTTATTTAACTTATATGCAGAGTACATCATAAGAAACGCTGGGCTGGAAGGAGCACAAGATGGAACCAAGATTGCCAGAAGAAATGTCAATAACCTCAGATATGCAGATGACACCACCTTTATGGCAGAAAATGAAGAGGAACTGAAAAGCCTGTTGATGAAAGTGAAAGAAGAGAGTGAAAAAGTTGGCTTAAAGCTCAACATTCAGAAAATGAAGATCATGGCATCTGGTCCCATCACTTCATGGCAGATAGATAGGGAAACAGTGGAAACAGTGTCAGACTTTATTTTGGGGGGCTCCAAAATCACTGCAGATGGTGATTGCAGCTGAAATTAAAAGACGCTTACTCCTTGCAAGGAAAGTTATGACCAACCTAGACAGCCTATTGAAAAGCAGAGATATTATTTTGCCAAAAAAGGTCCGTCTAGTCAAGGCTATGGTTTTTCCAGTGGTCACGTATGGATGTGAAAGTTGGACTGTGAAGAAAGCTGAGCGCCAAAGAATTGATGCTTTTGAACTGTGGTGTTGGAGAAGACTCTCGAGAGTCCCTTGGACTGCAAGGAGATCCAACCAGTCCATCCTAAAGGAGATCAGTCCTGGGTGTTCATTGGAAGGACTGATGCTGAAGCTGAAACTCCAATACTTTGGCCACCTGATGCGAAGATTTGACTCATTGGAAAAGACTCTGATGCTGGGAGGGATTGGGGGCAGGAGGAGAAGGGGATGACAGAGGATGAGATGGCTGAATGGCATCACTGACTCAATGGACATGAGTTTGAGTGAACTCCGGGAGTTGGTGATGGACAGGGAGGCCTGGCGTGCTGTGATTCATGGTGTCACAAAGAATCGGACACGACTGAGCAACTGAACTGAACTGAACTTCCTTAGTCCACTTGAACGTCTATAATTGAGACCTAGAGTATACAATAATGTACAGTGCTTGACTTTACAGTCTTAAAAATATATGTTAGTCTTGTGACAAGGTAGACATATCAATAGGAAAGGAAATAATACGACTACCCAGAGTGCTGTTACATGCAATCATAATTATTCATGTTTAAAAATGATTGAGTCCTAGTCCAGATCCTTCAGGACTATATTTGGGGAAAGCCAAAACAAAGTTCTTTATGCCTGACATCAAATCAAAACTTTACAAGCACTTATGAGTCTTTATATATGTGCAGAAATTTAAATTTCTATCTTCAAATTTGAAATGTCAAGAGAATGAACTCTGCTCTGTTGTAATCATCCTTTAAGAATCAGTTTAAATGAATGTAAGTTTTCATGGCAACCCACTCCAATACTCTTGCCTGGAAAATCCCATGGACAGAGGAGCCTGGTGGGCTGCAGTCCATGGGGTCCTGAAGAATCGTACATGATTGAGCGACTTCACTTTCACTTTTCACTTTCCTGCATTGGAGAAGGAAATGGCAACCCACTCCAGTGTTCTTGCCTGGAGAATCCCAGGGACGGGGGAGCCTGGTGGGCTGCCATCTATGGGGTCACACAGAGTCAGACACGACTGAAGCGACTTAGCAGCAGCAGCAGGTTTTTATTAACTGTGAAAACTTCAATTATTTACCAAAATGTTAATATAAATAATAAGCATTTCTTACTTGTATTTTATATGTAAGACAAACACAGAAAACCATGTGAGGCATGGAACAGATTTCTTCATAAATAACTAAATTCTTGGATTAAAGTGAGTATAATGGGACTTCAGAGAAAGGTGGTATCACACTTAGCTAAAAGCTTCAGGGAGTTTTGTAAAATAAGGCATAAAGAAGGTGGACCTTAAAAATAAAGAAGTTTTTGAGAACACAGAGGTAGAGAAAAGTGATAATTACCACTATCTAAAAGTATTTGGGGGTGTTGTTTTTTAGGAAAGCAATATATTTTATGTAGTATGTAATAATACAGTTTTATACATATTAATTCAAATGTGATATGGAAACAAGTTTGTCCTTTAACAAGGGGAACTTAAAGCTGCAGCATGTCAAGCCAGGAATGTCAAGGAGTTAACAGGTGTTTGCCAATGTTTGACTGAAAATGATAGCAAGACGGACAAGTGCACATCCTTGAAAGACTTTTCCATGGTGGTCACAGTGGTCATTTGGGCCTATCCATCTCTCCTTTGAGATTTGTCTATAAAGTATATGAGATAAACTTGTCTTTAGCCAGTGGGGTAAAAAAATATTGTGTTTGAAAACACAGTATAGAAAACACCATGACTATAGTTTCTTGAAATTATAAAATATACTGGGTTAGAATGCAGGTTTCTTCCTGTTCTCCTAGTTAATTCCTATTTTTTTTTCTGTTTTGCTCTATTATTTGTATAATCAACCCACCAACAAGTTTTGAAAAGAGCATGGGTGCTAAGTCACTTCAGTCACGTTTTTGTTCAGTTGTTAAGTTGTGTCCAGCTCTTTGAGACCCTATGGACTGTAGCCTGCCAGGCTCCTCTGTCCATGGGATTCTCCAGGCAAGAATACTGAAGTGAATACCATGCCCTCCTCCAGGGGATCTTCCTAACGTAGGGATCGAACCCATATCTTTTGTCTCCTGTACTGACAGGAAGATTATTTACCACTAGTGCCACCTGGGAAGCCTTTGAAAAGAGCAATTGTTATCCTATAAATCATATTTGTTTTTAATATCAAGACATCCATATCATCTATATGATGAACCTCAGCTATTAAATTGTTCCCTTTACTGTGTATTCCTGTTATGTGCCATATAACTTTAAATCTCAAGTCACATACTGCATACATTTTAATTTGCTTAGTCCTTTTATTGTTCAGGATGTATCTCTGACTCATTTAAGAAAAAAACTTAGTTTCAAAACAAAACAGGCTAGTAAAATCTTGGCACCATTCATAATATATTAGAGAAAAGTTGTAGATTTGTGGTATTTTGCAACAGAAAATGCAGAAAGTGTTATTATGGAATTTTAGTCATAATAGAATAATCCCTTGTACTTGCGGAATTATGTATTGATGAAGTGCTACACAAATCACTGCGTTTATATACAGTCCATATGTATGTGTATCCATAACAAATACAAGAAAAGTTAAACCAAATGATTATTTTTCTATATAATGGTTTAGAAATTCTCAACATCATGGTTGAGAATTATGAAAAATGAAATGCCAATCACTAGAACACAGATTGAGACAAAAGGCATGGGAGACCCTCTCCCTTTGCTCAGTGGCTGGTCTTGAGTAGTTCAGAATTGGCCATGATCTTCTTTTTTTTCTTTAAGTTTTTATTTTATATCAGAGTAGAGTTGATTAACAATGTTGTGATAGTTCCAGGTGGACACCAAAGTGAGTCAGTTATATGTATACCTGTATCTATTCTTCTTCAAATTTCTTTTCCCCTTAGGTTGTTAAATAACATTGAACAGAGTTCTCTGTGCTGTACAGTAGGTCCTTGTTGGTTATTCATTTTAAATACAACAGTGTGTACATGCCAGTCCCAAACTCCCTCACTCTCTCTTCCCTCCACCTGGCCATGATCTTCTGTCCTTTAATAGTTGACCTTACCTGAGCATCTTCTGCTGTGCAATGCTGCTGTTCTCTGTTCTCTCTTAGGCACTAGTACATTGGGAAGTCACCAAGGTGCCCCTTTCAAGTCCTTCCACTGAGGTTTCTCAGCATCTTGGCTCCAGGTCATGTAGTGTCTTTGCTGTAAAAGCAGGCACAGAGTGTTTTCACTCTCAGGTCCTTCTACCTCCAGAGTTCAGTGTGAGCAGAGCACACATCCTGCTAGTAAAATAGTCTTTCATCTTTCCAGATCTGAAATCATCTTTTAAACTGATTCTGGCCACCTCACTCTACCCTTTTTCTCTGGAAGTACAAAGTCTTCACAACTTTTTTATCCTATCTAAGTAAATCTTATATATCATTTTGAAAACAAAATCTGTTAATTTTCCCCTGGGAGTATAGAGAAAGTTTTTAAGCCTCAAAAATTAAAAACCTTTGTATCTCTCTTGGGAAGAGGGTAGGAATTTTTCATTTTAGCAGGCTAATCTACAGAAATTAAATGACAATTTCTTAATTAACTAATCTTGTCACTTGAATATTTCAGTCCTGTACACATTGATGTTGGTCAGTTGTTAAGTCGTGTCCAATTCTCTGTGACCCCATAGGCTATAGCCTGCCAGGCTCCTCTGTGCATTGGATTTCTCAGGCAAGAATAGTGGAATGGGTGGCCCTTTCCTTCTCCAGGGGATTTTCCTAACTCAGGGATCAAACCCACATCTCCTGCAATAGCAGGCAGCTTTCCCACTGAGCCACCTGGGAAGCCCTCTCCTCAATACACACACACACCTGAATCTAGACATTGTGCTTAAACAGAGAGTGTGGATCTCATATATTTTAGTCAGAATGTCTCAACTTTCCATCAATAAAATATGCTGATTTAAGGACAAATTAATTTTCTTGACCCTTGAGCTGTAGAAGTGTCTTCCAAGTGATGACTGGGAGGGGAAGCCCAGCAGAAAGCTGTCAACTGGAGAACAGGAGCCAGTATTGCACAGGGAGCTCTTCCCAAGGCTGCCCAACCACCTGCCTGGGAAAATTACTTTCCCAGATGCTGTGAGTTCAGGGAACCAGTTGCTGAGCCAGCTTGGGGCTTTTGCATGTACCCCTTCCATATAGCAAATGCCATAGAATATCTGCACTAGGACCTCTCACAGAGAACTCCAACTCAACTGGTTTGTTCAAAACTGTACTCACTGTCCTCCCTGCAAAGTTACTTGTTCTCAGTTTCAGGGAATGTTGTCATTTTGTCCTAATTATCTGTACCATTATCATCTTCGCTTTTCCCTTGCTGATTCTCCTCATATCTACCAGCTTCAGTGTTTTACGGAGTCTCCCTCTTTAGTTCATCCCTCCAGTCTTTCCTATTCTATCCTCCAGGTTAGGTCAGGCTCTTATTACTTGCCCTATTTTGGCAACTGCTGCTGCTGCTGCTGCTAAGTCGCTTCAGTCGTGTCCGACTCATCTCTTCTTTCTTTCGTTACTGAGTACAATTATTTCTGAAATTCAAATCTAATTACCCCATTCCATGTTTAAAAGTTCCTTCTGATTAAAGCCCATATTTCCTAGTTTGACCTACAAGAATGATTAACCTAAAGTAGTCTAGGGCATAGAGGGAGCTATTTGGAGTTCCTGCAATGATTCACACATGAAGAAATAAATTCATGCTATAATAACAATCATGACAATGAAAATGAAAAAGAAAGGCTGGAGATGAGACACACTAAACACATAGAAAAATTGGGTTTGGTGATTGGTTGTATGTAGGAGAATCTGGAGAATTTGAGAACAGTACATTTTAAATGCCAGCAGCTAGCAGTGTGGTACAACAATTGATAGTATCTGGAAAGTGAAATTGTCTTCACCTTGCAGCCCAATAATGCCCCAGTATACTACTCCCTCCTCCATGTCACACCTGTGACCTTTCTGGTGGACATCCTCCCACCCTCTAAACTGTTTACTGACCCTGCCCTCTCAAACAAACATCACCTTTGTCAAGGCTTTTGAAGAGGCAGAGAAGTAGGAAACACAGTATGGCCCCTGTCCTGAAAGTGAAGAAACTTCACTTTCAGAAGGGGAAAGGACACAGACTTCCATCTTTGTAGGATCTCACCTGCTGTCTACCCATCTTATACTGCCAGTCAAGTACAGAGTCTTGTACATGACTGCTCCCCACTAAGTACTCCTGGAATGAGGTGGTTGAATGAATACATGAGGAGGTGGCTGGTGATCCTTCCAGGTGAGAGAGCCAAGGAGCAGAGGTGAGATCACACAAACAGTGGATTTGAGAACAAAATGTAGCCCAGTTTAAGTTAAAGGGCTGTAAAATTGAGTAGTAAAATACTTGATTGGAAGCAAAAGCATTTAAGGCTGAAGAATCAGTCCAAATACTGATAAATAGTAGGGAATTTTGAAACAAGAGTTTACAGAATTTAAACTTTAGATTTGTATAGCAAGTGATGAAATTATTTAGAGTTTATAAATGAATGGCATGTGCAAGACATCACTTTAGCTTTCCTGAAACCTGAGAGTTGGCCTTCAGTTCATAATTATGGAGTCATCATCTGAGAAGTGGAAATAAGATTCTGTAATGTGACTATAGCTCAGATTGGGCTTCACAGCCTTGTTTTCCTGATGAAGACTTCATATGTGGGGGTGTAGCTCAACTTATTTAAACAGAGCAATATAGTTTCACATGTCCAGTATAAATGCAAGTTTTATTTAAGAAAAATGCAGATATTTATGATTTCATGTAAAATTTTAAATTACATTAAAAATATTCTATGTTACATACTAATTCCTTCACTCTCTTAGGTTTTTGGCAAAGTGGACATTTAGAACTTCTGACAATGAATGATGCATGCGTTTTACTCTGTCATGATGTCACTATTTAGGCAAAGCAAGATATCAAAGGTGATTTTTTTTATTCCAGATCACTATATTATGTGAGTTTATCATTCTTTTGATCACTTTTTCTCTTTTGTCCTGGACTGGCAAGCAGAGGTTCACCATCTTTGCATTTGATTCTAACTAGATGAAATTAGAAGCTGTGCTGTAACAGAGCAAGTACTCCTGAGACTCAAATTCCCCATTAGGCTCTCACACACTGACCTGGAGCCATGGGGTTTGCTTACCTGCACTCCATGTTCCCCATGGTCAAGAGAGTCTCAGCCTTCTTTTTATTCCTGAGGCACCTATTCAGAACAGAATTAAGGTCCCCTTTGCTCACTCTAACAGAACAGATGTTCTCTTTCTACTATTCAACCCTATAATCCAGACAGCTTCTTGAGAAAGATTTCTAGCATAATAACAAATGAGACTCAGTGACTCAAACAGTTTCTTTCTGGTGCACGTGAAATCTCTTTACAAGACAGAGTCAATGTCCCGTGTGCCCACTGTTTCATCAAAAATGAGATTAATACTTATCTGATTGGCTTTGTTCTTTAGCTGTCAAATGAGAAAACTGTCTACTCTATGACAGTACCTCTGTTCACATCTATATGAACATTGCACACTAGTTCTGAAAGAATCTGTTTAGTCTGTTCTAAGCAGATGCCATATAAGGGAATGAAATGAGCGATGGTATAGCAATTTGCTTCTGTATTACAGATCTCAGTCTATAATATTGAAATGTACCATAAGTAACATATACTAAGGGTCATAGTCTCCTGAATGGATTCTCCATTGTACATATTACATCATCTTTTTCTTACAATTTAGTTTTCTTTATAGAGCTAATAGCAAATTTATTGCATTTTCATATTTCCTAAAGAATAAAATTTCACATTCTTGGAAGATACAAAATGACAGCACATATTCAATTAAAAATTCCATACATTTGATCATGTATGTTGTCATTATTTAGTATTACTGAATAGCAAGTCATGCTATGTTTAAAGAGTTCAGGCAACTATTTGTTGGCCTTTTGAAAATTAACAGTCTTTTCAGATTTAGCTGCTAGAATAAAAATTTCACCAGTACAAGAAGAATCAGAGCATAGCAAAGAAAGGAGTGAATTGACTCTGGCATTTTCTAGATGAGGACTCTGGCATGCTTTTTAGCCTCAGCTTGCTCTTTTCTAGCTTGGAGAGAATATCTGCTTTACAGTAGCTGTTACTGGTATATTGACAATACATGTGTAAGGTGTTCAGTCAGTGCTAGGTACATAGAAGATATTCATGAACAACTAATTCCTTGAGGCAGATTAATAATTGCATAGGTTCTAGATTACAGTGTTTTGCTCATTCAGAGTAGGTATACATGCATGTATTCTCTAGCTATTACACAGTTTGTGAGTAAAATTTGTGTATGATAATGACACAAAGAAAATCACAATTGTATTTGTAATATGCATCTTTCAAAGACATGTAGCATTAATGGTGTGAATTTTGAAAAATGTGAAGTTTCGCAATGTCAACTGGCTGGTCAGTGTAGGGGAAGGTTGTGTGAAAAGCTACTGTTGCAAGTAAACAATTGTAAAAATAAATTGTAAAAAGTGATGTTTAACGTTAGGCCTTTCAGTCTTACATAGGTGACGCTAAATATATTGGTGTTGATCTATCGCCTGTCACAGTTTTAAATGTGGACTCTCTCTGAAGTTATACATAACACTAATGGGGATGAAGGTAGACCTGATTTTTAGATCTTCTGGCTCTGAGTACTTAGTGAGCCATGCTGAGCAAGGAAGCACCTGTTTCTAAAGTAAGGAGTTGTCTGCATCTCACAGACTATAAGTTCCAATTTCTGTTTTCAACATGAACCAACATGAACCAATATTAAATCATTCATTTAATATTCAGTAAAATAACCAGGAAATGACTAGTTTTATTAGCTCTTGTACTTACAGCATATCCTCTCAAATGGCGTAATGCTTGTCTTGAATATTATTTTGTTATGACTTAGACCATGAAGACACAACATCTTTCATGACAACCTAAAAAGTATTGAATCCACATAGGAATTAACACAATATTTCCATTTAATATGTCCCTGAGTCTGAATGAAGCATTGTAGATATAAAGTCTTTTGGACCAATTCTGTGAACCACCTGTGATGGCAAATAACCCATTTATTTGGAAAGAGGATATGCAGTCACTCAAGAAAATAAACTTGCAGTCTGAAGCTAGTAAACAGAATGAAGAACATGTTGAGAGTAACTTAAAGGGGCTTTTGTCTAACAGAAGACACTGGGAAGCCAGACTGGGAAATATAGACGTTATTAGAAGGGGAGGTGACACTAACCACAGTTGGCTTTTAAAGGATTTTTCTGGAAGGCAGAATTCCTTTGGAAAACATTTTATGTCCCAACATGAATAAATTTCTGAGTTACTCTAGACAAAGATGAATTTTATTTCTTTGTGGCTTTAGCCATATTACAATGCTCATAAACTATTTTACCTCATGCCAGACATGTGGAAGCAATCAGTATATGTAAATGATATGTGAAGGTGAGGTACAGTTTTAGCTTAAAAACTTAGACTGTCTGTGGTCATAAATTATAATCACATCACAAGGAGCTACTTACCTTTTAATGGTAACTTAAATGTAAAAATAATCAGTGATAAATTCTTAAAACTGCTTGTGTTTTCTTAGTTAAGTACAATAAATGTAAAATACAGTGCTACTTTGTGCTGTTACATTATTTTTAGGACACAACATTTAAAGGCAAATATTTTTTACCTTAAGTAATTGTTAAAATGTAAGTAGCTGTAATTAGACATAATTACGTCTATCCCTGAAAAACTACTTTTTGCTAAGGGTTACATTTAGATTAACTGCAGTTGTCCTTTATTAATATTAATCCCCCCCTTTTATGTTAACATGATATCAATTTGTTTTTTGCCTATAATATACTTTATATATATATTCATATGCTTCATAACATTTTATAAATTTTGAACATATAAACCTGAATCAAATCTTGTTGCAAAGGAAATAGATATCATTAAAATAAATGTTTCCCTTTCTTTGAATTCAAAACAATGAAACTCTTAGTTTCAGTATGATGGTACTGTGCCTCTTTAAAAATATTTTTACCATCTGCTCTATATAAAGCTGGATATTAAAATAACAGGAATTCAAAGTAGTGTTACTAGACACACATATACAACGAGTAGAGGGAAATAAAATAAAGTAAAATAAAATAAAGATCAGTATTAAACATTATCATTTTTTCAATGAAAAAAACCACAAGATCATATTTTATTAGACTGAAATCAGGTTGATATGCTCCTAATTTACTCATAGTAAAGCAAACAAAACTCATCCTAACACAGTTCCTTGAGTGGACCAAGAAACAGTCATTATACAAAATATTTAAATATAATTCACTGATGTAAGCAAGAAACAGTCTCCAAACCTTGGCTTTATATGTCATCCTTCATTCAGCAAGCATGCATGTTCTGAGCCAGGTTCTCTGACAAACTAGGAAAGAGATAAAAGACACACTTCCATGCAGAAGGATCCTACCCTTCTGTATCAACACAGATTACTTAGAGTTTACTATATCATTGAGCTAATTAAAAAAAAATGTGGAAATTTTACAAAACAGAATCAATTCCACAGAGTACATGGCAAATGCCAGTTGCTAGTTGAAGTTTATTTCCTAGTGGAATAGTAATATGAGGAGAGGAGGAATGACTAGGGATAGAGAAGCATTAACTAAGATGCTGGATGTGAAAATTCTAAAAAAAAAAGACAAATTCCTTAACTCAGATGCATGTGCATGTGTGCTGTTGTTGTTGCAGTTTGGTCTAGGGTTTTTACTGTAACTCTGATTACTCAGTACATATTTCCATGTTATTATGCTCTTGTTTCTTTAAATAGTATTCTTTTTCTCATCTAAAGAATGTTCTTTCAAAACAAACTCATTTCAGATTACCAAGAATTTGTAAGTGTAAGTATGCACCAATCACTATAATGACTACTATGTAAAGAAAAACATAGAAAGTTAACCCTGATTCTCAAGAACCTGACAATATAGTGCTCACTAGTATACTAAGCAATGTTCAGGCAATTAGTCCATCATTTAAATATAAGTCAAATGCTATGAAGTTTAGGGGGGACAGTGGTTTCTTGATTATCTATGGTATAGTATTGATTAGGGTTTCCCAGGTGACACAGTGGTAAAGAATCCGCCTGCCAATGCAGGAGATACAAGAGATGCAAGTTCGATCCATGGGTTGGAAAGATTCCCTAGAGTAGGAAATGGCAATCTCCTCCAGTATTCTTCCCTGGAAAATTCCATGGACTTCAGGCTACAGTCCATGGGGGTCACAAAGAGTTGGACACACACACACTTGCTATTGAGCATGGAGAAAATATTATTCCACAGGGAGTTAAAATTAAGCTATACTTGTAAGGATGAAGAAAAATTTTGTAAGAAAGAATGAGGAAGGCCTTTCTGTTAGAAGTGCAATTTGGAGATATAAGGCATTAATGTGTATAGTTTATCTAAGAAGCCACAAAATAAATTCAAAATTAATTTAATCTTTATGGAAAGGAGTAGCGGGGTAGTGAGGCAATGAGGGATAATTCTGAATTTCTGCTTATGTAAGTTATCAATGATGCTATATAACCTTTGATCATTTATCGAATAAGTATTAATATGGTATGCAATGAATCACACTCTGGGACATGCACAAAGATGACATGCGTTCTGCCTACGGAGTCTCATTTCATGGAGAAGGTAGGCAAGTTGGTCGAAACACATATTATGAGGCAGATATGCAAAAGTAATATATCCCAGCAAAGAACTGTGAGAATTCAAAAATTTAAGGTATCAAAGAGGCAAAGGATCTGAAAAGTCCTCATGTGAAAACAAGCATTTGAGGTAGACCTCAAAGAACCTTTAATAGAAAACATTCTAAGCGATGGACGTCAATAAATAATGAATAGGAGAGGAAGTATCCGGGGTAGGTCATGATCTGTATATTATTTTAGTTTGCTTAAGCATATATTTTGGGCTTCCCTGGTGGCTCAGTGGTAAAGAATCCGCCTGCACTCAGGAGCTGCGGGAGATGAAGTTTCAATCCCTGGGTCAAGAATTTACTGTGGAAGAGGAAATGGCAACCCACTGCAGTATTCTTGTCTGGGAAATTCTTTGGGTTGAGGAGCCTTGGGTTGAGGTGGGCTACAGTCCATAGGGTCACAAAGAGTTGGACACAACTGAGAATACATCCGAAGTATAATTTTAAAAAATCATATGAGATATGTTCAGGTTGTCATTGCTCAGTTACTCAGTCGTGTCCGACTCTTTGTGACTCCATGGACTACAGCAAGCCAGGCTTCCCTGTCCTTCACCATCTCCCAGAGCTTGCTCAGACTCATATCCATTGAATAGGTGATGCCATCCAACCATCTCATCCTCTGTCATCCTCTTCTCCTCCTGTCTTCAATCTTTCCCAGCATCAGGGTCTTTTCTAATCTTTTCTAGGTTCCAGGTACTAATTGAATAATCATGGGCCGCTTGATTTTTCTGATCACACAACACATGACACAAAAGAATTATTCAGGAACTGTTCCATCTTTTATCCTTCAGTTTCCAATGGAAATGTTTAAATATCCAGTATAAATTACCATCATTATTTTTAATTCATATGTTAGTACATTATAGGTGCATGGCACCAAGCCCAGAACCATAATCTAGTTAGATTTGGTAGAACACAGTAGTTAAGAATGTGGTATTAGTAATGAGGAAATTGGGGCTAACATCTGATACATGGAACACTAGCAAAGTGATTGGCATGGTAAGTGCCCAGTGGTTTTGCATTTTAATAGAAAATATAGGAATGGCTCACAAAAGGAGTTATCAGGTCAAGTGATAAAAGTATATAAAAAATAAGTGTGATGGAGAACAGAGGAGACATTCCTTACAAAGTGAGATGAGGACTGAGGAGTCAAGGAAAGGTATAAATAAGATAAGTCAGGAGTGGAGATAGTGCTGTAAGCAATTAGGTAAAACATAAGCTGTGTTTGGGGAAAGAAAGGCAATTTGTTTGACTTTTCCCTCTATTGTATTAAACATTGGTTTAAATAAGCTGTTTCAATCAATGTAGTACCCTTCGTGATGTAGATGCTAATTATTGTGATTGATTTTCTGTTATTATCTCTGTCTTCTGAAAAGATTGATAAGCAATGACTCAGTCAAGATGTATAAAAGAGAAAAGAATTGAAAGAGCAAGATGAGTCAACATCTCAATATTTGTAGCTCTCAAGAGTTGTTTGATACAATGATCTAGCCAAAAGTTTATCAAGACAGTTAAAGGTTTAGATGTAAATAACATGAGTGGAATCCAAAAGAGGAAATAGATTCTGTGAGGTGAATTTGGGGAAGAGGAAACTTACTTAAAATTATATTAGTTGATGCTTTATATTTTTACATCTCTCATTCGAGACAGGAAACAACTATAACTAACAAAAGTATTCAAACTATTGTAAACAATATTGAATTGTTTAACCATAATAACTACATAGAGACTTCTGAAGGTAATTTATAAAAAAATGAACATAATATGTATGATACATGAAACAAAATTTATAAAATTTGTTGTTACTAAACAATAGCTTATTTTCATAATCTCATTAAATTTACTTTGTTATTAAACTTGTGTCTAACAGTCTGTGATTCCTTTTAGTTCAGGAAAATAACAGAAAGTTTTACCTTATGTGACAATAATGGGCAGGTGCCATGGCAAAATAACTGACATTAGATCATAATCATTTAAAAGAATAAAATGTATGGCCTATCAAGGGGAACTAAAGACAGGTAACCTACAAGTAGATTGTTTAGTATATATATGACGTGTCTTCCAGTAGGATACGGATCAAAATATGCTTTATAAAGCATGACAGTTACACACAGGAAAGACTGTTGTGTGCCCTTTAGTTCTGCTATCTCAATTGTAATGGCATTCCACTGGATTACAGCTCTATTCTTTTAACTATTTTCTCTTAAATAACTCTTACAGAAGAATGAGTTTTATTTGAATGTACATGTTTCATCATGTTCTTTTAACTTTTTGAAGCAGCATTTTCTTAACTTTTCCCCTGTGTGTTCCTAATAATAGAAATACAATTCCAAAAATATCTTCAAGAAACTTGATCGTATTACTGAAGTTGTCCAGTATTATGACTCAAGGCTAGACATTATTATGCAACAATGAAGAAGGCTTAGGTGGTGCCATTTTCCACAGTCAGTTATCTTCACTATGGGAACTGAATGTTGCACACTCTAAACTTAATGCCTGCTACTGGGAAATATGACTCCAGACTGAATTATCTGAATAATTTGCTAAAGTAAATCTAAATCATTGCTTTCATTTCATAAACATTGTCAGAGAGACTAGGAAATGCAAGTAAATAGGAGATACTATTATTGCTCTCTATCAGGTTGAAAATGTCTTTTAAATGCTTAAAGAAATATTTAAGCATTCTTAAACAAGCATTCTTAAACACTGCTCTTAAGTCTTAGATTAAGCAATAGGAAGACCAGCTGTTTGCTTGGTCTACAAATACTGATTTTTCTATCATTGTCTTTGAGGAAAAAGAGTTCATTTTAAGACATTGTTCCAGACTCTTTTGGACAGTAATCTGGCATCCTAGTGGTTTCCCATGCCACCTTTCATAAATAAATAAGCTCATATATCTTAGAAGATAATAGATGACTTTTTCTTTTTAATAGGTATACATCAAACTCATGGTATGTTTTCTATTAAACACAGGAAGTGAGAACCATTTGTGGTAGAAATTCCAATAGGAAACATATTTACACCCCTCTGATCTTTATTCCAGTCTGGATAATAATTTTTTGATTTGTCTGCTCTTTTTTTTCAAAGTTCTTATTATTCATACTAATTGGGACCTTTATTTAAACGGCTTCAGCAATCTGCAACACACCACAGAATAACCTCTTAATGTGCATTTAGTAACAAGATTTGTATCTACTGAAATATAAGAACTGCGTTGTAAATGATTTATAAATTCAATGAAGTAAGATATTGTATGTATTAAAAAGGGAGCAATAAAATAGAAATAATCATTCTTAGAAAAAAATACCAACTTTTAATTCATAATTTCATTTTAGACTGTCACAGATTTACCATTTTCCATACCAAATAAAGTGATAGGAGTGTTGTGAAATTTTAATGCTTGTTAGTATTGGTGAATCACTGTGACCGTAAATAAAAACTGCTATAAAACTTCAGAGCATTCTTTTGTGGGGCAGGCAAGGTTCATGTGGAGTCTGCTCCTAGGCCCATTTCCAGACATTTAGGATTCACATATCAAGCTTCTAATAGTATGTGCATCTACTTGATGGAATGTTTATCATATTGTTTTATTCAAAATAATGCATGTAATAACAAGGGAAAAGTAAAAAAGACTGATGTAGGTTTGTAATTAAAACATTTGTTAACTATCGTTTAAATAACCAAAATCATTTATCGATCTGTTTCATGCTTTGCCCTTAAGTCATCCAGATGACTCTGAAACGGGGACTGGAATTAGAGCTCAAGAAAATTCTAGTTTACAGCCCTAGCAGCAGTGTCTCAAATAATACAGAACGTGGATTACCAGGCTTGCCTGTATACCTCCAAGTGATGAACCCTCATAATTCTAACCAAGGAGAAGCTGATACATGGGATACTCAGTTAGCATAGGTAATACAGTGAGGTGTTGGTTTGATATCAGTCTTTCTCTTTCTTTTTACTGAGGATGATAGGCATTCCCTGATGTTTGAAATAAGATTAGCTACAAAACAGTTGTTTTTTAAAGTTACTTAAAATATAAAAGGGGAAGAAGTGGGATAAATTGAGAATGCAGTATTGACATATATACACTACCATGGCTTCCCCGGTGGCTCAGTGATAAAGAATCTGCCTGCAATGCAGGAGGCACATGAGGGAGACATGGACTTGATCCTGAGTCAGGAGGATCCCTGGAGGAGGAAATGGCAACCCACCCCAATATTCTTGCCTGTAAAATTCCGTGAACAGTGGAGCCCGGCAAGCTACAGTACATAGGGGTCGCAAAGAGTCAGACATGACTGAGCGACTGAACACACAAGTATAAAATAGATAGCTTAGAGGGAAGCTGCTATACAGCACAGGAAGCCCTGCCTGACACTCTGTGACAACCTAGAGCTGAGGGATGGAGGCTCAGGAAGGAGAAGATATATGTATAGATAGAGATATAGATATACTTATATCTATATATATAGTTATGACTGATTTGCGTTGTATGGTAGAAACTAACACAACAATAAAGCAATTATCCTCCAATTTAAAAAGTAACAATTAAAAAAAATGTACTTGAAAAACCATGTTAGAAGTAAATAATGCTGTGGTGATGATAAAATTAATATCAAAAATCACTACTTAATGAATATTTATTATTGATTAGAAACAGTGCTAAGATTTTTGTGTAAATCATATTGTGTAATCATTACAGCCATTCTAGTCAGTGGACATTTTACATCCTTTTATGGATGAGGAAACCAAGGCCCAAAGTACAAGTAGTAGGGTCAAAAGTATTTTAATGTGTGTCTGATACCAAAGCCTTTACATTAAAAAAATTTTTATAAGTATTTGGTATTTTTATTTTGTTTTACATTTATGTTTTATTTCTAACATGAAAGCTGCCCTCTTAATAAATTTTTACATGTACAATACATTTTTGTTAATTACAGATATAATGTTGTGCTGCAGATCTCTAGAGCACATTAATCTTGCTTAATTGAAACTTTATGCCAGTTGATTTGTTACCTTTCATTTCTCCCACTCCCTAACTCTAGTAACCACCACTCCACTTTTTGATTCTATGAATTTGACTGTTTTAGATATTTTGTATAAATGGAATCATTATTTTTAATCTTTGGGTCTCCATCGAAGAAGATCTGATTCTAGGTGATTGGAAAAAAACCACTGTTCAGAGGCTACAAGTGTGATATTTTACATGATCATTATGGTCTAGAAAGTGACTTGAAAATAATGTCAAAATCACAGAGTTTTAAAATTTGTGATATAAATTATTGCTGCTAGTTTGAGGGCAAAACATTTCAGAGACTATTACATTTCCAAGAAGTTAACTAGAGATTGTTTATCTTTTTCTAACTTAAAATATATACTACTACCTAAAATCTTTGGGAGAAAAATAAAATTTTTTTCTCTAAACATATGCGTTACTGAACACTTCATTCTATAAGAAGAATTATTCCAGTCTTAGATATTCATTCATTCTACATCTTTATTTGGAAAATAATACATATTTCCATATAATCTTTCATTTTTTAGAAGTGAATCATAATGTATAGTTTTCCAGTAATGCATAGCTAATCATATACCATTATGTAATTAAGTTTACTGGAAAAAAAAGATTATATATAAAGTAGCTTTTGGAATAGCAAACAGTTCTAGCCTCTTTCATTGATGCTTAAGATGCTTCAGCATACAAACCATTATTACAGATTTCAAGAAAAGTTTAAGCAAAACTCAAGTGAAACTTCTATAACATGCCTGGTTGAGGCTGAAATAATGCAAAACTGCGTTCCACAGGATTTACTCTCTAAACCATAAATCCCATTCTAACATCCAAATATTACCCTAGCATTGCTGGCATGTTGAACCTGGTTCATATAAAGGTTCTTAACTTTTGCCAAACTTTTTGACAAATGAGTGAAATCAGAGACTAAAGTCAATTGTCACGTTCTATTGTGGATGCTTTATTGGAAACATTACTTCTCAGAATTAATGAAGCAGGAAGATTTATGAAATGTTGAGAAGGTCATCAGTCTTTTAAGAAGAAAGAGAACAGTGTTTAAATAATGTGGCTGCTTTAGTTTTATAGTAAGTACTGAGTTCTTCTGTTTAGAGATAATAACAACAGTGACAACTATGAACACCACGGGTTATTTTTCTTGGTTTAATTTTTTAAAAATTTTATTTCTAATTGGAGGATAACTGCTTTACAGAGTTGTGGTGGTTTCTGCATACAACAACATGAATCAGTTATCCCTTCCCTGTTGAGCCTCCCTCCACCCTGCCATCTCATCCCTCTCAGTTCAGTTCAGTTCAGTTCAGTCGCTCAGTCGTGTCTGACTCTTTGCGACCCCATGGATTGCAGCATGCCAGGCTTCCCTGTCCATCACCAACTCCTGGAGTTTACTCAAACACATGTCCATTGAGTTGGTGATGCCATCCAACCATCTCATCCTCTGTTGTCCCCTTTTCCTTCTGCCTTCAATCTGGCCCAGCATCAGGGTCTTTTCAAATGAGTCAGTTCTTTGCATCACGTGGCCAAAGTATTGGAGTTTCAGCTTCAGTCCTCCCCATGAATATTCAGGACTGATTTCTTTTAGGATGGACTGGTTGGACCTCCTTGCAGTCCAAGGGACTCTCAAGAGTCTACTCCAACAGCACAGTTCAAAAGTATCAATTCTTTGGCTCTCATCCCTCTAGGTCATCACAGAGCACCAGGCTGAGCTCCCTGCCTAATACAGCAACTTCTCACTCTTTTATACATGGCAATGTATCATTGAAATATATGTTTTTATTTTTAATTTAGCTCTTTCATTTAAAAACTATTGCCAGTGTTTTTCAGGTGAACAATTGGAATGCTTAATTATAAACATTAAAGCACTTGTCTTGACTGTCATGAAGCTGGAAATTTACAAAGGATTAGTAAAGGGACCATTTATGCATTATCTCAGGATTTCTGCACCTTGGAATTTGATTTCTTGTTCGTATTTGTGCTTGTGAATTTCAAATTCAACTATCTCTGGATCTTGGGTCTGACCTTCCGGGATGTCCCAATCTAACTTCATGTCAACTTGTGTTCATCGGGTCCCCTTCTTCTCAGACTCCTCCTCTTATCCTCCACTCTCAGGGTATGGCACCATTATCTGTTCAGCTGAGTTGAAAACTTGGATTATTCTGGGTTTCTTGATGATAGTAAATGGATTTTATTACATATTTCCAATAAGTAAATAGCAATTTTGCAAGAGTTTTAAAAGCTAGATCAGATGGTTCAATAGAAGTTTCTCCCTTTTTTTATGATTGGTAGTGATACCTTGAAAGATGGTATGACAAAAATAGGCCAGGTATCCTATCAAAATGGAGATGTCCAAAGTGAATATATTGGTTGTTAAACTCCCAAAATATAGATACATTCTGATTCAAAACTTTATAAAATTTGTTTAAGATTTGAAAAAAAGTGCAGTGAAATCTTGATTTTGATTATTTTCATTCCACTAACACTGAACATGTTATTTAATATCTACTTTTTAATTTTTGATTCTTGTTTGAAGCAGCCTCATGGCTTACATTATTATCCTCTTGGTGCAACAAATGCAGAAAAGTAAAAACAATCATGTTTCCATGTAAATGAGATAAATATATTATTTGGTTAAAAACATTTAAAGTGTTTAGTATTAAACTAATTTGGTTCTCTCTTATAATAATTTTTTCTTATCAAAGTGAAGTATAATAATTACATTTTTATTAGTATTTTTGTTTACTTTTGTTTCATTTTGTTTTCTACAAACCTTATGTGTTGGCACTGTTTAGTTATTTAAGATATTATTTATATAGATTTATATGATAAAAAATAGAGAACAATAAAGGGTATACCAATATCAACATTAACTAGCCATTAAAGATAATTAATGACAAGTTGATATCTCTATATTATTATTTTGAAAAGAATGAATTTTCTTGTGATTTTTGTGTAAAGTTAGAACTGTTTCTAATCTTTGGCAAAATGTTAATTTACATTTTACATGCAATTTACATATGTTAAAAAGCTGCACCTATTTGAAAGTAGTATAAATCCCTCAGATCTGCACACTCAAATTGTCAATGAATTAAGTGCAAATGTCTCCCCACTCTCCAGTTGAAACAAGAAAATGTAATTTATGTTTCATTAAACCAACTGCAGAAGAAAACTTTCTCCTTCTTGTGATGTCATATTTTCACACTGCATCATCATAATTGAAACTGAACTCTATGATCACTTTTGTTGAAAATTTTTTCTTGCTTCAGAAATAGGCAGTATGTGTTGATTTTGTACTCTAATTGAAATAAGTATTCAGGAGATTGAAGCACCATTCTTTATAATTCAGTGTGAGAGTGTATTCCATCCCCCGGCAGCTCAATTTCTTTCTTTCACCATCTGTTCTTTCTTTCTATTCTCTCTGCCAAAAATCGATAGAACTCCATGAGCAAAATTGAGCTGTTCCATAACCCAACCATATTGGGATTATTTTGTTCACAATACATTGACCTAGTTCTTACACTGGTCCAGTTTAATTAGGTAAGCCCTCTGTTTATAAAAATGCATATTTACTAAACTGTAAACATTAAATGAGTGTTATAAAAGCAGCCAAAATGTTATTGTTTCAACAGTCAAGATTTTAAGTTGGCAACACTTGGCAAACATAAAGCCACACACTGTCTGTTTTCAGCTTGGAAATCCATGCAGCAAGAGCTTTTCATGAGGATCAAATGCACACATTCAAGGAGATTAGATAATGAAAATTTTAAATGCAAAGAACCATGAAACTATTATCAGAGATTTTAACATATATATGAGTATGTTGCCAAAGATATCTATCATAATACTCAAAATCATAGAATAATTTCCGGCTGTTCTATTCCATTTGAAAATACCATATAAAGTTTTATGCATACGTATCAAATTCATCTCATATGATTATCACAAATATAAATACAGCAAAGAGCAGGAAAAACATCTGATGACATTTTCTAATAATCCAAAATTGTCACAGCATTTGCTGTTGTGCAGCTTATTAGCATAAAAAACATCACAGCAAAAGACTCATAAATTCCATTTAGAAGCCACTGCAATGCTAAGCACCTTGAGAAATTGCAAAAAGTTGCAATCTTTATAGACTTTAATTGTATGTACTTTATATATTACAAAAAAGTCATTTTAATTTTTAAATGAAATGTTTTTATAAGTAGGAAGATGTCAAACAATGCATATATAAAAACGTTTTTATGACTTGTAAGGCAGTGACTCATAGTAACTGAGAGTAAAAAGATGTGTCAGGGTTGTCTAACAGAGCTGTTTTCCTCTGATATCTCATTCATCTTTGCAACCTGAAAACTGAAATTGCATTGTGCTTGTTGACATTTGTCATTTTCTTTCTTTTCATTTTTCTCTTTAACTTTTTTTTTTTTAGTTCTTCTTGCTGGAACTTTCATTAGTTACAGGTACTTACAAAGTAGCCTGCAAGAAAAACAGAGCTTTAGGCCTTAATAGCTGTTAAATGTGAAGCTGTTTCATGAGATGAATGATATCTTCTCTATAGAAAAGCTTTTAATATTCATACAGAGGAATTTTTAATAGTCTCTTAATTTTAAAATTGATTTCCTCTTTATTATGTGTATTATTAATAACATTGTACTTTGTGTTGGCATTATTTAATGTTACCTCTTAAGAAAGTGTCATTCTTTTTGCAAAAGATGACTCTTTTTAAAGCAAAGAAGAAAATTCTGGAACCTATCTTCTTTCTTAATATTTATGAATCTTAGTTCCAATATCTGAAGAATAGAAATTACAATAATTTCTATTTCTATAAGAGCAATAAACTAATTATAATTAACTTAGAAAATCTTCACAACCGCTTGTATTTTGCTGCAGTAAACAAAGATTACAGTCAAGAGCATTTAATAGATATATCAACAATAATGAGTATCTGCAATGCCCAAACTTTATAATAGTAATCCAATGATACCAGATATCCATAGGCCAACTTGTTAATTTTATTAATTATACAATTGAATCCTAAAATAATTCATTGGATTATGTTCTTGAAGATTTGTGGCAGAAAGAGGTCTAGGGTCCATGGCTTGTATCTACATAAAGTTTTTTGAACATTTTATGATAGTTCATTAGTTTCACAGATAATGTAATTAGCTGGAAAACTTAATACCCCTATGCTCTTCTCCATACTCAGAAATGTTTTTATTTAATAGGAATGTAATTTACAATTTACCATAATTGTTAATTTATTAACAATTTTTATTGCAATACTTAAAGTAATAACCATGATTGTTAATTTATTAACAATTTTTATTGCAATACTTAAAGTATTTGAGGACAGTTTGGCTTTCAAAGTGTTGATTACACATTAGAATCACCTGGTGAGATTTATTAAAAATAAATTAATGACATCTGACCTCAACACAGGATCAATAATAACTGTCTCAGTATTTTTTAAGCATTTCAGGTGATATCAATGCATGGTCAGATTTGAGATCACTGGTTTAGCTGTATATGCTGCTGCTGCTGCTAGGTTGCTTCAGTCGTGTCCGACTCTGTGAGACCCCAGAGACGGCAGCCCACCAGGCTCTCCTCTCCCTTGGATTCTCCAGGCAAGAACACTGGAGTGGGTTGTCATTTCCTTCTCCAATGCAGGAAAATGAAAAGTGAACTTGAAGTCGCTCAGTCATGTCCGACTCTTTGCGGCCCCATGGACTGCAGCCTACCAGGCTCCTCCATCCATGGGATTTTCCAGGCAAGAGTACTGCAGTGGGGTGCCATCGCCTTCTCCGTAGCTGCATATAGTTCAATATAAATTTGACCTTCAAGAAATTAAAGTTGTATAATATAGCCAACCAAAGAACTGGACATGACTGAGCAACTGAGCACACACACACATACAGTAAGCCAAGTAGAAAAGAAGTTTAAACCATTCTCTGACAAATTTAGATAATGAAGATAATCTTTAAAATGTGTATTAAAAGATTGACTCATGGTAGAAAAGCTCATATATGTTGTGAACAAGTAGATATTATGTTAGATATCCTAATTGGTTCTCTTTATATTCTGAAATATCCATTTTGTAAATCATCTAATTTGCTTATGAAATGATTAGTTTAATAGAGGATATGATTTGCATAACCAGAGCCATAATTTATTTCCCTCTATATATACCACAATGTGATACTCTTATTTGCTTCAGCATACATTTATTTCTTCTGTCAGTTGTTTGTAGAACGTCACTTCTTTCCTTTGAAAACGCACATGTATTTGTAATAGTGTTATCTTTATAAGTTATCTTATGACACTACAGAAACTTAACTGTTTTGTGTTAGAAATGAAGATAACAGAATATAAATTGTTCTATCAGCATGTGAGCTGCAAACAGAACAAAAGAGTTTGTAAATACACTATACACCGAGTGAAGGGAGTGAATATACACATTAACTTAGTTTGATTTTTGTAGAAGTCATTTGAATGGAGGGAAAAACAACTCAGGATATTTTGTCTTACTATCTCTTGATTTATTCTTCATTGTCCTTTTTCAAAAGCAATGTTTTCTAACTATCAGTCAGAAACATGGAATTCCCAAATTTTATTGCACTTATGTGAATTATCCTTGACCTTAAACCATGGTCATTTTATTTATTATTAAGTAATAACTTACTTATTGAGTGAGGTATGATTGTATAATCTGTGGGAATAAAAATAGTGTTGTGCTGTGCTTTGCTTAGTCGCTCAGTCATGTCCAACTCTTTGCTACCCTATGGACTATAGCCCGCCAGGATCCTCTGTTCATGAGGATTCTGCAGGCAATAACACTGGAGTGAGTTGCCTTGCCCTCTTCAATGAAAATAGTAAATGTAGTTAAACAAATACAACTGAACTCTGTGACCTATTTCCTCTAGTAACTCAGAGCCACTAGTTGCTGGTTTACCCTATGACCTACTTTTCTGTTTCATTCAGCTTCAAAATATTGCAGTCATCATTGTAATGCAAAATTAAGGCATTTCAGCAAATAATCTCGATTTGTATAGTTCTCTTTCAAGGACTGTTTTCATTTGTTTCTTCCACTTGTATTTGAGAAGGATATTATGGTATTTGAGAAGGGATATTATGTTAACTTTTATTTTTACCCTCTTGGAGTGATGTTAAACTTGAACTAAGTAATGAAGACATTGGAAATTCTCAAACTATATATCTAAATAACAGAAAAATTTGTACCAGATGATTGTCATTCTCTCTGTTTTGTTCTATTAACACCACCTACAAATTCTTCTCTACTCTACTTTCCGCCTTATAGTTTTGCTGTTCAGTGTCTTTTATCGTTTTATGAGTTCTTCTTACAACCTTTTCTCTCTGTGTCTGAGTATTTGCCATACTCAGTTCTCCATGTCTCTAATATTCGAACTTCTAAAGAAAGTACATTTTAATCTTTTTGGTTAGGATTCCATAACAAAATGTTCCTACTGGAACGTTTATTACTGGAAAGAGTTATTGTATATCAAAAGCACCCTCTGATATGCACTCTTTGATACAGGCAGAGATCTTTAATCCGTTAAATTGTGGTTGCATGATATAAACCATGAGAGCAAACTACTGTTCCTGTTTTTCAAAGGGAGGCTTTGGGTGTGGTGGACACTCAGTTTTAATTACTTCAATCCATATTCAGGTGCTATCTGGACACCCAAGCACATGTTGCGTAGGTAGCTTGAGGACCAAATTTGCTACCTATGTCCTTTCCACAGTTCAATCCTGATTGGATCATTGGCCTTCTGTTTCCTCTTTGATGATTCCCTTTCGTCATCCAGATAAATTCTTTATTTCTTACCATGTCTTACAAGATGTATTATGTTTTCAAATCTGCCTGTTTTTTCATAATCAAAATCATCCCCATGATCCAGAAAATCTGATTTGCTTTTGCAGTGTTTTTTCACTCAGCAAAATTTATGGGGCACCTACTGTGTGACAGGACTATTCACAGTAATAAACAAACTAGACCAAAAATGTTAACAGAATACATTGTCTGTTCGTTAACTCAATAATGCTACTACCCACCTTATCTTTGTTGTCCTAACTTTTTATTTTCCATATTTCATATAACCACAAATCACATATACTCTTGTTTACTAGAAGTATAGACTAAGCTGGAGGATCTTGATATGAATATGCATTTAAAATATAATAAAATGAAAATTCTATGCCACCTGGGCTAAAAACCATTGGAAAAAGGAATGTCTTCAGAATTAAGAATTTTGTTTTTTGATTTATTGTTTCAAGGCATGAAGACAGTGCAGGATAATGAACAAGTGCAAAGATTGTTAAGCCAAGCTGTCCATATTCTGTTTTCAAGTTATTTACTATAGATAAGTTATTTATGAGTTTTCTCATGATAAATTAGACATAATAATAGAATCTGCCTCTTTGGGTCATTGCTAGGAAGGACTGAATGTGCTAATATGTGAGTACCTGGTCTATATAAAAATGATACAAATTGAAGCAGCTGTAGTTATCAGATATTGTGAGCAAATATAGAAAATTAACCTTTCTTCAATATAGGTAGAAGCCCAAAGCACCGAAGAGGAATATTTACTTAGCCATTGAATATAGTACAGTATTCTAAATACAATTCTAAATTTCACAATTGTGTGAAAATTTTTTAAGATAAAAATATCAAATACATTCTAGGAATTTTTTTGCAAAATCTTTCTATTTTAATAGCTGCTGCTGCTAAGTCACTTCAGTCGTGTCCGACTCTGTGAGACCCCATAGATGGCAGCCCACCAGGCTCCCCTGTCCCTGGGATTCTCCAGGCAAGAACATTGGAGTGGGTTGCCATTTCCTTCTCCAATGCAGGAAAGTGAAAAGTAGAAGTGAAGTTGCTCAGTCGTGTCCGACCCTCAGCAACCCCATGCACTGCAGCCCTCCAGGCTCCTCCATCCATGGGATTTTCCAGGCAAGAGTACTGGAGTGGGGTGCCATTGCCTTCTCCAATTTTAATAGCAATTCAGATTAAATCATGACAGTGGATTTATCAATGAATTAGGATATAAGCAGAATTACTAGAAATATTTCCCAAGCTTCATTCAAGTATCTTTTGTATGTATTTACTCTTGCTTTTCTGATTTAAGATTCTGTTAAAGTAGCATTATATAAAATTGCCATTTTTCCATATAAAATATTTTTTTTTCAAAAAGCATAAAGATAGGCTGTTGGGAAAGGTGATTCAATTAGAAGGTGATCAGACAAACAGTTAAATTTTATGATAAAGTTTCTTTCAAATACTGGTCAAGAGGAATTTTAAAAATTTAAGGATTTCTAAATATATTTATGCTATTGATTTTATTAATTGTGTCATTTCTTTAAAATTACCTGAGAAATATATTGAGGGATTATGCTGTTTTTCAATCTCACTTTATGAAAATATTTTGCTTGAAGTATTTTCATGTATTTTTGGTATCAGCATGCTCAACATTATTTAAGCTGAATTTGAAGTCACCAAGTTCAGCGTTTTAACTTTCCTTTCTGTGAAAATTATAAGGCCAATCAAAAAATGCTCATATAAAATAAGGGCAGTTAATTTTTTTGGCCTTTTGGTATATATGTTCTTTCACCATGTACTCACTACATTGCTTCTTTAAGTATGCTTTAAAAGATACATGTATATAACATAAATACATATATATGAACATACATGTATATGCACAGTACATGCATATATATATATAAATCCATACATTTATATCTCCAAGTATAATTTATAGGATTTAATAGAATTCTATACAAAGCATATGAATACAGAAGAGCCTGGATTTTGGAATCAATAACTTTAGGTAAAAACACAGCTCGAACAACTTGTGTGGTTTTTGCCAAGTTACTTTATCATTAATAACCTCTCTTTGCTTGCCGATTTAGTAAAGTTTAATGGTCCTTATCTTGCCAAGTACTCGGAACCTGAGTTTCTAAAGAGCGTACCAGCAGTTACATTAATTAATCACTTGTAGTTCTTTGACTTGGTGTATAATTTCAACTTCAAGATCTCAGCCTCTGTGTAGCCACTCTCTCCCTAAGTATTATCAGGAGTTCTTAGAGGCTGTCACATTGCGTTTCAGTAACAAATCTAACCCAGCTAGCTTGAACTATCAGCTAAGAAATGCTATTACTTAGCTCTGCAGCTCTGTTCTCTTTGGTCCTTGTGACTTTTGGTAGACATAGCTACAACTTTGCTAAACTACCAAGTACTGAGACCATGTTTTTAAAACTCCTTGATGGTGGTGGTTCAGTCATTCACTCATGTCCAGCTCTTGCGACTCCATGGACTGCAACCCGCCAGGCTCCTCTGTCCATGGGATTCTCCAGGCAAGAATACTGGAGTGAGTTGCCATTTCCTTCTCCATTTAAACTCCTTAGCAAGGTCTTAT
Organism: Bos mutus; assembly: GCF_027580195.1. Classification (NCBI taxonomy): domain Eukaryota; kingdom Metazoa; phylum Chordata; class Mammalia; order Artiodactyla; family Bovidae; genus Bos; species Bos mutus. Next base: position 82,715,126 of record NC_091620.1, on the reverse strand, counting down.
CTCTAAGACCTTGAGGTGCCCAGGCTCTTTGTCTGTTTGTAGGTACACTGAATGTGATTGTCCCCCTCCCCTTCTAACATTCTGCTACAGAAGAAGCTAAGCTCCAGTGGCGTGCTCTGCTTTACCCCACATGCCTTCCCACCACCTCACACCTACATTTATGAAATCCTACTAGAATATACATATAGCTTTAACTCTACTAGCCATCACAGATACTAGTAGCATCTAAATGTTCCGATAATGACTCTTATTAGGGAAAATGAACTGAAGAAATGACATTTTGGAGTAAATTCCATGTATGCAGGAGCTTCTACACACTACTACAGAATCAGTTATTAAGCTATTATATGTTTAGTGTCTGGTATGCATTATATGAAGCTGAATATTCTTGTTCTGTCAGTAATATGAACCTCAAAATATAAACATTTTATTCTGAGTAAATCCAATAAGACCATATGTTAAATGCTGTATACTTAAGCAGGCTAAAGTTTTAGGACCAGAATTAGGGTCAGGATTAAAATGAGTACTGAGCCAAGCAGTTTTGTGAGTATATTGTTGCCATTTTTAATGATAAGCTTATATATCTTATATTTATATATTTTATATAAATGTGCTAGAAAAATGAAGCATTAGTAGCATTAAGTGAATTTAAATATTAATTCTTCTATAGTATTTAAAAATAGAATATGCTATTCATATTCTCTTTTTTGACAGTTGGCTTGTCAACATGCTAAATATCTATTCGTTTTTGATCTTAAGTCAATATGCAAAAGTATTTCATATGTGAATGAGCCTGCCTGTCCTGCATCTGCTCTGTACCAGTTCCAAAATTAAACCATGGAGATCTAGCCATTCTCTCCATAAATCAAGATATTTCTGCAACCTCCGAAGCAGGGAAAGTTATATACTATACAGTGAAATCATTTCACACATCACTTCAAACCACCTATTTCATGAGCTTGCCAACTACTTTTTATAGTTTCGTGGAGTAAAAACCTTCAGTGATTGGCTTTCCCTGTGTATTGGACCTGGGACTCTGAGAGTCCCATGAGTATGCTCGGTATGATTTGTTCTGTACGCCGTGTTTGTAGTGCAAAGAGCGTGTGTTCCACATTTTTATTTCTGGATTGAATTAAAAAATACTTTAAGAAAAGCTTTTTCTTCTTCTACTCATACCAAAGAACAATCTTTTGTCCTAATTCTGGTAGGTAATTCTGTTGCATTAAGCAGAAAGAAGAATCATGATAAGGGGCCTGTGGGGACTTTAAATTCAGATAGCCTTGGCACTTGCTAGCTGCAAGGTCTCAGCTGCCTTTCTTTACTTCTTTGAACAGTAGTGTTCTCATCTGTAAAACTGAAATAACAGTGCCTACCTCATGAATTTATTAAAATGATAATGTATGTAAATGTGTGAGAGTAACTTACACAGGCTATAATTAAATAAATATTAACCTTTTTACTCCACAAAATGTTCAGTGCTTAAAAATACTTCAGTACCAATATTGTGTGCAATTTTGTTAATGAGAATAAATAGGATCTCTATTCCTTAAGATTGTATTTTTAATCTAAGTTTACAGTACCTCAGATTTTATTAAGACCCTTCATAGCGGTCTCCTGAGGTTTTAAAAACTCATAAATATTGCAAAATAAAATTGTATCATGAATCAATATATTTTAAGAATCAACAATAATTTCATGCTTATTTTTATTCTTTCATGTGTGAAAATTGATGGTCTCTATTATGGGACTCTTGTTTTTATGGTTTCAGTGTTTCTTTTCTGGCTTTCAAACAGCAAAATGCCCAAATTATGGCACTCCCAATATTAAACCCATTAGGAACAATTGTCCACACCCAGCTTGCACATTGTCATTATCTATAGATAATGATAAAATTGGGCCTTTCCAGCCCTCAAATTACTAGAAGCATTAATGCTCAGATTACATCAAGAGCTAAAATAGCCTAACCATATTTTTGACAGTTTATTCTGTGATTGAATTACAGTATCGCTAAGTAACACACTTTTCAAGCTGCAAATTGCCTTAATGTTGGAATGCTTTTCTCTAACTGGTGTGAAGAGGTGGTATTCTAATTTTATTTCCCCCACAATTACTATGTCAGCTCCCTGGGAAATATACCAAAGGTAGACTGATAGAGCTTTGGGTAGGAGTTTTGCATCTAGTGTTTTACTATTTAACAGAATCTAAATGGTGTAATATTTGCTAGGGAAAAAAAAATTTGTAAAGATAAGTGCTTCCAAAAAACTTTACCCTATTTCTTTTAAATTAGTGTAAAGGTACTATAAAAGACATTTTTATTTTCAAATTTGCTCCTAGTGTAAGATGCAGAAACAGTGAATGGATTGACTACAATTGTGGGTGTAGAAACATTCCTTTAATATTATCATAACTGTATCAAGCAATAAAATATAAATTAGAATTTTATGAATATTGTACTCTTGAAACCTTGGTAAATACTTGAGTTGTCTGACATTATACTAATGGGTTTCTATAAGAGGGGAAGGCAGGCAAAAGATATAGTCTCTTTCTTTGGAAAGAAAAGCTGAAAAAGTAAGATATTTTAAGTTCTTCATAATATAAAGAGTCATTGCTTACCAGGTCCAAGTCAAATGAAGATTGTTTTTAAAATGGCAAACTCTTACAGAATTGTTGCTTTTTTTTTTTAATTTTTAAAAGTTACTAAATTTTAAAGCTTGCTTTAAAAATTAGTTCATAAAATTTAGTTTAAGACTGAACTGTGACCTCTTATATATATGGGAAGATCCCCTGGAGGAGGGCATGACAACCCACTCCAGTATTCTTGCCTGTAGAATCCCATAGACAAAGGAGCCTCATGGGCTACAGTCCATGAGGTTGCAAAGTCTGACATGACTGAAGCGACTTAGCACGTGACCTCTTATATAAATTTTGGAATCACTTGTCATCTACAGAAATGAGTAACTATGATTTCCTACTTTACTGTTATCTTATACAATTACTATATTCTGTAGAGACCATAAAACTAAAAACTCTAGAAAAAGCATATGAAATTCAGAACATCACAACAATATGCAAATAATCAATGGAGGAAAGACTATCAAGGGAATTGTATATAATTTTTATTCATAATTTATTCAGTCAGTGTTTTCAAGTACCTACTCTGTACTACACATTTTGTATTATGTTTGTTTAGTCACTAAGTCATGTCTGACTTTTTTCTAACCCCATGGATTACAGCCCACCAGGCTCCTCTATCCATGGGAATTCTCAGGCAAGAATACTGGAGTGGGTTGCCATTTCCATCTACAGGGGATCTCCCTGACCCAGGTATCAAGCCTGCATCCCCTGTATTTGTAGGCAGATTTTCTACTGCTGAGCTACCAGGGAAGCCTGTTCTGTTTGTAGAGAGGTTACAAAGAAACACAAACATATGTGGTGCTACCCCGAATGGCACTGTCTAGCTGGGGAGGTATAGTAAACTGCTGCTGCTGCTAAGTCGCTTCAGTTGTGTCCGACTCTGTGGGACGCCATAGATGGCAGCCCACCAGGCTCCCCTGTCCCTGGGATTCTCCAGGCAAGAACACTGGAGTGGGGTGCCATTGCCTTCTCCATAGTAAACTGCTGCTGCTACTGCTGCTAAGTCGCTTCAGTCGTGTCCGACTCTATGCGACCCCATAGACGGCAGCCCACCAGGCTCCCCCGTCCCTGGGATTCTCCAGGCAAGAACACTGGAGTGGGTTGCCATTTCCTTCTCCAATGCATGAAAGTGAAAAGTGAATGTGAAGTCGCTCAGTCGTGTCCGACTCTTAGCGACCCCATGGACTATAGCCTACCAGGCTCCTCCATCCATGGGATTTTCTAGGCAAGAGTACTGGAGTGGGGTGCCATTGCCTTCTCCCCATAGTAAACTAGAGTATGGTAAAAGTAAATGTATATAGTTTTATCCCATGACAAATGCCATGAAGCAAACAGAATATTATGAACAATTTAATAGTGAGATCTATAGTAGGTTTTCACATCAAGAAAGACATTTAAATCATAGATTCTCACATTAAAGAAGACATTTAAGTTGAAATATAAGATTCATCAGAAAAGCAAGAGAGTTCCAGAAAAACATCTATTTCTGCTTTATTGACTATGCCAAAGCCTTTGACTGTGTGGATCACAATAAACTGTGGAAAATTCTTCAAGAGATGGGAATACCAGACCACCTGACCTGCCTCTTGAGAAACTTGTATGCAGGTCAGGAAGCAACAGTTAGAACTGGACATGGAACAACAGACTGGTTCCAAATAGGAAAAGGAGTATGTCAAGGCTGTGTATTGTCACCCTGCTTATTTAACTTATATGCAGAGTACATCATGAGAAATGCTGGGCTGGAGGAAGCACAAGCTGGAATCAAGATTGCCAGGAGAAATATCAATAACCTCAGATATGCAGATGACACCACTTTTATGGAAGAAAGTGAAGAGGAACTAAAGAGTCTCTTGATGAAAATGAAAAAGGAGAGTGAAAAAGTTGGCTTAAAGCTCAACATTCAGAAAACGAAGATCATGGCATCTGGTCCTGTCACTTCATGGGAAATAGATGAGGGAACAGTGGAAACAGTGGCTGACTTTATTTTTCTGGGCTCCAAAATCACTGCATGTGGTGATTGCAGCCATGAAATTAAAAGACACTTACTCCTTGGAAGGAAAGTTATGACCAACCTAGACAGCATATTAAAAAGCAGAGACATTACTTTGTCAACAAAGATCTGTCTAGTCAAGGCTATGGTTTTTCCAGTGGTCATGTATGGATGTGAGATTTGGATTGTGAAGAAAGCTGACCACCGAAGAATTGATGCTTTTGAACTGTGGTGTTGGAGAAGACACTTGCAAGTAAGTCCCTTGGACTGCAAGGAGATCCAACCAGTCCTTCCTAAAGGAGATCAGTCCTGGGTGTTCATTGGAAGGACTGATGTTGAAGATGAGACTCCAATACTTTGGCCACCTGATGTGACGAGCTGACTCATTTGAAAAGACCCTGATGCTGGGAAAGATTGAGGGCAGGAGGAGAAGGGGACGACAGAGGATGAGGTGGTTGGATGGCATCACCGACTTGATGGACATGAGTTTGGGTGGACTCCGGGAGTTGATGATAGACAGGGAGGCCTGATGTGCTGTGGTTCATGGGTTAGCAAAGAGTTGGACACAACTGAGTGACTGAACTGAACTGAAATGAACACTCTGTCACTTCATGGTGGACGGGGAGGCCTGGTGTGCTGCAGTTCATGGGGTCGCAAAGAGTCATACAGGACTGAGCAACTGAACTGGTGAGATTCAGGTTTACCAAGTGGAAGGCAAGAAGGGATTAGATAATTACAAACCAAGTGATAATATCTGCTAAAGACCTCAGACAAAAGAGCACTATACTAGTCAGTGTGGTAAGGGAGGAATAAGTTATTGGGACTGTTGTGGCAGGGGCTTGAGCAAAGGAGTTGAATGATACAGTCCTTTATTTTCAGAAGATTCTCCTGACTATTCTGTGTCCAATGCATTGAATAGTAGAGTCAAACTTTTTTAGAATTCTGTTGCATTAGTCCAGAGAGAAGAATATATTCAACTAGGTTGGTAGTGGTTGCCATTGAAAGGTGTGTGGCTGTTTGAGATGTATTTAAGGGCAGACTTGACTTTGACTTTCTCAGTTTGGGTAATTGGAACAACTATGTATTTTTGTATCAATTTCCCTAGTAGTTAAAATTGTGAATATGTCTTAGTTACAACATAAATTGCTTGAACAGACTATAAGCCACAGATCCTCAGAAAGGACTGTTAGTGCTATTTTCTCTCGCACACACACACACACTTGATTAAAGTATGTAAGAATGCAAAATCCACCTTTTAACTTTTTCCTAGCAGATCTGCCCTCTAAAATCCCCTTAACCTTGTTAGATATCAGTCAGTGTGTGGTTATCAACAAAGTATTATGTGTGAGTTCTCAGATTATCATGAAAAGTGAAAGTGTTAGTCACTCAGTCATGTCCCACTCTTTGTGACTCCATGGACTATAGCCTGCCAGGCTCCACTGTTCATGGGATTTTTCCAGGCAAAAATATTGGAATGGGCTGCCATTTCCTTCTCTAGGGATCTTCCTGACCCAGGAATGGAACCCTGGTCGCCCACATTGCAGACAGATTCTTTACTGTCTGAGCCACCAGGGAAGCCCCAAATTATCATCCATAGATCTTAAACACAAGACTTTTGAGATCCCCTCAGATGTTGTTCATCTTTTAGTAATGAAGTATGTTATTTTAACTGATGTAGGTATTTAGCAGTATGGAAAACAATTAACAACTAATAGTTATTCCTGCATTTTTGTAAGTAAACATATATAATGTGAAATTTTACAAGGATTTTGGAGAATTAGAGGTATCAGTGTGAGGGAAAAATAGAGAATTTTAATACTGAAATGAATCTCAAAGGTCAACTTCCCTTCTAATACCATTCAAAAGAGTAAACTTTTATCAATTTTGAGAAATTGATAGAGCCTCCAATCACTTGCTCAAAATGTACTAATCTTGAAAATTACAGTGTCGATTGAAAATTATTCAGGAATTTAAAGAAAACTAAAAGCATTCTTTACAAGTATTTTAAATAAGTGCTAGCATTCCTAACAGACATTTCAAGTCCACCTGTCCACCTTTTGGTGGAAAGTTTAGTTAAAAATTTGGGCTTGATAATGTTATATAGAGTTCTTTTAACAAAATAAATAGAGACATTCTTCAAAGGATTAATATTTTATGAGTCAGGATGGAGGACTATGACTTTCATTCAAATAAATATATAGGGGGGAAAATCATATGGATGGAAAACACAGCTGGCGAAAAACATAATATTCCCACATACATTTCATCTCTTTTTGACATGTGTATCTTCACTGTATACAGACTTATATACATACAAACTTTCCCACAGAAACTTGCCACATACATAGAACTGGAATGTGTATTTTACAAATAATTCCTCCACAGACAATCCAGGCAATAAATACTAAGTGATAAAACTATCATTTCCTGTGGCTCACTCAATTATGCAACATTAATCTAAATCTTTTCTTATTAGATTATTTTGAAGGTGCTTTCAAGTCATAGAATGACCCAAGAATGAATGCTTTTTAGTTCTCCCAATAGCATTTTATTTTGTCACATTTTCAAGGGTTTATGATTACTTGTCATTACTACTTTTCTGCTGTCAGGTGGAGACTTCAAGCATGGACTAAATATAAATAACTAAGCAGTTCTAGCATGAGCAAAAATGGTTTATTTACCCTTGGAAGTCAGAAAGTATAAATTTCACCATTTCTTTTTTCTTCCTGGTACATTATATAAATATTAGTGGCCTTTGATTCCAAAGGATGATAAAAAATAATAAGATAAAACAATAAAAATTTTACTTATTATTTACAAAATTCCAATTGGGAAGAATTATATTTAAAAATATCTTTAAAAACTGGAATCACTATAACATCTTCAGAAAGAGAAAGCATTAAAGATATTCAGACATTACATCATTCTTTTACTTTCTATGTTTTCCTGAGAAATATTTAGGGACAGGTATTTTACATATGGTCTAACAGAGGCAAAGGATCTTTCTAAGAGTTCCGTCATAAATCAGATGTAGCATTAAATACAGTATTCCAAACTAAACTCTAAGATTTCTGGATACTCCTTAACTGTACAGTTCATTTAGATATATTTGAAAGTAAGTATAATATTATGTTGCTTAAAGATAAGAACAATGTTATTAATATAACTTTACCTAAATCTCAACAGATCTTATCATAGAATACATACTTTAAAAACTGTTTTATTGGATAAGTTGTAGTAGAAATAGAAATATTTAAAACATTTTGATTTGGCCTTTCCTTCCTCATTCTCCCTTACATAATTAAAATAAGCTAATGAGTATAAAGAAGAAGCAAGTATTGAAGCCAAGAAGTCTGCATTTGGTAACCCCTCTAGGCAGTATTTGATACAAGTTGACACAATTTTCAATCCCCTATCTCAGAGAAATTCCCCAAATGGAAAAGACGGCCTACTTGAGGCCCAGTGTTTTTGTCAAATTGTTTAGGAAGAGCGAGGCACACCTGCCCAAAGCACATAAACTTCTTAAAAGCTAGGAGCTCTGTGCTGGGAAGGCACAGAGCTGATGAAAGCTAAAATATTTCCAAATTCTCCCCTCCCAGAAACTTTGGAGTAACTTAAAACACACACACACACACACACACCAGCTCTGAAAATCTAATGGGAATTGAGCACATTTGAGTCTAATTAAAAGAGACACTATTTTATGTAGTCTTGGATATGCTGATCTAATCATAGGAAAAATCCTGCATAACGAAAATCTTGCATGGGAAGAGTGTTGATAGATAGGTCTTGAGTTGGAAGTATGAGGTCACTGGTTTATATCCTGAGGAGAAAACCTGGACATATTCCATGAAAAACAGCTGCTTTTGTAAAATGTAATGTCTTTCACACAAGTGGAATTAAACTAGCTACTGTCATTTTACGGATTCCACATCTCTCCGAGAGAGGTGGACATTTGGACTCAAGCCTTTCAGATTTGCTGCTTCAGCATGAAAGTATAATTTTCCTTGCAATAAATCAATAACAGAAAAAAATACATTTCAGTCAGAGTGTATACTTTATGACTTGAATTATTTACATTTACTGAGACATGCTTTATGGCCCAGAATATGGGTTATCTTGAGTTTACTGGAAAAGAATGTATATTGTATTCATGTTTGGTGGAGGGTTCTGCAAATGTCAACTAGGTCAAAATGGTTGATAATGTTACCTAAATTTTCAGCATCATATATATGTATGTGTATATATATACATATATGTGTATATATATGTTCCATCAATTATTTGAAAAGGATTGTTGACATCTCTGAATACAAAAATGTTTCTTTGTGTAGTTCTGTCAATTTTTGCTTTGGGTTTTTGAATCCTTCTTATTAGGTGATTAAACATTTACTATTATCATATCCATTTATTTTTTCAAAAAGTAGATTTTTTCACCCCTGCCAAGAGAACTCCTAAGAGCCTCCAAGATCAGATCTAGCTTCCGCTGGGAAGTGTGGTCCTGATTGCAGGGGAGTTGGGCTTGATTCTGCTGTTCTCTAAACCTCAGCACACCCAACACAGGCTCACCCTTCCCCTCCTTTTTTTTTTTTTTTTTAATACCAATCTGTATTATTGTTTTAACATTTTTACAAGGATAGATTATAATTTTATCAAAAAGTAGTATTTAAACATGAAAACATTACTCTTTTCCCAATTTTAGATCCTTAAAAGTTGTGTTTTGTAGCCACATTGTTACTGACTGCTGGGCTGCATCCCACAGGCCTGCAAGCCTTGTAGCTGCCCAGCCTCCAGATCAAAGAAGGATCCTGGAGACACTGACAGAGACAGCAATGGTTTATTAAGGGGGGAATTTTAAGCAAAAAAGTCCTGGAGGATCACGCCACCATTTACGGCAGATGGCAGGAAGAACATGTGAACAATCTTCTCTGACAGGGGGAGAAGGAGGCTACCATTTACAGGGAGAAGTGACGTCAGGTTGGCTCATCAGTTACCTGGAAAATCAGAAGCTGGGGCACGTCAGGCACAGCCCTTTAGGTTAATGACCATCACCAGGGCAGATGTTTTCCTTCAACAAACTAGCAGGTGGAGCCAGTCTGGCCTAAAGGGCACTGGCAGGCACATTCATAGGAGTAGGGACCATAGATCAGTAGATGAAGCAGGGACCATAAAGAAGGGACGTACAAAGAGGGAGAGAATAGTCATCTTGGGACTTCCCCTGGAGATCCAGTGGCTAAGACTCTATGCTTCCAATGCAGAGGGTCCAGGTTCAATTCCTGGTCAGGGCACTAGATATCACATGCTGCAACTAAGAGTTTTCATGACTTAACTAAGGAGCCTGCCTGCAGCAACTGAAAAAGACATTCCGCAAGCAGCAAAGAAGATCAAAGATCCCACATGCTGCAACATGCCACAGCTAAGACCTGGTGCAGCCAAATAAATACAATAAATATTTAAAAGGGAGAGAGAGGAATAGAAGAGTTTTCTTGTGTGGTTGACCATATACCAACCCCCTGGAACTGCATGGAGCCCAGCTGGGTCCTTTCCTTGCCTGGTGCCACTCACGTCAATTGAAGGAGACTGGTTTGGCAAACAGAGCAATAACTTTATTGATGAAGGCATAGGGAGGAAAAGCTAGTGCTGGAAAGACTCCCTTCAATCCAGGGGATAGAGGTGAGAAACATTTAAGGGGTGGATGCGGTATCAGAGGGCTTCTCAGGTGGCACTAGAGGTAAAAAACCCGCAAGCAATTGCAGGAGACATAAGAGAGGTGGATTCCATCCCTGGGTTGGGAAGATCTCCTGGAAGAGGGCATGGCAACTTACTGCAGTATTCTTGCCTGAAAAATTCCATGGACAGAGAGGAGCCTGGACGGCTGCAGTCCACAGGGCCACAAAGAGTCGGACAGGACTGAAGCGACTTAGCATGTTCCATCAAAATTGGGGAAAGGGGACAGCGATGTCCAGAAACAGCTGGAGAAGGTGCAGTCCTTTGCGCTCAGCAGACACTAATTGTGCCTAGCAAAGTGCAGGTCCTGGTTTGGGCAGGGATCTCAGCCTGCGAAGGAGGCAAATGAAACTGGCAAATCCTTTGGGTTTTGTCTGTGCTGGCACTGCCCTCACGGTCTGGCTGGAACCGGTTCAGGGCCATTGGCTGTCGCCATTTGGTCCTTTCTGTCTGCTGGTGGTTCTGCAGCTTTGGTTCTGGCATGGGTAGCTTCTGTTAAACTGGCACAGCCTCAGGAATAGACTGTCTGATGGTGGCCTGAGGCAAAGAAAGGTTAGTCTCGGTACAGGGATGGTCTTTATCTCGGAAGAGAGGACGCACTCCGAGAGCCGCGGACAATTTCCTGGTGGCTAAGTCAGCCCCCCCTGCTGGGCGCATGCGGGCTGTGCACCGTCTGCACCCACGGCTCTAAGGCCTGGCCTGGCGGGGACCCCTGCCTCCCAGGATTGGCCAAACCACTGCACAGGCTGCATGGAAGTGAAACGGATAAGTTGCCCTGAAGCTAGGCTGTGGTGATGCCAGCTCGAGTATACAGCAGGTGCTCACAATGTGCCTAGGGCCTTGGGAGCTTCGCCCCAAGCAAAGCTCACTGGAGGTTGTGTACAGTAAATCCTTTTCATGCCAGGGGCAACACTATTTAAATAAAGAGTATATGATGGACCAGCTAGCATCCCTATAGTTAAGACTAGGGGTCCCGGACTTGGTCTTGGTTTCAAGGGGCCGAAAGCAGAAGCTGGGCAGGAAGCAGCACCCAAATATGAGTTCTAGGGCTTCCTGGACAACTGCCTGCCTTTGCAACCCAGGCATAGCCCTCTTAGCTTGGGGTGGGGGTGTGGGGAGTGGGGCAGCTGGCTATCAGTCCGTGCTGCCCGCGGCTCCCTTCCCCCCCTGGGTGGCCTATCTGATGATAATCCTTCAAGAAAGGCCTGCCTGACAGGAGTATTCTGAATGCTGTGATCAGCTAGCCCCATTGTCCATGGATGCAAGAGTGTGGAAAGGTTGCACGTGTGCCAATAATTTATCATCACTCATCTAAGTATCTGGTCAAGGTCCCCAGAGATTCTGCCCACCCAAGAAGGCTTCATAGGACAGAGGTGCCATGAAGACCCAGCTGGCCTCAGTGCACAAGAGCAGGTATACTCATACACTGGGCCACCTCCAGAAAGTCTCACACCCCCACCAGGATAGATGGACACCATCCCTGCCCTAAGGCCTGTATATGAGTACTGATATATACATGTATATATCTGATATACATTACAATATCAGTTCAGTTGCTCTGTCCTGTCCAACTCTTTGCGGCCCTGTGGACTGCAGCTTTGCCAGGTTTCCCTGTCCTTCCCTGGCCCTGTCCTTCCCGGAGTTTGCTCAGACTCATGCCTGTTGAGTTGGTGATGCCATACAACCATCTCTTCCTCTGTGGTCCCCACTCATCCTGCTCTCAATCTTTCCCAGAACCAGAGTTTTTCCCACGAGTTGCTCTTTACATCAGGTGGCCAGAGTAGTAGAGTTTCAGCTTCAGCGTTAGTCCTTTCAGTGAATAATCAGGATTGATTTCCTTTAGGATTGACTGATTTGATCTAATGGTTATACAAAATACTCCCATTTTATACAAAAAAAAAGGTTGGCCAATATGTACAGATATATATTTAAAAACAAAAGCAAAAAATTATCACTTGCAACTTACAGAAAACATACAGTGACTTTTATGTCAATTCTAGACATATGACTGAAATTCTAGGAAATCACTGAAATGTTTTATTTGTACAATGGATGCTTATCATTTTTAGCTGAATTCTAGGAAATCACTGAGATGTTTTATTTGGGCAATGAATGCTTAACATTTTTAGCTGAATCTGATATTAAATATTTTTATACCAATTTTATAACCTTTCTAAGGATTCTTATATTTATAAATATATTTTATAAATCTTCTTGTATATATAGAATTATGATTTTTATAATTCTTTCCAAGGATTTCTAAGGTTTACCTTCAGTTTAGTCACACAGTCATATCCGACTCTTTGCAACACCATGAATCACAGCACACCAGGCCTCCCTGTGCATCACCAACTCCCGGAGTTCACTCAAATTGATGTCCATCGAGTGAGTGATGCCATCCAGCCATCTCATCCTCTGTCGTGCCCTTCTCCTCCTGCCCCCAATCCCTCCCAGCATCAGGGTCTTTTCCAGTGAGTCAACTCTTCGCATAAGGTGGCCAAAGTATTGGAGTTTCAGCTTCAGCATCAGTCCTTCCAATGAACACCCAGGACTGATCTCCTTTAGGATGGACTGGTTGGATTTCCTTGCAGTCCAAGGGACTTACTTGCAAGTGTCTTCTCCAACACCACAGTTCAAAAGCATCAATTCTTCGGTGGTCAACTTTCTTCACAATCCAACTTTCACATCCATACATGACCACTGGAAAAACCATAGCCTTGACTAGACGGACCTTTGTTGGCAAAGTAAATTGATCATTTTCCTTTAATTTGGAAAGGCATTTTTTTTCCTAAAAAAGTTAATTTCTCTTAGGGGATCTACCAAAAACATGTGCATTGTTATTATAATACTGTTACCTGCCAGTAATTAAAGAAATTGAAGACAAGACTACTCACAAAGAAAGAAATCTATCTGTATTCAGTTTTTCAGAATAATTCCCCTAGATGGATAATGTCTGATTTCAAAATAATTGCCACCAAAATTTTTTGCAAATATTTTAACATCCTATTATTTATAAACTATATTTTAATAATCAAGGTCTTCCATTAATAGTAGCATCTCCCAGAATATTTTTGACAATGAGTTATTTTATATTAAAAAAAAAAAAGAGAGAAGATTCGATGTCATACAAGGTTGATAAACATTGGGTTTAAAGATTTTCTTTAAGCAAATTTCCTTACTTTGAAAAGTCTCTGATGTCTTAATTTGAAGTATAATATAATGATATGTTGGAGAAGGAAATGGCAACCCACTTCAGTATTCTTGCCTGGGGAGTCCCGTGGATGGAGGAGCCTAGTGGGCTGCTGTCTGTGGGGGTCTCAAAGAGTCAAACACGACTGAAGCAACTTTGAATGCACACATGCGTTGGAGAAGGAAATGGCCACCCACTCCAGTATTCTCGCCTGGAGAATCCCAGGGACAGAGGAGCCTGATGGGCTGCTGTCTATGGGGTTGCACAGAGTCAGACATGACTGAAGCGACTTAGCAGCAGCAGCACTAGCATAATGATATGTGTAGTATTCTGTCAGTCTCTTTTTTTTCATGGGGTCCTTCATCCCATGAAACATCAAAATAAACTGATATATTCTGTATACTTTATAGAATATATCAGTGTAGGATTGTTCATTCATCAGTATGTGCATTTTATTAGGCAAAGAGACAGGATCAGCAGTTTTTAAAAAATAATTTATTTATTTGGCTATGCTAGGTCTTAGTTATGGCACAGGGGATCTTTGTTAAGGCATATGAAATCTTTTATTTGTGCCGTGTGAACCCTTAGTTGTGGTATGCGGGATCTAGTTCCCCAAGCAGGGATCAAACCTGGGTCCCTTGTGTTGGGAGCATGGAATCTTAGCCACTGGACCATCAGGGAAGTCCGTCAACAGCTTTTAACATGTAGATAATGTTATGTAAATGTCACAGAAAATATTTTCTAACTTGTTTGGAATATTTAAGATTTTACACCCACGTGTTTTTCCTGTTTAGTTTTCTGTTTACTAGCCATAAAAAATATAGTCGAAGGTAGAAAGAAACTGAGACTTTATGATTAAAGTTAAATATCACTAAAGTGATGTATTTAACCTTAACTGGAGTGTTTAAAGGGAAAGTTTGTGATAAAATTTTTTAATGAAAAGAATACATCTAAGATAAGATTGGCTGCAATAACAGTATAAGGCCAAATCTAAGACTACTATTAAGCAGAGATTAAAGCATGCACAATTTTATTTTATTTTGTTTAGTCCTTCTTTGTTTAGCTTTTTTTCCCACATTTTTCCCTCAAGTGAATAGAAGGTAAGAGTTCTAAGGTTGATGATAACTCTGCTGCAGTGTATATTAAATCAATGTGTGCACTTTTGCGGAATGTTACAAGTTGACTACTGATAGTTCAAATGCTCTTTCTTTCTTTGATGTCAACAAAGATGATAACCAACTGTATAGATACAGATGATGTGCTTTTCCTGATAGACCCTCTTTTAACTTAAAGTCTGTTGATAATTGCTGCTTTTGCAATAAGAGCATTTTCAACTACCTGAATCAAGACTTTCATAGCAATATCACTTACTGGTTCTTGACAGCTAATGAAGTGGCAGAGCAGGGCTGATAAACTCCAGAGCCTATCAAGAGGGCTGAGTGTAGCATTTTTTTAGATTCTGATTTTCTAAATGAGGTGGAAGTCATTATGTTCATCAAACAAACTCAACTATGAACTTTTAAACTGATTTCTCGATTTTTTTAAAGAAGTAATTTCTTCTCACTGAGTGCTTAGAAATGATAAAGCAACAGCTATTTTTGGGAAAAGCTAGAAAATCTCTCTCAATTTTGTAATTATACTGGTTTCTATTACTTTTTGAGTTTTATCAGTAGTGGCATTTAGCCTAATAAAAAACAAGTGCCTATTTTACATAAGGTCATTACAAGATTAATATAAAATTAAATTTAAAAAATCTTGGAAGCCTTGTTGAAAATACAGTGCTGCTTAGAGACACAATAAAATACATAATCCTTTAAAGCTAGGTTTGTGAGGTGTAGGTACATAGGTTGTTATTTTCATAACAATTTATTAATTTGAATAGAAAAAATATAATGTTTTTAAGGAATAAACATGCTCCAATTTTAGTTTATAAAATTATTTCTATAATTTAATCAAAAATTTAGTAATAACAGTATTGTTGTAAAGACATGGGCTTCTCTGATAGCTCAGTTGGTAAAGAATCCACCCTGGTTCAATTCCTCATTTGGGAAAAAAAGAATTAGTAATAACAGTATTGTTGTAAAGACATAGTCTTCCCTGATAGCTCAGTTGGTAAAGAATCCACCTGCAATGCAGGGGACCCTGGTTCAATTCCTCATTTGGGAAGATCTGTTGGAGAAGGGTAGGCTACCCACTCCAGTATTCTTGGGTTTACCTTGTGGCCCAGCTGGTAAAGAATCTGCCTACAATGCGGGAGACCTGGGTTTGATCCCTGGGTTGGGAAGAGCGCCTGGAGAAGGGAAAGGCTACCCACTCCAGTGTTCCGGCCTAGAGAATTCCATGGACTATACAGTCCATGGAGTCACAGAGTTGGACATGACTTTTATTACTAAAAGTTTAGTAATAACAGTATTATTATAAAGACATGATCGACAAAGAAAATCGTCTATTAACTATTTACATGCAAAATAAACAAGTATCAGGAAAATGAAAGAATCAAGATATCAGGGATCTTTTCATTGCTCACATTGATCTACCCCTAGGGTTATATTAGGACTGAACAGCTCTCACACACACTTTGTCTCACTGCAGGTCTAAAGGCAAATTTTACTCCTGCTATTCTCTGCATTCAGACTCATTTTGAGTCTCATTTTGCATGTGTGTTGTGGTCAGCGTGGATTAAAGGGATATCGAGTTTCACTCTAAACAGTGTTTATAACTTATCATTGTAACATTGATATTAGTGCCTTGTTTTGTTTTTTCTTTTCTTATTTTTAAAGAGGAAAACAGCTGCAGTTTTTGGGCAAGTATAGAAGGAAGTTTGAAGAAGACATAAGCTACTTTTTTTGTTTGCCTACTCTTAAAAAAAGAAGCAAATCTGGTTCTGAATTAGTTGTTTGTCTTTGTGGGGATAAATATCTGTGTGTCCTGTGTTGGTCTAGATAATCTTTAGTGCCAGCCCAGAGATGATCTTGATTTAATGGGCCCTGGGAGAGCAAGAATTTTCCATAAACAAATTGGAGTTTTAGCTTCATCCTAGGGAACCACTTAGTTGTCCTTTTAGCTCTTAAATGAAACCTGGCTCACATTGTATTTAATTTTAATCCTAGACTAGTTATAACCATGACCCAATCTTAGAGTATATTTACAGCAGGGTGTGTTTGGAAAAGAGAGTAGAATAATTTAAACTGATCAATTTATCTCCTTTTTATTTGTGTATGTAGAGAGATTATAAAATGTCAATGAATTATTATGAACCAACTTGATTAGGGCATCTGACTTCCATTGCTTAATTAGTTTTGAAATGTGTTAACTCCAAAACTAAATACATCATTAGGGGAAAAATACTTGTGGCGTTCCATCATAAATAGTACGTTATTGTCACTATGATAAGGAAGTCCCCAGAATGCATTGTATGGCTTCATCTAAAGACTCTGAGTTCACTGATTTTCAACACCATCCTCTCCCCTCTCCCTCCTACCCTTCTGCAGGGAAATCTGATTCAAACAAAATCCTGTTTTAAGGAATCCATAAGCCTTCATAATCAGAATCTATATTTATCCTAGTTATAGAAGTGGGATATGTCATTTGAGGGCTTCTGAGGAGACTCAATTGTGAACAATCCACCTGCCAATACAGGAGACGCAATTTCCTTCCCTGGGTCAGGGAGATCTCCTTGAGAAGGAAACAGCAACCCCTGCAATATTCTTGCCTGGGAAATCCCATGAATAGAGGAGCCTGGCAGGCTACATACAGTCCATGGAGCCACAGAGTTGGACACAACTTAATGACTGAACAATAGCAGCAAAATGTCATATGAACACCTTCCCTCCTCTCCCATCCCCCCCCCAAAAAAAACCAAAAAAAGCATCTCAGGTGAACAATTTCTACTTTTCAGCTGACAAACTTACATTGCATTTGTTTGTGGTACTCAGATACTATGTAGTTTAGAGATAGAAAAAACTAGAAATAGTAAGGATAACAGGATAAATTATGAGTTATTTGACTCACATGCACTATTACACATGATGAACATATTTATTTTATCCACCTAATCAGAAATCCATCATTCATTTGATAAGCATAGCAAACACTTCTGTTAGCCACATCTAGGGTTTAGGTAATTCCTGCTCACAGCCACTGGAGAAGGCAAGGCAACCCACTCCAGTACTCTTGCCTGGAAAATCCCATGGATGGAGGGGCCTGGTAGGCTGCAGTCCATGGGGTCGCTGGGAGTCGAATACGACTGAGCGACTTCACTTTCACTTTTAACTTTCATGCATTGGAGAAGGAAATGGCAACCCACTCCAGTGTTCTTGCCTGGAGAATCCCAGGGACGGGGAGCCTGGTGGGCTGCCGTCTATGGGGTCGCACAGAGTTGGATACGACTGAAGTGACTTAGCAGCAGCAGCAGCTCACAGCCACACACAACTGCTTCTCTGATTTATTCATTTTATTGATCCTTGATAAAATTCACATCATCTCCTGGTCTTCCTTATGACTTTCTCTTTTCCTCCAAACTCTGGGAATTAAATAAAGTTTTGTCTCAGCTTCAAAGGGTCACCCACAAACATTGAATTACATATATTCTCCAATAAGTTCACACTTAGCCATACCAATTTTTATCAGTGAGTAAGGAAAATTTTTTTGTTGTCATAAATGTGTCTTGGGATGGAAATAATGGAAAATACTAATTACTCAATTTATTTCTTAAAAACTCATTTGCTCTGTGTTAAGGTAATTCAAATTATTATTAAACAGTTTAAAAAAATTCTTAGAGTGTGCATACACATCAAATAATAGGTGGCTAAGCAATTTATAAGTATTTAATACTCCATATGTGACTATATTACACAATTTTCTTACAGGAAAATGAAATATTTAATGTTTAAGTGTCAGAATCTAAGTTTGCTTTCATATAGTCTTGTAGGGAAATGCTAATTACTTGAAGAACACACTGATACATATGTTGTGGTATACATAAATAAGACAGCCTGAAAAACCAAACTTTTGATGATATTTATCAAATTAAACCTCCTGTTTTTTAACTTTGCTAGTGTTGCATTGCTTACTCATAGGCATTTAAGGAACACTTTCTGGTGAGCTGATTAATAATGGAAACATGCCTGTAGAGGAGCCTTACAAATAAGACAAAAGACAGATTAGAGAACAAAAATTATATTCCTCGATTACTAGCCCATCACTCAAGAGCACCAAGTTACACTGATGTGAGTTGTAAAAGAAGTATCTGCTTTTCAGTTCTAAATCTTTTCTAATGATCTTGCACAGAAATGAGTGATCAATTATTATGTATCTTTGTATTAAATTTTTTTTGTCCACATTGAGACATTTAGTTAATGTAATAATAACATTTAAACTTTTTTTCATTTTTCCAAGGAGAATTAAAAGTTAAAATTATGCATTAGTTATTTTGTAAATTATTTGCAACATTTTTTAAGCATATCATTGTGCCCAAAATTTACTGACATCAGGGATCAGGCAGCAAAAATAAAGCAAAACAACTGAAGTCACAGTTTTTCTAGAAATTTATTTAAAAAGAGCATTGAACTGAGAGCTTGGAGATCTGAATTTAAACTTGGCCTCTGCAACTGTTAATGGTAAAATCACTCATGACTTTTTGTAAATGGAGGCAATCAGACTATAATCAAAAGATCCTTCTAAATATCTAACTCACTAACTATTCAGATAATTAGACACATATGCCACCATGCTAACTTGACATCTAAAAGAACTAAAAACATATTCTACTCCCCATCCATACACGTGGCACACAATTAATGCATTACTGTGTATTATGCTTAAAATGTATGGAGCATCAGAGGAGGAGTAATACCTGCTAAGTCTCAAGGCCTTTATGGGAGAGATGGCTACTAACTGTACCTTGAAGCATAAGAACCTGAAAAGTAAACTAGAAAAAGGAGAGGGCAGCCTAGATTTAGAGAAGAGTAAATTGGCCATTTCTGATAGAATTGTGGCTTAAAACAAGGTTGCAAAGGAACATTAGGAACTGTGACTTTTATTAGGGAGACAGGGCAAAGGTAATGGTGGTGGGTGTAGGTACTTTAAAAAAAAAGAAATATTTTTGAAATTGGCTCTGGTCAATTTTATAATGATGCCTTGAAGACTATATTAAAATGAGAAGTTTAAGAAACAGGATCAGTTAAATTATTGGCATAAACTGTAGCAATAAACTATTGCTATTGTAATAGTTACTGTGTTTAATGTTACTGATTAAATACAACTCCAAAATCAAACTGTAGTCATGATTTTTATATGTCAAATGACCATAACAGTGCCTGACACATAGAATTTTTAAAAATAGCCATTTTATAGCCATGTTATAAATAATTCAGGGTTTAGATGGCATGATTTTATTGGTTATTTGAATGTAATTAGAAAAGCCAGTGTATACTCTGACATAAAATATATACTGCTTATTCCTAGAAGTTTGTTATTACATTTACTTTTTCTGTGTTTTTGCTATATTTTGTAAAAGCTGTTGCAAATACTATTTACTGAGACAAATATTTCTATGTGCCAACACTAGTTATATACCAGGGAAGGATTCTAGGACTAGGAACACAAAGATAAGAAAAAGCAGAATGTTTTAACTCTAGAAATGGAGCTAAAAAGATAAAGCAGTGATTAACTTACATTATTACATGATACTCTTTCACAAAGGAAGGCATGGTATACTGTCCCTTAGAAGGTTGGAGAATTCACAGGAGAGAATTAACCTAGATCCTGGAATCTGAGTAGATTCACATGGTAAGTTCGGGTGGAAGATGGCAACCATTGGGAAACAGAAGACATTCTAAGCAGTGGTGACTATAGAGAGTAGGCCACTGGGGTGACTGGTAGCCGTTCTGTTAATACATTTGCATGTATGTGTGTAAAATATAGGATACATACACTTACCCACAATCTATTGGTAAATGAGCCCCAAAATATGTGGAAAATGCTAAGAGCTCAAATCATGTGTTGGAAATTTCTAAACAGGTTTTAAAGAGATAAATGATCTAATATCTGTGCTTTTAAATTTGATTCATTCCTTGTTTGAATGAATATATTACTAAGAAACTCTTGTTGCTGTAGTCTCTTGAGTGAGTGGATGGTCTGTCTCCTTAAATCTTGCATGTTTGAGAATGTCTGATACTGTCTTTCTTACTGGGTATAAACTTATTGAGTCAAGTATGTTTTCAATTGGATATTTGCACAAATTCCTTTTTTTGATTTCTGGCAAACAATGTTGTTTTGAATAAGGATACAGCCTACTTGATAACTTCAATAGATGACTGAGTTTTATTCATGGATTTCACATATATTCTTCCTTTGTTTAGTAAGTTCCATAATTGATCCTCTAATAGATTAGATTTTCCTGGAAAATGGTAACATTTCAGTCTGCAGATATGTTTATTTTTAGGATTTTAAGGTTTTATTTCCTATCATCCATTCTTATTATCTTCTCATTAATAAATTTTGCCTCTTTTAATGAAAATTTGATTTTGTTATTACTGTGGAGCTTTGGCAACAAAACAGTCTAACTCTCTTTTCCATGTCAATTCCTCTTTTCTATGTTTTTTGGTTGCATTTTGGTCAACTTTCTATCTCTTTATAACAGTGAGAGTGAGCTCGAGGAGTTCACAGTATACAATTGTTATTTTTACTTGAAAACAAGCTTCAAATTTTTAAATACATTTTCTTCTAGGAAAATATATTCTTTATTCTTTCATATCTTGCAGTTGGTGTGTGTCTTATGAAACCCCATCAAAGACACTGGGGAGTAGTCTAGTGTTCACACTTTCCACGCCTACCTTCACTGTGGTTTATCCACAGTGATTTCCTTGAGTGGGAGGGTAATACACACACAATAAGTACTGTGTACAGTGTGTTATTAGAACAGTACTTGGCATACAAATGTTAGTTAAGATGATATTTTGTGTGTTAGTGGTACTTTCAATTTTTATGGATATTTTCCAATAATTTTATAGCCATATATACCCCTACAACTTGTTTATATAATAAAGCATTTATGGATAGAAGGTTTGTGATTTGTTAATACTTTGGTTACTAATTATGTGTAGTTATTGCTGTAGTTCAGCATTTTATCTCAAAATATTTCATGCTCCACTATTTTGGATGTATTCTCTTAACTACTCATGGTTTGATATTCTATGAGTGCATTTCCTCTGAATATTTTCCCCTCAATTTTCTTCTTTTTGTAAAGTGAGATTCAAGGGAAGGGGATAAAGTTAAGAGTGACTTTTTCTCAACTTTACCAGGAGCGTGTCATATTTATTTTGTATAAAGATTATTCTAGAGGCAATGCATAACATGAATGTTGTAACCTTACAAAGGAAGTTCTGTTAGAAGATAATTAGTATAATCAAAAGATGAAATTATAAGGAATTAAACTGTGGCAGTGAGGATATAAGCAGAGGAAACTATAGGAGATATTATAGCACTGAACCAAACTGAAGTGATGGAAACGGTCTGTGGATGATGAAGAGGCTCTGGTTTGTACGATTGTTTGGATGAGTGACACTTGTATCCAGTTTTAAAATGAACCAAAAAGTGATGATATCAATGGAAAAAAGAAAAAGGAGTGAGTTCTAACCAAGTCATGCAAACTCTGAGATATTTGTGCAATAACTAAATAGAGGTTACTAGTAAACTTTTGAGGGAGAAGGCAATGGCACCCCACTCCAGTACTCTTGCCTGGAAAATCCCATGGATGGAGGAGCCTGGTAGGCTGCAGTCCATGGGGTCGCTAAGAGTCAGACACGACTGAGCGACTTCACTTTCACTTTTCACTTTCATGCATTGGAGGAGGAAATGGCAACCCACTCCAGTGTTCTTGCCTAGAGAATCCCAGGGACGGCGGGGCCTGGTGGGCTGCCGTCTATGGGGTCGCACAGAGTTGGACACGACTGAAGCAACAGCAGCAGCAGCAGCAGTAAACCTTTGGAAAAGGCAATGGCACCCCATTCCAGTACTCTTGCCTGGAAAATCCCATGGGCGGAGGAGCGTGGTAGGCTGCAGTCCATGGGGTCACGAAGGGTCAGACACGACTGAGCGACTTCACTTTCCTTTTTCACTTTCATGCATTGGAGAAGGAAATGGCAACCCACTTCAGTGTTCGTGCCTGGAGGATCCCAGGGACGGGGAGCCTGGTGGGCTACCGTCTATGGGGTCACACAGAGTTGGACACGACTGAAGCAACTTAGCAGCAGCAGCAGCAGTAAACCTCTGTTTGGCTTTTGGGGGGAAATCTGTCTTGGAAGATATACATATGAGACATATCAAAATACTGCTTGTGATGAAAGCTATACTTGTAGATAAGATTATAAACAGAGTTATTATTGTATAAAAAGACCAAGTACAGAGTAAATAAAATAATGTAAATATTTAAGAAACTATTAACTAAGGTGAATTATGTGATAGTGAGAGGTAACCAAACTTCTCAACAATCAGTCTAAGTATTTTCCAAAGTATATTCTTATATTTCTCTCTTTTCTTTTTAATGATCAGTTCTTAGTATTCTCAAAAATTCCTCCTTCTTAGAGGTGGTGCAGAGTAAGACAGTCTGGCCTCTGGTGTTGGGAACTGAAATCTTGATTCCATCTCATGAACTCTATGACCTAAGATATTCCCAATATGTATCTGAATCAATTTCTCCATGAGAAAAAATGGAAATAAAAGTTTCCACCTTAAAATGTTTCAGGGCTTGAATTAGTATATTAATAAATCATTCAACAGCTTTTTGGCACATAATAGACACTGAAAATTTATTTCTTTTGTATTTTCTCTTCTTTCTCCTGGCTGTTTTTCATGTCCTCTGAATGAAATGTTCCATTGCACCCCTTTATACTGCCCTGTACATTTTTAAGGCCAGGCTTAATTGCCAAACTTTCTCTAAGTATTACCCACTTCTTCTGGTAGCATTAATTTATCCTTTCTATAAACTTCCTCAGTTCTTACTATTCTTTCTGTGATTGTTGTTCATTTAGTTTTTGCTTCCCTGAGGGCATTTGTCTACTTTCAATCAACGTTTTATTAGTCTTCATACTTCATAGTCAATGTCTACATGTTACACATAATGAGCACTAGATGGATGCTTGTTGAATTAGTAGTTGAATGATTCAAATAAAAAATGTGAATCATCAGAGTAGATTGTGAAAAACTTACTTTCCACAAATATTTCTCACATGAGAAAAAGTGGAAGTAGATTTCTATCACAGAGAGGCCTGCTCTTGATATTTTATAGTGTATTGAAGGGAAAATCTCTTGTCCCTCCCTGACAATGTGGTTCAGGGCACTTGTGAATTATGGGTCTAGAAGCATAGAATCTGGGTTTGGGCTGATCATGAACCTTTACTTGTCCAAAGCTCGTGTGAGTACCCAGAACCTTGATCAAGGGGTCTATCTAAGTCAAAAAAGGTTGATGTATTCAAGTCAACTATAAATAAGAAATATCTGGCAGAAGACAGTCTTGGTATCATGTCAGTGTGATGGAGACTAATATCAGAGATCAGACTGTTGGCAAATACAAAGAAATACATTGAAAGGAGAACTTGAAGAAATATTCTAGGCAAAGGTCATGAGGTTGTGTTTTATAAAGTGTTGTGGCCTCTGGCACAAGCTAGAGAAAGTAGCAAATTCGTTAGGGTAAAAGTGACCTTCAGACCAGTATGTTTAAACTGGATATACATTTTGAGTCTACCTGTTATCTAAGATAGATTTTTTTCCTAAGTATATTCAAACAATACATTGGACCAAACTTGGTAAATTGAGAAAATATTCTCAGCACCATCAAATAAATAATAGCATGTAGAGCTCACTAACATTGGGGTTTGTTGGTTCAATGACAAGATGCAGTGGCCAGAAATGCTCCGAGTAGAGTTCATTCTCTACAGTTTATCTTAGAGCTGCTGCTGCTGCTGCTAAGTCGCTTCAGTCGTGTCCGACTCTGCACGACCCCACAGATGGCAGCCCACCAGGCTCCCCCGTCCCTGGGATTCTCCAGGCAAGAACACTGGAGTGGGTTGCCATTTCCTTCTCCAATGCATGAAAGTGAAAAGTGAAAGTGAAGTCACTCAGTCGTGTCTGACCCTCAGCGACCCCATGGACTGCAGCCTTCCAGGCTCCGCCGTCCATGGGATTCTCCAGGCAAGAGTACTGGAGTGGGGTGCCATTGCCTTCAGCACTTCCCAAATAGAAGTCTGGAGAAAGCTACCACCCTTCTCCACATTAAGTTCTAAAAACCAGTCCTCGATGAAACAAAGTAAAAAAAAAAGATGACTTTTTCTACAATATAACTTTATTAATCTCTAAAATTTATTGTGTATTTTTGGTCCTTCCTAAACTTTTTGTTAGTTAAATAAAATTCCTTATCTTCTTTGTATAAATGAAAATAATAGTAAATAGCACTTATTCTATTGTTCTGTTTTTATAGGGCAACAAAAAGTTGTCATCTTTCATTTCAGCCCTCATTTCTCTTTTGGAAATTTAAATACTCTAGGAAGCACCGAAATAAAGACTCTCAAATTTGGGACCTCAATGAACTTTCCCATATTACAAATATCTGAATGTGCCACCATTTAGTCAAAATATTTTGGCATTGTACAGACCCAAATTTTGACTGCATTAAATAGGATCTTTGTTCTGTGCAAAGGACAAAGTTCAAGCCATGGAAAAAGGACATAAGCCTAAAGCCTTCAGTGAATACAGGCAATTCATTAGAGAACAGCAACTGGTGGGGTCCCATTACCTTTCATGCTATAAAATTAAGAGAAGGGTGGGTTTTGGAAGGAAGGAAGAAAGGGAGGAGGAGAGAAATAGAAATAGAAATGTCATAGAAGTCAGAAGTATAGAGAACAGGATGACTGTTGTTTCGATATGAAGTTCAAATGTACAGCAGTTCTCTTTCCAGTTATAAAAACTCTAGTTCTGGATAATCTTGCATTAGGAAATCAGTATTCATTTCACTGTGTTTTTGAAATTTGATCTGGTCATTGTAATGCAGTCATCTATGTAAATCGGTTCTTACCCTAAAGATAATCAGGACAGCACAGGAACTATAGAACTTTATTATGTAGAGCTGAATCGACAGATGTGATTTTGATGTAAATTTTCTCACCTTTTTTCTTTTCATATGTTACATACACAAGAAGAACACTAACTTATAAAATAATTTTTTAGTATTTTAAATAATGTACTGATAGTGACATCTAAATTTGTTTTTTCCTCTATTCAGAGTTGCATTAGATATCCTGATGGATTCAAGGGGAAAAGGCAAATCTAAAAATTTATAAATAAATAAGTTGAATGAAAATGAGAATTTACTCATTAGGAAAAAAATCATGGGTCTTCACCCATGACTATTTTGATAGGATATTCTGACTGAAGGACAGAACAAGAAAAATTTCTTCTCTCCTTTTGCTGCATAATGTTAGATTTTTAAAAATCTTATCACATGGACTTTGTGTCTTGAATTTCAGAAGATCCATAAGATTTTTAGTAATACATCACAGAGAATGCAGTCTATTTATAATTGAAAATCATGCTGCTTGAAGTTATATGAATCAGTTCTCCTTCCAGAACATGTGTAAACTTATACTTATTGTCTATATTGCCTTATATATAGCATGTCTTAGGTAGCAATTATTGAACACAAACTATTTGCTTATAGTTTTATGACCAGTTTACCTTTCATTTGTCGTTAAACAAAGCATATAAACACTAAGTCATTTGTTGAATCTGGAATAAACAGAATGTTTTCTTAATTATCTTAAAAATATAAGAATACATAGTTTATTAAAAGTGCTTGTCTGAAATAGCACTTTTGATTACAGTCCTGCATTTGCTTTTCTTTATGGTCGACATGGCACGTAGAAGGTAAAATAATGTTTAAATGAGGGAAAAATTGAATTGTACCCAAGATGAATTAGTGCCTTTATATGCTTTGTCTACTAGGATTCACCAAAGTCAAGTTGATTCTATAGAAATTTATGTTTTTCTATAATGAATAGCTGTTGTTGACGAAATGTGAACATAGGCAAGATGTAAGAACATAGTAGGGTATTAAATGTCTCATATTACTGTATATTAATTTCAAAGCTAGTTTGTGTAATGGTAAAATGTACATTAAAGTGGCTGAAAAGAAACATCTAAAGTTCTTTGATTCTAAAAGAGTAAAGTCAAAATTGAAGTTAAAATCAACTGCAACTTAATATGTCAACATATATAAAAAATAAAATCATAAGCTTATAATTTAAAAACCATAAATGAGAACAGACTGTTTTAAAATGTGAAATATAGACTTAAGGAAAGAGTCTCTAATTTTAACCTAGATTTTTTTCACCCTGAGAAGAGGTGAGATAATCTAAGCAATCCAGAATTTGCCCTGGCTCAATGCCAAGAAGGTCTCAGAAAGATTCTTCTCTGTTATGAAGTGATGGATAAAATCCCTGATACACAGGAACGTGTAAGGAATTAGCAGCAAAAGAAATGATGAGGCAAAATTAAGTACCTTCAAAGAATGTAAAACAGCTGCCAACCTGTACTCCAGGAGAATATTGTCTTTTTGTTTAATGAAATGATCCAGCAGAAACATTTTTTAAGTGTAGTTTGTTTACAAAGTGATTTCACACATAAATGACTAAAGTCTTTTCTCTTAAGTTGTCAGTGCATAGAAACCACTAATTCTCCCTAAGCTTAATTTATAAAATTCAACATGTAACATTTTTCAGTTGTATGAATATTTTCATTATTTGGAATTATGGTATTGCCAAATTCAGACTTAAATTGAAGAAAGTAGGGAAAAACACTACGCCATTCAGGTATTACCTAAATCAAATTCCTTACGATAATATAGTAGAAGAGACAAATAGATCCAAGGGCTTAGATCTGATAGACAGAGTACCTGAAGAACTGTGAATGGAGTTCATAACATTGTACAGGAGGCAATGATCAAAACCACTCCCAAGGAAAAGAAATGTAAGATGGCAAAATGGTTGTCTGAGGAGGCCTTACAAATAGCTGAGAAAAGAAGCAAAACTAAAGGTAAAGGAGAAAAGGAAAGATATACCCATCTGAATGCAGAGTTCAAAAGAATAGCAAGGAGAGATAAGAAAGCCTTGCTAAGTCAACAATGCAAAGAAATATAGGAAAAGAACAGGATGTGAAAGACTAGAGCTCTCTTCCAGAAAATTAGAAATACTGAGGGGACATTTCATACAAAGATGGGAAAAATGAAGGACAAAAAAAAGTATAAACCTAACAGAAGCAGAAGATATTAAGAAGAGGTGGCAAGAATATACAGAACTATACCAAAAAAAAAAAAAACCTTAATGATGCAGATAACCATGATGGTGTGATCACTCACCTAGAGCCAACATCCTGGATTGTAAAGTCAAATGGGCCTTAAGAAGCATCACTATGAGCAAAGATAGTGGAGATGATGGAATTCCAGCTGAACTATTTCAAATCCTAAAAGATGATGCTGTGAAAGTGCTGCATTCAATATGCCAGCAAATACTGAAAACTAGCAGTGGCCTGAGGACTGGAAAAGGTCAGTTTTCATTCCAATCTCAAAGAAAGGCAATGCCAAAGAATGTTTAAACTACCACGCAATTGCACTCATTTCATACACTGGCAAAGTGATTCTCAAGATTCTTCAAGCCAGGCTTCAACAGTACATGAACTGAGAACTCCCAGATGTTCAAGCTGGATTTAGAAAAGGCAGAGGAACCAGAGGTCAAATTGCCAACATTGATTGGATTATAGAAAAACCAAGAGATTTCCATAAAAACATCTGTTACATGGACTATACAAATCCTTTAACTGTGGATCACAACAAACAGTGGGAAATTCTTCAAGAGATGGGAATACCAGACCACTTTATCTGACTCCAGAGAAACCTGTATGCAAGTCAAGAAGCAACAGTTAGAACCAGTCATGAAACAATCAACTGGTTCCAACATGGGAAAGGAGTACTTCAAGGCTGTATTTTGTCATCTCGCTTATTTAACTTATATGCAGAGTACATCATGTGAAATGCTGGGCTGCATAAAGTACAAGCTGCAATCAAGATTGCTGGGAGAAATATCAATAACCTCAGAAATGCAAATGACACTGTCCTTATGGCAGAAAGCAAAGAGGAATTAAAGAACCTCTTGAAGAAAGTGAAAGAAGAGAGTGAAAAAGTTGGCTTAAAACTCAACATTCAAAAAACTACAATCATGGCTTCTGGTCCCTCATTTCATCTCAAATAGATGGGAAAACAAGGCAAAGAGTGAGAGCTTGTATTTTCTTGGGTTCTAAAATCACTGCAGATGGTGACTACAGTCATGAAGTTAAAAGATACTTGCTCCTTGGAAGAAAATCTATGAGGAAGCTAGATAGCATGTTAAAAAGCAGAGATATTACTTTGCCAACAAAAGTCCATATAGTCAAAGCTATGGTTTTTCCAGTAGTCACGTATGGATGTGAGAATTGGACCATAAAGAAGGCTGAGCACCAGAGAATTGATGCTTTTGAACTGTGGTGTTTGACAAGACTCTTGAGAGTCCCTTGGACTGCAAGAAGATCAAACCAGTCAATCGTAAAGGAAATCAATCCTGAGTATTCATTGGAAGGACTGATGCTGAAGTTGTAGCTCTAGTACTCCAGTACTTTCCAGTCAGCTGGTGTGAAGAGCTGACTCATTAGAAAAGACCCTGATGCTGGGAAAGATCGAAGGCAGGAAGAGAAGGGGACGACAGAGAATGAGATGATTGGATGGCATCACCGCCTCAATAGACTTAAGTTTGAGCAATCTCTGGGAGCTGGTGAAGGACAGGGAAGCCTGCCATGTGGGAGTCCATGGGGTCACAAAGATTCAGACATGACAGAGTGACTGAACAACAACAATAAATGATATAGAAAGTCATTATTTTTATTCTTTAAAGTGCAGCCACAGGTATACATGTGTGCCCCATCCCATGTATACCTGTGGCGGATTCATTTTGATATTTGGCAAAACTAATACAATTATGTAAAGTTTAAAAATAAAATAAAATTAGAAAAAAAAATCAAAAAAAAAAAAATAAAGTGCAGCCAACATACAGAAATTGGCAAACAAAAACCAAAGTAAACCAAGGAGTTACTGCTCTTCTTTTTTATTCCTTAACCATACACAATTACTGACACTAACAAATTAGTACACTTGATGAGATAGTGGAAAAGTACTTCTTTCAGTCAGCTCCATCTTCCCTGATTTCCTACTTGTAGTCAAGAAGAATTATTTAATTTCACCTTTGTAATAACTCTTGGAAGATTTATTATTAACCCCTTTTTTCTAAACCCTGAGGCCTAAGTAATGAAAAGAACTCATCTAAGTTTACACACCCTGTAAGTACTGTGGCCGTGCTTGTGTTTTCACCTATAGCTATGACTCCATATTCTATAGCTATATTAGTTGTCTTCCCACTGCTTTTCCACTTCATGTTTAGAGGTCTCTTACATGGTTTCTATGCGTGTCCAATTAAAATCAATCCGTCTCTTAAATGACCCTCTTGATGATTAATATCTATGTAATTGTCTTGATTTAGACTCAGCAGGCTTTTAAAACTTTTTTCAGTTTGCCTAGCTACCTGTAGTTTGGTCTCTCTGGTGTTAGGATAGAATTAGAGATTAGAATTGGAAAGAAGAGTGAAGGTCATCTATTCTGCTTGATAAACAGAGCTCTGTATATAGTCAATTAGTACATGAGCATATCCAGTGATACAGCCCATGTCTCTGGTATAGGTCTTTCCATCCTCACACAGCTCGGAGTGCCTGAAATTTCTGTCTTATATTGACTTATATTTACCTTCATATACTGCATGGTGGATTCTTTGTTCTTTCTCTTTGGAGACTAATAGCACTCATTTATTTCAGATATGCCTCACATGAATGAGTCTCTTTCCCTTGATCTGTTTCTTCTTTTCCTCCTGCCTTCTATTCTTCTTTCCTTCCTTTTTTTTTTTTTTGGTCATAAGTTGAGGACGAAATAAGATAAACCAGTAGTGTACTGTTTCTCATGAAGAAATTTGAAAAGCATCTTTTAACAATTTATTAACAATTATTACAGTTTTGCATGCAAGATGGGTAGTTAGGTAGGTAGATATAGATAGACATTCCATTTAATATGTATTGACCCAGTACTATATAAAAGAAACCATGTGATTTGTGGATAATAAGCTATTAACTATATGTTTTCTTATTAATTCTGGTATGTAATTCATTTATATGAATGATGGTAATAATTGACACTGTGATGCAGGCTATAAGTAATTAAAGGAAAATATTACAAAGAAATTAATTCTGTGTGAATCTGTTAGGGGTTTCATCTGAACTAGCTTGGAAGAGTGATGCTCTTTTCTCTAGGTAGCATATAGTTGTAGGTGTCAGGAACAATGTCAGGAAAGGCTAATAAGTGGATGACTATGGAGTGTGTTTTCCTGCCCTGTGGTGGGCATGAGAAAGAGTACTGAGGTGGGGTTTAAACTCAAATGGTGTTTATCTGAACTTTGATGCCAAGTTAAGAATTTTGAACTTTGTTCTTTATTAAAATATTCTTTTGATGAGATGGAAAAGGAAGTAAAAAGATAAAACAAGGCAAATTATTGAGTGACTAGTGTCCTGGGGTAGGTCTGGGACAGAGGAAAGGTCTTCATTTCTGCTTTCATTCCTTGGAAGGCACATTCTACATTTTATGGGTGCTGATGAAAATTTCTACTATGCATGCGTGGTAAAAAGCAGAATCACTGATTCAGAACACATTTCGAAGAGTCCCCAACATTTGTATTTGGGGACTGTGGTGCGGTGGTGGCAGCAGGAGTGGTGGTGGTGGGTGTATTTATATAAACACTATATATAAAATTTCAGTTGAAACAGATAAAGGAAACCTTTTTGGTGATGATCAGCAATTACCTTTCTAGTGCAAAGACAATTTACTGTTCTTTCTATTTGAAAATATTTTTCTTAAGGTATCTGAAGGTTCAGTATTTGCCTGTTCACAGCAAAAGTAAATTGGAAATCAATAAACTGAAAAATTGGGATCACATAGCAAATTAATTTAACTCAATGTTTTCATAAAAAAATAACTCATCCACATGCCAGTTACAAAATATTACAAAATTAGTGATTTAAGTATCAAAAAGGCATACTGAAATTCTTTATTAAAGAGAGACCTTAAACAACCTACGAGATTGTTTTCCCCACAGTACCTCTGCTCTGTTGGCCCTTAAGCTTATCCTTCTAGCAATGACTTGGAGCAGATGAAAACCACTTAAACAAATTTTAATAGAGTTAAAGATGTTTTAATACAAACTGACCATTCTAATTTATTGCCACATGCAAGGAGATTCCACCAGACCAATCATTTGGACAAGGTATTTCTCTCCCTTGTTCTGTAGGAGTATGTCATCTTGAACATGAAATCAGCACACTAATGGGAGCACAACTTCCATTTCATCGAAAGGTAAAGAGTCCTGTGAAGTTTTACTATCACAAAGAATAACCACTGATTGATAACACAGCAGGCAGTAGCCAGATTACCATGTGCCAATCGTCTGTACTCATACCGAACCTCACATTAACGCTCAATGTCTTGCTTTGTTACCTTGCAGAAATGTTGGAATCCAACAATGTGATTACTTTCAATGGGTTGGCCAACAGCTCCAGTTACCATACCTTCCTTTTGGATGAGGAACGGAGTAGACTGTATGTTGGAGCAAAGGATCATATATTTTCATTCAACCTGGTTAATATCAAGGATTTTCAAAAGGTACCTTTATTCTGATATATGGACTATAATTTTAGTGAAACAATTTAAGTTATACAGAATTTTCTAGCTATTTAATTATGTGACAACTGAAAAACTTATTCAAATTAATATTTTGTCTTTTCAGACACATAAAATTAAAGCACTGATTTGACTTTTATAAATCAATATATATAGTAAACCATAAAAATCATCGAGAAGGAAATTGTAGTATTTTTGGTGATCATTATAAGAAATGCTAACTTTAGCTTATTTTTCTACAGTGGTATCATTTTTCCTGCATACAATTAAATACCTAAACCATTTTAGAAATGTATAATAATTGATTTCATATACTAGGTATATGTGTATATATATTTATGTATAATTTATGCATCTGTCTATATTGCCAAAAAATGCAAACTTCATCAATCATTATATACATCTGATGTGTCACTCATGTTTGTAAAGTTTATTATTAATGGAACACAGTTACTCTTAATTCATTTACATATTGTCCCTGTCTGCTTTTATTCTACAATGTCAGAGCTGAGTAGCTGTGATAGAAATCATCTGGATCAGAAAGCCTGGAATATTTACTATCTGGCCCTTTAAACAAAAAGTTTGCCAAACCTTGATCTGGGAGATTGGTTTTCAGTGTTCAATTTTTGCAAATGTGGTCATTTAGATGCTAGTCTTTATCAGTTTTTAATACACATTATAAAAAGTATTATTAATATTTTGGTATTTATTACTTATTTAACTAATACACTATATAGGTTGGAAAATAAACATGGGATGACAAATTAATGGAAATTGTGCTACTGAGTCTATATGCTGTATTCTGAGTCAAACATTTATTTTTTCAGTTAGTATTTCCAGTCTAAATTTTCTGAGAAACAGAGATCTTTTTCCAAGCTTTCCCAAGAGTGCAAATGTGACATGCTTTTTAGGATGCATGCGTGCATGTATGCTTAGTCACTCAGTCGCGTCTGACTCTTTGTGACCCCATGGACTGCAGCCCGCCAGGCTCCTCTGTCCATGGAATTTTCCAGGCAAGAATATTGGAGTGAGTTGTCATTTTCTACTCCAGGGCATCTTCCTGACCTGACCCAGCAATCAACCTCTTATCTCCTGAGTCTCCTGTTTTGGCAGGTGGAGTCTTTGCCACTAACCCACCTAGGAAGGCCTTTTAGGGTGCATTGCTGTTGTTCTTTAGTGGCTAAGTCCTATCCTACTCTTTTGTGACCCCATGGACTATAGCCCACCAGGCTGCTCTGTTCATGGGATTTTTCCAGACAAGAATATTAGAGTGGGTTGTCATTTCTTTCTGGGTCAGGATATCTTCCTGACCGAAGGATCCAACCCACGTCTCCTGCATTGGCAGGTGGATTATTCACTGGTGAGCCACCAGCGAAGCCCCTTTAGGGTACATACACTTCAGCACTTATACATGTATTTATACACCTAAGTATCATACATAGTTTTACTTCTTAATACTGAGGGTTTTAAAGTGGTGTGTCTCAACTTCTTATAAACTGTAATGAACTGGACAATAAGTTTTTAAAAATAACAGAATTGTAAAAAGCTTTTGTTCTGTTTGCAGAATGTTGCCTACGATACACTAAAGATTTAATTTCAGGGCTGATTTATTTCTAATAGAGTATACCAGTAAACCTATAACTTTTATTCTGTTACCCAAACCCTAAAATTCTGACTGTGAATTACGAAATTTGATTTTTGACATACAGTCATAAAACAGCAGTGCCCTTACTGATATATTTTGAAATTAAAATATGGCATTTAATAATCACCTTGATTTCTTCAGTCTATTTCCTTTATATATATATATTTATATATATAATATATTTATTATATATATATTTTATATATTATATATATATATCAGTCTATTTGATTTTGAAGCCTCCTCAGATGATAGCAATATCCCTAAAGTTATCTATTATCTAAAGAAATGAGTTATCCATTTGTTTTTCTGAAATGATAAAAATACTTTACATCTTTTGTAAAGGTCACAAAATAAGCAGGTTTTTGTTGCTTTAGTGAAAGAAAACCACTCTTTATAAAATGAAGGAAAATCTAAGATGATTACGAAGACTACATATTTTAGTAATAAGAGACTATACAGTTCACATTTTAAATGTTTAAAGAATTTTCATAATTCTATAAAATCCATATATATCAATATAAATATATGTGATATATATCTACATAGACAATATATGAGCAGGTGTCACTTCAAAATATGTTTAATGTATTGATTGTGTTTCTTCTGAAGGAATATTCTTAATTTGATATATATATACATTAAGTTCTAATATTGAAAAGAACTAAATTGTCATGTAAAACAATTTACTATTCTACAATTGAGAAAAATCCTGGAGACATTTTTATGCCTGGGATATATCATTTATAGCAAATATTTGCTGAAAAATGGATTCAGTAAAAGTTCGGTGACTTGCCCAATATCATAGTCTTCTTACTATAGCTCCTACTCTTGATTCAAATCATTATTCTGTAATAT
The DNA here is from genome assembly GCF_027580195.1 of Bos mutus. NCBI lineage: Eukaryota > Metazoa > Chordata > Mammalia > Artiodactyla > Bovidae > Bos > Bos mutus. The sequence goes on along the minus strand of NC_091620.1, from coordinate 82,680,232 downwards.
GAGACATATTTCTAATTTTAAACATCAGTTTCAAAAATATTTAATTGTCACACTGTTTATAAGATAAATACAGTTTTCTTAAGGATTTACTTCTGCTTGTTTATATTTGTCTATTAATGCTCTTTTAACCTATGTATAATGTTATTCAATAACTTTTTTCCTAAACCTCTACTTAGGAATAAAATCTGTATAAAATAAACTCAGTATAAAATCTGTAGGGGGTACAAATAATTCTTGAGGCACTTACAAGATAATATTAAAGTTGAGGTGTATGAATTTAAGGTGAATATTAGGCCAACCCTTGTTAGAGAGAAAAACACAGTCTCAGGTTTCAGTTTAGTTCAGTCGCTCAGTCGTGTCCGACTCTTTGTGACCCCATGAACTGCAGCACTCCATGCCTCCCTGTTCATCACCAACTCCCGGAGTTCACTCAAACTCACGTCCATTGAGTCGGTGATGCCATCCAGCCATCTCATCCTCTATCGTCCCCTTCTCCTCCTGCCCCCAATCCCTCCCAGCATCAGAGTCTTTTCCAATGAGTCAATTCTTCACATGAGGTGGCCAAAAAATTGGAGTTTCAGCTTTAGCATCATTCCTTCCAAAGAACACCCAGGACTGATCTCCTTTAGGATGGACTGGTTGGATCTCCTTTCAGTCCAAGGGACTCTCAAGAGTCTTCTCCAACACCACAGTTCAAAAGCATCAATTCTTCGGTGCTCAGCCTTCTTCACAGTCCAACTCTCACATCCATACATGACCACAGGAAAAACCATAGCCTTGACTAGATGGACCTTTGTTGGCAAAATAATGTCTCTGCTTTTGAATATGCTATCTAGGTTGGTCATAACTTTCCTTCCAAGAAATAAGCGTCTTTTAATTCATGGCTGCAATCACCATCTGCACTCAGGTTTAGATGGACCATAAAAAACGTATTTGGCCTTGATAAAGGCTTACATCTCTTTAAGGTGAAAATGCTTATTCAATAATGAGTAAGAGGAGCTACCATGGATAAATGTATAGAAACATAAAGAAGGGAAAGTCAAATATGATCATGAAGCACTTTGAATATGAGGGTAAGAAATATAAGCACTATTAATGAGATTAATTAATGGGCTTCCCTGGTGGCTCAGTGGAAAAGAAACTACCTGCCAACACAGAAGACACAGGATCAATCCCTGAGTTGGGAACACCCCCAGGAGAAGGAAATGTCAACTCTATAATTCTTGCCTGGGATATCCCAAGGGCAGAGGAGCCTCCTGGGATACTATCCATTAGTTCACGAAAAGACCTGGGCATGACTTAGAGACTAAACAACAATTAAATTAATGAGAAATTGTAGCGCAAGGAAAAGAAAATATCAACAGGTTAATAAATCTAACCAAAAGTTAGGAATTATCCTTCATGGAAATAAATGCTATTAAAAAGACAATTTATATATTTGCTCTATTAACTTATAGTTATTCTCATTAAATTGCTTTCCAAAAGAGCACTTTCTACACCAGAATTTATTTATTTATTTTTCATGTTAGATATTTAAGCCATTTTTTTCACCCTGGTCTGTAATAAGTTGAGACTACACACCCCTCGGGAATGCAAAAGTAGGAAGTCAAGAGATACCTGGAGTAACAGGCAAATTGGTGTTGGAGTACAAAATGAGGCAGGGAAAAGGCTAACAGAGTTTTGTCAAGAGCATGCACTGCTCATAGCAAACACCCTCTTCCAACCACACAAGGGACGACTCTACAAATGGACATCACCAGATTGTCAATACCAAAATCAGATTATATTCTTTGCAGCTAAATTAGAGAAGCTCAATACAGTCAGCAAAAACAAGACTAGAAGCTGACTGTGGCTCAGACCATGAACTCCTTATTGCAAAATCCGGGCTTAAATTGATGAAAAAGTGAAAAGCACAGGAAAAGCAAATGTTTCATTTGAGCTAAATCAAATCTCTTGTGATTATACAGTGGAAGTAACAAATAGATTCAAGGGATTAGGTCTGATAGAGTGCCTAAAGAACAATGGACAGAGGTTCATGACATTGTACAGGAGGCAGTGACAAGACCATCCTCAAGAAAAAGAAATGCAAAAAGTTAAAATGGCTTTCTGAGAAGGCCTTACAAATAACTGAGAAAAGAGGAGAAGCTAAAGGCAAACAAGAAAAGGAAAGATATACCCATCTGAATGCAGAGTTCCAAAGAATAGCAAGGAGAGATAAGAAAGCCTTCCTCAGTGATTAAAGGAAAGAAATATAGGAAAGCAATAGAATATGAAAGACTAGAGATCCCTTCAAAAAAACTAGAGATAACAGGGGAACGTGTCATGCAAAGATGGGCACAATAAAGTACAGAAACAGTAAGCACCTAACAGAAACAGAAGAGATTAAGAAGAGGAGGCATGAATACCCAGAAGAAATAGGCAAAAAAGATCTTAATGACCCAGATAACCATGATGGTATGATCACTCACCTAGAGCCAGACAACCTGGAATGTAAAGTCAAGTGGGCCTTAGAAAGCATCACTACAAACAAAGCTAGTGGAGGTGATGGAATTCCAGTTGAGCTATTTCAAATCCTGAAAGATGATGCTGTGAAAGTGCTGCACTCAATATGCCAGCAAATTTGGAAAACTCAGCAGTGGCCATAGGACTGGAAAAGGTCAGTTTTCATTCCAAACCCAAAGAAAGGCAATGCCAAAGAATGCTCAAACTACCACACAATTGCACTCATCTCACATGCTAGCAAAGTACTGCTCAAAATTCTCCAAGCCAGGCTTGAACAGTATGTGAATTGTGAAATTCCAGATGTTGAAGGTGGATTTAGAAAAGACACAGGAACCAGAGATCAAATTGGTAACATCTGTTGGATCATAGAAAAAGCACAAGAGTTCCAGAAAAACATCTACTACTTTACTGACTATCCCAAAGCCTTTGACTGTGTGGATCACAAAAATTGTGAAAAAATTATTCAAGAGATGGGAATACCAGACCACCTGACCTGCCTCCTGAGAAATCTGTATGCAGGTCAAGAAACAATAGTTAGAACCAGACATGGAAAAACAAACTGGTTCCAAATTGGGAGAGGAGTATGTCAAGGCTGCATCATATTGTCACCCTGCTTATTTAACATATACGCAGAGTGCATCATGTGAAATGCCAGGCTGTATGCAGCACAAGCTGGAATCAAGATTGCTGGGAGAAATATCAATAACCTCTGAATGCTGATGACACCACCCTTATGCAGAAAGGGATGAAGAAATAAAGAGCCTCTTGAAGAAAGTGAAAGAGGAGAGTGAAAAAGCTGGCTTAAAACTCAAAATTAAAAAAACTAAGATCATGGCAAACGATACCATCACTTCATGGCAAATAGATGGGGAAACAGTGGCTGACTTTATTTTTCTGGGCTCCAAAATCACTGCAGATGGTAACCGCAGCCATGACATTAAAAGACACTTGCTCCTTGGAAGAAAAGCTTTGACCAACCTAGACAGCATATTAAAAAGCAGAGACCTTACTTTTCCAACAAATGTATGTCTAGTCAAAGCTATGGATTTTCCAGTAGTCATGTATGGATGTGAGAATTGAACCATAAAGAAAGCTGAGTGCGGAAGAATTGATGCTTTTGAAATATGCTGTTGGAAAAGACTCTTGAGAGTCCCTTGGACTGTAAGGAGATCCAACCAGTCAGTCCTAAAGGAAATCCATCCTGAATATTCATTGGAAGGACTGATGCTGAAGCTGAAATTCCAATACTTTGGCCACCTGATGTGAAGCACTGACTCATTGGAAAAGACTCTGATGCTGGGAGAGATTGAAAGCAGGAGGAGAATGGGATAACAGAGGATGAGATGGTTGGATGGCATCACCGTCTCGATGGACATGAGTTTGAGCAAGCTCCAGGAGTTGGTGATGTACAGAGAAGCCTGGCATGCTGCAGTCCATGGGGTTGCAAAGAGTCAGACATGACTTAGTGACTGAACTGAACTGAACTGAATACACCCCTCTAAATTATAAGAAAATTTAGCATGAATGTTAGCATGATTACTTTTTTGTTAATAATGACATAAGAGAGAAATCTAAAAACGAGTCCTATGTTGTGTCAATGACATCTATGAAAAACCAGGAAACTGCAAGAAAACAACCTGCCTTTTTGAATTAAAAAAGGTATCTATTTTAATAATACATGATTTTTGCACAATCTGTCTGAAAAGCTGAATATGAAAGTCAAATCTTAGCTCTGCTATTTATTATCTCTGTGTTCCAGAGAAAATTTATATTTGGTCTTCCTCCATTGTTAACTTTTAAGGAAGAATAGCTCACTTGGCTTTTCCATATTCAGTGAGAAGACAGGGCTGTGGAGCCTGTTGATTGGAGGTGCAAGCCCTTATTCAAGAATCAGAGTAATGTTAATTGTAAGAATGTAAGGCTTGTTAATTAAAATCATGGTGACTATATTCTTCCTTTGTAAAAAATTTATGAAATTCCTTTGTGAAAAATAAAACTTATGATGCAAATTATATTATAGTATTTTACATACACAGACATACATGAAAAGTATATCAAAATGAAAGGATTACATAAATTAAGTGCTTTAAATGATAAAAAATAAATACATATAAAAAAATCTTTAGAGTTTTTCATTGTGACATGGACCTGAAATCCACTTGCCATGTCAACATAATTTATTTCAATAAGTCCTAAATTCTTATTTATAAATGCATTGCACTTTGCCTTTATTCCCTAGATTATCACAGCCTTTGCTTAAGTTTATGACCATTTATATTGAATTATCTAGAGGTTCCCAAATGAATGATTATCATTCATTTTGAGACTAAAAGCTTTCTAGCATACATGAATGACTAACTGCCATCATCTCTGAAATTTTCTTTTACATATGACTTTTTTCCCCCTGAAATTAACTGTTGTTACCAGACAAGAAAGAGTTTAAAAAAATTAAAATTGCTATGCCCAAAAAGATAGGAGTCATTGAAATTGTTCAGGGCAACTGAAAAAGTTTATGTTAAACTTTAGATGAGGATATTTTAATTAATATTATTGAGGGAAATGCATCTACAATCCTTTAAGCCAAGAGTTGAATTGATTTACCTACCAGTGTCCCTGTATTCAAATCATACAGGAAACTTTGGAAAGATGATGACCAAATATTAGGGATGAAAATGCAAAGTTATTACTCAATCTGAGTTTTACCCACAGTGAGGTGGGTGATTTTTTTTTTTTAAGAGTATCTGTTTCCTCATTTCCTCCTTTATCTCTTGAACGTATGCAGTGCTACTGTTCACCCATTTTCCTTTCAAAAAAAAAGAAAAGAAAGATTCCTTTCTAAAGTGGATTTCTCTAACCCTATCAGTTGCTCATTCAAGAATGTCATGCTGAGATCTGACTTATGGAAATGGATCCAGAGCACCTGATGTTTAAATTTCAAAATCAATATCACTATTTTATGATAAAAACTGATTCATTGAAAAGAATGCAAGCTGCATTCTATGCCTGTTTCTGTCTCTCTTCACTAGATTCTCATGTGGTCTCAAGAAGATCTTCCACTCCCAAACTATCTTACAGTTCTTTCCATCACACACTGTTTAGATCTATTGACTACATAAATTTCTGTGTTGCTCAAATTTTGTTTATACAGCAAAACCTAACAGGTAGAGAGTATATGACTCAAGTTCATGCTAATTATCTAATGCCACTTTAAAGTCTACACTCAAAGTCTCTCGCCAATAATGCTTTCTGGAACTTTCTTTGTCTCAGTTGCCCTACTTGATCTAACAGACTGTAATGTTGGATCTCTTAGAAAACTTAATTGGCAGAAAATAATGTTTCTTTTCTGCCCTTAGATTGTGTGGCCAGTATCTTACACCAGAAGAGATGAATGCAAGTGGGCTGGAAAAGATATTCTGGTAAGTATCAATCTAGTAAGTTATTTTAGTAATTGCATAAGGAATTTATTATTCTAGCGTCATTTTGCTCATTTTTATATGAAACATCATGCTTTGTGGACTTAATCACTCTTTCAAAACATATTAATGTTTTGATTAAATTTAATTAAATTGATTAAATTAAATTCAAAATTAAAATTTTGAATATTTTGACATTTTTATGTAAAACATTGAAAGTTTAATGCAAAGCAAGTGGGTAAAATTGACAATATATCTAATAAAGCAAAAATGTGTTCCTTTTGATGATTTATATATGCAATAGGTAATTAACAAAATGCATTTTTTAGCATATATACTTATAGCCAGTGAAACAACTTATTTGTACAGATTGGTTTTCGATGTTAATTCTTCTTAATTCTTTTGAATAATTAAAATTTTTCTTCTTCTGAGTCACTGTGATTAAATTACACCTTCTTTCCATTTCATTCTATTTCTTTTCTTTCTTTTCTCTCCCCTGCTTTCCTTTCTGCCTTATGCTTCTCTTCTCCTTTCTCCCTATGAACTTTCATCTTTCCTTTCCTCCTTACTTCCTATATTTCATGTACTCATTCCTTAAGGAAATATGAATTGAGAAATGACTATGTAATAGACATTGTCTTTGGTACTCCGGACAAAAGATGAAATGAACGGTAAGCAATCCCTACAATGATTAATAGGTGGAGAAGGCAATGGCACCCCACTCCAGTACTCTTGCCTGGAAAATCCCATGGATGGAGGAGCCTGGTGGGCTACAGTCCATGAGGTCGCTAAGAGTTGGACATGGCTGAGCGACTTCACTTTCACTTTTCACTTTCATGCATTGGAGAAGAAAATGGCAACCCACTCCAGTGTTCTTGCCTGGAGAATCCCAGGGACTGGGGAGCCTGGTGGGCTGCTGTCTATGGGGTCACACAGAGTCGGACACAACTGAAGCGACTTAGCAGCAATAGGTAGAGGCCATTTTTCCTGAGGTAAGCTTTGTCAGCGAGTCACAGGTTTGAAGCATAGCCATGTATCTGCACAGATCATGAAAGGCAGTTATAATCATTTAAATCAATGCTTTAAAAAAAATTCAGAATTTTAAATATGATTTTTTTTTTATGTTTTATCAGGTATTTTTGGATCCAAAACAAAAGGAAATAAGTTTAAATGTTTTGTCTCTGGATTAGCATTTAGAAGAAATTTATCCTAAGTGCATTAAGTCATAAATCAACTTGTATGTATGTATGTATATATGTATGTATGTAGATAGATAGGTAGATAGATATTTTCAAGGGACAATCTGATTGATTGGTAGCAGCTGCCTACGATGTATGTATTTAGAATGATTTGAAGTGAAATCTGAGTTCATGGAAAAGGATGGCAGCAGTGTTGGCTACCAGTGAAAGCAGATGGAGGCACACAGAGCACAGGCATCTTCTGCCCATGATTAAGACATATGAGCAAACATGGGAAATTTATCCTTAAAAATTTAAGTTTAGGGACACATAGTTTTTTGAGACAGGCACGCACTGCGTCCTTCTTTGCCTGGCAAAGCAATAAAGCTATCCTTTTCTACTTTACCCGCCTCCAAAAAAAAAAATTCATTTTAAATATAAAGATTGTAACTCATATTACACCTTCAGAAGCATAAACATTTTTCTGATTACATGAAAGTAGACAAAAATTCTGTTCTATCAAACTTTATAGTATCCTAAATTAATACATAGTTTAGGGTGATTGAAAAGGAGTAAGTTGAAAAATTAAATAAGACTTCAAAAAAGCCAAGAATTTTACGTTGATTCCCACTGACTTATTAATTTTACTTGAGCAAGCACCTTAACTGGTGGAGTGGATTTGTAGTATCTTATCCGTTAAATGGGACAGTACATATTTTGCAATTATGAGTTTAATGGTTTTTGTGAAAATTATTTATACTACTGCATAAGTGTGGGCAAAATATATGACTGAATAAGTAAATATTTATTAATATCAAAATGCTATATTTAACACTAACAAATTTGAAAGATTGCAATGTGATAATAACTAAGAATGCAGAGAAATAGAGGCTTTACCTGTATACAGTTGTCACTTTTAAAAACACATTTTTTTCTCTTTCTATTAAAATATAACAGGCAAAGACATAGGCACTTAAAATTATTGAGGATCCCTCCTTTGCCAAGCACTATGATAATTTAAATTGTATTTTATATGTAGTTTTTTAATAATAAATTTACCAAATGGCTATCATTAGCACCATTTTCTTAATCAGGAAATATAATGATTCAGAGTATTCATTCAAAATGTTCTCATTCAAAAATTTTGAAACATTTTGAGTACACTACTCAAAGCTGAGATAAAAAATTTTGTGTCTCTGCTGATGTTTTTGGTGTTGTGTGGCATATATGGATTTGAAGTTCTGCATTAACACACAGATAATGAACAATAGAAATTGAAAGAAATATCTTACATGTTCCGGTCTTTTTAAGGGTGTCTTTGTGTGTGTGCTCAGTCACTCAGTCATGTCCAATTTTGTCACCCCACGGACTGCAGCCTGCCCAGAGACTCTGTCCATAGGATTTTTCTGGCAAAGAATACTGGAGTGGGTTGCCGTTTTCTCCTCTAGGGGATCTTGGTGTGGACATAATAATAACCCACTCATAACATTTTTGTAAGACTCAATCACAAATGAAATTATTACCTAGTCTGTAATGCATGATACAAATATTAACTATTATTCGGTTCAGTTCAGTTCAGTCGCTCAGTCGTGTCTGACTCTTCAGGACCCCATGAATCACAGCACGCCAGGCCTCCCTGTCCATCACCAACTCCCGGAGTTCACTCAGACTCACGTCCATCGAGTCAGTGATGCCAACCAGCCATCTCATCCTCTGTCGTCCCCTTCTCCTCCTGCCCCCACTCCCTCCCAGCATCAGAGTCTTTTCCAGTGAGTCAACTCTTCTCATGAGGTGACCAAAGTACTGGAGTTTCAGCTTTAGCATCATTCCTTCCAAAGCAATCCCAGGGCAGATCTCCTTTAGGATGGGCTGTTTGGATCTCCTTGCAGTCCAAGGGACTCTGAAGAGTCTTCTCCAACACCACAGTTCAAAAGCATCAATTCTTCAGCGCTCAGCCTTCTTCACAGTCCAACTCTCACATTCATACATGACAGGTGGAAAAACCATAGTGTATGTAATAGAGTTGCTTAGACAATTTCTAAGTGAAAACATTGTTAACGAAATATGTTTTGGTCCTTCCTAATGATCATGATCACTGTAGTGTGGCACTGCTCTGAATTCAGTAACATTTGCAAATTGAAGATAATAACCATACTTAACTGACAGATTATCTCGATTTTATAAAAAGCATTAAGCCCAAGTACTGACCGTATCTGGTCCAATGATTAAATTAGCTCATTCAGTTGCTAAGATAGCAGATATTCTTTTTTGTCTATGGTTTCCAAAATTCATCTCAGTCCCTTTCCCTTATCTTTCATGCCTCTGGCCTTGCCTCATCTCCCCTCCCCTAACCTCTCATCTTCTTCCCTCCTCTCCCACTCCTACTCCTCAATCAGTACCAAACACTGAGGGATTCTGGTGTTAGCCTAGATACAGTTAGATCAGCAGTTGCAGTAAAGTCAGGATCCCCAGAGTTCCAAGGAATAACCTTAATGATGACCTCAGCGGTTTCCTCTCCAAGACAAGCAACTTTATTATATTTTCCAGGCTTGCTGAATATGCTTATGGTCTTGATAGAAGTAAATTAAAAGGAGCTAAACCATATGGTGTCTGTGAAGTCTGATACAGGGTATTAATGGCACCTGATTTTTTTGTAACACTTTGTAATAAGGATTCTGAAAACTTGTAAATTATGTCTCATACATTATGGTAGAAATAGGTAATTATGAATTCACTGAGAGATATAAACATTTGAAAGTTTATTGGTATGGCAGTATTAGTCATACAAATCTTAAGTCATATAATTGATATAACCTGGTAAAATGCACATGCTTTTGTTTTTCCTCTACATTCTGCATCAAATCAGTTCAGGCATTGTGGATTTTTCTTTTTCTTTTTTAACACTTAATTAAAGGAGAACAAAGCAATTTTCATGTATTTTAGTTTAAGGAAAAATGTATTTTTTCCTTTAGCTCTTAACCAATCACTACAGTATATTTAAATAATGAAATATATTTCATACTATTTTTCTCATAACCTATCTCATTACTTTAGTATTGTTTTTAATTGACCTATTATTAAAAATACATTTTGGACATTTGGAATGAATTTTATTAAAATTAATTTCACTTCTCAGGTGACCTCATTTATGTACCTCAGTTACATAACTATTTAAATAAGATACATGGCATTTATCATTTTGGGACTTTAATATGCAGGTGCATTCTTTTTTCATTTCTGTCTTAAGTATCATTTTAGAAAATAGCAAATAGTTGACTTATTGGTATTGTAGCATTTCTTCCTTGATAAGCATAAAAAAATAGCATCAGTATCTTTACCAAAATTTTCTCAGCCACTTACATTGTTTTTTCTTTTTAAAAAAAATTTCATTCAGGGCCATAGCTGTGCAGTGATACACAGACAGTTTGAAGGAAATTCTAGGCTCTATCTTGAGTAAATAATAGTCAGCTATGACTGACGGACAATAATTCCTTTTAAAGACCTCTTGTAATTCTGAAACCACATGAAGGAGGCTTGAGTGATTTTTGCAGCCATTAGGATTCCAAGATACAATTGTAACCAAAATAGGAATTGACCTGAACATTTATACAAAGATAAACTAACCACCTTCTTGAGTGCTCTCCATGGTTTCTTGAACCTAAGTTTACCCTTTTCCCACTGGTTTTAGTATTTTCTCTAAAAGTCCTCCGGAAATAAAGCTGCTTTAAACAAACCATCCTGGAGGAAATGCTATCTTCTTAGTATTAGATTCAGATGCAAGACTACAGTAGGAAAAGCAAGACAAAGATACTGGTTAATTTTATGTATTTTGAAAGGAGGTCATTCTTAAGTCTGTTTAAGGTGGTTTACATGGCACAACCAGCTAGGAAATCAGGATATGCCACTTGATTAAACCTACATGGTTCCTGTGTCAGTGAGTGTAGCACTGTATAGAAAGTTGAAACCTTTCTCCATTCTCCTGGGAAACTGGAAAGATACAAACCATTGTTTCTCACAGCTCAATTTTGCAATGCAATGTATATATTAAGTCAGTAGTTGCGATTTGAGCAGCTAATTCACAAAAAATGAACTTTGTGCTAAGAGGGAATCTCTAGTCTAAGACAGTTACAGTCTCTCTCTTTCTCCATGTATACATAGATAGACAGAGAAGGAAGAAATATAAACGTGCCGTAAGCTGCTGATAATTGCATTTCTAACAATAACATTAATTTAAATATATTTTTTCCAGAAGTGAATATGCAGTATATATATACTACTATACCTTCTTTTCTTGGTGTTGTCAGTTATAAATATTTACACTGTTATTGTATATCTGCACTAGAGGAGTGAAATGTTCATGAACCTTTTCTATTATTGTCACTTGAGAGCTGTAATTTAAAAAAAATACATATATGTAATATTACTGTACAGATACCCTCAATAAGGACGTAAATGCAATCCAGATATCTCTATTCGCACTTCTATTAGCCGCCTTTACTATTATTTTAGATATTTTCCTGGTGCTTAAAATCCACTTTGTATTCACAATAACATTTCTATTGAGGGATTAACTTCCTTGACCCTGTTTTGCAAATGAAAAAGGAATACATGCTAAGCTGGAAAAAGAATCTGTTTCGAATCAATAGCTCTCTGAATCTTCTTTGTTTATCCTACTAAACATCTCTCTTTGTACTAAGCTTCAGTAAAACCAAATGGCAACCTTATGACTATTGGAAATATTTTGAACATCATTGGAAACCAAAATTTCAGCCATCTGAGATGAACAAAAAAATAACAGATTCTCCTAACATCACTGTTTTTGGATACATTTCAAAGTTCAGTATCATGCACCTGAATTTGGGGAAATTTTTGAAACTCTTGAGAGACTTATTTTTCTATTCTTGTCCTTAGTGGTTATTCATTTTTAACATATGCTATATTATAGCTTGTCTATCAAATTTATCATGACTCAAATTGCAGGACCTCAACAACACTTTTTGCCAAGTGCATGCAACTGAGAATTTGAAGCTACACATTCATCTTAAGTTTTGTACAATCTAAATGCGAGTTAGTCCTTGAATTTCGCTTACTTTTTCCAAGGTCAAAGCTGACATCAACTTCATTTTTAAAATTTTATTTTAGGGACTTCAAGGTATGTTAAAACGTTAAATGAATAGTTAGAATTACCTTCTAATTCTGTAAAAATCATAATGTTTCACTAAGTCTCAAAACCCTGATGTATAATTGGAGATCATTTTTTGTGGATCTCTCACACTTCTGAACATAGAAAGAATGAAAGAATTCTTAAGCAAAAGGCTAGTTTTCATATAACCTTGAAGTAGAGATATTGTATCTCTTAGAGCAAAGGGCAGTTATGCTTATCTGCAAGTACAGTGAACATAACCTCTTTCTCAAAATGTAATGACCAGCATGCTTATGCCTGCTATAAAATGTTGAGCTTACCTCAACCAGGACTTCTGCTGTGATGCACCTCACTGCGTGTGCAGGCGTCACTTGGCCCTCTTCTCACTGCACAGTGGAAACTGGAGCTTGGGGAACGGACATGAGAAATGCTGACTCTGACTACTGCTATGCCTGTGAATAATAAAGTTTTTCATCTCTGATTCAGGAGCTGTATAACTTTTGTCAGCATTTGTAAAACGGCCATGGCAGCTTGTTATCTTTTCAGTAGAGTGGAATCATAGACCCTTTACTATTCTTGATATTATTGATTATAAATTTTTGTGGGCACCCTAGATGACCTCACATGAAAGACTCTGATCAGTTTATTAGTTTTAGATATGATTCCATAATGAAATTTGATGACAGATGAGGTATACAGACAACTGATTGCTTATGAAAGCAAATGAAAAACTTTTTATTAAATGCCACAGAAATAAGCATAGATTTTCATGTGCATGCATTGTGTGTACATTTATTTCTGTTTGGAGGTGAATATCAGGTAAACTGATAGTTCAAATTCTATATTCAAAGAATACTGGTAATAATGATAGCTAACATCAATTGTAGCTTACTATATATACTAGGGATTGTTCTGTATACATTTATTTTATTAACTCATTTATGTAACTCATATTTGGTTATAAGATAAACATTTCCTTTCAAAAAATGTAGTTCTGGCTTTCCTAAGTAGATACAGCACAATTCTGCCACAACTATTCACAAACAGTTGCTATATTTGCTGTTTCACTGTGACACTGGTTCATACCATCTACCTCTTTGATAAAATGTTTATAAATTTATAATTTATCATCCTTACTCTTGGAGAACTGGAATTTCATGAAAATTCTAATGAATAACCTTACATCATCTTTTTAACAAGACTGGACTCAGATTAATATTCAAAACAAATTTTATTAAGTCTACTTTTCATTTGTGCTGACTATGGTCGTAATCGTTTTTAACTCTACTTATAAGAAATGAACAATTCATTATAGCCTTCTTGCCTGCATCATGTCACCATGTGTGGAATGTCCTGAGAGTTTTAAGCAGAAAATATTATATGAAAATATTATAAGTAATAAATAGATGGTTGACTAATTTAATAATAAGATGAGTTTCCCTTCAGTTAATAAGTGCTAGGCAAGAATACACAAAAGAACTATAGAAAAAATGATCTTAAAGACCTGCATATAACCATGATGGTGTGGTCACTCACCCAGAGCCAGAAATGCTGGAGTCTTAAGTCAAGTGGGCCTGAGGAAGCATTATTGCAAATAAAGCTAGAGGAGGTAATGGAATTTCAGCTGAGCTATTTCAGATCCTAAAAGATGATGCTGTTAAAGTGCTGCACTGAGTGTGTCAGCAAATTTGGAAAACTCAGCAGTGGCCACAGGATTGACAAAGGTCAATTTTCATTCCAGTCCTAAAGAAGGGCAATGCCAAAGAATGTTCAAACTCCTGCACAATTGTGTGCATTTCACATGCTAGCCAGGTAATGCTCAAAATCCTTCAAGCTAAGCTTCAGTAATATGTGAACTAAGAACTTCCAGATGTACAAGCTGGATTTAGAAAAGGCATAGGACCAGAGATCAATATACCATCATTCATTGGATCATAGAAAAAGCAAAGGGATTCCAGGAAAACATCTGCTTCTGCTTTGTTGACTACGCTAAAGCCTTTGACTTTGTGGATCACGACAAAATGTGGAAAATTCTTAAAGAGATGTGACCACCTCTAGACCACCTTAACTGTCTGTTGAGAAATCTGTACACCAATCAAGAAACAATTAGAAATGGACATGGAACAATGGATTAGTTCCAAATTGGAAAGGAATACAACAAGGCTGTATATTGTCACCCTGCTTATTTAATTCATATGCAGTGTACATCCTGCAAAATGTCAGGCTAGATGATTCACAAGCTGGAATCAAGATTGTCAGGAAAATTATATGCAAGCGGTTCAGTTCAGATCAGCCGCTCAGTGGTGTCTGACTCTTTGCAACCCCATGGACTACAGCATGCCAGGCTTCCCTGTCCTTCACCAACTCCCAGAGCTTGCTCAAACTCATGTCCATCGAGTCAGTGATGCCATGCAACCACCTCATCCTCTGTCATCCCCTTCTCCTGCCTTAAATCTTTCCCAGAATCAGGGTCTTTTGCAATACTTTGCATCAGGTGGCCAAACTATTGGAGTTTCAGCTTCAGCATCAGTCCTTCCAATGAATATTCAGGACTGATTTCATTTAGGATGGACTGGTTGGATCTCTTTGCAGTCCAAGAGACTCTCGAGAGTCTTCTCCAACACCACAGTTCAAAAGCATGAATTCTTCAGTGCTCAGCCTTCTTTATAATCCAACTCTCATATCCATACCTGACTACTGGAAAAACCATAGCTTTGACTAGCCAGACATTTGTCGGCAAAGTAATGTCTCTGGTTTTTACTATGCCGTCTAGGTTGGTCATAGCTTTTCTTTCAAGGAGCAAGTGTCTTTTAATTTCATGGCTCCAGTAATACTACGCTAATGGCAGAGAGTAAAGAGGAACTTAAGAGCTTCTTGATGAAAGTGAAAGAGGAGAAAGCTGGCTGAAAGTGAAAAAGCTGGCCTATAAATCCACATTCGAAAAACTATGACCATAGTTCCAGTCCCATCACTTCATGGCAAGTAGAAGGGGAAAAAGTTGAATCAATGACAGATTTTATTTTCTTGGGCTCCAAAATCAGTGCAGATGATTAGTGCAGCCATGAAATTAAAAGACACTTGCTCCTTCAAGGAGAGCTATGACAAACCTAGGCAGTGTATCCAAAAGCAGAGACATCAGTTTGCTGACAAAGGTCAATATAGTTAAATCTATGTTTTTTTCTGGTAGTCATGTGCAGATGTGAGTTGGACCATAAAGAAGGCTGAGCACTGAAGAAGTGATGCTTTCAAACTGTGGTACTGGAGAATATTCTTGAGAATCTCTTGGACTGGGAGGAGATCAAACCAGTCAATCCTAAAGAAAAAAACAACTCTGAATTTTCATTGATTCAGCTTACTGGAAATGACCCTGATACTTGGAAGTATTGAAGGCAGGAAGAGATGGGGATGACAGAGGATGAGATGGCTGGATGGCATTACTGACTCAATGGAGATGAGTTAGAGTCAACTCCGGGACATAGTGGAGGATAATACGTAGCCTGGCTTGCTACAGTCCCTGGGGTTTCAGGGAGTTGGACATGACTTAGCGACTGAACTACGGTAACAACAGACATCGTACTATGTACTTTGCACAGATATGTTATTAATAGCATTTTGACTTGGGGAAACTGAAGCTCAGAAATCCCAAATAACTCTCTTATAATCACACAGAGAATATGATGCTTTATTAATTCTAACCCGTCTGATAAAGCATCAGATGAGTATAGGTAACTACTTTCATGGTGTTTCTCTTTCATCATTTTGATGTTAATTAGTTTTATTCTATATGTTTCTCTTAAATTCTTCAAGAATACCTTCAAATGTAAATACATGCTCAAGAATAAATAACCATTTTCATTAAATAATAAATATAAGCAGATTTTAAATTCTAAAGTTTAAAACATTTAATTGTATTCAGAAATAATTTCTGAAATTAATATATGTATGTACATAATATATATGCCTATATATGTATGTCCATTTATTATAAACATGGATATGTTATAAATGGATAAAGAATTATGAATGGTTAAAGAGGTTCCATTTGTTAGAATATAAATTAAGATAATATTTTATATTATTAATTATATAATAGCATTTAATATTTTGCATATTAAAGACTCCAACTGAATATTTTAACTTTTGATATTAGATAAGACAGAGGGTAGAAAAGGGGTATATATATGAATTATAAAAAAGCATTCCTTTATAGTCTGAATTTCATTTTGTATCTCCTTCCTTAAAGCTACATCTCATATGTATTAAAGAATCAAATCTCCTTTATTTGAGTGTTAAATTCATGATAAATGCATATGTGTTAGAATTAATATGCCAACTAATTGTATCTACAGTAAATCTCTTTAGATTGTAACTCTACCTGCTTGGTGTAAATCATTGACTTAATTCCTTTAAGGCATGAGCACTAAGTATACAAGAACCTTGCATAAAATTGGAAAAAACAGAATATCATTATTGAAATCAGAGTAAGGTTTTTGACTAAATATTTCTCCTGGTTTGGCAGGAAAACATAGTTGAGTCAGTTTCACATTCATTGTGTGAATTCATTTGCATATGAGATGGCAAACGGTTATGCTAAATACATATTATATAGACCACCCATAATCATATCTCCGATGAGTGGTACAAATGTAAATAATTGGATCGCTATTACAGTGTAAAATGCAATGTAAGCCATAAGTATGTATTAATCAGCTTCTCTAGTCCACATGACATTTCAAAGTGAAATTGCTCAAAACTCCTTTAAGTAGAAGAGAATCACATTGGCTGACTTTTGTTCCTGCCTTTGTCTATAATGACTATACGTATATTTTTGACCAATTTTGAAGCTTTTGAGTAATTTGAAATAAAAATATTTATGGAATCTTAGATCAGTATTTCTAGAACTTCAAAACAAAATTTTTTTCTGAAACAAAACAAAACATTAAAATGGAAAGGTCCATTGGTTTTATTATACATGATGCTTCTTAGTTAGGGAAAGTAAAAATGTCTCCCAAAATAGACAGAACAGGCTACTCACCATTTTATCAGGTGGATGCTAAAAAATTCCAAGTCACAAAGTCAGCATTCAATTGCTAATATTATAAACAGAACACAGTTAAGTCTTAGTTCTATTTGATATTCCTCTTTGAAGAAGAGGTTTCTAACATCCTTTAATGAATGCTGAGGTATTAAGAAGACATGCTTATGGATGATCTGATCACAGCTGTAATAGAATTAAAAGAAAAAAAGAAAAAGAAAATTATTGGTAGGTAAGTATGGAACATCTTAAATAGAGAAAGGGATGAGTGAGTGACAGGAACAATCTCATGGATTACTGCTTTGGCATGAAGATTCTAGTGTTCGGCCAGCTTGCCAAATAAATTGACCAGAGAAAAAGAAAGTCAACAGATTAACTTCAGGAATTAAGCTTATTAATGGATTTTCATGCAGAGATGTATCCACCCACCATGATAGGAAAGGGCTTCCTTTGCTTTCCCAGCTGCTGTGTTATACATTAAAATATTTCAACATAAATTGTTGATGGGATAGAGACTTTTTTTTGCTTTTTAAATGAATGTTCACTGACCTGAGCCAATGTTGTACTATATTCATTCATGTTGAGCTGATTTATATTTGAACCTGAATAAGTTGTTTGATTTAATCATAAACTAAATATATTTAAATGTAGATTGTTCATGTTCACAGCCTTCTCTTTTATTTAGAGTTAAATTTCACTGCTCAATCCTTTAAGAACATGTAAGGAGGTAATTGAGATTGGTGGTAAATTACATTCTTTTGTAGAAAGTGTAATTATCAGAAGTTAGTTAAAAACACCTCTATTCTGTTTTAATTTTCATGCATGGAGCAGTTGTTTTGACAGATGGATGGACTTTATTTTTGTAACCGTCCGGGAAAAGTCTGCTTAACACAGTCTAATCAGTGCTACATATTTGTAATGTTTGTTTTTGAATCACTGTGCATTTGGCTTCTATATCTTTTTCTGAGGGTAGACATTTTCTTTCTAATTTATTTTTCCAGGCTAATATCTCTGTGTGTAATTCCTCTTTACATTTGACCTTAAGACACTAGAAATTCTTAAAAAAATAAGTGTAAATGGTTTGTCACTAAGGATGATGAATCATTGCTCCTCAGGTGTGGCCTTGGGCTTTACTGGTTTATGACTGCCTTTACTTTTACCATGAGGCTAAGTTAACAATTTATAATACTCTTGTTCTGGAGTACATTTCAGTGAAATAAGAGGTCAGTATGGTTGCCTGACTCTCGGGAAGCCAGCTTGTTGCTAACTTGTCTGTGTATCAGCTTAAATTCCAAAAAGATCCAGGTTTGAAAAATGAATTCATTTTGAACTGATTACATTCTCTTTATTACGTTGTAAATCCACCAGTGCTGAGCAAAGCAGCACAGTAGTTGAATGCCAAAAAGTACATTACATTCTGAGTTTTAAGAATCGTCATGGTTCAAGAAAAGGTCAGAAACACTCTTCTTCTGTCTCCCTAGAGCAGAAATGTGTGAAGTGTGTTTCCTTTTTCTGCCACGCTTCCTTCTTTTTTAGAGGAATGTCCAGGCTGCTTCCAAATAAAATGAATATCCTGTTTTGGAACACTCAAAAGCCTTGGCAACAACAAGCAGGAGAATGAAGACAAATGAATGACAGGATTGATACTCTTTTGTGTTGGTTTTCTGTTTAAAGAAAAATCCTTACTTCACTATGTCTCTTTCAAGTTTTGGTTTCTTCTCTGTCCAGTTCTTTTAATTCACTGTTTCCTTGTATATTGTTATTGACGAGTTTTCTTACAACTAATTTAAACCAATTTTGAAAGTATTTCATTCAATTTCTTTGTTTCCGTTCAAGTGTCTTAACACACTATATAAATCCAAGAAATTTCTCTCCATTCTATTTGCATTAACCTTCACATCAAAATAATATTGAGTTAGCCCCCAGGCATGGTACAATACAGCCTTCTGCCAACTGGGAGAGTTCACTGGGTAAATCATTCAGGCCTCAGGCCAATAGGGTGGGTCTAGCTGCTTTGTAGTACAGATAAAATCCATTATCAGCATCCTCAGTAGAACCCTTTGCCAGGTTTCACAGCTTCAGTCCTGTGATTTTTTTCTAGCAGCTCTGTAGAAGAATAGTTGTCATATTATAGTGGTGCTTCTTTGACAGTTAATAGAGAACAACAACCATAACAACAACAACAAAATTGGAGGAGGAAATGCTCCAAAAGAATGCTCCAGCATTCTTGCCTGGAGAATCCCATGGACAGAGGAACTGAACTTTCAAGCTCAGTCCATAGGATTGCACAGAGTCAGACAGGACTGAAGCAACTTATCACAGTACAACACAGCACACAGAGAACAAAAAAAAAGTTAGGATATTCAGGGTAGCTCAGTTACATAGTTCTCAAGAACCTTGAGAATTTTTCAGTCAATAATTATTGCTAATCAGTTACCTAACTGATTAATAGATAAGAGCCCACAGATTCTGTGACCTTAGAATTTATAACAATTGCAAAAGTGACATAGCCTTCACTTGTATGCACAGGTATCTATACTTATAAAATTTTCCTTCCTTTCTTTATCATGGAGATCTAGGGTCTCCTCTCAAACTTCTATAATGCCCTTATGTGTCACTGCTGGGATTAAAGACTTTGATTTGTATTTAAAATTGCATGTGTATCTTTATAGGCCTGGTGGGCAAAGTAAAACCCTGTTCTTTTCTAGAATGAGTAAGACATCCATCTGGGTCTGCCACTGCTATTTATTAGAATATCCGTTTGCTTACCAATATGTGTGTACACAGCCAGTTTCTTAATTTCAACATATGGTGCTGGAAATGGTTGTTTATAATCTTGAATGCTATAATATTGAGTCCACAATCAGGGTTGGCTGTCTTTATGTAAAATCAGAGTATGTGGCCACCTACATGTTTCATAAAACATTTTCCTGAAAATAATTCATTTTCAAATGACTGCATTTTCTTAAGAGTACAAGTAAATCCTTTGGGTAAGACTCATGAATGTCTTATTTGTAAATGAGTTTATCAGATGTTTCCCTGTCCACAGCCTCTTTCCTCTAGCCAAGAATTCATGCCCTATCCTCTTTCTCAAAGAGGAGAAACTGTTATAGAATGGGGAGTTTGTGGCTAAGAGCCTTGAAAGTTGGGTTATGTCTAAGCTTATTTAAGCTTTTGTCTAAGATGTGTCATGTTCAAAGTGGTACATGGATAAGATGCATATACTCTTTAAGCTAGGAAAATTTTCTTTATAGAAACTTGCAAAATTAGTTTCAAAGTTAGTTGATTTCAGTGCTTAATTTTCTTTTTATAATGCCTTTCCAGACAAAGGAAAGACTCAGGATGTAAGTAACAAAACAGTGAGACAAATCAGATGTGTACTTTAGCTACTTTCTGAAACTGCTCAGCATTTGATAAGAAGGAGTGATGAGTCCTAACAGTCAAGTTTCATATTTTCCCTTATAGAGGTATAACTTACTTTTGGGATGATATGTTTATAGGACATCCTCGGATTTCATCCTGGATAAATCAGTGATGATGGAAAGCAAGTATTTGAATTTAAATAACAATTATTCTGCTCAGGTTTAGTCTGCTCTTTATTTTATGGAGGCATTAAAGTTAAAACCAAAATCATCAGTTACAAACACAGAATATAAATGTCACTTGGGAATGTACTTAAATTATTCTAACATCTCAGTTATAAATTCCAACTAACTACATAAGTCCAAACACATTCTGAGCTTTCACTTGAAGAGTCACATGTTATAGAGAATGATCTAAGGGAGTGTTACGAAGTTACAGGTGTCAGGACCAACCCAATTCTCTGTTACATTTGCCAAGGGCTTGCACTATAGTCTGCATTTGATCTTTATTGGCACTTTTAGTTATATATTTGGTTTTTATTTCCACATTTATGGGCAAAAACACAAAACTATGTGTATAAAAAAGTCTATGGTCAATAACATAAAGTTTCAGTGCAGTTATTAATATTCAGTTGGATATTTAAAAACAGATAATGTATGTCCTATGACAAATTCATATTTTCTACTTATATGTATTTAATTTTAAGATTTTTATATGGTTAATAGACCATAGTTTTTATTTGAAGTTTTTTTTTTTTTTTTTTTTTTTTTACCCCATGGACTGTAGTCCATGGAATTCTCCAGGCCAGGATACTGGAGTAGGTAGCCATTCCCTTCTCCAGGGGAACTTCCCAACCCAGGGATCAAATCCACACTACACATGGATCCTAAGGGTACCATAGCATCCTTTTTTTTTTTTTTAATTAATTAATTAATTTATTTTTTGGAAGCTAATTACTTTATAATATTATATTGGTTTTGCCATACATTGACATGAATCTGCCACGGGTGTACATGTATTCCCCATCCTGAACCCCCCTCCCACCTCCCTCCCCATTCCATCCCTCTGGATCATCCCAGTGCACCAGCCCCGAGCACCCTGTATCATGTATCAAACCTGGACTGACTATCCATTTCACATATGATAATGTACATGTTTAAATGCCATTCTCCCAAACCATCCCACCCTTGCCCTCTCCCACAGAGTGCAAAAGACTCTTCTATACATCTGTGTCTCTTTTGCTATCTTGCATACAGGGTTATCATTACCATCTTTCTAAATTGCATATATATGCATTAGTATACTGTATTGGTGTTTTTCTTTCTGGCTTACTTCACTCTGCATAATAGGCTCCAGTTTCATCCACCTCATTAGAACTGATTCAAATGTATTCTTTTTAATGGCTGAGTAATACTCCATTGTGTATATGCACCACAGCTTTCTTATCCATTCATCTGCTGACGGATGTCTAGGTTGCTTCCATGTCCTGGCTATTATAAACAGTGCTGCGATGAACATTGGGGTACATGTGTCTCTTTCAATTCTGGTTTCCTCTGTGTGTATGCCCAGCAGTGGGATTGCTGGGTCGTATGGCAGTTCTATTTCCAGTTTTTTAAGGAATCTCCACATTATTCTCCATAGTGGCTGTACTAGTTTGCATTCCCACCAACAGTGTAAGAGGGTTCCCTTTTCTCCACACCCTCTCCAGCATTTATTGCTTGTAGACTTCTGGATTGCAGCCATTCTGACTGGCGTGAAATGGTACCTCATTGTGGTTTTGATTTGCATTTCTCTAATAATGAGTGATGTTAACCATCTTTTCATATGTTTGTTAGCCATCTGTATGTCTTCTTTGGAGAAATGTCTGTTTAGTTCTTTGGCCCATTTTTTGATTGGGTTGTTCATTTTCCTGGAATTGAGCTGTAGGAGTTGCTTGTATATTTTTGAGATTAATTCTTTGTCAGTTGCTTTGTTTGCTATTGTTTTCTCCCATTCTGAAGGCTCTCTTTTCACCTTGCTTATAGTTTCCTTTGTTATGCAGAAGCTTTTAATTTTAATTAGGTCTCATTTGTTTGTTTTTGCTTTTATTTCCAATGTTCTGGGAGGTGGGTCATAGAGGATCTTGCTGTGATTTATGTCGGAGAGTGTTTTACCTATGTCTTCCTCTAGGAGTTTTATAGTTTCTGGTCTTACGTTTAGATCTTTAATCAATTTTGAGTTTATTTTTGTGTGTGATATTAGAAAGTGTTCTAGTTTAATTTTTTTACAAGTGGTTGACCAGTTTTCCCAGCACCACTTGTTAAAGAGATTGTCCTTTCTCCATTGTATATTCTTGCCTTATTTGTTGAAGATAAGGTGACCATAGGTGTGTGGATTTATCTCTGGGCCTTCTATTTCATTCCATTGATCTATATTTCTGTCTTTGTGCCAGTACCATACTGTCTTGATGACTGTGGCTTTGTAGTAGAGCCTGAAGTCAGGCAGGTTGATTCCTCCAGTTCCATTCTTCTTTCTCAAGATTGCTTTGGCTATTCGAGGTTTTTTGTATTTCCATACAAATTGTGAAATTATTTGATCTAGTTCTGTGAAAAATATCCTTGGTAGCTTGATAGGGATTGCACTGAATCTATAGATTGCTTTGGGTAGTATACTCATTTTCACTATATTGATTCTTCTGATCCATGAACACAGTATATTTCTTCGTCTATTTGTCCTCTTTGATTTCTTTCACCAGTGTTGTATAGTTTTCTGTATATAGGTCTTTTGTTTCTTTCAGTTCAGTTCAGTCACTCAGTTGTGTCCGACTCCTTGCGACCCCATAAATTGCAGCGTGCCAGGCCTCCCTGTGCCTCACCAACCCCCAGAGTTCACTCAAACTCATGTCCATCGAGTTGGTGATGCCGTCCAGCCATCTCATCCTCTGTCGTCCCCTTCTCCTCCTGCCCCAATCCCTCCCAGCATTAGAGTCTTTTCCAATGAGTCAACTCTTCACATGAGGTGGCCAAAAGATTGGAGTTTCAGCTTTAGCATCAGTCCTTCCAAAGAACACGCAGGACTGATCTCTTTTAGAATGGACTGGTTGGATCTCCTTGTAGTCCAAGGGACTCTCAAGAGTCTTCTCCAACAACACCACAGTTCAAAAGCATCAGTTCTTTGGCGCTCAGCTTTCTCCATAGTCCAACTTTAACATCCGTACATGACCACTGGAAAAACCATAGCCTTAACTAGACGGACCTTTTTTGGCAAAGTAATGTCTCTGCTTTTCAATATGCGATCTAGGTTGGTCATAACTTTCCTTCCAAGGAATAAGCATCTTTTAATTTCATGGCTGCAGTCACCATCTGCAGTGACTTTGGAGCCCAAAAAGATAAAGTATGACACTGTTTCCCCATCTATTTCCCATGAAGTGATGGGACCAGATGCCATGATCTTATTTTTCTGAATGTTGAGCTTTAAGCCAACTTTTTCACTCTCCTCTCTCACTTTCATCAAAGGCTTTTTAGTTCCTCTTCACTTTCTGCCATAAGAGTGGTGTCATCTGAATTTCTGAGGTTATTGACATTTCTCCCAGCAATCTTGATTCCAGCTTGTGCTTCTTCCAGCCCAGCGTTTCTCATGATGTACTCTGCATATAAGTTAAATAAACAGGGTGACAATATATAGCCTTGACGTACTCCTTTTCCTATTTGGAACCAGTCTGTTGTTCCATGTCCAGTTCTAACTGTTGCTTCCTGACCTGCATACAGATTTCTCAAGAGGCAGGTCAGGTAGTCTGGTATTCCCATCTCTTTCAGAATTTTCCACAGTTTATTGTGATCCACACAGTCAAAGGCTTTGGCATAGTCAATAAAGCAGAAATAGATGTTTTTCTGGAACTCTCTTGCTTTTTCCATGATCCAGTGGATGTTGGCAATTTGACCTCTGCTTCCACTGCCTTTCTAAAACCAGCTTGAATATCTGGAAGTTCACGATTCACATAGTGCTGAAGTGTGGCTTGGAGAATTTTGAGCATTACTTTACTAGCATGTGAGATGAGTGCAATTGTGCAGTAGTTTGAGCATTCTTTGGCATTGCCTTTCTTTGGGATTGGAATGATAACTGACTTTTTCCAGTGCTGTGGCCACTGCTGAGTTTTCCAAATATGCTGGCATATTGAGTGCAGCACTTTCACAGCATAATCGTTGTTTCTTTAGGTAGATATATTCCTCAGTATTTTATTCTTTTCATTGCAATGGTAAATGGAATTGTTTCCTTAATTTCTCTTTCTGTTTTGTCATTGTTAGTGTATAGGAATGTAAGGGACTTCTGTGAGTTGATTTTATATCCTGCAACTTTACTATATTCATTAATTAACTCTAGTAATTTTCTGGTGGAGTCTTTAGGGTTTTCTATGTAGAGGACCATGTCATCTGCAAACAGTGAGAGTTTTACTTCTTCTTTTCCAATCTGAATTCCTTTTATTTCTTTTTATTCTCTGATTGTTGTGGCCAAAACTTCCAAAACTGTATTAAATAGTAGTGGTGAGAATTTTATGTTATGAAACCATAAAATGTCAGTGCAATTATTAATATTCAGTTGGGTATTTAAAAATAATGTATGTCCCATGACAAATTCATATTTTCTACTTATATGTATTTAATTTTAAGATTTTATATGGTTAATAGACCATAGCATTTATTTGAAGATTTTTAAAAATAAATTTATTTATTTTCAGTTGGAGGATAATTGCTTTACAATATTGTGCTATTTCTGCCATATATCAACACGAATCAGCCATAGGTATATTTATGTCCCCTACCTCTTGAGTTTACCTCCCACCTCCCACCCCATCCCACCCCTCTAGGTTGTCACAGAGCACCAAGTTTGAATTTCTCTTTTCACTGTTTTCTTTTTATAGTATTGATAGCAACTCATTTATTTAAAAATATTTTGCGAAAAGTATATCTTTTCAACTCAGGGT
The DNA here is from genome assembly GCF_027580195.1 of Bos mutus. Taxonomy (NCBI): domain Eukaryota; kingdom Metazoa; phylum Chordata; class Mammalia; order Artiodactyla; family Bovidae; genus Bos; species Bos mutus. The sequence continues at coordinate 82,654,638 of NC_091620.1, read as the reverse complement.
TAATTTGGCAATAAAATTATCCAGTTTATACTTCATCTGATTTTTTTTCCCCTGAATCTTCCCCTTAACAGGAACAGAAGGCTAAGATTCCTATTTGTTTGTAGAAACACATTTTCTTTCATAGGGTCTACAGATAGAATATATGGAAAAATATAAATAGCTCTATCATACTTATTAGGTGACATTTGGATAATGAAATGGAAGGAATGTCTAAACTTCTATACATAATAAGATATGACTATAATCCCCTCTTATAAAGTAGCTGTTCTTTACCTGGAGGATCCATGACTCATTGGTAAGGGTATCCATGTATCGGTTTAAGATGTACATGTACTCATGAAGATATTTATTAAATATAGCCACTCTAATAAAGACCCTCAGTTTACAGACTTTCTAAACTCTAATATCTTCTCTGTCTCATCTTATACACAAACCATCTTTGAAGTTTCAGTGACTTTTTTCAAGAGGAGGTGGTTTTATCTTCTTAAGTCTGTAAAGCTCACTAGTAAGCATCAGTGTGTGTGTGTGTGTGTGTGTATGTTAGTCACTCAGTCATCTTCGACTCTTTGTCTATGGAATTCTCCAGGCAAGAATACTGGAGTGGGTTGCCATTCCCTTCTCCAGGGGATCTTCCCAACCCAGTGATCAAACCTGGGTCTCCTGCATCGCAGTTGGATTCTATACCATCTGAGCCACCAGGGCAGCCCAGTAATAAGTAGCACTGCTAAAGTTCAAAGTTAGTTGCCAATCATTATGAGTTACTGATGATGTTTCAAATTTATGTTTAGTAGAAGGTTTTATTACTTTTTATTTTTTATTTACTTTTCCAAATTTAAAGCTGACTTTTGCAAATAAATTTTCATCATTATTACGATTTAACTAATTGACTAAAAAATTTTCTGTTTCCTTCATTTCCAGAAAAGTCACCTATTATAATTGGTCATCTATAACTTTATTCCACTTTTTAATAAATAAATTATAGTTTTAATAAAAACATTAAAGGGAATATTATTTTTTACCCCCCAAAATAAGAACTTCTTTGTTTCATGTAACAATGAGAGCAAACCCCATCTGTGTCTCATGTAGTAATGTGAACAAACAATAGAATAATAAGCTATAAAAACTAAGGTGAAAGGACACAAAAGAAATCTGCTCAAACATGCCTAGCACACTAAAGGATACCTCAGCCATGCTCACTGCTAGAACTCACTGGTTTTCCTTTTGTTTTACAGAAAGAATGTGCTAATTTCATCAAGGTGCTTAAGGCTTATAATCAGACTCATTTGTATGCCTGTGGAACGGGGGCTTTTCATCCAGTTTGCACCTACATTGAAATTGGACATCATCCTGAGGTAAAGCTCGCTTTTTAAAAATGGTGTTTGTCCATGACCCCTTCCTTTTCAAATACTTTATTACTACTTTCCTCACTTCATTGAAGAAATTAGTTTGCTGTTAGATAGCTCCTACTTGGGATTCAGATGTTATTATTAATTTTAATCTGTGAATGCAAAAAGAATTGAGACCATCACTCAACAATAACTGAAACAGGGAGAAGGAAGGAAGAAAGCATTTGCTTTTCCTCTCTATTACAGAGTCCAATCCATTTTGCATGTGCAGCAGATGTCAGCAGGCTGAATGTGTACTGTTTTCTCCTTCATTTGTATATTGCCAGCTTTCCCCACCATTTCCCTCCTCAGCCAGAAGTGTCTGCCACCACAGTTGTTTTCTTCTGCCCAGGGATTAAGAAAGGATGCCATACATGTGCTCAATGCTCTGATCATATGTTTGACCTAAATTGCTCACAGTTGTGTTCTTGCTTAGCTAGGCTTTATATTTATATTTTGGACTATAATTTTGTCAGGATAAAAAAGATAAAAAATGTTTATTTGTCTCTTGCTCCTAAAAGATGTTTTAGTGAGAAAATTAAGTTGGGTAAATTTAAGCAAAACTTGAAATTAGGGATGTATTTAAAGGAAAAGTTTCTAGTTTGAAAGCAATTCCATGGGTTGGATTTATCAATAGCATTTAATTATAAGCCCTTTATAATTTTTGGCACAAAATCCTATGAAAAACAAAAGTGTTCATGTGGTGAAAAAATCTTGTGAAAGGATTTTCTTCCAATTGGAACCCAGAATTACTCATCAGATAAAAGGTTTGTTCCCAGAATGTTTCTGGAATCCTAAATGTTAAATATAATTTACATGTTAGCCACTTCTTTATAACTTTAAATCTTTTCTCTATATTTTCTTATGGAATCCAAAAGTGATACAAATATGATCTTACAACCCAAACACTGAATAATCGAAACATTTTTGTGTTGTACCTTCTTTGTATAAGAAGACACCTTTGAGGCTATGTGGTTTCTAGACTAAACATGATTATTATGACTTTCCTGATGATCCTGGGAAGATTAAAACCCTTTCCCAAGTTCTCACGAGTTTAGACATTTGCCCTCATAAACCTCTTCCCCCAGTGCATCCTCCTCCTTTTTTCTTTACCAGCTCGAATTCTGTACCTGATGACATACCCAGGAGTTTTAAGTAAATTAAATTAAGGAAAGGCAGTTCTACTTAAGTTACTTGTTTTTTATTGATGAAATTAGGAATAATTTCTTGCATACAGTCCTGCAGGTTTTGCATAATTAACTTTTTAGCAACTTCTGGATAAATCTTTCCTTCTTCACCTGCTTCTAGGCTATTTTCAATAGTCAGGCACCCTAAAACTTGGGTCCCACTTTTATGTTTATTGGAGATATCTCTGGAGAACATTCTGCATATTGTCTTGGACTTTTCACATCTGTCTGGCATCATACTATATGGGACAGTGGGACCCGGAGAGCTGAGCTCCAAACACAGGGTTAGTGGAAAATAGGTGGGCTTTAGGGTCATTTCTGGCTTCTAATCATGTTCTACAACTTACTGTCTGTGGAGTCCAGGAAAATTGCTTAACCTCTCAGATTCTGTCTCATAATATGTAAAAACAAAGCAAACCTCTATGACCCTCGTGTCCTTATATTTAAGTGAGAAATCAACTTACTATCTCCAACTGTCTCCCAATTCTCTAACCACGGCATGGCCCACTGACATTTTTTTGCTATAGAAACTCAAGGAGTTGTAATCCCTTCATTATTAAACTCATGTCCTCTAGCCTTTCACTGGAGAGCTTTTGTCCAACCTTAGTTCAGTACTTGATACTTAATCTGCAGTAAGCTACTAATTTCCTTTGTGTCTTTGTTTCTAGTCTAGAAAGTGGTGATAAGAATGGTCTCTACCTCATGCAGTTATAAGAGTTTGACGTTGCTTAATGGGTAGTAGGTTCTTAAAAAAATGCAGATTGTAATTTTTTAAATATGAATGTGTATCACAGGATGAAAGCCATTGCAGCTTTTATGGTAATAACTGTCACTTTGCTATTAAATGTACCTCATTCATCAGAGTTTATAAGTTACTGCACTGGGCTCTCATTCTTGCCAGGTCGTTTTGTACTTAGCTTAATTCCTCTACTTTTAATTTTGAAGCTTAGATGATCTTGATGGCCATTTAAATTAAAATATCACATATGGTTTCTGTATTTTTACAATTTTCCCCAAATATAAATTTTTCTTTTTCTTTCTGAAGTTGTTCTTTAGCAGATTTCCCTCTTTCTCAACTCATCAACTACTCATTGCTGGTTTAAGAGTGGATGGGAGGATGCAGAGGTACAGGAGCCAGGCCATTTACCCAGCAAAATGGAGGAGGCCTTTTCCTCCACTGAAATAAATAAATAAAGCTTCCCATCCAATCACCTTATGGTAGGATATTGATGAAAAAGTGTTTTATTGAAATTCTAAAACTCAGAACCTTTGAGAAAAGTCCTCCCTCAGAAGCTCAGTGGTCTTGAATTGCATGCCAACTGTGTTATGAGGAGATGCTGTTCCAGACTATTTAGGGGTCAGAGGGAAGATGATTATGCAATTATCTGGGGGAATTGGGAGCGGTCTAGACAGTCAATCTAGGAAATTCTGGAAAAGATATTATCAAGATGGCTTGTCTAGACAACATAAAATTCAATTTTCAATCCTAAACTGCCTTAAAAGAGAATCTGCTTTAAATTGATCTCTATTGGTACTTAAAATACTACACTTGTATTTAAACAGTTATACTGTTTTTGAATTTGAGACAGTGAGACAATATGTGTTTCATGAAGTTAGGAGAGTCATGATGATAATGGAAGGATTGGCAGAATAAGAAATAAAATAGCAAGCAGGACTGAGGCCAGGCTTGTTGAATTAGAGTTCATAAGATCTCCTGAAGTTTGAATTTAGTAACTTTTATTTACAGGGATGGGCTTTCAGACAGAACTAAGACAAACCTTTTCCTATATTCTGGTTGAAAAAGTAACATGTATACGCTGCTGTTTCCTGTCCTCATTACATAAAACAATGAAATAGTTTCTTTTTTAAAGTACTGTCCAGACTTTACATATTATAAATAATTTTATGACACAAAAAAAGACATTTTGCTTTTATCATGACTTCATGGAGTTTTTAACATGCAGTTTTTTCTTTGCAGTGTCTTTAAAATAACTGTCTTGTATTGAGTCCCAAAGATTGTTAAAATCCATTGTTAGAAATTATAGATTTAACCCTTTCAAGATGGCTGGATGCCACAGAAATAAAGATATCACTTTTGAAACAAAGCAAAGCTACCTTCATCATTTAATAGCTTCAGATCTAATATGAAGAAATTAAAAACTCCTTTTAAATAATAATAAGCAGTTTGCAAAGAAATCCTTGTTCAGTCTTCTGATTGTGAATAATCTTACTTTACTCTTCCTGCATTTTAATAGCAATATTTAAACTCCTGAATACTATATCTGAAATCTCCTCTTGCTGTATAGTGAATGCCTTATGACCATACAGATATGTCATTGATTGCTGTATTAAGCAGATTTTGTGTTTCCTGTAGTGCAGTTGGGAATTGGTAGACCTATTAATTAACTCCAGTTCTGTAAGATATGTGTCAGTCAATTCTTGGTTATCCTCCAATAGTACTTGACCCTGAAGATAACTGCCTATGAAGTCACATGCTTCATACACATGTGTGTGTTTATTATAAAAATTCATGCAGAGTTCGCAAGAGGAATGATTCAGATGTACAGATGATTTTTGAGTTTAAGCTCTCAATATCATGCCATTCAAATGAAAAGTGTAAGCCCTCCTTACGCAACAGGATATTCCCCAAAGACATTTATTATATGGTATTTCCCTCTCAAATTTACATTTGTTAATAAAAAATGTATGAATTTAGGAGGGGCATAGCCGAAGAAGTCTCTGGTTGTTTTCTCAAATTCCAAAACGGCCTCCTCTGTGTACTGGGAGGAAATCTAAAGAAAGATGAACCCAGATGAGAGCTGGAAAATATTAACTCTATAAATACTCTCATAATGCCATGATCTCAATTTATGATAGAACCAAAGGGACATTAAGAAATGCAGTAAAGCTTAATGGCTATCTCTAAGGTCATTTCTACGATGACAACTAATATATCAAGATATAAAATAAAATGTTTTGTCTGTTTTTTCTCTTCCACCAAGAATAAGAGTTTGCTTCTATGTAAAACTTTGAATCAAATGCTCTTTATAACAGTCTCCAGGGCCAAAATTCTACTTAAGTGGTACCTGGAGCTCAGTTGACTAATTTATACATCTAATTAACTTTTTCTAATTGAGTTATCTCTCTCAAATTATTTTGTCATTGAGTCCAATAGAATAAAATTTTATTTCTTGTACTGTAGAAAGAGTACAAGAAGAGATGCCCAAGTTAAGAAATTTAGATATCTTGGTAAAACAATGAGGCATTCTTTTAGGGTGGTTGTATCTTTCCATCCTTCTTAGATCATGCGTTGGAGTCTGACTTTTCCCACTTACGTTAGCAGAATAACATAAATTAGTAGGTTAGTAGACTAACAGAAGTCAGGATTCTTGGTGATTTCTTCTCGGCTTCATTATTTCCACCAGAGGCAGTGCATCCCTCATTTGCACTGCGAACCTGAGCCAAATGTGGTTGGAGTAAGACCATTATGGTTTCTAGGGTTTTTTTTTTTTTCCCCCTAATCTTTCAATAGTTGAATTGTGTTGGACAGGAAACCATACAAATTACAATGCTGAATAAACAGTACCACCATTTATATTGCAAATTAAATTTTAAAATGCTCTGCTGTTTGTATTTGAGGAAAAAAAATCACAGTTCATAAATTCTGTGACTTTAGCAATTCACCAGTGTATTTTCTATGAGCTATTAACATTCTAAACTCTAGATATTATCAAGAAGTCTGTTTCTCAAAATTAAAAGAACTAGTGGCCAAGTGAGGTAGTAGGAAGACCTAAATTATTAGAAACAAGTTTAGGGGAAAAAAAAAAGGTAAAAGAGAGAAAGAGAACCGAAAACCCAAAGCAACATCCCCTTTACTGTATTTAAAATGTTTCAAATGACCATTTTATATTTTGACTTGTTTGCTCTAAATATTTGATATGAAAACACCATAGTTAATGAGATAAATACACTTTTACTCTCTATACTTATTTGGTTTAATGGTGAAGTGTTTGGGTTTCTTTTCTTTCCCCCTACACGGTATTTTGTCACCTGTTATTCCTAAAAACAATGACAGAAAAAATAGAAATGTTAACATTCAGTTCTTAACTTGCTGGGTATTTCATTCCATGTTTTGTCAGATCTAGTTCACATAGTACCAGAAAAATAATTTGGACAAAATTAAAAAGTTTTCTTAAGGCCATATTGGTGCATGATGTCATTATCAATTACTTATTAAAAGACTTTATTATCTGTAGTACTCAATTCCTAAATGCATCTTTATTCACAGTCAACCCAGACATGAGGACTAAAAGATAAGCAGTACTTTAACCAATGTATTTTTTCTTTTCCTCATGAACTACGAATGCTGGTTTGGAACAAAGACCTTTGATTTCCTGGAGCTAATTTGTCACTGATAATGTGAACTCCAACTTAATTCTCTTCTACTGTACCCTCTTGACTGGTTGCTTTGCACTCATTCCATATATAATGTATTTTGAGAGGAGATTTCTGTTCATAAAAACTGTTGTTATCAATATTATATTTTTCCCAAAACAAACAAACAAAAAATAGAGTGGTGCGAAGCCCCAGCACCTGCTCACCTGTTTAGGCTGTTTTCCTCTCCTTCCTCTTCAGGACCTTTTCTTTACCCTTGGACTCACATTCTGTTTTTCCTCGTTTATCTCTTTGTCTTCTTGCCTAAAGTACTTCATTTGGAACCAAAGGTTAAGGTTGTGAAAATACAACTTGGATATATGTGTGAGAAGGAAGGTATTAGTTTCATATATTTGAAACTTTGGAAACACAGCAAAAATAATTTAAACTGAATTTCCACAAATCAGAATACATTCACCTCCTCTTGGTGTGTGTTCCAAATAGCCCTCAGCAAGTTATCTTGTAGATTTGTTTTAAATCATAATGGTTCACTTTGATGATAACCTGAGGAAAATTATATAAGTCCATTCTAAACTAGTTGGATAACTACCTCATAATCATGTAAAATCTTAAGATTTTAGTGCCCTTGTTCGCTTAAGGCTTATAAACATGTGAGTGCCAAGGATATACCTGTAATATCTTGGGCTAAAGAGAAGGAAACAAGAGTTGACTTGATAGGCAAACACTGTCTTCCTGCCAAGTGAAGGCCAAGGGGAGGTCAGAATGGGCCGTATGAAAGATCTTGCTGTGCTTCAGAGGAAAGTAAATTACCCCAGAGCACAAAGGAGAGTTCTGACTGTAACTCCTGGTCACTAGAATCACCTTCATAGTGTAAGAAGGTATTTACTTTTCAAGATTTACAAAGATATTGTTGTCACATTGTTTGCTAATGCTGATTTCAATTGTATTTGTTCTCTAGTCAGTACTTAATTTTAACCATGAAGAACCTATACTTAGCTTTAGAATCTTATAAATGTAGTTACTATTAGAAAATATACAATGTAAGGTAACCGGAAGCCCACTAAGGAGCTACCTTTTAAGCAGACAGTGTCCCGTGTTCCCTGTGTTCACATCTGAGGACAGTCCCCTTGCTCTAGTGTGTTGACTTCTCTTCTAGGCTCCTTGTGGTTCTCAGTTGCTCCAGTCTTTCTACATGCGGTCTGTTTGGAAGTTGGAGGATCTGGGGAAATAGAAATAGCAAAGACTGATGCTGAGAATCAGTGTGAAGTAATATGAATAGCATTGAGGTGAAAAGGAAAGGTATAATGAGAAAACCAGAAGTTTTGGTATAAAAAGTTATATTAAATAGATTTGAGAGAATCAGTTCAGTTCAGTGGCTCAGTCATGTCCGACTCTTTGCGACCCCATGAACCGCAGCACGCCAGGCCTCCCTGTCCATCACCAGCTCCTGGAGTTCACCCAAACTCATGTCCATTGAGTCGGTGATGCCATCCAGCCGTCTCATCCTCTGTCGTCCCCTTCTCCTCCTGCCCCCAATCCCTCCCAGCATCAGAGTCTTTTCCAATAAGTCAGCTCTTAGCATGAGGTGGCCAAAGTATTGGAGTTTCAGCTTTAGCATCAGTCCTTCCAAAGAACACCCAGGACTGCTCTCCTTTAGAATGGACTGGTTGGATCTCCTTGCTGTCCAAGAAACTCTCAAGAGTCTTCTCCAACACCACATTTTAAAAGCATGAATTCTTCGGCGCTCAGCTTTCTTCACAATCCAACTTTCACATCCGTACATGACCACCAGAAAAACCATAGCCTTGACTAGATGGACCTTTGTTGGCAATACTAGAAGATAATAGAGGTTTAGCATTTATAATCTAGGGTTCTTCAGATTTGTAGCTACAATTCTGTTCTGCTGCTACAATCAATGCCTTTGTATTATTGGAAGCAATTTGTATTCCAAAGCAATTTATAGTCATTAAGATAAAATTGACATTAATAAAAACATAGGAAACATTTTTCCTAAGTAAGGTTCTAATAATAATGGTGAGGAATATAAAGATGAACATCTGCCCCCAAAGACTGAACACATACATAGATATATAACTTCAACATTGGTGAAAACATGAGCAATGATAATGATAATCCCAACTACTAGTATTTACTAGCAATAATTATGCTCTGTAATGGCAGCATTGAGTATGTTACCTTAGTCTTCACAAAATCTGATGAAATACGTACTCTTCACATCCTCATTTTATTGATGAGAAAATTAAGGTTTCCATGGGTGTTTTGTAATGGGCCTGAAGCAATCATGCTATTCAGTGCTTTATGTCTGAGTCAAGAATCTGCTCCTTTAAAAGAAAGTACCGGTTGGTGCAGGGGGAGAGGAGGATTAAAATCATTAATTCTTATTTAAATTATTAAAGACTTTGTCATGTATTTATATTTTATATTTCAGAACTTCTTAATGTATGCCTAGTCTGAACAAAGTGATAACTGTAATTAAGGAATAGCTTGATGAAGTGAACAGAAGCCATCATGTTTAAGCTGGGCTTTGAAAACGGGATCAAATACTGATGGATGTGGAGGACCCTTTAGTAAGACTAGAAGGATAGAATAGAAGGACAGAGACATGAAAGGCGTTGGTAAGTGGCACATATCAGTGTGCATAGAGTACAGTGATTTTCAAAAGGAGCTGGAAAATTAGAATCAAATTGATTTTGGAAATCTAGTCAAGAGCTATAAAAAGCCATAGAAGGTTACTACTAGTATTGCTATGGTTGGTTCTGAAACATATTTTTAGTATCAGTGTGTGCATGGTAGGGGATGGACATATAGGAATATCCATTTTGAGACTTTGGCAAAAGTTCAGAAATGTCACATAATGAGAACTTGGACTGATACTGAGGAAAAAGATACTGAGTAATGTTTAAAATTCTCACAACAAACAATAATAAAATAGCATCTAAATATCATAAATCATGATGTATATTGACATGATGATACTCTTTAAACTCTCCAGTGAAAAAATGGTTTCCCAGTTCTTTTGTGACAATTAGATAAAACATGCTTTATAGCATATTGTGGCTTACTTCGCTGCTGAGTCTACAAATAAGCTGACTTTATGTTGTGCATAAAACATTAAGCTACCATATGCAAAGTTATGTGAATTTCTCACCCATGGCGTATAACAAAAACATGGTTTCTCCACACTTGTAAATCCAGAGAATGCTATTTTGTGTAATGCATCTGTGAAAGTAATTCAAACACACTTTGTTTTAAAAAAAAATAACAAAAAGAAACAAGATGCATTGTACTTAGAAATAGCTATTTTTAAATGAAAACCATGCTTTAATTTTAATTTCATTATTATATTTTAGCTTATACTGATTTTGTGAGATTTTTGTGAGACTAGTATATCCAGTTTATCCCTTGTTTTTCTGCCCAGTTTTCCTCCTGCTATAACTACTCTCTGTGGTTTTTAAATTAATTTTATTACTACTAATGGCTGTCATTGCTGGCATATTTGATGGTTTTATGAATATTATAGCATTTTATATTCATTACCCAGTGATTGAAATGCTATCTGCACTTTTCACTTTCGGAAACTAAGTCTCAGAAAAATTCAGCAGCCTCCCTATCATCATACAGCTAGTCAGTTTGTCGTCATGACTTTTCTAGTGACGTCAATATTATGTCTCATACTGTACTGATGTTGTACTATCCCCACTGGTAGGATGCTATCCTATGTGTGTTTTTTTAATTATACATATTTTTGGTGTAGTAAGAATGCTTAACATAAATCTACTCTTTTAACAACTTTATAAGTGCATGATTCACTATTGTTAACTACAGGCACCATGCTGTGCAGCTGCTCTCTAGGACTTACCCATCTTGTGTAACTGAAACTTTATACCCATTGAGCAGCAACTCCCCATTTTTCTACCTGCAGCCCCTGACAACCACTGCTCTATTCTCTCATTCTATTCTCTCAATCTATGAGTTTAACTGTTTTAAATATCTCACATAACTAAAATCATGCAGCATTTGCCCTTCTGCTCCTGGCTTATTTTACCTAGCATAATATCCTTTAGACACTGTTAATTCCCTCTCTATGTAATAAAGGTGTTGAGCAAAAATAAAACGTGCCTGTGGTACTTCCACTTAGACACACAAAAGAATGCTAATATGTTTTACACTCAGTCATGTCTGACTCTCTGCAACCCCATGGACTGTAGCCCAACAGGCTTCTCTGTCCATGGGCTTCTCCAGGCAAGAATATTGGAGTAGGTTGCCATTTCCTTCTCCAGGGGATCTTCCCGACCCAGGGATTGACTACAATCAGAGAGAGTTGTAATTTTTTTTTTTAATGCAAAAGGAAAAATCAGATTCTGTAGCATTAATAGACATATAATTGAGATAGATTTCTTAAAATATTTTAAAAATTAATGAGTTTCCCACTTCTTATTCAAAGTAAGTTTAGCAATGAAATGTATCTTACTATTTCTTGGTATTTTGATCATGTCATAATTCAAGAACACAAAGTCTGGATATTATTTTATGTAGAATTTTAGATTCTCTAATAAACAGAAAATATGTAATTTTATATGTCACACAGACTATCAAATAACAGAAAATTGACATTGTCTTTATTTCATTTTCCTTAATGTAAATGGGCCTTATCAAGCTATCTCTGCTGATGAAAGTATTAGCATATCTGAAAGCAGAAATAATTTTACTCAAAATTAATTTTGTACTTATGAATCTTTAGAATTTCCAGCTAGAACAAATGTATCTTGATAAATATATATTCACGTGAATAGACATTTTTTAATCACTGCCTCAGAAATTGAATTGTGTAGGCTTTCATCTTCCACTTAATACTGTTATTTCTATTTTTGCCTATTTTACTCATATATTTCAGTAATTTAAATCCATTTCTATATAAATGATAGAAAATTTGATATTAATGCCTGAATACAGCTTGAGATTTGTATATTTATATGTCGGAAATCAATCCGCATGGAACAACTACTTTCCATTTTATTTTATTTTTATTTTCCAGTCTGCTGTTTTAATTTGATTGTGCATCTCTGGCCACTGAAAGCAATCTCAGGAATTGCTGAGCGGTTAAAAAGGGAGTCTAATGGGATCTAAAAATCAATTCACAGGTCTGTCACTGATTCATTGTGTGACTTTTGCTGCCACTGAAATTACATTAAACTGGTCTCCTCAACAATTTTATACATCAGAATTTCTCTTATAATAAATAAATACCTATCGAATATGCCTTATGGATATATACTTTAAAAAGTAGCTTGATGATTAAGAACTTCAAGACTAGCTTCTATTTTAAGTTACCTCACTTGAGATTATCACAAAGCTTTATACAGAGGCTGAAAGTCTGGATCTTTCTAATGTTGCAAATGGGGTTTTGTATACACGCCAGAGTTCAAGCTCCTCTTAAGTGCTTTTATCCTGGCAAACTTTTCTTCTTTTGATTTATATTTTGTTGGCATTTAATAGCTGTCTTACCTCATATTTAAATTACTCAACCTGGAAAGGATGGATGTTTAGTATCCCACATCGACTTGCCCTTTGCTGGCCTAAATCTTGGACGCAAATGGAAGATTTGTAGGAAGGGAAACCTATTCTTTGTATTATATCATGCTAGAGAGCAGACCTAGCTACTACCTTGACACTGTCAAATTTTTGCAAATTTTTCCTAACAGTTTGGAATTTTTAAAATCATGACTATGATTGCACAATCTCTTAGACACATGTAATTTTTTTCTAGAATAAAATGCAATGACTTATCTGAGAGAGGAATAGGAAAATATCATGCCATTGATAAGCAAAATATTTCCATTTTAACAATGTAAATACCCATAAAGATAGAAGTGAACTAACATCCCTTTGTTCATAAAATGCATAAGGCAGTCAGTTGTTTTCAGTCTCTTGATTAAAATCAACTTCAGGGGAAATGATATGACAAAACCAAATGATGTGTTTGCCACAGGGAGGACAAAAAAATTTAATCCATTCACTTTTCTACCTTATACTAAAAAAAGTCTGAAAAATGTAATAAGCTTCTAAGAAATAAATGAAAAGTATTTTTCAACTATGTGACTAAGAAAAATATTTTGACCTGAAATTTTTACTACAAAATATTCAGTTGCAAAATTTGATATACACAAGACTACTGAAGCCTAGCAACATCCTAAGCACAAAGCTCAGCAATATCTGATATCTTACTTTTAAAAAATGATGTGTCCAGAGTTAAACTGTGATCACAATTTCCATAAATTTTTGCACAAAAGTGCTTGTTTATAATACTATAGCTTATAGTTACTGCATAACGCCTCTAATTCCTATCCTCCATTTCATAATATAGAAAATTTAAACTCAAATTTCTTAAATAGTATCTTCAAATCCTCTGGCTACTTTGTGGTTAAAAGTTGAACTTAAACTCAGCTCTCCTGACAGCTAATTAAGAGTTCTTTCCATTATACTATATGGCCTCATTCTCACTATCACACATGGAAAAGGACGTGAAAGGCACAATTTTTCATTTGTATCAAGTTATTTATATAAGTTTTTAAAAATAAAATGTATAAGTAATATTAAATAATTACTTTTGAAAAGTTCTTTTCTTGTACTTCCTCCATGCATTCATAGTCTGATTATAAACTATGTTGTCAGGGAAAAATTGTGTGATTTCTTTTACAAAAGTACTATTTCCTTTTCCAAAATAAGTCAATCGTCTCTTAAAAATAGATAAAACTTGAATATTGTTTCAATACTTTACACTATTTTCCTTTATTCTCATGAAACTAGCTAGATTAAAGATGATTTCTATTAGTTGCAGCAGTCAACACATATCAGATATTATCACCGAAAGTAACTGAAACATTAGGAAGGCAACCTGAACACTGTGAACATCAGAATCATACAGAATTTCACCCACACACCTCTGCATACAATGGACAAGAATGACTAAACTCTTTGATCTCTCTTGGATAACATGAAAGAGTAAAAGGGAAAAAAGCAACATCTGTTAGAAAAAGGGTTTAATGAACAGGGTGGGGACCCAGTTGAATGTTAACACAGAGCATGAGAAAAGAAAAAGAATGCAGGAACAAATTTATTTATAGTCATAGACCTCAACATGTCCTAAGAAAGTCTGATTTAGAAAAAGGATATTAAAATTATTACAATTTGATTTATATTTAAATTATTTATAATTCCTGCAGTGAGTTCTCTACAAATGTTTTCAACAGGAAAAATATATATGTATATATGCAGTATATATCTATATAACTTTTTGCATATTATATATATGTATGTGCTTATGTCCATAGTGATAGCAACATCTTAGACAAATAGTGAAGGTGTAATATAAGGAACATATGTCAGTTTAGATTGCCTGAATATATATTTGTAAATATAGATTTTAATCTACTTTCCATGTATCTTAGGGAAGCTGTGGGAAAAGTGATTGTTTTGAAATGGATCAGTTCTATATAGCGGTAGATATTGCCTGGGCATTGTCCATCATTCAGCTATTGCAAGTATCCAAAGCAAAAATATTTTATCTGTACTTTATACATTTGGGTAACTTTAAGGTTTTGTGAGTTTTTGTATCCTAAAGGGTGGTGATGGTGACTTTTCTTTTTTATTATTTGTATCATATCTATTGTAAGTATAGATTCTGCTGTCATATGATTTAGTCTTTTCTAGGACTCTGACCATTAACAATAGCTCTTCCCAGCTTTATGTCTGGTGGGTGACATCTACATATGTGACATTCTCTCCTAGGCACACCCATTATATATACGTAAGAATATTTGAAATATGAGTGGGTAAAAGAATGACTTTAGAGCCTGAAATTTGAAAAAATAATGACATAAGAGTATTAACCTTGAATTTGCCCTAGTTTCTTTAAAATAAAGTAAAAAGAAAACTGTTAAATATATACATATATAAGTTCAAGGATGCAAACCATGTTTGAGGTCAGAAAAAGTGAATCATGGTCAAAAATGGCAAGAAGCCATGATTTAAGATTAGTGAGAAAGTATTTAGGAAATACAAAAGGAAAGATATTTGCCTCTAAGATCATTCCTATATGTAATAGACTAAGTAGACTCTTCTGCTCGATGCCAGACAAGCTGTGTAAAGGTCACCCATAACCTCTGGTTCCATTTAATGGAATAATACTAACTCAGATCCTGCTCTGTCCTTACTGCTGACCAGCACCACTTGGCCTGACCAGTCAGGTTATCACATTGAAGCCAAAGCAGTCTTCTCTGAGAGCAAATGGTAGCCTGTCTCTTCTGTTTAAAGATATTGCTTTGCTTCCTTTTAACCTCAGCAACTAGGGAAGTCTACTTTTTGATCTCAGTCCTTCCTATCTTAGCATCCTTTTTTGGGCCACACTCCCCTTACTTTGTCCTGGCACCCTGGAGCTCCTTTTTCTTCTTCTGTTGCCTTTACATTCCCCATCTCTCTTCTTTTAGGCCTTCCATTTTTCTTTTCAGCATCTGCCTGTTTCTTGGATGGATCTTCCTTTGGATTTTTTTAAATTAATTTATTTTAATTGGAGGCTAATTACTTTACAATATTAGTAGTGGTTTTTGCCATACATTGGCATGAATCAGCCATGGGTGTACATGTGTTCCCCATCCTGAACCCCCCTCCCACCTCCCTCCCCATCCATCTCATCCCTCTGATCTCAATTCAATCATTACTTCCTTAGAGCAAGTTCCTTGTCTCCTCTTGTACTGTAGATTAATACTACTCTTGTGTGTACTCTCAAAGCAACATAGGTGAAAAGGCAGACAAATAAATAGATGCATATATTGTGATGAGTCTTATGATTAGAGAAATTTATCTGAAATAGAATATATATTTGCAAGAAGAATTCACATTATAAACTCTGAACTGTTAAGCATCATTTCTTCATATCTCAAGGGTTAATTATTCTTGTGTTTCTTCTGTGTAAAAAGCCACATCATGCAAATCAGAATGAGGACTTGAAATAAAGATTCCTTGAATAACACCAAGTATTCTCTTTTAATGGATGCTCCATATTTTAATATAATCCATTTTATAAATTTGATTTATATCCCCATTTTCATGTCAGGAATAATCCATATTGATTAACATAAAACTATGCTTAAATTTTAGCACTTCTGATTTTTTTTATGTTATTGTTGATATAATTGTTTTATCCCTCATATGCATATGGCCCTAAGTAGAGAACAGTAGAATTTTCATTATAACATTTGATCTACAATTGAAAGTTATTCTGCTCTCAAGGCCCTTATGTAGCAAGTCAGAAAAATAGTTGAAGAATATACATGACTAAACCTAAAGGAAGGAAGGGAGAGGGACTAAGAGAAGAAAGGAATGAAGTAATATGCCTCAAATCCATTTAAAATAGAAACTATAATAATAATAATGTATCTATTAATTTTTCTTTGTAGCCCTTTATTAAAGTTGAACAGAAATTCTTTGCAGAGTAAATCCAGTATGACACTTAAGATTCTGTGAGTGCTGTCAACTCATAACATAACATTGATGTTGACATATACATTTCTCCTAACAGAAGACTAACACAGAGGAAGCAATAAAAATAATTAGTAATGTAATGTTCAGCAGCAGCTTTTGCTGATGGTGTAGGTAAGTGGGAGTTTTAAAGAGAGAGGATCCAGGAGACAAGGGGAGGGCAAAGGCAGAAATATGTCCACACTAACATTAAAAAAGGTAAAAATCCTGGAGGCAGTATTACCGGAAAACTATACTCCATTGTTTGAGTTTCGAATTAAAGCTCACTGAGGATGAAGGCAAATTCTGTTTTGGTCAAGGAACTGCCTTTCATCTTCCCCTGTTAGGATGTCATTGGCAAGAGATGACACAACTTGCTTAACAATCGGGTATTTCAGAGGTTTGCGGTTTGACAGGGAGCAAGATTCCCTTGACTCTCCTTAAATGCTTTTTTCCCTCTTTGTGAACAGCATGTATTTGACATGTGTAAAACATTATTTCACTAATATTCGTAGAGAGTAGACTATGGGTTGACTAGAATTCCAACGTTAGAATTTAGCAGACTGTACAAAGTTGTGAAATTATGCAGCCTGCATGTCTCTCTATTGGGAAAAATGAGACACTGTGATATTATGGCATTTAACTGTGTTCATAATGTATTTGTTTAAATTCTAGAGAAATCATCTCAGAATTCTACAGTGCTTGGAAGGTTAGAAAAAAGAGCATTATAATAAAAATCCCTGCCTATTTTTGACAAACCAAAACTGACTTAATTAAACTCTTTTCTTATGAGTTATTAATAGATCAATAAATTTCTGGATATTCATTGTGAGGAAAGTATAAAGATATTGCCCAAAACATGGAGTCAAATTAAAAAAAAAAAAAAAGTTTTCCCTAATCCTGTTTGAGTTTTTAAAAACCACTTTGGATTAATAATAGTGTTACCTAGATTGAGGTTTGATTTTTATCATTTTACCTCAAAGGGGTATTGTGATCAAATGTGTTTTACCTAGGAAGTTGTTCTGTTTAAAAGATTCTGAATTGTAACACTAAATACAGCTTACTCTAATTCTCCTCCCATTTCCCTGAAGCCGCACTCAAATGATAAGGTTGTGCTTTCAGTTTGGAGATTTTTTTATCCAGATTAGTCGTTCAATATAAATATATTATATGAAAGCATACTCTTTTTTTCATTCTACACAGTTTCCTTTAGCACATGGTGTGACACATTTTAGACAGTTGATAATATTTGTTAAGTAAATGAATAACCACTAGTAGCATAATTATTATGATTTTAAAAGTATTAAGTTTAAAGATTCTTATTTTTATATTTAATGGGAATATTTAATCGTTTCCTATTTTTATAGGAAAATAATATCATACATTCGTTTCCACTTTGACTTATTTTCTTGGCTTCTAGGTGTAAGCTTAAATTCCATTTTGCATTTATTTGTTCAGTTCCACGCTGTATGTTTACTTTTCTTTGCACTTGGGTTATATCTTTCCTCCTTGCAGAGAAAACACATTATTGCCATGCTGTAGGCTATATCTGCACAAATTTAGGTAAACCGTCTGCAAACATCATGTTCCCTGTCCATTGTTTAAAGAGCGAATAATAAAGAATACATGTTTCAGGAGTGGAGTGGAGGGTACCTCATGATTTAACAGCCGTTAGTACTCTGATTGTTCCAAATTCTTATTAAACAAATATGTAGATTTTTTTTCCTATGAGATAGTCTACTTATTCCCTGAACTTCCATGGTTTTACTTATAAGGTTTATCTTACCAAGATCTTTCCAAATCAGACTTTAAGAATTGTATGTACTCAGATCTCTACTGTAATCTAAAAAGTAATAACATTCTTTTACAATATTTGTATTATTACTCAGAGAATGTATGGGATCAAACTTCAAAAATCTTACAGATATACACAAACCTAATTCTCTACTAGTTTATTTCTTATAATAGGACAGATCTAACTTTAAAGCCTTCTTAAAGATAATGAGTTTTACAGATAAATTGTCCTAAGAATGAATGTTTTAAATGTCTTATTTATTTAGTCTTATATATCTGTTAAATATTTCTCATTTATACAGCAATTTTGCATCATCAGTATGTTTCATAATCTTTAAACTTAGTTTGATAGCACAGGTTTCCTTTCTAGTTCATAAATCTAGTATTTAAAATAATACTCAGTATAATTAAACTATAAGTTGTTTGTATAAAATAGTTTTATGTATATATAAATATATATACACTCTTTAGAAGCTGCATAATTATTTTTTTTAAAAGCATTCATTTGTAAAATGAGCCCTGTAATGAATTTAACCATAAGAAATGTTAATAACTACTCTGAAGGAATGACTATATTTCATGTGATTTCTAGGTAATTCAAAATTATAACTTTATGCAATTTAGATATGAATTATTTCTGTCAAGTGATTACAGGTTTGTTGCTGGTGTTTATTCACTAAGTTGTGTCTTGACTCTTTGCGATCCCATGGACAGTAACCCACCAGGCCCTTCTGTTCATGGGATTTTCCAGGCAAGAATACTATAGTGGGTTGCCATTTTACTTCTCCAGAGGATCTTCCCAACTCAGGGATCAAACTCATGTCTCTTACTTGGTAGGCAGATTCTTTACCACTGAACCTCCTGGGAGCCCTGATTAAAGGTTACAGACTGTTAAGTGTTTATATTCAAAACTACAGTTGCACTGAACCAATAATTTTAACCTTCTCTATTTGTGAAGTAATATTTGTAGTCTGATTTATGTCAAAATATTAATAGTTGATCAGTGTTTGTAGATTTTATCTATAAAGTTAAAAATATTCTTGTTGAAGAACTTATAATCAATAAAGATTTCATTTATTTTTAAAATGGAAAAATTTATATCATGCTGATATCTACATGTGTAACATATATTCTTATGCCAGTGGAGAACCAAACTGATAGCTGAACTGAGTGAGATCTTAACATTTTTGTTCCTATATAAGGGGAAGTATTTTACACTACTCATAAAACATGCTACAAAGTGGTGCTTGAGATGAATGTTTATGTATAATTTTTAACCAAATGGCATTTTCTTCCCCTAACAGCTCTAAATTGACTCATCATCATGTCTTAGGAGAATTATTACTTCAGTGTCTTTTTTTACTCTTTGTCAAGCTCAAATAACTTAGGCAAATAACTTGAAACAACTTTCAAAACAACCTTTCCTTTGTTTCAAATCCTGAAAAAAAATAACATTTAGAGTAGCATGAAAGGTTTCTCAACTAAAACAAGAAAAATTTTATTTATTTTTCATCTCAAGCTAACATTTTATATTCTAGTGGTTTTCACCTTGTTGGACAGGAAGTTCAGAAAAATGAATAGGATAACGCATTTTATGTCATTTTTCTAAGTATATCAAATTTCATAGTCAAAGACTAATAAAATATTCTGTTTTCTTTAAATAGATATGAAAAATATCTTCATAATCAGTCAGCATAAAACTCACATAGAATACCATTTGTGCTATATTATGATAATGGTAAATAAAATTGAACTAAGACAGGAATCCTGCCTTAACTAACTTAGAATTTACTTAGAGACATGATATAAAACTGTCAAAGTCACAACATTATTTTCAACAAACAGTTGGGTACTCTTTTTATTATGATACCAACTTTATGGATTTAAGTTGAAAGATATATTTAACATGTTTTCTGCCTAAAAGACTGCATGGGCATTTGAGAAAGAAATTTAAAAAAAAATAGAAATCATTTGTAACATAAAGCAGTGGACAGTTATAATATGGTATGTATACAGTGCCAGAGAATCCCTGATATTGGAGTATCCAGTTTTGCCTAAGAGTATTTAAGCTAGTTCCAAGCAGGTCAAAACAGAATAGGGTCATTTCAGAAAATGGGGAGAAATTGCAAGGCGCAGAGGAACAAGAGTAAAACAAAATGCAGAAGCATAGAGGAAGCGTGATGCTGATCAAGGAATGTAATACAATGCGATAGATTTTCAGAGAATGCATGTCAGTGAGAATGAAGTATTCATGGCAAGAGGATAGTAACAACAGCAGTAACATTAAAACAATAATAATAAACTGCTATTTTTGAGATACTCCTAAACACTTTTAGATATGACTTCTGTTTATCTCTCATATTTCCACTGAGATGCCCCTCTGTAAGGAAAGCCTTTGCTGACTATTTCATTCCTAGCTCCCACCTAAGTCAAGTCACCATTGTATTTTGAATATGATATTGTCCTTTAGAAACATACATTAAAATTGCATATATATTGTATGTGTGTGTGTTAGCCTCTCAGTCATGTCAAACTCTCTGCAACCCTGTGGATTATAGCCTGCCAGGCACCTTGGTCCATGGAATTCTCCAGGCAAGAATACTGGAGAATACTGTCCATTCCTTTCTCCAAGGGATGTTCCCAACCCAGGGATCAAACTCGGGTCTCCTGCATTGCAGGTGGATTCCTTACCATCTGAGCCACTGGAGAAGCCCTTGTATATATCTGTATATGTATGTGTATGCCCTATATATGTATATAGACACTTATTTGTTGAATGTCTGTATTCTCTATAACCCTGTCAATGCCAGAATACCGATCGTGTCTTGTCTTATCTGGCTTTGCAATCCCACCCCTGGCATGAGGTGAGTTCATTAAAGATTAATGATTGCATGTCTAAGCACTATGCCAAGTAGTTATCTTGGTTCATCACTTCACTATTTTAAATAGATAGAAAAATTTTTGCATTTTATAATGAGAAAAATGAGAATTAGAGTGGTTCATTGATTAGGGAATTCCAGAGTCACATTTTGAGCCAAAGTCTTTATTACTACTAACCTCTTAGTACAGTAACTAGGTTAAGTTAATTGAAAGTGAATTCTGATAATGGCCTGTTTAAGAGATGGGATAAATGTATCGAGCAGGATAAATCAAGGTAGAGCATCAAAGAGATCTAGGAAGCTAAGTAGAAATCTAGTCTTGATATGACCAAAATTTCCCTCATGGCTCAGATGGTAAAGAATCTGCCGGCAATGTGGGAGATCTGAGTTCGATCCCTGAGTTGGGAACATCCCCTGGGGAAGAGAATGGCAACCCACTCCAGTATTCTGGTCTAGAGAATGCCATGGAAAGAGGAGCTTTGTGGGCCACTGTCCATGGGGTTGCAAAGAGTTGGACATGACTGAGTGACTAACACACACACATATACCCACTCCAGTATTCTTGCCTGAAGAATTCCATGGACAGAGAAATCTGGCAGGGCTACAGTCCATGGGGTTGCAAAGAGTCGTACAGGACTGAGCCATTAACACTTGACTGGTAAAGGCAGAAGAAAAAAACATAGAACTTTGTTGGTTAAAAAAATCAGTAGTTGATAGTTAATGAATCATAAATGAAACTGATAAACCAAAGGGATGTTCTGAGCTCTGAACATGTACCATAATGATGGTTTATTTCGTTTGTAAGATTTGGAGCATCATCAAGAGAATTGACTTGATTATAGGATCCTGGTGTTCAGAGGATTGGTCTCAACTCTCTGAGGTTATGATTGGGATGACATATCCAAGCAGTATATCACTTAGGCAAATGTTAAGCTGAAGGGGAAAAAAGGGGGTAGAAATGTAGATAAAGGAGTCCTGACTGTGAAGTTCTGAGTGATAATTAGGGGAAAACGAAATATTAAAAAAAAAAAAAAAACATAAAGACTAATAAACCTGAGCAGAAATACTTCTGGTGGAGCTAGGTAAGAAATGATGGAGAAAGAGGAATTAGACAGGCGTAGAACAAACAAGGGCTTCCCAGGTGGCTCAGTGGGTAAAAAAATCTGCCTGCAATGCAGGAGATGTGGGGTCGATCCCCGGGTCTGAAAGATCCCCTGGAGGAGGGCATGGCAACCCTTTCTAGTATTCTCACCTAGAGAATCCCATGGACAGAAGAGCCTGGTGGGCTATAATCCATGGGGTTGCAAAGATGACTGAAGTGACTGAGAACAAAGAACAAACACAGAATAGAGTTGAAACAGAAAATCTTGCCTTGTGTTAAAAATAGGCATTCAGAATTTCCATAGTCAATAAAAATGCCAAGGAATATGAACAACAAAAAGCCTTAGGAAAACTCCAGTGGAGTTGGAACAAGAAAGTCACTGTTTATGGCCCTGTAAGTAGAAGGGTGGGAATGGAATTCAGAATAAAATGTTAATGCGGAAGGGATCATTGAGGACAAGTAAAAGGAATAAAACAATTTATATATGAGATTTGGAATAATCTGAAAGCAATCAAATTTAAGGAGTGTCAGTCAATAAGAAAAACAAAGTGTTCAGGTAGCCACATTTATCTTTATGTGTCTAAAATATATTTCCCAGTTAATCTTTGGGGGAAAAAAAACACACACACACACACAACTTATCTCGGTTCTCAGGTCTGTCGTGTGTTAAACAGGCCTCTTGTTATCATTTTGAGCATGTGAAGAAACAAGTTAAGACAACTTGTGGTAAAACAAGATTAGAAATAATAGTTCCTTGTTCCCAGAAACTTGTATTAGTACACAAACTACAACATTTTGGGTATGAATTTTTATATCACACGTTTTATGTAGTAAAGCCTGAAGCCTACTCTCTTCTATTATAATATCTTGGCCATGCACAAAAATTATTGTGAATTCCAGCTCTGTTAATTATTAGTTGTACCCCCTGGAGCATAGACAGTCTCCTTAACTGTCAAATGAATAAAATAATATCTACCTCCTAGCACATTTGTGGGGAATATATTTTAAATATAATTTGACAGTACATGAACCGTGAACTTGCAGATGTTCAGGCTGGATTTAGAAAAGGCAGAGAAACCAGAGATGAAATTGCCAGCATCCACAGGATCATCAAAAAAACAAGAGAGTTCCAGAAAAACATCTACTTTTGCTTTATTGACTACACAAAAGCCTTTGACTGTGTGGATCACAACAAACTGAAAAATTCTTACAGAGATGGGAATACCAGACCGCCTGACCTGCCTCCTGAGAAATCTGTATGCAGGTCAAGAAGCAACAGTTAGAACTGGACATAGAACAACAGACTAGTTCCAAATCAGGAAAGGAGTGCATCAAGGCTGTATGTTGTCACCCTGCTCATTTAACTTATATGCAGAGTACAGCGGGAGAAGGCAATGGCACCCCACTCCAGTACTCTTGCCTGGAAAATCCCATGGATGGAGGAGCCTGGTAGGCAGCAGTCCATGGAGTCGCTAAGAGTCGAACACGACTGAAGCGACTTAGCAGCAGCACCAGCAGCAGAGTACATCATTCAAAATGCTGGGTTGGATGAAGCACAAGCTGGAATCAAGATTGCCGGGAGAAATATCAATAACCTCAGATATGCAGATAACACCACCCTGATGGCAGAAAGTGAAGAACTAAAGAGCCTCTTGATGAAAGTGAAAGAGGAGAGTGAAAAAGTTGGCTTAAAAATTCAACATTCAGAAAACGAAGTTAATGGCATCTGGTCCCATCACTTCATGGGAAATAGATGGGGAAACAATGGAAATGGTGAGAGACTTTATTTTTTGGGCTCCAAAATCACTGCAGATGGTGATTGCAGCCATGAAATTAAAAGACGCTTGCTCCTTTGAAGAAAAGTTATGACCAACCTAGATAGCATATATAAAGCAGAGACATTACCTTGGCAACAAAGGTCTGTCTAGTCAAGCTATTGTTTTTCCAGAGTTGGACTATAAAGAAAGCTGAGCACCGAAGAACTGATGCTTTTGAACTGTGGTGTTGGAGAAAACTCTTGACAGTCCCTTGGACTGCAAGGAGATCCAACCAGTCCTTCCTAAAGGAAATCAGTTCTGAATATTCATTGGAAGGACTGATGCTGAAACTGAAACTCCAATACTTGGGGCACGTAATGCAAAGAACTGACTCATTGGAAAAGACCCTGATGCTGGGAAAGATTGAAGGGGGGAGGAGAAGAGGATAACAGAGGATAAGATGGTTGGATGGCATCATCAACGTGATGGACATGAGTTTGAGTAGGCTCTGGGAGTTGATGATGGACAGGGAAGCGTGGCATGCTACATTCCATGGGGTCGCAAAGAGTTGGACATGACTGTGTGACTGAACTGAACTGAATTGAAAATAGCAATAATAGAATCAATTGCAAAGAGTTTATATGTTTTGGTCACAAGGAGAAAAAAGCCTGAGATGAAAGTCAGAGTCACACAACTACAAAGCACCAGAACCTGAGTTCAAACTCTGGTGCTCTGATTCCAGAGACTGTGAAAGTGGCCAACATAGGACTAATATCTGTGTTCTCAACTTGTGCTTCTGTAAATTAATGGTGGCTCAGAGAGAGGGTGGGCAAAGTGGACAGTGGTAATAGTGATTATAGTAGCCGCATCAGTAGCAGCAGGCTTTATGTCTTGTGGTTCTGCAAAGTGATCACACAAAGTACCTACCATTTATAAAGCCATAGGGGTAGGAAAACAGGAAAAAAATACTGCATTGGCCTCTCTCCTGATTCTGTGTGGCAGCCTATGTTTGGACATTGAAGCAATTATAAAGTACCAAACAATGACAAGATGAGAAAAATAAAACGAAAAAATTAGTGGAAGGTGAGCAGTCTGGCTTGATTATACATTTAAGGTTCAGTGATTCCTGAGTCAGGATGATCCCCTGGAGGAGCAAATGGCAACCCACTCCAGTATTCTTGCCTGGAGAATCCTATGGACAGAGGAGACTGTCAAGTTATTGTCCCTGAGGTTGCAAAGAGTCGGACATGACTGAAGTGACTTAACACATTGTACTTCCCCTCTTCAAAGAACAAAGTTCTTTGTCAAAACTTCTGACTCAAACAGCCATGTCTTCATGATAATCCATTCATATGCATTTTTTTTTCCATTTTGCCTGGTTATTTTTAGCAATGAAAGTGCAAGAGGAATGCAGAATAGAGAAGGCTGATGGCTTCATTTACTTTTAAAAGGTTAAAGAAGATATAAAAATTAGAGTAATAATAAGGGGATTGTTGTAGTTGCTAAGTCCTGTCCTCCTCTTTTGTAACCCCATAGGACTGTAGCCACTAGATGCCTTGGTCCATGGGATTCTCCAGGCAAATATACTGGAGTAGGTTGCCGTTCCCTTCTCCAGGAGATCTTCACAACCCAGGGAATCAACCTGTCGCCTTCTTGGCAGGCAAATTCTTTATCACTGAGCCACCAGGGAAGCCCATTTAAGGAGACACTTCAGATGAAATTAATTTTATGGTATAAACTCAGGCCTTCCCTGATGGCTCAGCTGGTAAAGAATCCACTTGCAATGCAGTAGAGCCCACTTCAGTTCCTGGGTTGGGAAGATCCACTGGAGGAGGGATAGGCTACCTACTCCAGTATTCTGGCATGGAGAATTTCATGGACAATACAGCTGAATGCAGTTTTCATTCTCACTTTTCATGGTATAAACTCAACAAATTTATATTGTTTTCTAATTGCTTTTTCTCTAGTAAATGTTACTGGATTTTTATCTGCAAAAACTATCAAATTGCAAATTTTCCAGTTGTGAGCACACGATTAAGGATATTCCTCAACTTAGTTCCTATTATATTTTATCCTTTCCTGATCTTGGAGCAGTTTTCCATTTCCATATGCGTTCACTCACTGTCCTCATCTCAGCCCACCAGTTACTTTTTTCCTCCAGAATAGTGTCTTAAGATTTTACAATCAGTTCCAAAGCTCTGTGTAATATGCTATCTTCCTACATTTATGCTCTCATTTCCTAGACACCACCCTTTGCTTCTCCTAAGCTTCAATACAGTTCATTTGTGCAGTACCCGCCCCCCCACCAAAATCATTACAAATGTAACATCCTTCCTCACTAATAATGACATATTTGTATCCTTTATTCTTAACATCCCTTGAGAGACCCACATGGTTAGGTATCACATTATATAGGCATTTTTAGATTTTTAAAATACTGTAACTGAATTTTTCCTAATGGCATTATCTTTGACAATGAATGACATCAGGAAATAATTGGCTCACAAGTAGATTTTCGGAATTAAGAACAGTCTAAATCTATAAAGTCAAAACTAATTCACTACTGTTGAGGACAGATTCCTCCTTTATTTTGCTCACATTCAGAAATTTTGACTTAAGATTTGGGTTATGTGAGGCAAATGAGTGTTGTGACTTTTTATTAACAAACTGGGAAGCTGCTTTATTTTCCTTACGTGTACTGCCTTGGCATTAGCAAAATTTGAGTGTCTTCAAATGAGGATCTATATTTCTAATAAGGACATATCTGGGAGTATAAGTGATAGGAGATTATGCTCAGATTCCAGAAATGTTTAAAAACTACAAAATAAAACAACTCTCTAAAAAAAGTATTTTGCCTCTTTTGGGAGGACTTTTTATAGTACCATGTAGAGCAGGAGCATTTGTACTGCTATTTAAGATACTAAATGAATTTTGACCCTGTATCCTTGATACTCTAAATTAGCTATGAGGCATTCTAAGCAAAATGGGTTTAGAGGATTATTTTATGATATGTAGAAACTTGGGATAACCAGATCATGCCATAAACAATTTCATCTGAGTTTTTATGTTTATTCTCAACTCACTGTCCTAATCCAACTATGCAGAGAACTCCTTTATGGTTCAGATTTTATGAGTGACAGTTTATAAAGAAACAGGTACAGAATTACAATTCATTAGTTGGAAAGAATCTTCCTACTGTATTATTATCTAACCAAATTTTATAATTATTTTCAGAGTATGAATATCACTTATCATGTAGCTACTTGATCATTTATTCAGAAATGTAAAAACTATTCTGAAATAATAACCAGGTCGTCATTTTCTTGGCCTTTATGATTAGTTTTTTAAAGTATTATTATGAAAATAAATAAATAACCCTTATGGACTTGAAAGATATAAGAACTGTAGCAAAACTATGAATGATTCTATAAAATTAAACTAACTCTAAAATCAAGCTATTAAACGTATAGTCAGCTAGAATTTCATTGAAATGCTTGGTTGGTTGGTGGTTCTTAGCCTACTATATACCCACCACTTGTATGATCACTGATGTTCAACAAAGCAGAAATCAGAATTTGAAACAGGGCAGCAAAAATAAACATAAGGCAATTAGTAACGACACTTGAAATGTAGCTTATATTGTATACAGAGTGATGTCTTTTACGGAGTTAACTATTAATTTAAAAATAAATGTAACAGTAACCACAAAGATAGCTGTGGAAAGAGCTATTTATTTGGTGGAAGAGATTCTAAAACTGAGATATTGACTACTCAGTCATAAATAGTAATATTAATAAATCTAAACTATTTAGAAGCCATGGTTATCCATGGTTATTTCAGCTGATAATCATTTGGGTTTTATTTATAGTTATGACATACAATATTAAAAAAGTATGTATTTTTAAATAAATGTTTCAATTATTTTTCATTTAATTAATTTGTATTTAGTTGAGTATATTAGTAAATATCAGTAAAAACATACATATAGTAAATATAGATGAAGAAGCATCACTTTTAAGGTCATCATAATCTAATGTCCTTTAATATAAATTTAAGGATAAAAATATTATCAATAGTTGGTTTATTTACCAAAATATTTTAAATTGATTAGATTCCAATCATATTTGGACCTTGTTTGCATTTTGACATTCTTTTAAGAATGTTTTTCTATGTTTCTGTGAAATCATATTCTGATTAAATTCTATCATCAAATATTAAGGATGAAACCTCTCTTTTGTATTATAACTGTAATCACACAGTAATGAATGCCACCAGTAATAGGCATTGTATATTATTTAACTGATCCTATAAAATTCAGACATGATATGACTATGTACGTTTTTAGGTATAGATGAGTACTCTAAGACTGTATTTCCAATGATGTTTTAGTACAGCCAAAATTTAGTTTTTCTGTCCACGTGCAGATTTTGGATGGCTTGAATTTCTTGTTAAACTTTGAGCTCAAGTCTTTGCCCAAAGAATTTTTTATATTCTGGATGCTCCTAAATTTCCCTTGGTCATCTCTTAAAAAGGACCTCAGAACTGAATTCTCTCAAGATTTAATATAGTATAACTTTTTCTTTTAAAATTAAGAAACACCATTTGTATGCAAGATTAAAACTAAAGATGACTTAAAATAGTTTGTTTTCAAATAGTCTTTTATGTACTTAATGATACAGGTTTCTTCAATGATGACAATAATATTAGGGATTACCTAAATTTCTCAGGACTTAACTACTCCACTGTGTACCAACTGCCTCTTTCATTATGTTTCCACTCTTGTGTTACCACCTTGAGTTCCTTCCGCTTTTCCCTTCCTGCTGCTTATCCTTGTTATTTAGCTTTGTATCTAGAATGCAGCCCAAATCAATAATTCACAATTTGAAAATGAGTGAAATATATATAATATATTCTAGTCTTTCAAGAGTGTATGCTTCTTGCCTCTGTGTGTACTGCCATACAACAGTAACATGGATAATGAGATGATGATAAAACAATTCTAAGGAAACAGTGTTAAACCAAAACTACAAGGCAAACTGAAAAGCTACCCAAACTGAAAAGACAGAATCCTTTTTTAAGTGTTTTTATTCTACCACTATGGGGAAAGCCATCCTCAACCTTGTTCTCAGTGTTAGAAAAAAAATAAGAGGACAAAAATTAAAACAGATAAT
Organism: Bos mutus; assembly: GCF_027580195.1. Taxonomy (NCBI): domain Eukaryota; kingdom Metazoa; phylum Chordata; class Mammalia; order Artiodactyla; family Bovidae; genus Bos; species Bos mutus. Next base: position 82,625,431 of record NC_091620.1, on the reverse strand, counting down.
CTTTAGTCAATCTCATAATCAAAAATTTAAAAAGTGTTTTGTTTTCTTGACCTTTAAAATATATAGTAGAGTTTGTGTGCATGTATATGTTTAAATAATATAAACCTGATATCATGGTTAGGATGTAGTTTAAAATATATGTAATATTATTATAAACATATACAAATGCATATATATGCACTCATATTTAAAACTATATATGCATATAGATAACATTTTATGCTATTTGCATATTTCCAATTTTTCCATAGGTATATGTAAACATATGTATGAACATTGTTATATGTATATGTTTGGTGCTAAGTCACTTCAGTCCTGTCCGACTCTGTGCGACACCATAGACAGAAGCCCACCAGGCTCCCCTGTCCCTGGGATTCTCCAGGCAAGAACACTGGAGTGGGTTGCCATTTCCTTCTCCAATGCATGAAAGAGAAAAGTGAAAGTGAAGTCGCTGTCATGTCTGACTCTTAGCGACCCCATAGACGGCAGCCCACCAGGCTCCTCCGTCCATGGGATTTTCCAGGCAAGAGTACTGGAGTGGGGGCCATTGCCTTCTCCAATATGTATATGTTTCAGTTCAGTTCAGTCGCTCAGTCATGTCCGACTCTTTGCGACCCCATGAATCGAAGCACGCCAGGCCTCCCTGTCCATCACCAACTCCCGGAGTTCACTCAGACTCACGTCCGTCGAGTCAATGATGCCATCCAGCCATCTCATCCTCTGTCGTCCCCTTCTCCTCCTGCCCCCAATCCCTCCCAGCATCAGAGTCTTTTCCAATGAGTCAGTTCTTCGCATGAGGTAGCCAAAGTATTGGAGTTTCAGCTTCAGCATCATTCCATCCAAAGAAATCCCAGGGCTGATCTTCAGAATGGACTGGTTGGATCTCCTTGCAGTTCAAGGGACTCTCAAGAGTCTTCTCCAACACCACAGTTCAAAAGCACCAATTCTTCGGCGCTCAGCCTTCTTCACAGTCCAACTCTCACATCCATACATGACCACAGGAAAAACCATAGCCTTGACTAGATGGACCTTTGTTGGTGAAGTAATGTCTCTGCTTTTGAATGTGCTATCTAGGTTGGTCATAACTTTCCTTCCAAGGAGTAAGCGTCTTTTAATTTCATGGCTGCAATCACCATCTGCAGTGATTTTGGAGCCCAAAAAAATAAAGTCTGACACTGTTTCCACTGTTTCTCCATCTATTTCCCATGAAGTGATGGGACCGGATGCCATAATCTTTGTTTTCTGAATGTTGAGCTTTAAGCCAACTTTTTCACTCTCCACTTTCACTTTTATCAAGAGGTTTTTTAAGTTCCTCTTCACTTTCTGCCATAAGGGTGGTGTCATCTGCATATCTGAGGTTATTGATATTTTTCCTGGCAATCTTGATTCCAGCTTGTGCTTCTTCCAGTCCAGCGTTTCTCATGATGTAGTCTGCATATAAGTTAAATAAGCAGGGTGACAATATACAGCCTTGATGTACTCCTTTCCCTATTTGAAAGTCTGTTGTTCCATGTCCAGTTCTAACTATTGCTTCCTGACCTGCATATAGATTTCTCAAGAGGCAAATCAGGTGTCTGGTATTCCCATCTCTTTCAAAATTTTCCACAGTTTATTGTGATCCACACAGTCAAAGGCTTTGGCGTAGTCAATAAAGCAGAAATAGATGTTTTTCTGGAACTCTCTTGCTTTTTCCATGATCCAGCGGATGTTGGCAATTTGGTCTCTGGTTCCTCTGCCTTTTCTAAAGCCAGCTTGAACATCAGGAAGTTCATGGTTCACGTATTGCTGAAGGGCTTTCTAATTATAATGTTGTATATTACCTGTCAACACTGATCAAATATAGATTTGAAAAATATTGACAGTTTTTTAAAAATTTGACACCTAGAAAATATAATTTTGCTAAATTTTTCTTTCCTGTTGTTCCCATATCAGTTCATTGCTCTCATTGCTTCATTCTGTTGGAGCTAGTGGTAAAGAACCTGCCTGCCAATACAGGAGACATAAGGGACCTGAGTTTGATCCCTGGGTCTGAAAGATCCCCTGAAGGAGGGCATGTCAATCCACTCTGTTCTTACTTGGACAATCCCATGGACAGAGGAGTCTGACTGACTACAGTGTAGGGTCGCAAAGAGTCAGACACAACTGAAGCAACTTAGCATAGCATATAAGAGGTGTAATATATTATGTGCTTTCTTTAACTTATTAATTCATTTTGAATTTGCATACTACAAACTATGTGGGAATGTATGTCAAAACTTTCAGTATTCAGTTTTTATACTACCTTCAGTCTTTATGAGTCTTTATGAGTTAATAGTCTCTCCACATCTAACATTTTGCAACTCGTAATGACAGGGACTAAAATATATTTTTTTAAGAGTAATACATGGACATCAGCAAGCTGAGTAAGATACTATTTGAGCTTTCAACTGCTCTTAATTTAATTTATAATGAAGATTTATTATGTTCTCTGTAATTGAAAATGCCATTTAGAATGATATAAATGTCTCATCCATGCAAATGGTAATTTTGGTATAATTTTCAACATCAAACATTTTAGTTAATCAAATAAATATGTAATTGCAGTTATTTATTTGATAATAAAAAGTCTTGTTTTATAGATAGTGAATTCTGCCAGTGAGAGAGATATATTTATAAATACTACAAGTGTACACTGTATTAGATTAGCAATAATGATGCAGAATTCAGCTTAACATGTGACATAGAATGCCTTCATAGTCATTAATTTGAAATCAAAAGAAGCTAGCCAATATCTGAATATTCCTCAGGATTGCTCTGCCTGTGTTTTGCAGTGATTAACCACATAGCCTTAAAGATTAAGTCTTACGTATTCTGGCTAATTGATTGAGATATAAATATTTTAAATACTTATTATTATCAAAATAAAAGACACGCTGTTAAACAGCAGTGCAGGTATAGAATTATTTATCTAAACAGAATTAGCAAAGAGCTTTGGAGAATTATGATACATGACAGAATTTCAGATCATTTTGAAGTTCCCACCAATTCTTATGTATAGCCATGATTAATTGCTAAACCTTTAGTAAATCTGAAAGACGGAGACAATTAGATGGTGATGCAATGTAGTTTTTGGTAAATAAGTCACAATGCTCTATAGGAGTTGCAAACATAAATACCTAAAGTACCTTGCAGGTGACATAAAACGATGAAAATGGAAACAAAAGAATGTGGAGCAATGCAAACATTGAATTGTCCAATGAAAAGCGCTAAACCCATGAAAAGGCTTTCAAATTCAAGATTTCAGAAGACCATATCATCTAAATAAAGTGTGTGTCTGGGCCAGATTCAGTTCATGCATTGTCAGTTTAAAAGTTTATTTATGATATAGTGAGCCTGGTTTTTTGGGAGGGGAGTGTTTGTTTTTAATACATGGGGTGCATGATAATTGTATATAATGTTAAAGGTAGATAAAAACAGTAGAAATAGGAAAAAAATTAATATCTAAATAACAAAAACTAGATAATATCTTAATGCATTTCCTTCATTTCTCTCCATGTATCTTGAATAGTTGTTGTGTTACCATATAATGCTTCCACAATGACTTAACAGAGCTATTGATTCTAGGTATTACAACAAATTTAATATAAACATTTGTTTTAACATTTACTATCCTCCTACTGGCTTTTATTTGTTTTTCAATCTTCTAAATACCATGTTGAAATTCTTCTCGCTTAAGTTTTTAATGTTTTTCTACCTGTGTACTTTTTGAAAAGTAAAATAATCAAGTTAATGTATATAGACATTTTAAAAGAGCTTTCTAATTGCCAAACAATTCTCTAAAATATATGATCTCCCCAAGAATTGCCAGGCTTATCTCCTTCCTAAAATACTTTTGCCAAAAATATATACTATTTTGGTAAACTTTGTTAATTTGCTAAAAGAAAATCATTTATTTATGTCATATGATTATAACAACACTTGAATGATAAGGCTTTGCTAAAACAAAACTTGGTATAAATAAAATGTTATTTCTTTTGGCATTAGTACTTCCCAGATGGTACCTACGAAAAACTCTTGAAATGTAAAGAAATCATATGAATAGATTCCAATACTTCTTAACAGTACATATGCTGCTTCTATTGACATATTTACATTTAGGTTGATAAAATTCCCCTCTGGTGTCTAATCATGGATGTGAGAAAAACATTTACAAAAAAGAGTGGTGAAAAATAATAGCTGTACTTTCACAATTTAGGATAAAAACACTGATGGTTTGTGAAATTATAAGATGACAAATGCAAAATAGCTGTATTTTGGACATAGAACTTAAAATGCACATAGAAAGATCAAGTTAATTGTTCCATTATTTCATATTTTTGTGAACTATTGATTTGCTCTTTGACTGAGCCCACTTTACCAGGTCTCACTGGGGCAAAGCATTTTAGAGTAAATTGTTCATGTTCTGGAATTTCTCATTCTAGGCAAGATAAAATTTACCCTTTCATTGTTATATACCTTGGGAGTTAATAGGCATTCATAGCTGAATAATTATACCATGACAGGTATGAGATATCTGCATAAACTCAAATTAAGCTCCTATTAAAAACATAATCTGCATGAAGTATGAATGCATATGCTTTCTGTTTTCTTTGGTTTATACCATTAATTTTAAAGATGACAAAAAACAGATGAATTATGTCATTGATGCTTGTATGAGGAACCCAGACAAATTCATATCCCTTAAATTTAAAGGGCAAATCCTATTTAATCCAGCTGTAAGAGGTATATGTTGTTACTGGGCAGACAATGAATAAAGTAATGCTAAGGTTTTAGAAAAGGCAGAGGAACCAGAGATCAAATTGCCAACGTCCACTGGATCATTGAAAAAGCAAGAAAGTTCCAGAAAAACATCTACTTCTGCTTTATTGACTATGCCAAAGCCTTTGACTGTGTGGATCACAATAAACTGTGGAAAATTCTGAAAGAGATGGGAATACTAGACCACCTGACCTGCCTCTTGGGAAACCTGTATGCAGGTCAGGAAGCAACAGTTAGAACTGGACATGGAACAGCAGACTGGTTCCAAATAGGAAAAGGAGTACGTCAAGGCTGTATATTGTCACCCTGCTTATTTAACTTATATGCAGAGTACATCATGAGAAATGCTGGGCTGGAAGAAGCACAAGCTGGAATCAAGATTGCCAGGAGAAATATCAATAACCTCAGAAATGCAGATGACACCACTCTTATGGCAGAAAGTGAAGAGGAACTAAAAAGCCTCTTGATGAAAGTGAAAGAGGAGAGTGAAAAAGTTGGCTTAAAGCTCAACATTCAGAAAACGAAGATCATGGCATCCGGTCCCATCACTTCATGGGAAATAGATGGGGAAACAGTGGAAACAGTGTCAGACTTTATTTTTCTGGGCTCCAAAATCACTACAGATGGTGATTGCAGCCATGAAATTAAAAGACACTTACTCCTTGGAAGAAAAGTTATGACCAACCTAGACAGCATTTTCGAAAGCAGAGACATTACTTTGCCAACAAAGGTCTATCTAGTCAAGGCTATGGTTTTTCCAGTGGTCATGTATGGATGTGAGAATTGGACTATAAAGTAAGCTGAGCACCGAAGAATTGATGTTTTTGAAGTGTGGTGTTGGAGAAGACTCTTGAGAGTCCCTTGAACTGCAAGGAGATCCAACCAGTCCATCCTAGAGGAGATCAGTCCTGGGTGTTTACTGGAAGGACTGATGCTGAAGCTGAAACTCCAGTACTTTGGCCACCTCATGCAAAGAGTTGACTCATTGGAAAAGACCCTGATGCTGGGAGGGATTGAGGGTAGGAGGAGAAGGGGACGACAGAGGATGAGATGGTTGGATGGCATCACTGACTCAATGGACATGAGTTTGGGTGAACTCCGGAAGTTGGTGATGGACAGGGAGGCCTGGCGTGCTGTGATTCAGGGGGTTGCAAAGAGTTGGACACAACTGAGCTACTGAACTGAACTGAATTTTTCACAACCATGAAACAAAGTAATTTCACATATTTTTCTGCAAAGCTAGAATTATGTTAGTTTTCTCTACTTGTCTTTACTGTTTTGGAGTATAATGTGGGTCTATATTAAATACAGTGTTATATGTCATAGTCAATCATTTAAGATTAATTCAGGACCTAACTATACTTGAATTACGAGGAATACACAGTTGAATTAAGGAATATTATTATAACAGTACTTTATATGATCAGAGAAGGCAATGGCACCCCACTCCAGTACTCTTCCCTGGAAAATCCTGTGGACGGAGGGGCCTGGTGGGCTGTAGTCCATGGGGTCGCTAAGAGTCAGACACGACTGAGCAACTTCACTTTCACTTCACTTTATATATGATATGTATTCATAAAGTAACATGGTGTGTGAATCAAATACAAAAAATATTTTTATAATCCCTCCATTTATTACTGGTTCCAGAAATTCTTTAGTTGGCTCTTCTGTGTACTATGTGACCTAAGACAAGTCTTTTATTTCTCTTTGTTATTTCATTTACAGAATTAGTGTTATTACACTGTGTACTTCAAGGGATACTCTAATGTTAAAAAAGTAAATACCTACAAGCACTTGAGAGAGTGCACTTGGCTAATATTTGCTTAATACATTTTAGCTATTACATTATCACAGATAGTGAGTTATCAACATGCTGTCATAGTAAAGATGTACCATTAATAGTGAATTTAGAATAATTAAAATTATAAATAACTAAATTTCGATATGGTTTATGCATGCTTCCCTGTATAAAATACACATTATATCTCATTGGATCCTTGAGGCAATTATGTGTAGTATTTCCATTTCATAGAAAAATGTTGACACATCAAAAGTGATTTAAAAAACTTATTTTTGAGCTTGCAATCAACATTTAGCACAATGTATTAGAGAATCTAGATTTTTACCACATACACCGTCAAAGTCAAATTGCAGAATAAAATGTGGGTTGCAGAAAGACCATATAATCTCTGGAGACTAATTTTAGAGGTAAAATTTCCACTTTACTAAAGCATTGCTTGAACTGACTGTAGAAATAGAAATCAATGATTTTAAAACATTCCTACTTATATTCAGTCTAGAGATGAACTTAGTAGATGTTATGTACCCTGATGATACTATCCTTCCCTCTGTTTGGATCCTAAGAATTCCTCAGGGTCAGAAATTAAATTCAGTAAAAAGTCCGTATAGGTGTAACTAGAGATTGATCACATATCATGAATATTAAGCTGAACTATATTTATATAAGTGGAATATTTTTATTATTTAATTTGATAAATAGAATACTTTTTGTCAAAACAATTATCATAAACTGGCTCTATGGCTTTCCTTGCTAAGAAAAACTTTACTATCCAAGATGTATATTTGAAAAAGTATTAGAAATTATTCAATAATTACAGTTATTGACTCTAAATATTTTAGCATCAAATGACTGAATTTTGGATTCAGAACCAAATCTTGTAGATATTATACATCTAAAACTACTCCAAAAATTAATATTAAAAAGTATTAGTATATTCATTTCTAAAAATCCTTACAGATACAAAGCTTTTTCTTAAACTTATCTTTTACTGAGCTTCGTTTTTCAATAATAGTCATTTACATGCAACAATGTTTTCTTTATTTAATTGTAGAGAAAAATAAAATTCTAACATATATGGCTGAAATCATAGTGAAATCAAAGGCAGAACTAGTACAATCAGGACAGAAAATTATACTTGCTTTATTCACATAGCATTACTTTAAAATTTCCCAGCACTCAGTGACAGATACCAGTGTTACATTTCTTTTGTATCTTCCCACAATGTATATTGTTAAATAACTCTTTCTGACAGGCTAATTCTTATGAAGTTTATTATTCATAATTGCTCTTATATTCTTTTGAAGAGCCAAGGACTCTTAATAGCTCTCCATTTTGAAATAACCATGGAAAATAGGAGATTTCATACAGGCCAGGAAACCAAGTTTGAATGATTAGAATAGCAGAGGGATTGGGGCTGAAGTTCAATAGCTGAATTTATAAAAATAAATGAATACCAAGTAACAGTATATAGAAAATGAAAAAGAAAATGAGTTTTTAAAAGTCTGGATAATCCCTGTATTATGTTCAAGGACAGGGCCAAAAAACAACAGAAGCAGATGTCCAAGGTCAGAGGGATAGGATGAAAGAATCACACCAAGTTAGAAACAGAAAGGTCTTTGATGAATAGCTGATTTGGAAGCTCTTACCATGACTACTAAGGTCAGTAAACCCTAAAGATTGCTTACAAAATATATGTATGCTTAGCTTCAGTTTTCTGGAGCAAAGAATCCATAACTTTGCTAGAATATCAAAGGGAATTTTGATGCAACATAACTTAAGAAACATGAACTACGAAGGAGCTAGGTGACTTCACATGCTGCTGCTGCTAAGTCACTTCAGTCGTGTCCGATTCTGTGTGACCCCATAGACGACAGCCCACCAGGCTCCCCCGTCCCTAGGATTCTCCAGGTAAGAACCCTGGAGTGGGTTGCCATTCCCTTCTCCAATCCATGAAAGTGAAAAGTGAAAATGAAGACGCTCAGTCATATCTGACCTTCAGTGACCCCATGGACTGCAGCCTTCCTACGTCCATGGGATTTTCCAGGCAAGAGTACCAGAGTGGGGTGCCATTGCCTTCTCCAGGTGACTTCACATAACAACACACAAAATTTAAAAAAAAAATTCCTTTAAACTACTGTGATGTGTAAGAAGAGTTACAGGTTATGAGGACAGGTTCTTCTTCTGTCACCAGGCTCATATATCTTAAATCGTCTTACACATCACTGTCAGATTCATCATCATATTGCACCACTTTGATGCTATTGTTCTCCAACTAAAATTATCACTGTGTAATTTGATATAGAGCAAATTGCTTATTCTGGCACAGAAAACTTTCCACAGTTTGATTCCAACTTTATATATCTACCTTATCTTTGAATATATGTATACAGTCTTCATTATATGAACTCAGCTTTATGTTACTTATCATACAAATTTTGTCTATTTTGAGGGAATTTTGTTCATGCTGTTACGTGTAGATGGACTAATTTGCACCTGCACTTTACCCTGCCCTCTCTCTATAAGCTCATTTTGCCCTCTGTACTAATAACCAATAAACATACAAACACACAAATGCATACTCTCAGACGCATTCACCTCCCACCAAAATACATTTCTAAAGGACCCAATTAAAATTTTTCTTTCTATACTGGAACATAAAATTACCTATCCCATTTTGAACTCCTGTGGTTTCCAGTTTCTACTATCTTAGGGTACATCTCAGATATTTTTTTGCATAATACTTTCCTGAAGCTCAATTTTTAAATAGCGGTTAAAAACAAGGACTTGGAAAGAGACAGTTCTTTTATCAAATTTTAATCCATCTCTATAACTTTGAGTATTATAAGAAAACACCCATGTTTCTCATCTGTAAAACTGGCACGATAATAGTAGGGTTGTTTTAAGATTAAGTGAAAAAATATAGATGAAGTATAGGATATTATGAACACTTAGTATGTTTTTCCATGTTAAGTGAAATAGCTACCCAATACTTACAAACACTGTAGTATCATATATATGTAATTTTTTATTGTTATGTCATTGTTGTTGTAATTTCTTGTATGCTAATTGAGTTAAATAATTAAACCTTTCACCTTCATATTCCAAACATAATTCTTACATAGTCACAGTTCAGTTTATATTTTTTGCACATATTAATGTTATATGTTTTAGGAAGCATATACATTATAAAGTTTTGAAAATAAATATAAAAGTGTAAATCCTAAGAAATTATTTATTTTTATAAGTATAAAATTATATTTAGCAAAAGCCCAAACAGCTTCTTTTGTTTGATGTTCTACTTTCCAGCATCTCAGAGATTCTTGGAGTAATTTCTGTTAATTAAAAAAAAAATCAGATAAAACAGTTACCCTGAAATTATGGAGGTATTACATTAATAAGAATGATTTTTGAAGTTCTGCAAAGAAATATTTGATGACTTTTCACCTGAAGCTGGTTCTACTGAGAGGAGTAACTATTTATTAACAAGCTTAATAATAATAATAACTGAAGAATCACAAAGCCCAATGAAAATGAAACAGAAACAGTTTTAAAAGCAAAAGGACTGTAAGGTTATACTCTTTTTCATTAAATTTTATTTTTATGCTTTTGCAGTAAGAATAAACTCATTTGAAGTATGTAACAAATATCAAACTCTGTTAATAGTGATATATATACACAAAACAGTTAAAGACTATTACCTTTCTTAAAACTCACTTTAAAACCAGGTTTAATATTTGAATTCTGTAGTTTGGCCTCTGCTGCACAGTTGTTTCCATATCTGAGTCATATCCTTAAAACATTAGCTCTTAGAGGTCAGGGCTATGTTCCTGGTGTACCTTGGATGTAGTTTTTCTGTAGCACCTCTTCTACTCAGTCACATGGTCACTTATTTATTCATTATTTCATTGAGCTTTAACTCAGTGAAAAGTTCTATCTTAGTATTTTGGAGAAACATAGTAAAATTTTTCCTTCACCTCATAAGTATTAAGAAGAAAAGAATCAAATGCATTATTGAACAGCACAGTTGAAGGTAAGAAATGGCACAAAAAGACTATGAATAGATTCTTATACAAGTTCCAGGGAGAAAGTATTTTTTTCTGCTGGGTAAAATTAATGAAAATTTAATGGACTGGTATTATGATTTAAACTTTAAATAATGAGTCAGTTTTGTTACTGGATCACAATAAACTGTGGAAAATTCTTCAAGAGATAGGAATACCAGACCACTTGACCTGCCTCTTGAGAAACCTGTATGCAGGTCAGGAAGCAACAGTTAGAACTGGACATGGAACAACAGACTGGTTCCAAATAGGAAAAGGAATATGTCAAGGCTGTATATTGTCACCCTGCCTATTTAACTTATATGCAGAGTAAATCATAAGAAACGCTGGGCTGGAAGAAGCACAAGCTGGAATCAAGATTGCCAGGAGAAATATCAATAACATCAGATATGCAGATGACACCACCCTTATGGCAGAAAGTGAAGAGGAACTAAAAAGCCTCTTGATGAAAGTGAAAGGGGAGAGTGAAAAAGTTGGCTTAAAGCTCAATATTCAGAAAACGAAGATCATGGCATCTGGTCCCATCACTTCATGGGAAATAGATGGGGAAACAGTGGAAACAGACTTTATTTTGGGGGAGGCTCCAAAATCACTACAGATGGTGACTGCAGCCATGAAATTAAAAGACGCTTACTCCTTGGAAGGAAAGTTATGACCAACCTAGACAGCATATTCAAAAGCAGAGACATTACTTTGCCAGCAAAGGTCAATCTAGTCAAGGCTATGGGCTATGGTTTTTCCAGTAGTCATGTATGGATGTGAGAGTTGGATTATAAAGAAAGCTGAGTGCCGAAGAATTGATGCTTTTGAACTGTGGTGTTGGAGAAGACTCTTGAGAGTCCCTTAGAGTTGCAAGGACATCCAACCAGTCCATCCTAAAGGAGATCATTCCTGGGTGTTCATTGGAAGGACTGATGTTGAAGCTGCAACTCCAATATTTTGGCCACCTGATGCGAAGATCTGACTCATTTGAAAAGACCCTGATGTTGGGAAACGTTGAGGACAGAAGGAGAAGGGGACGACAGAGGATGAGATGGTTGGATGGCATCACCGACTCAATGGACATGAGTTTGGGTGGACTCTGGGAGTTGGTGGTGGACAGGGAGGCCTGGCATGCTGCGGTTCATGGGGTTGCAGGGAGTCGGACACAACTGAGCAACTGAACTGAACTGAATTTAAATGGAAGAAGGATGGCATATGAAAAAATACAGGGCATGTATTTGTTTATCTGCTCTACCATTTAATGTTACTTAGGGCAACCCCTTGCTAATAAAAATCAAAATTAATATTTTAGTATAATCTTTCCTTGTAGATTTCATGGACTTTTTCAACTACAATTGTGATTTGAAGACAACTTTTCTTTTTCTGGAGACCCTCTAATTTTCAGTTCTGCTCTTTGCTGCTAATAGGATGTTGTCCAGTAGAACTTCTATGACAGTGGAAATGTTTGGATCTGCAGTATTGTATTCACAAGTCTCATGTGACTATTGAACACTTAAACTGTAGCTAGTGCAATTGAGGAATAGGTTTATTAATTTTCATTAAATTAAATTGCTACAATAGAGCTCATGGCTATTAGAATTGCACAACAAGGACCTAGAGTCACCTCTTTAAGAGAAGTAAATTCCAGATGAATTTTAGCCACAAATGGATCTCCTTCGGTAAAATATAGTATGCCACAATGTTTCTTGTGAAATCCTCTTATGTCCCTTCATTGCTGAAGCCAGTAGTTTTACCCAGTATTGTTATTGCCTGTGTATTATTGTTAATTAGGATATACACAAAGAAAACTAACAAATTACATCTCCAGGAAGCTCTGAAGACTTCTCCCAGAAAGTAACTTTTGAATTTAGTCTTAATGGAAAGGAAGTTTATGCTGATTTTGAGGTTTATGCATCAAGTTTATGCTGATGATGAGCTGGGAGTAGTTTAGACAGAAATAAGAAAAAACTGGTACAACCAGGGAATACCTGATAATTCATTATAACTGGCAAACAAAGTATCTTTGTAAAAAGCAGGAAAGGCAATTGAGCATTTTGAAAAAATAGAATAGTTGATGTTTTAAAATGATGTTAAAATGGATGCCCAAATATTGGGTTTAAATTTAGATAGCTTCATACCCAACATGGTTATTCTATCACATATACTATTACTTTCTTTCATTTCTTTTCCTTTTTACAAGCATCATTTATGTTTTAATCATTAACTAAAGCAACTAAAATTGCAGCTTTGTTACTTAAATTTATTACTTGGACAAGATTGGGATTTCAGAAATTTATTGCCATGATGTCACCAATGGTTTATAATTTATAAAACTTTGCATTAGACATTAGCACAGTTATTATTTCCTCTAATGCCTTACCTCACCACAGTCTTAATAACATTCAGGAAATCCAAAAGACAAAGGGGAAAGAGTGGACTTGAAAGCTAAAAATAGTTGCTGAAAACTGATGCAATCATGTAATAAAATATGGTACAGTAACATATGATATATTCATAGTATCTGCTAAAGCAATTAGAATCCATGCAGCTAGATTTCTGTTCGTGTATTCCTAAAAATGAAAACTATTTCAGCCCAAGTTAGACATATAAGCTATTCAGTTTTAATTGTATATTGGTCCTAATATTTCTGGTCTTATTACTTTCATATGTGATCTATTTAACACTCTTTAAAACAGAGAATCATTGAATAGCAATCAGGTTTCAAAAAGCCTGCCAAGTACAGCCAGACAGTTGTCTGTGTGTTTTGCTACATATGACAACATAGAATGTACAATTATATTAACAAAGGCTTCTTTTCCAAGGAGTCAATATTTTCACACATTTACTAGGTCTCCTCAAAAGATAACAGAAACAGCAGTATTGGTGTCTCTCAACATGAATCACATTAAGTTTATCAGATATATTAAAAGACTAGTCTTTTTTTAAATTGAGAAATTTTATACATATTATATTTAATGCTTTGTTTGTCAAAAAGCTTTGAATGGACTCTGGTCTAGCTATAGGAAAAAATAATTTTCAGTGCATTTTGGGAGTCCAAAGTATTAACATATTTTTAAACACAGGTCTTAATTTCCACTGATTAAAATATAGGCAGACATTTCCACTATAGCATGAAAAATATTAATCACTATAGGAAAGAATGATTTTATTTTGGTAACTACAAACAATGAAAAAAATAAATTAATAAATATTTTTCGGGCATTCTAAGTGTTTTATATACATTGTTACAATAAATATTCATAATCAACCCTATGAGATTTTACTATTCTCTTTATAAAAGGAATCTGAATTTCAGAATGGTTTAGGGATTCCCTGAGACCCAGATAATAAAAGGCATGGCCAGGGATAATATCTGATTTCAACAGCTTTAGACTTCATTACTTGGAAAAGGAAATGGCAACCCACTCCAGTATTCTTGCCTGGAGAATCCCCATGAACAGAGGTGGCCGACAGGCTACAGTCCATGGGGTCGCAAAGAGTCGCACACGACTGACTATGCAGACTTCACTATTATGTGTAACAGGTATGGATTTTACACTACAAATATTTGTATATAAGAAATATATTTTACTTTACTACTCAGAAATCAAATTATAATTATTCCAAGCCTCCATATCACTAGGCTGGAAAAGAAATTCAGTGTTACCCTTCAGTAGAATCATATAAAAATATAGAATAATTACATGATAGAAACACAGAAATTTGGGGAAGAGTTCCATTTAAAGGAAGAAGGAAGGAAAGGAAAAGGGAGCTGGCTTTGAACACATTACCTGATACCATGGCAAAGTATAGTTTTTCCTCTCTTAAACCATAACTGACATACTTAACCCTTCTCCCTATGAACTCTAATCCTTTAGCTTGTAAATCAAATGTTAAACACGAGGCTGCAAGTACTTCTCATATACCTTGGCATTGTCCTATTATCTTGGACACATGACCCCAGTCATCAGGTGTCTCATATTTTGAGGGATAGCTCTTCTATCATAGTCAGTAAAATAAAATGTCTTATGAGGATAAGAAATTTATATGTATATTTATAACAATATTTTTAGTCACACTGTCACTTCCACCTGCTGCTTCCTCTAACCTTTGAGGATTAGTAACAGACAGATTTTAATATTTTCTATCATTGTGGCAGTAGAGTATATATCAGTTACTGAGTATATTTCTTTTGTATTGTTTCCTAATTTTAATTAAAATGAATCTAAATATTTGTTAAACTTCTATGTTTTTTCTTAGTGTATTGCAAGAAATTTCATACCATAATTTTAATATTCAAGTGCCTGTGACAAATGTGTTTTTGTAAATAAGTTTATAATTTGGTGACTTATATAACATTTTAGATAATATTTCTTTTAAGTTCTGCTAGGAAAGTTTGCCCACAATGGTAAAAACTTGTATTAAATTTTCATATTTTTGTTGTTTTAATATGAGCAATATTAATAGAATAAGAATAAATTGTGCCTTTTTATTTTGCTGCTTTAAAAATGTTTTATTCCAGTTCTTTAATCATCACAATAAGCATTTGAGATTAAATATCCTTATCAACATTAACTTTTAGAAACCTAAGGTTCAGAGATATTGGTTGACCATCAAAGAACAAGAGCTCACCTCGCTGGCCCAACTGGGCCTGTCTCCTAATTCACTGCCATTCCTACTGTGTGTACGCATGCATACTCAGTTGCTCAGTTGTATCTGACTCTTTGTGACCCCATGGACTGTATATAGCCTGGCAGGCTCCTCTGTCTATGGGATTTCTCAGGCAAGAATACTGGAGTGGGTTGCCATTTCCTTCCACAACTTAATGCAGTTCTGAGAAATCCCATACAATTTTCACATTGTAAATTTTAGAACTCAGCTTAAGAACCAACCAGTGGGCTTCCCTGGTGGCTCAGTGATGTAGAATCCACCTGCCAATACAGGAGACGAGTTCAATTCCTGGGTCAGGAAGATCCCCTGGAGAAGAAAATGGCAACCTATTCTTGGCTGGGGGAACCAATGTACAGAGGAAACTGGCAGACTACAGTCCATGGGGCTGCAGAAGAGTCAGATGGGACTTAGTGACTAAACAACAAGGAACAGTCATTGCTAGGGGATAGCTATTTATCAAGTACAGTGTAAGGAATGCATAGATATGGTAATTCTCACACTTAGAGTAATAAAAATGGAGAATACTTTTGGCTTACTTCCTTTTTCACTCTTCTTCCCTAATTCAAATGAGTTTTAAGAGTCATAATTTGAAACTCTGCCATTAGCTCCATCAGAAATATTAAATGTTAAATAAAGTGATGTGTATTGGCTATAAAACGAACACCATTTATTATTCTAAGAATATAGAAAATGCTTTTATGTGAACAGTAGAGAAATTGCCAAAAAAGCTATCTTATTTCAGTCTGTAGACAAGTTAATGTGCTACTGGAAAATGCATACATATTCTGACCTAATTAATTTCCAGAGCATTTATTTGCTTCTGAAAAGAGTGCTCAGAAAGCCCCCCAATTAATTCCACTGTCATACAGAAGTCTCACATTCTGAGGACAGGGTCTTAGGCCTAAGTTAGTTTGTTACCTCATTATGAAGGCTTTTGTTGTAGTGCTTTCTGGCATACTTCCTACCATAGTCAAATGTTCGCTTCAATTTCTGGGTGCGTGAGCCTCAACTGAGCAGACTTCCTTGTGATAAAATCTGTCACCTTGTGCTTATCGTCCTAAGGACACTATCTCCAGGCATACCTGTCTTAATAAATAATTTGATATTTCTGACTTAGAGAAATTGATAAGGATAGTTTCAGGTACCTTCTACCTTCCAAGGTGACTAATTTAAAAATGCTTGAGAAGCTTGTAAGCATAAAGTTTTAGGAATGACAGAGTGGAGAATGTGGCTGCTATGACTACTTCCTTCTGGAAAGTACATACAGAAATGTGAGATAGTGTATCTTGTTACAGACATCTAATATAGTGAGTTGCTGTGTTTCCTCTATGTGAAGGAAGTAAAGGAGTCATTTTGTCTAAATTTAACATTCTTTCAAGAGCCATTAGGGTAGCTCTTGGCATACTTATGTGATAAAATGATCACCCTACTCTTGTCACATCATGCTTTGTCCTTTAGGATTGATGATATACTTACTTGCAACATGGTAAATGCCACTAAAAATCACCAAGCTAAATAGACATTTGTCTAATAATATCTAGTTTTTACCCCCACTTAAGTTATTTTGCCATCTCTAAAGATTACACAAATAATAATATACCTTGATAGTGCAGAAGAATGCTCAAACTCTCTATGATTAACTGGCATGTTAAAATGATTTTATTATAAATAAACTGAATTCTTTTTCTTTTCTACAGGACAACATTTTTAAGCTGCAAGACTCACATTTTGAAAATGGCCGTGGGAAGAGCCCATATGACCCTAAACTGCTGACAGCATCTCTTTTAATAGGTACTTAATCAGCAATCAATTAAACAGTAAATTTTCTGTAGATAATGGTCAGATTTCATGTTCCTTCTTATATATCAACATTTTCCTTTATTAATCATAAAATATTCAGAGTATGTCAGTTGAGATATTTTTACATATTTTGAAAATGAATAAGAAATACTAAATGCTGCTTTGATTTTTGTACTATCTAGTCTATGATTCTTTTTAATCAAAATGATTTAATAGTATCTTTAAAACTGACTGCTCAATCACATGTATCCCCACGATTGTTGTTGTTTAGTTACTAAGTCGCGTTTGACTCTTTGCGACCCTTTGGACTGTAGCCCAGCAGGCTCCTCTGTTCATGGGATTTCCCTGGCAAGAATACTGCAGTGGTTGCCATTTCTTTCTCCAGAGGATCTTCCGGATCCGGGGACTGAACCTGTGTCTCCTCCATTGGCAGGCCAATTCTTTAGTGCTGAGCCACCAGGGAAGCCCCGTATCTCCACTAGACATTTACAGATTTTGTGTTGTAAAAATATGGTTTTGATTTTCTTTATTTGAAAGAGATGTTTCAAAGGGGGAATTTTGACAAGTCAGAAAGAAAGAGTGAGATTCATTCTCTATTGTTAATTGTAGTCCCAAGATTTGTAGCACTTTTAACACTTGGATAACTTAATCAGCACAATACAACTAAATGGTAATACAATTGATAGATTCCCCCTTATGTTACTTTGATTTGACTAAGTTCTTGTGTGTTCATCTTTTTTGACTTTAGGGCTTTTCTCCCTTCCTTTTTCTTAAATCAAAACATTGTGTGTATTTCCTGTATACTTTTCTTTGACCTCTTCCTTTCTAATTTTATTCTTTCCTTTTTTCCTTAAATATTGCAGATAAGTGGTGACTGTTTAGCCATAGTTCAAAAGGATAGAATTAGAAATATAGAAGTAGAAAAAGGAAAAAGTTTTAGTTTGTATTGAAAGAGAATTTTTCCACATTTTTTTTACCACTCTGTACTGGGATTAAATAATACACAAAAAGTGTATCATCATTAAACAATTTTTTTCTTTTTTTCTCTTTTAATTGTTGAGTATGCCAGCAACCTGAAACACAGAAGATTCTGTTTTTAAATAATCATGTAGAAATTATGTAACTTTTTGTTTCCTTTTCCTTTTTTTATGAAATATAGAAATTATTTGATAACACAACAACAATAATAGTAAAACTTTTCAGGTATATACTTTCTATTTGAATTTTGAATAATACATATAAATTTTTAAAAGGTAAATTTAGGATATTATTTGTTGTATCAGATCAGATCAGATCAGTCGCTCAGTCGTGTCCAACTCTTTGCGACCCCATGAATCGCAGCACACCAGGCCTCCCTGTCCATCACCAACTCCCGGAGTTAGTAGGTCCATAAAATTTTCCCTCTTTTTCTTTTAAAAGATAACCTTTTTCCTCTGTTCAACAAAATAAGACTCTGGTCATACCGTCTACAGCATTAACTATGAAAATATATTTTTTCAGTATTCTCTAGTGTTTATCATCCTTTCACTGATCCCTTTTTTATTAAGAATAAAACCCTTACAGTAGAGTTATCTCTTCTACTGCTTTCGAAATGCAGACAATTTCAGTCCATTTGCTCCATTTATGGAGCACTTTAACAGAAGTTTAAGACCTAAAGGAATGCAGCAGATGTAACACACTTATAATTTCCTTTTCACAGATGGCCTAGTGATTATGTGTGAATAACTTCCTTAAGTACACACACAGAAATTTGAAAGGTGTCTTAAACAAAGGAGAGGCATCCTATTTTGTTTGAACTTGTAGCCTATACTTGTTTAAATTGCACACTGAAAGCAAAGAAAGAGAGAAATTTCTCAGAAAGCAGTATATAAAATTGTACCTAGAACAGCTTTAATTTGTGGCATGTTTCTCAGTAGGGATCTTCTTGATTATTTATTTTAATATTCCACTGAGTAAGGATGATGACAAGTAAGTATTACATAGTTCATATGGTAGGCAACCACACAATGTCCACGAAGAATGGGAAACGCCACAGTTTTGGTGTTATATTAGAACTTCTTTGAAAAAGTTGAATGGGTTTGTGAAAAAGAAGAGAGAGTGATAGAAGTTGCATGAATCATGAAGAGCAGGTATGACTAAAAAGAGAAGCAGCTTTTAAACGGAAGCCCAGATCTGACCTAGCCAGTGCTGTACAGTGACTGAATAATTTTCGGAGATATTTACTGCCTATTGACAAAGAAGATGATTCAAGCCAATGTAAGTTAATTTCTGAATCAGTTGAATAGCAGGATGCAGAAAAATGAGCAGGGCATATGATACATAGTAAAATCCCTCAAAATATTTGCAGCACCATGTTAATTCAAAAGCTGTGATTTCCTTTATTGAGGTTATTTGCTTCTTTTAAAACTATGCTATAAATTTTTCCTCTCACAGTAAATTTAATTCTCCTTGTTGGGTTCCTCTTGGCATTTTTATTTTGCTGCTTTAAAAATATTGTTTAGTAATTTAATGGAGTTGTTTTAACATAAATATTTTCTACAACACTTCCCAAACTTTTACATAAAAGTCATTGAAATATACAGATTGTACAATGTACATTTAAAAAATGGTTTGGGGGAAAGCTTTGCAGCCAAAAGATTTTAAATATGCTCTTCTCATTTTTGCACACAGAAGAAATTTTTGAGGTGGTTCCAGGATGCTTCTTTCCCCAATACTGGGAAGAAAAATTGTACATTTAGCTCAAAACACTTATAAACTGGCTAGATGGATCTTAATAGCAGATATTTTTATATCCCCAATCCTTCTTTTAAGCAGTTTTAACCTGTTGTAAGCTTTAGAACCAGATGACTACTTAAAAACTTTGGTTTATGAAATCTGTAAGAGTTTAATATAACCTTTTTCCAAACTGCCTTGCGTTTTAAGCTGATAACTATAGAAAATATGAATTTTTCCTGAGCAATGCATAGTTACCCATACAAAGCTACCCCGGTCCTATAATATATCCCAAAGTTTTCAGATCACTTTAGAAAAGTAAATTTTTCAAATCTACTTTAACAAAGGGTTCTCCAGGTGACTCAGTGGTAATGAATCCTCCTTCCAATGCAGGAGATGTGGGTTCGATCCCTGGGTTGGGAAGATCTCCTGGAAAAGGGAATGGCTACGTACTTCATTATTCTTGCCTTGAGAGTTCCAGGACAGAGGAGCCTGGTAGGCTACAATCCATGGGGTCTGAAAGAGTAGAACATGACTGAACAGCTAAAATACATAGATGCACACACACACACACACTTTCAAGATATGAAAGGAACAGTCAACTTGAAAGCAGTTTTATGTTTCGGAAATCTTCATCAGTCATTCCATCATTAACAGATATTATGAGGACCAGCTTCAAGTGTTTGGGACTTTTACGAATGGTTTATTTCCCTAAGCTAGCATTCTGCCATGCCTCAGGAAAAAACATAATTTGACATTAGACTATTCTCTCACTTGGTATTAGAGTAAACGAGGTACTCCCCAAATTAATTAACTAAAATTGAGAAAATTATTTGAAGTCTCTGTTTCTTTGTATAAAATGGCATGGCCATGCAAGTTCCACTAGTTTGTTGTAAGATTTAAATAAGACAATGTAATAGCATACTACATTTGGGTATGTACATATTTCTGGCATATAAATGTAGGTAGAAACTAAAAAAAAACAGAACTAGTAATAGTGGTTGCCTGTTGGGATAGATTTTATATTTTTAAGTTTATAGCATTTACATTTATAACTATTTAAAGAATGATGTTAATTTTTAAAGGACAATATGAGTAACAAAGCCAGTATATTCATTGGTATAGAAAAGGTGCTTAATAAATGTGAAAATGTAAAAGTATTCCCATACCCTTTCACTTTCAAGAAGTAGATTTCATCCATGCCATGTGCTATGGGTGTGTATGTGTGTGTGTGAGTGTGTGTGTAAGAAGAGAGACAGACATTTTTTCCTGCCTCTGTTTCTAATTACTCTGCTATTCTGTAAGTAGAATTTGCTTAAGGTGTTAACAACATAATGACTTGGTCTTTAGTTTTGTTTGATTTTTGCTCACATCCATGTCACACTTTACACCTGTGTTAGTAATGCTGTTATTTCATCAGGAAAATTTTTTTTTTCCACCTTCTGTTTCTTCTCACCACACCCTTCTTAGGAATTGTAATCCAATACATTACCTGATCTAAGCCACATTTTTACTTCATTTTGAGCTGTGAACACAAAATACAGAGTACACATGAACTTTTGTTTTTTAACACTGCTTCTCAGGTAACGCTGCCATGGTGGGAATACAGTTCACTAAACTTTTTGTTCATCTCAGAAAGAATGCTTTATTTAGAGATAGGTAAGAAAGCTTACAGTTCAGAAAGAATGGCATATACTCAAATAGCAACTTTCATATTTGAAAATTTCTAGCAAGTTATTTATATCCATAAGCAGTAATTTATCTTAGTCTGATATATTTTTTGAGATATCTAATTGTCTATATGGTATTTTTGTAGAAAAACTTAAAAATTTTTTTTGGACAGAGTATCCACAACCACTTTTGTAATGTGTATCAAAATTCCTTGCATGTATTATTCTACCATCAATTTAATAAAATTGGACAAATATATTTTCTTTCAGTAGTAATTTAGTATATTTGGAAAACCCAAAAGTATGTATCTTAGCCATAATGCAATTTGAACCATTGTAGGCTAACTTATATTTAAGGTCATAAAATTGAAAAATTACACATATATTTTGATAACTTAATAGATGACATCAAACATACAAAAAAAGCTTGCCAAATGGGCTTTTTAAATTAAAAAGTAAAGCAAACATATTGTTTTCCAAATATAAGCCAGCTAAGGTATAGTAGATTTATTCAACTCAGATATTTTGTTAGATCATTTCAGATAGCTGGAGAGTATAATGTCTTTAATATAAGGTGGTAATACACAGTTACATTAAATGAAATATACTCTGAGCTGATATATATCTTCTTAAAGAGAATGCAAGAGTATGATATGCCACCACCTATACACTTGGGCCAAATAACAAAGGGGGATTTGTTCCCCTTTGTTCCCCAAGGATGAAGAATCCACATTGATACGAATCCTATAGACCTCTGAGCAGAAAATCTGATCTAAGGCCTGGTGTTAAGGAATAGTTACTGACACTAAGCACTGACAGTATTAGAATGTGCCCTCATGGCCACCTAATCATCTGGTGACCTCCAGCTCTAGCATATTACGCTGACTCAAAAATAGTGTTTGAGTAGGAGGTAACTTCCTATGACTGGAGGCAACTGGTGCTTTAGCTGCAACCGTTCTTTGGTTTCTAAGTCAACTCTTCATAAATTATATTCTCGATAATAAATTAAGCTCTTCTACTGATGAACCCTCTACATTCTCTAAGGAGCCTACTTATCTCTTGTCAAAAGAGAAATAAAATCAGTCTTTCTGCCTTTGCACTCATATTTTTTGCCTTCCTTATGTGGGAATAGATGAAAAGATAATCATGATTGTTAACAAAGCTAAAGAAATGAATATGAGAAACAAACACCTGTCATATTCAAATAATATATATTTGGTTGTAGTTTTTGTTATTTCATCTCTCTGGAATAGAGTTTACATATAATAGCAATCATAATTATGAATTTTACTCACATTGAAAAAGCTAAATGAAAAAAAAGATTAACTCATGATATTCTTTACTCTTCCATTTCTGATTACACCTCTTATTAGGCATGGCCTGACAAATCTCTGACATATAATCACTCAGTTTTCACCTTTTGGTTGTTCTATTTTCACCTTTCCTTATTTTCATTACCTCACATACGGTTGAGAGGGCAATGAGGTTCAACGAACGATTTAATGCTTTTGATTTTTTAAGGTAAAGAGGACACAGATCTTCATGTGAAAGGTGTTCCAACATGAAAATGTTTGAAATTGACTTGAACATTTGAGGTTGCTTTCACAATACATTTTAAATTAACATTCTTTTATTCATATAGATAAAAAATCACCTGAAGTTTAAAAATTCATCACATCTGTCAGTTATTTGTAAAAAGATTAAGTGTCAACCTTAACTAAAGTGTTAAGTTTACTGCATATAGGTTATATTAAGTAGACCATCTACATTAAAATATTGCACAGTACGTTTGAAACTTGTAAATAGCTTGTTAATAGTGTTTCTGTACTTTTCAAAAAGGATTATTTCTTTATGGGCAGATAAAAAATTATTGCAGTATATTATTTTGAGAGCAAGTCAGTTTTGAACTTCATTTAATTAAGTAAAGAGAAGACAAGATGTTTTTGAATCCCAAAGATACCACAATATGCAATATGTCAATTTATGATGTCCCATGAGTACTGTTCATAGAGTTGGTGAATTTTACTTAATATATTATCAGACCATCACTTTGACTTGATTCACAACAGTTCAGAATAAGTGATAAATTTTTAAAAACTCAGTCTCTAAGAGGAACTATCTCTTTGTTAATATTTAAAGTCATAACTTACAGTTACTCAGTGATTCTGTCCGTGTAGCTGTCCTGTACTGCTTTGGACATTTTCCAAAGCCTGGTGCATTCAAACACATCAAAGAACCAGAGGTTCTACCAGAGGAATTAATTTACTTTAAGCTCAGTCATGTCCAACTCTTTGTGATCCCATGGTCTATAGCCCACCAGGCTCATCTGTCCATGAAATTCTCCATGCGAGAATACTGGAGTAGGTTGCCATTCCTATTTCCAGCTGATCTTCCCAATCCAGGGTAGAACCCGGGTCTTCTGAATTGCTGGCAGATTCTTCACTGTCTGAGCCACCAGGGAAGCCAAATTTAGTGTGGACCACTGAAAATGTCCATTTTCGTTTCAAAGACATTTATTTTCAAGTGATAATTCTAGGTGTGAACTAAGGATATCACATAAAAGATTAGATAATAAGACTTTGCAAAAGGTATTGATAACTGAAGATGTACAGAAAGTTTCTGATTGATATATACAAAAGTCCTTTGGAAATTAGTGGTATACCAATGTTTAACTTATAATTTGTGTATGCCTACACACAATTGCACTTATCTTACATGCTAGTAAAGTAATGCTCAAAATTCTCCAAGCCAGGCTTCAGCAATACATGAACCGTGAACTTCCAGATGTTCAAGCTGGCTTTAAAAAGGCAGAGGAACCAGAGATCAAATTTCCAACGTCCTCTGGATCATGAAAAAGCAAGAGAGTTCCAGAAAAACATCTATTTCTGCTTTCCTGACTATGCCAAAGCATTTGACTGTGTGGATCACAATACACTGTGGAAAATTCTGAAAGAGATGGGAATACTAGACCACCTGACCTGCCTCTTGAGAAACCTATATGCAGGTCAGGAAGCAACAGTTAGAACTGGACATGGAACAACAGACTGGTTCCAAATAGGAAAAGGAGTACGTCAAGGCTATATATTGTCACCCTGCTTATTTAACTTATATGCAGAGTACATCATGAGAAATTCTGGGCTGGAAGAAGCACAAGCTGGAATCAAGATTGCTGGGAGAAATATCAATAACCTCAGATATGCAGATGACACCACTCTTATGGCAGAAAGTGAAGAGGAACTCAAAAGCCTCTTGATGAAAGTGAAAGAGGAGAGTGAAAAAGTTGGCTTAAAGCTCAACATTTAGAAAACTAAGATCATGGCATCCGGTCCCATCACTTCATGTCAAATAGATGGGAAACAGTGGAAACAGTGTCAGACTTTATCTTTTTGGGCTCCAAAATCACTGCAGATGGTGACTGCAGCCGTGAAATTAAAAGACGCTTACTCCTTGGAAGAAAAGTTATGACCAACCTAGATAGCATATTGAAAAGCAGAGACATTACTTTGCCAACAAAGGTCCGTCTAGTCAAGGTTATGGTTTTTCCAGTGGTCGTGTATGGATGTGAGAGTTGGACTGTGAAGAAAGCTGAGCGCCGAAGAATTGATGCTTTTGAACTGTGGTGTTGGAGAAGACTCTTGAGAGTCCCTTGGACTGCAAGGAGATCCAACCAGTCCATTCTAAAGGAGAGCAGCCCTGGGTGTTCTTTGGAAGGAGTGATGCTAAAGCTGAAACTCCAGTACTTTGGCCACCTCATGCGAAGAGTTGACTCATTGGAAAGGACTCTGATGCTGGGAGGGATTGGGGGCAGGAGGAGAAGGGGACGACAGAGGTGAGATGGCTGGATGGCATCACTGACTCGATGGATGTGAGTCTGAATGAACTCCGGGAGTTGGTGATGGACCGGGAGGCCTGGCGTGCTGCGATTCATGGGGTTGCAAAGAGTCGGACACGACTGAGCGACTAAAGTGAACTGAACTGACTTTGTTTTCTGAGTATTTCTCAAGTCAGTGATTTAGAAACATTAACCTGTCCAAATAATCAACAAGATAATATTAGTTTTTACTGTCATTATGGTAGATTATTTGGAGAAAATATTTATTGTTTTTCTGTTCATAATTTACATAAGCAAGCAGGCAATAATGCATTTTCTGGGTGGAATAATATGAGGCATTTTTTGTTTAAAGGAAAGAAAATGCCAATTTTACAAACTTTAGTTTATTAAAAGGCGATATGATATATATTTAGTATAGGAAACTTGGGGTTAAACAGACTTGAGTTTGAACTTTCACCTTGACTTGCTAGTCTTTCAGCTGAGGAAACTTGGGTTTCTTGAAGTGTAAAATAAGGATAACATGTACATCATGGGGTTGTTGACAGAAGTAAATGAGATAATTTGGAAGTGTCAAGCCAGAACCTGACTGCCCCACAAGCACAAATGGTATGCAGTAAATATTAAGTTGTCTTTCTCCTTGTTTCTTTTCCCTTTCTTCTAACCTGCTGATTATGATTCTTCCATCATTAAATTCTGTCCTAGAGTTAATTCAATTTAAGTAGAAATGAATCAAGGCACAACAGAATCTTGAGCTATAGTGATTATGGCCTGTGTTTATCAAAATCCCCCTCTTCAAACACATTTCTGTTATATTTGAGACTCTGTGGTGGACTTGTTTTATGATTATATGACAGCTCATACCAAATTAGAATACTTTTCCCACTTGAGATATTAAAAAATGGAAGGCAAGAAAGTATTAGTCTTTTGTCAATTATAGCAAAATTTCATTAATTAATTAAGTCCCACTAAAAAAGAAATATATTAGAAATTTAATTTTTTGATTAAAGCCAAAAATGTAAGTAATATTTTACGAGACTGTAAAAAATAAAGATATTAGAATCATAGTAGCTTTAAACATATAAAAGCAGACAATGTGGTACATATAATTTTTGTTTCCATTCATAATGTCCACTGAATCATATTTTACTCAATTTTTCAAAGTTAGTGCTAAATGAGTAGCGAGATAGTCCCTTCTACAAAGATACAGGATAAATATCAGTAGCTTTGCATAATGATGCAGAGGGTGTTAGGATGGTCTTAACATGAAACTTGTACTTAGTTTTGGATTAAGTTGCCTTAATTAAAGTACGTGCATGTGATTTTATTTTATCACAACGCAGATGGAGAATTATACTCTGGAACAGCAGCTGATTTTATGGGGCGAGACTTTGCTATCTTCCGAACTCTTGGGCACCATCATCCAATCAGGACGGAGCAGCACGATTCCAGGTGGCTCAACGGTAGGTGCTACTGCTTGCAAGAGCACAAGCACGTAACATGGCGTCTGTAGTAAGTCAGCGGAGAGGCTTCCTCCTGTTGTGCACGCAATACGAGCTTGAGATTCAGTGTGCAGTTAAATTCATAGTGATGACTTCATGGCTGTGGGTGTGAGAAAGTGGGGCAAAAAGAGAACAGAGATTAAAAATTCTGGAAAGTATTTGCTTTGTGCCAAAAGTAAAGTTTCTCAGTAGTTAACAATGGAAAAAAATAGATTTGGGCTGGAGCTACGGAAGGGAGACAGTGGAAAAAGATAAGATGCCTTACCAATCTTGTCTTCCAGAGACACCACCACAAATCTCATGTAGTACTTTTTTCCTCCACACCTCTCATGTTGCCTTTAGAGCATCATATAAATTATTAAATTGTGCTAAACACATTACATGGTGCTAAACACATTACACTGAAAATATTTTTGAAACATTGGTATCATATTGTTTGATTCTCCTTTAATCTTTCTAAAATTCTTTTTTCCACTTTACAGGTTGGGAAATTAAGACTAATATGTGAATCTAAGATTACATCTACCCAGTAGATAGATTTTGGAAAAGAACCTAGTTTTTTGAACTTCAGGTGCTGGTGTCACTCCTGGATCAAGCAGATACTTTTTAAAAAACTTTATTTTTTGAAGTGTAGTTGACTTACAGTATTGTGGTAATTTCTGCTGTACACCAAAGCAATTCGGTTATACATACAGAAATATATTCTTTTTCATATTATTATTTTCCATTATGGTTTATCACAAAATATTGAATGTAGTTCTGTGTTCTACAGAGTAGTTCTTTGTTGTCTATCCATTCACTATGTGCTGGTTTGCAAAGCAGATACTTCTAAAATTCTTTTTCTTTTTAATATATAAATAAATTTACAATTGAAAATGATAAAATTTATATGCCTAAAATAAGTAAACACTACTTTCACTCAAATTTTAAACCAAATAATCCTTATGTAAGTCTTCTATGTAGAGTTTTTTTTTTTTAATTAGGCATTCATCAGTGATTTTTATACTGGTCACTCAAATATGTTCATAGATGTTTTTATTATTAAATAAGTATCTCCGTTTATATCTGCCCTCAATCCTATAAAATAAGGATTCCCAGTCCCTAATCTCATTTTCATGAATTCTCCTTTGGTTTCACATACCTTATTAAGAAAGATGAACTTCATAGCTTACAATCCATCTATGTACTCAGTAAGGTACTTGATTATCTCAGTATTTGAACTTCTGCCACATTTGTTTCTCCTGCTCTTCTAGGGTTACTTCAAATTAATTTCATCTCTGTCTTGTTTGTTAGAGAAAAATCAAAATCTGCTTCTGAACCTCTGAAATTTCAGGAGACCACGAGTTGTGGGTTTTTGTTCTCTGTGCTCATGCTCAGTTGCTCAGTCGTGTCTGACTCTTTGTGACCCCATGAACTGTAGCCCACCAGGCTCCCCTGTTCATGGGATTTTCCAGACAGGAATACTGGAGTGGATTGCCATTTCCTTCTCCATTGTTCTCTGTATCCCAACTCTAAAATGACTATTTAAACCATAAAATATACCTCAAATTACCTCAGTCAGCATTCATTTCTCCTATAGCAACGTTTCTGATCGTCCTGTTATTTTTCATGTATTAATGAAAATGATGTGCCTCTTACCTTCCACCTTTGACCCTACTGCCTTTGCTCTTAATTGCATTGATTTTTTTTTCATAAATTTACCCAGTTTACTTTTTTTTGCTGACTTTATTGGTTCTTCACCTCTGATTTCTTCCCTGACCTGAAAACGTACTCATGTACCCTACCTAAATTCTCCATTTAATGATGGTGAACCACACGGTCCCTAGATGTCTTAAGTCCATAATCTGGTTAAGGAACTTGTTTACTCAACATTTTCACTACATTTAGCTGTTTTCATCCTGACTTTGATCCCATGAAACTGCTCTTCCACTAATGACTTTCTGTGATTTTTTTTTTAAAATAAATCTCCATTTCGACTGTCTCTCCCACAGTGTTTGCCACTAGCCTTTTCTCTTTAAAAGAGTCTCTTCTATGTTTCCTGTATTTCCTACTCTCCAAGTATACAATAAATATGATAGTACTTGCCAGTTGCTGTCCTTTAAATTAATATGATGCCTCCCTAAGATAATTCATGATTCAGTACAAACACAGTGGTAATCAAAAGGGACTGGGCATATAGCTAGATACCCGCTGTCTGGGAATAGAGGAGGTAGAATGGTACCAGGTGATCATCTGAGAAATTAGAAGCCTCACCAAGGAACAGAAAAGATGCTGAGATCGTGATAAAACTCTCTGTGTAAAGTCATAAAAGACCCAAAGTCTAAAATCCCAGGACAGTTTTGGAATATCCACCGTCAATTATTTAACCTCTGCTCTGTCAGTCAGCTCAGTCGCTCAGTCATGTCCGACTCTTTGCGACCCCATGAATCGCAGCACGCCAGGCCTCCTGGTCCATCACCATCTCCTGAAGTTCACCCAAACTCATGTCCATCGAGTCGATGATGCCATCCAGTCATCTCATCCTCTGTCGTCCCCTTCTCCTCCCGCCCCCAATCCCTCCCAGCATCAGAGTCTTTTCCAATGAGTCAATGCTTCACATGAGGTGGCCAAACTATTGGAGTTTCAGCTTTAGCATCATTCCTTCCAAAGAAATCCCAGGGCTGATCTCCTTCAGAATGGACTGGTTGGATCTCCTTGCAGTCCAAGGGACTCTCAAGAGTCTTCTCCAACACCACAGTTCAAAAGCATCAAGTCTTTGGCGCTCAGCTTTCTTCACAGTCCAACTCTCACATACATACATGACCACAGGAAAAACCATAGCCTTGACTAGACGGACCTTTGTTGGCAAAGTAATGTCTCTGCTTTTCAATATGCTATCTAGGTTGGTCATAACTTTTCTTCCAAGGAGTAAGCGTCTTTTAATTTCACGGCTGCAGTCACCATCTGCAGTGATTTTGGAGCCCAGAAAAATAAAGTCTGACACTGTTTCCACTGTTTCCCATCTATTTGCCATGAAGTGATGGGACCAGATGCCATGATCTTCGTTTTCTGAATGTTGAGCTTTAAGACAACTTTTCCCTCTCCTCTTTCTGTAGGGACTCAAAATTAGTAGGAACAAACTTCTTTAAACATGGCTATCTAGTCAGTTCTCAAAGTGAAATATTTATGTAGTAGGAGAATTTTTTTTTTTTTTAATTCAGCAGGGAGACTTTGATCTACTAAGAACTCTAAAGGGCATACAGGCTTTCACTGTCCATGAGAAAGAAAATCTCATTAGAAGATGGAATAACATAAAGGAAAGTGTAGTATACATTTCATTTTTATGGCTTTGGTGGAAAAAAGTCATCAAGTTAAAACTGCTTTTGTGCTACAAACTCACATGTTGACAGCTGAGTCTGAAGAATTTAAACTGTGGGAAAACAGTCCACAGTTCTGTACTTCATCTCTGCAAATGTGCAGTTCATTTGAGAATTCAGTTATCAGTCTCTCAGCACTAAATGTGAGAACTGATTTTGCCAAATTAGCACAAAGGTTACATTTGACAGGGTGCAAAAACCAGAACTGCTGCAAGATGGAGGATGCAGACCTATCTGACTTAGAACCAAGGGGCTGTGTGATCACAACCTCATGAAATTAAATACCACTGAAGGACAAAATTAGAAACATAATGTTTATACATACATGCATAAAATAAATGAGTTTTGAGACTTCGGCATAGACTACGCAATCAGTTGTGCTGCCAGAAGTAATAAATTACCCTGCAAGGTACTTTTTGAATGGTCTTCCAGGCTATTCAAATTAATTTTGGTACAGGAATTACTTTACTTTTATCAAATAAGTTCAAACCAATTCAATTAGTTGGCCTACTTTAGATGACTTTTAATTTGTGTTTTTTGCTAAACTGAAATTAGAAAGAAAAACTGCTGTCTAGAATTAGATCTTGAAATGTCTCAGTTTTTATGGAATTTCACTATTTTCATAATTAAAACTCATGAAAGTTTCCATTTTTGTAATAGGAGAAATAATGGCTTAAATTCAGTTTCACTTTGCCAGGAAATAAATCACTTTGATGGCAAAACATGAGAGAGATGGAATCTATTGATTTTTTACATAACTTAAAAAAATCATTTATTCTAGCCTCTAGTTTAAGATTGCTAGATATTAGGACAACATTTGATTTCAGAAAATGTACTGGTATGAGTTTGACCTGATGTACCAAAATTCACTATTTTTTTTTTTTTGCTTTATAAATTCTATATTATACAGGTTTAAACTTCAATTCTAATTTTGGTTTACTAACAGCGTGAAAATTAGGTAAAATTGCCCTCTTCATAGTAAGAAGAATAAAAGCTTTAATAGTAAAAAAAAAAAGTTCACCATGCTGTAATAATAATTTTTAATATTTATTATGTAAATATTATCACCTAGTATTCTTGTTCTTTTTAGCCATGAACAAGAAGATGGAGCAGATGGATGGCTAACCCACATTTATTTTTCTATTTAATGGGCTAATCAGATCAGATCAGATCGGTCGCTGGGCTAATATTTGATTGCTAATATTGTTTATGTCTTGAACTAAGGTTGGAATACTATATGATAGAAGAAAATACTATTATCTTCTTATAGTTAAAAAAGAAAGAAAGAAAAAGGACTACATGATAATGTTGTATAAAGTACTAAGCAAGTGATTGGCATGATGCTGCTGCTGCTGCTGCTAAGTCGCTTCAGTCGTGTCCGACTCTGTGCGACCCCATAGATGGCAGCCCACCAGGCTCCCCCGTCCCTGGGATTCTCCAGGCAAGAACACTGGAGTGGGTTTCCATTTCCTTCTCCAATGCAGGAAAGTGAAAAGTGAAAGAGAAGTCGCTCAGTCATGTCCCACTCTTCACGACCCCATGGACTGCAGCCCACCAGGCTCCTCCGTCCATGGGATTTTCCAGGCAAGGGTACTGGAGTGGGGTACCATTGCCTTCTCCGGATTGGCATGCAGTAAGCACTTAATAAATTTAAGGTTTTCTCTGTGCTTTATCCCAAATCCATTGGTAGAACATGCTTAGTAAGCATTTTTAGACTCATTCTCTGAGTATAACATCTGAGTCAGGACAGTCAGAGTTGGGTTTAATGTATGAAACCACATGGATCCTTGAGAGAGCCAAGGCCTAGTACACCCAAACAGACCTAAATGCGGTGCCCAGAGTGTGAGGCTTTCCCACTTACTTCAGGAAGACCTGTTTTC
The DNA here is from genome assembly GCF_027580195.1 of Bos mutus. Lineage (NCBI taxonomy): Eukaryota > Metazoa > Chordata > Mammalia > Artiodactyla > Bovidae > Bos > Bos mutus. The sequence continues at coordinate 82,593,370 of NC_091620.1, read as the reverse complement.
TTTTAGTGGAATTTCCTAAAAGGATTGTGCCTGTGGATAAAGCAACTCGTTTGCTTTTTTTTTCCTTTTCTGTAATTGAAATGGTATGTGAGTCATCATTCTACTTCCTCTCACTTGTAACATAGTCAGACCAGGGTAGCCTACACTTATTTGAATCAGCATGGCTTCCTCTGTGGTCATGCACTAGGATATTTCATGTTCTCTAATGATTCAAATTTCTCTACCAGATATATTTATTTTTTGAAAATGGAACCAAGAAATATAACCACAAATATCTGAGGGCACAAATTAATACTTCATGGTACCAGATACCTAATCTCAGATCACTTGTACAGCTCTTTTGATACACTATTTTAATTCTACCATCTTTAAAGGCATGAACTTAACAGCGTTATCCAACTGGATTTTCTAATAAATAAAATTAATCAGCTAGTTTGGCATAATGTCAGACTTATTAATGATGCCATTTTGAAGTATTTCTCAGATGAAAGTAATAATATTTTGCTGACTTGGGGGAGGAAGTCCACTGGAAGCCTTATTTTATGGTTATGTGAGCGCATGGTATTATAGATGTGTACTGACCGTTCAGGTAAAGCAATAAGAACAACTAAACATCCTCTATGAAAGAAGCAACAAAGATAGTCTCTTTTAACTTTTGAATTATATATTCTATGAATTATATTCTGTATTCATTAGTCAACAGTTATGAAGTATCAATGCAAAGAATCACAAAAGTGTTAATAATTTTGGTGAAATTATGCTGAAACATGGATATATAATAGTTTAAAATAAATATTCATATCTAGATCTAAACACAGTCTGGTAGGTCTGTTTTTTTCCTCATGAATCTATTGCCAGAAAAAAATTTCATCCTAATAAAGGATGTACACCTGCCAGAAATGCAATTTTTCCAAAAAATAAATATATATAAAATTTTTCTGAAATTATTTGTCTCTCTAAATGATGATAAATTTAATATACTCACTTTTAATATACTCCATTTTTCATAAAGAGCAAAAGTTAGTAAAATATATCTTGATTGTCTTTCTTGAGGACTGATTTTTTATGTCACATTTTATCTAAGAACCATAATCACTTTTAACTTTTTTTTTAATTGCCTATACTAATGAAAAGAAATTGAATAAAACTTTGGAAGAAAAATTAACTCAGAAGTAATGTTTGGAAAGTCATTTGTTTTCAGGCCACTGAGAAAATGTAGCTGAAGAAAATTTTTAGAATTTGCTATTTTACCATTTTTTAATAATGGACTAAAAAGTACAACCCTCAAGTATGGCACATTAATCACAAAGCTTGAACCACTTATTTCAGTAGTTGAATGGTAAGAGTAGAAAATAACATTTTGCTGTATGATTACATTAACTGAAAAAAAAATTCTACTTTTTAAAAATTAAAATTTAAGAAAATATATAAAAGTAAAGCAAAATCTTAGAAAATTCTATAAGTTAAAGGCAGTTCCCTCTTTTCTCTTGGTTCTTAACATGATTTTTCTCTCATCTCACCATCGACTTAATGAATACAGAGCCTGTCTATACCAATTTCCTCTTCCAGAGTCACTACATTCAGAGCTTGGTGGGTCTCAATAGGGATTTACTGCTGACTGAGTAATCTGGGTTCATGTGTGCAGTGACATCTAGCAAGAGACTTACCCTGAAAAGTGGATACCATGACAATGCGTGTAACCATGGTGTGACTGGCCTCTCTGACACGGCTCTCAAAAGCTTTCCCTCTGTGAAAACAGAAGCCTGTTTGCAAATTAATTAGTTTCTGGCGGCAGCTTGATTGTTGACCCAGAGTTTGTAGAGTGGAAAAACAATCAGATTAGTGTGCTCAGGGTAAAAGACCAGTGTGCAGTTGCGTGTGGCTTGCTCAACTATTGAAACCATGAATGGACTGAAACAAATTCTTTTCTGAGAAGCCTAGGCAGAGGTTAAGTGTGATGAGCCTAGAGCTCCCAACAGCAGGAGTGGGGAAATTAAAGGATTTTAGTCAGATAAAGCTGAATGATGGCAAGCAATGCCATTGAATTTTAATAGCATGGACAGTTTTGATGGGAGGGTGGCAACCGGTTAGGTTCTAATGACTGAGAAGAATAAGTTCACATTATTATTAAATGTAGGCTTGACACAAATACTTTCATAGTAGAAATTTTCAGAAACTTTCCGATGGGAAAGTTTTCATTAAATTTGTATCAAAGGCTGATACGATGATATCTAAATGAAAAACTGTTATGAAGTAACCTGTCTTTTTATATTGATAAAATTTTGTTGGTGTATTTACCCCAACTGTTTTCTAAGATGCAATCCTCATGTGCCGAATGTAATTAATCATGAGTCAAAGAGAGATCTTGACTCATGAGATTGAATATTTTGCTATCTATTTTTGCAAGTATCAAATTAGGTTAACTGTGCCAGAGAATGATGTGTCAGAAGCTTAGGACAAAAAAAATTCTGCATACAGTTTTTGATGGTTAAAATTAGTCAATAGATTATTGTTTATGCTTACTTTTTAAAAATTACCTGACATAATAAGCCATATATACTCTTCCTTCTTAGATACCACTGGCAGATGTCTCCTTAAATATAGCTCTGAGGGCTATCATGATACTTTCCCATTTAAAACTCATTTATATCTTTCAATTTACAAGTGAATTGAATCCAGATTTCGCTGCCTGTCAAGTTCTTTGTCATCCAATCCTAAATGACCTCTCCAATATTAAGCACTAACAAACTGAAATTAAATTGTGTCCAAAAACTTACTATTATTTTCATTTAGCCATAGCATTCTCTAAAAGGATTTTAATCTCTCCTACCTTGGAATCCCAGACCACATAAATGCATGTTTGGATTTAGCACAGAGCCTACCACTTTGCCTTACAGTTTAGGATATACCAAATAAAAAACAATTCAATGAATCTGCTTTGCAGGCTCTGTAGTCAGATTGTCTGAGTTTGTATCCCAGGTCCTCTATCCCTTGTGACTTTGGTGTTAATTTACCTTACTTATTTTTATCATCCATTTATGATTTGTAAAATATAAGTAATACTAATATATTATTTTTCTGAAGATGCATGAGACAGCCCTTATAAGGTGATAAGAACAGTGTCTGATAATATGGTCAATGCTCATTATGACTGTGGTTGCTGCTGCTGTTATTTGCATACCAGCTCTATATCTAGAATATAGTACACATTTTGCAAATTAATACAGTTAGCCAGTCTGCAGATTTTTTGCCTTTCTTAATCTGTTCTCAGGTTACTTTTTCTTAATTTAATTGATTGTTGTCAATGTATGTATGGGCAGTTAATATATCAAAAATATTTGTCTTTAGTATTAAAATAATACATAAACATTGTAATAAAATTGGGCTTAACAAAACTAGCAGATGAAACACATGATGAACCAAGCGTAAATGTTAATAAAATGTATTTTTCTAAGTATTAATTTAGCTCTATTGAGTGCAATACTTACCACTGAAATCATTAGGTGAATATTTTAGTTTTTCCAACATACTTTTTTAAAAAACATTGACTGAATTGAATCTAGGATATTTCTTTATCTTGCCATATCGCAGCTTAACTTTTAATTTTATTTTTCTTGTGAAGACATCGTCTATAACATTTGGGGTGAGAATTAAAAGCATGGAGTCTATGGAACTTGACTGCTGAATTGTACAGTAGCTAAGCAGCTACAGACAGCTAACGTGAGCTCTCTGTACTCAACATCCCTTTTTTCAAGAGGAAATAATAAAAGTTCCTTCCTTATTGGATTGTCATGAGGATCATGCATAAGTAAATTTCTATAAAGCCCTTGGAAAGTAGACTACTTTTACCAAAAACAAACCTAACAAGCAAACAGAACAACTATTGATGTTAACTGGTTTCATAGCATTATGTAAGAAATTTAAATAATAGAAAAATAAAAATACCTAGCTATGTCAAATCACTAAAGATGTAGTAGAATGCACACACAGTCTTACTAAACTAAACAGCCATGAATTTCTGAGAAAGCAATGAAAATGACTTAAAAGGAAAACCAAGCAAGATGAATAGTGATCTATGCCCTTTCCTTAGGTTAAGTCTGTGCATAGAGAATTTCTTGTGGTCAGTACATTTTGATAAAAATAGATATGCTACTCTTTTGCTTTAATAAAGAGGAGGAGTTTTTCTAAGCTTAGTTATATACTTATTACTAAGTTACTTACATATAACATTGGTGGTGGTGGTGGTGGTTTAGTTGCTAAGCTGTATCCAACTCAGTGATTCTGTCTGTGTAGCTATTTGGCATTGCCTTGAAAGTTTCCCAAAGCCTGGCACATTCAAACACATCAGAGAACCAAAGGTTCTACCAGAGAAATTAATCTTAAGCTCATTTGTGTCCAACTTTTGTGATGCCATAGACTGCAGCCCACCAGGCTCCTCTGTCCACGAAATTCTCCAGGCAAAAATCCTGAAGTGGGTTGCCATTTCCTTCTCCAGAGGACCTTCCGAAACCAGAGATCAAATCTATGTCTCCTGCAATACAGGGGAATTCTTTACTGATGAGCCACCAGGGAAACCCCCAAAATGACACTGAAATGCTGTAAGCTTCATATAGTCAACCAAACATAAATCACAAAACATTATGTAAGAGAAAAGTATTTAAAATATTTTCCTGGTAATGTTAGTAAGGAAGATTTAAGTGTGTTTACATGCCCTTAGAAGAAATATTTTCAACAGAAATGTTTCTGTCATTATATGATTTAGGTAAACTAGACAAGAGAAAATCATATCCCTTCATTCCCACTCCAGCCTCCCACAACTTCCTTCAGCAATCTGTCAATTTCCTGTGGTAATTTTGGATCAACACATGAATTCTCTATGACATTTTACATATGGTACTATTATTATGTTAAAATATACTGATTCAAAAATAAAGATATGCATTTGAAAACTATAATTTATTATTAGTAATTTTCATAAATTATTTTATTCATTATAGAAGTATAATTTTATTATTTTATGATGATTTACTAAATCATAACTATTTTGGCATTTAATGTAGGCTGTTAGCATAAAAGATGCATCAAAATGTACCTCTTCAGTAGATTTATAAATCTCTCTTCTTTTTGTTATTCAGTCGTTCAGTCATGTCAAACTCTGTGACCCGTAGACTGCAGTATGCAGGGATTCCCTGTCCTTCACCATCTCCTGGAGTTTGCTCAACCTCATGTCCATTGAGTCGATAAGGCCATCCAACCATCTCATCTTCTGTCATCCCCTTCTCCCCCTGCCTTCAATCTTTCCCAGCATCAGGGTCTTTCTAATGAGTCTGCTATTCATATCCGGTGGCCAAACTATTGGAGCCTCAGTTGTAGCATCAGGTCTTTCAATGAGTATTCAGGATTGTTTTCATTTCAAATTGAATGGTTTGATCTCCTTGCAGTGCAACGGACTCTCAAGAGTCTTCTCAAACACCACAGTTGAAAAGCGTCAATTCTTTGGCACTCAGCCTATATGGTCCAACTCTTACCTCCATACATGACTACTGGAAAACTCATAGCTTTGACTATATGGACCTTTGTCTGCAAAGTAATGTGTCTGATATTCATATGCTGTCTAGGTTATCAGAGCATTTCCTCCAAGGAGTAGGTGTCTTTTAATTTCATGATTGTAGTAGGCATCTGCAGTGATATTAGAGCCCAAGAAAATAAAGTTTGTCACTGCTTCCCTTGTTTCTCCATCGTTTGCCATGAAGTGATGGGACCAGATGCTGTGATCTTTGCTTTTTTGAGTGTTGAGTTTTAAGCCAGCTTTTTCCCTCTCCTCTTTCACCTTCATCAAGAGGCTCTTTAGTTCCTCTTCACTTTCTGCCATAAGGGTGGTGTCATCTGCATATCTGAGGTTATTGATATTTCTCCTGGCACTTTTGATTCTAGCTTGTGCTTCATTCAGTCAAGGATTTCTCATGATGAGTCTCAGTGAACTCCGGGAGTTGGTGATGGACAGGGAGGCCTGGTGTGCTGCGATTTATGGGGTCGCAAAGAGTCGGACACGACTGAGCGACTGATCTGATCTGATACTGCATATAAGTTAAATGAGCAGGGTGACATTATACAACCTTGATGTACTGCTTTCCCAATCTGGAACCAGTCCGTTGTTCCCTGTCCAGTTCTAACTGTTACTTCTTGACCTGCATACAGGTTTCTCAGGAGACAGGGAAGGTGGTCTGGTATTCCCATCTCTTTAAGAATTGCCCACAGTTTGTTGTGATCCACACAGTCAACAGCTTTAGTGTCATCAATGAAGCAGATGTTTTTCCAGAATTCTCTTACTTTGACCAATGATCCAATGGTTGTTGGCAATTTGATCTCTGGTTCTTCTGCCTTTTCTAAATCCAGCTTAAACATCTGGAACTTCTCGGTTCACATACTGTTAAAGCCTAACTTGGAGAATTTTGAGCATTACCTTGCTAGCATGTGAAATAAGTGCAATTGTGTAGTGGTTTGAATATTCTTTGACATTGCCCTTCTTTGGGATTGGAATGAAAATTGGCCTTTTCCAGTCCTGAGGCCACTGCTGAGTTTTCCAAATTTGTTGACATTTTGAGTATAGCACTTTCACAGAATCATCTTTTAGTATTGAAATAGCTCAGCTGGAATTCTATCATCTCCACTAACTTTGTTCGTAGTGATGTTCCCTAAGGCCCACTTGACGTCACACACTCCAAGATGTCTGGCTCTAGGTTAGTGATCACACCATCGTGCTTATATGGGTATCAAGATCTTTTTTGTATAGTTCTTCTGTGTATTCTTGCCATCTTTTCTTTATATCTTCTGCTTCTGTTAGGTCCATACCACTTCTGTCCTTTATTGAGCCCAACTTTGCATGGAATGTTCCCTTGGTATCTCTAATTTTCCTGAAGAGATATGTCAGTTCAGTTCATTTGCTCAGTGGTGTCTGACTCTTTGCAACCCCATGGACTGCAGCATGCCAGGCTTCCTTGTCCATCACCAGCTCCTGGAGCTTACTCAAACTCATGTCCATTGCGTTGGTGATGCCATCCAACCATCTCATCCTCTGTCATTCCCTTCTCCTCCTGCTTTAAATCTTTCCCAGCATCAGGGTCTATAGTCTTTCCATTCTATTGTTTCCCTGTATTTCTTTGCATTTCTTTTTTTTTTAAATTTTATTTTATTTTTAAACTTTACATAATTGTATTAGTTTTGCCAAATATCAAAATGAATCCGCCACAGGTATACATGTGTTCCCCATCCTGAACCCTCCTCCATCCTCCCTCCCCATACCATCCCTCTGGGTCGTCCCAGTGCACTAGCCCCAAGCATCCAGTATCGTGCATCGAACCTGGACTGGCATCTCGTTTCATACATGATATTTTACATGTTTCAATGCCATTCTCCCAAATCTCCCCACCCTCTCCCTCTCCCATAGAGTCCATAAGACTGTTCTATACATCAGTGTCTCTTTTGCTGTCTCGTACACAGGGTTATTGTTACCATCTTTCTAAATTCCATATGTATGTGTTATTATACTGTATTGGTGTTTTGCATTTCTATAACTACAAATAATCTCTTCCATTCGCTTAATACAGAGTTTAAAAAATGTCAGAGTTTCAATGTCAGAGAGAGTCATCCCTTTTATACATTTATAAAATCCTATGTGAAGTTGGTAGATTTATTTTTCCTTTGAAACCTCCATTGCCTTTTCCTGTTTGGCATACATACAGCAGGATTTCAGTGGCAGTCAGTACAGAGTTGTATTGGGGGGTGTGTATGTTGTATTTTGACCCATTTACAATTAGTAAGCTTGAATCTCAGTGATCCTGAAAACTAATATTGCCAAGACTGATATCAAATGATGATTGCCACTAACTACTTAACATCTATAGAGTTCATCAACACATATTAGAATAAATAAACACATTATACCCATGCTTTGCAGGACTAGAAGACAATTCTCTAAGTCAAACAAAAATGACAATATTCTGAAAAAAGAAAACAAAACACAGAAATTACCACTAAGCCTTACTCATTTTTGGATGAATTAAAGAGACATCTAGTCATATTAATAATTAAAATTATAAAATTTTGGCTTATAATACTAGGGTGAAATGGTAAGTTATAAAATATCTTTGATCAGAGATTTTCTTATATTTTCAATAATCATATTAAATATTTGAAGAGAAATTATTGACGTTGTGGGATATTGCTATTCCCCATAAGAAAGCTAATGACTATTGTACTTCTGATGATTTATTTTAAATAAATTAAAGGGGAAAAATCATATTCTTTATAAATATTAAAGTAATATAGTCAACTCTGATCAAGCAATCAGTGTCCTAATGGAGAAAATATACTGTAATTGGATTTGAGAGACCCTAAGATACTGTATGTTAATGAATCTTAAAATGTAAACTGGTTTTACACTTTTTTTTTTCCTTAGCCAGAACTACTTTTACTTCCTTTCTTGTCCATTTCAAATTCCTGAGTAAGAGCAACTTGCAGAATGGAATTAAAAAGACTGGCTGGAGATAGGGGTATGGTGGCAGGAAAGAGAACAGGAATGGCAGAGAGTCAGAGGATCCAGTTTTAATGGCCTACAGTGTTGAAATCATTTGGTAGTGATAGAGCTGAGGCAGCAACAGAAAAGAGGGTAGCCATGTCATAAAGATATGCCAAATCTCTACTCAGTTTAATAGTTTTGATAGTTTAATAGTTTTGATTTTGTATAAATGTGCTACAATTCCATTTATCAATTCTGTCTGTAAGCTACTCATGAATTCCCAAACTTTTCATCTTTGAAAAGATCATACTTTGTTAGTAGATTATGTCACAAATATTTAGTACAGAATATTTTGATATTAGTAGCAAAATGATGCTCCCTTTAATACACTGTAGTGCAACTAAGGAAGCTGAATATGTCATTGCTATTAGACGGATTACTTGGAAGTACAACGTATTTTCTAGGATGAGAAAACATAGGAGATTAAAATCATTAAGAGGGAGAAAAGTTTTCAGAAAACTTAACCTATCCACTGTTTGGATGTAGTCAGAAAAGAAAGATGAAAATTATAGAGAAATAAAGAACAGATTAATTCCTAATGGTTAATAGTAGCTTCCTAAATAGATTGTCATTATCACTTAACCACAGTAATAATATCTGTCACTATAATAAAATTTATAATATCACTTGTTGAGATTAAGATTCTTAAACTATGCTCTTGAGTCTCCTATCTAAAAGTCTAACCCTGAAGTTTATCATGTAAATTAGAAGTGATACATATTAAATAATTTTTCAGTCTTGGAACAGTAGAAAATATTATTGGGACATATGTTAATTCATGAGCCATTTTACATCTTATCATACAAAACAAATACTATATAATATGACATGATAGAGGTAAAATAGATGTTGTTAATGAGACATTAAGAATAAATCACTTTTAGGTAAACTAAACTGTCATATTTAATTACTATCTACAGTGTGCTTACATTCTGCTTTCCAACAAATGTCTTTACTTTCCCCAAGTCTAGTCCTTTCCCATCTCATTCAACACTGTCTGTCTCTGTATAGAACTTTAGTTTATCAGTCGGCACAATTACTAAAGTAGATTTCTACTCTTTCATCTGTACCCAGCACTTCTATTGAGCGTGCTCCTAGATCACTGATAATAGTACAGTGAATACCTAGCTACATTTGCTAGCTATAACGTATTATTCTGGCCAACTTCCATTTTTTGGATGCACATTAAGCACTCTCTTGGTACCAAGAACTATTATAAGAAACAGCTGAGTAAGAGAGATCTCTGCCCTCCAGGATAATACTAATAGAATTCTTTATCAAATGGAAAACTCTGGAGGTTTTAGCATGTCTATGGGATTACATGCCTATATGTCCAAGGAGTCTTAATATCTTAAATCCATTGTTTAACCCATAAAGTAAATGAACAAGTATATCCATTTTTCTTTCAGTGAAACATGAACTTTTTGATTCAGTTGATTTCCACGCTTTGTTTAACTCAGTATCAGAACCACAGTGTCTGAGCCTTTTACTTATAAAATGATACCAAGATTTGACAACTTATGAGGGAGGCTGCTTTTTGTCCTTATATCTACAGTGGTCTCTTATAAAATATGTGTTTAAGAGAGTTCAAAATCCAAGAAATTGGCAACCCCTTTTTTAAGTTTTGTGGAAAAAAGATGGGAATCAGTTGGAATAAAAAAAAAACTGTACATAATATGACTTTCAATTTTTAGGAGATACTATTTTAGTGGAATATGTCCCTAATTATACATAAGTTTTTAAGTAAAGTCATCCCAAAAATAATGAGACAAAAAGAGATAATGGTTAGAGAGAATTCATTAAGGAGTAGAGAAAAACCAGAAACAATATTATTTTATGTAAAGCAATTAAGCAGAAATTCTAAACGCTTTTAGATAGATAATCTAGAAGTTCTGGGCTGCTTTCCAGAAAGTAAGTAAATAAGATCACTTCAACTAGTCTCTGAGATTTAAAAGAAATATGTAAAAATAATGAATTCATCATTAACAATAAGCATGATTCTTGACCCATTCTCTCAGAGTAAAAACATTTCATTTGTTTAAAATTTTTAATTTCTCATTTGATTATTTAAAGCAGTGGTTAAATAATCTCCCTATTTCTTTGGATTTTACTATATTAATCTATAAATTATATTGTTGCCATATTTTAACACCTTTTATAGCTTCTCTATAAATATTTGAGGGGGCACAGTAACAAATTGAAGGATAATATTTTGAAAGATGAGGAAATCTACTTTTACTCAGTGTTTTAAACTAATTAATATACATAAGCATGTCTTGTTATATGGTCTAAGAAATTTATTCCAACATGTAATTATATAAGGCTCAGAACATTGCCCAGGTAATGGTTGTATGTATATTATAATTTTTATTCCATGGAAAAATATAAAAATCATAGGTCCACTAGAAAATAAAATGAATTTAATCTATATTAAAGTTAGAAAATATTTCTTTGTGTTACTAAAATAAAGAGAAGCAAGCCCTGTACTTATTAAAAACAAAATTGAAAGTATCAAATTGGTTTAGAAAATACCTTTATTAGTCCTGACTAGGTGTCTGAAAGGTGGAATATAGGTAGAAGCTATTCCATATTAGTACTCAAGATCTTATAGAATCTGTATTAAAGCAGAAGCAATGGGGAAGAGTTGCAAGGAAAAAAAATAGGAAATGGAATGCTTGCACTGAACAAAAACACAAATTGACTTAAACAGCACCGATTCTAAATTGCATCCACTGTACTGCAAAGGCATGACGTTTAGTGTTATTACCCTGAATATTTGAAAGTTTTAATAATGAAAGTATTAATTTGTAAAATTGATGTTTTTACATAAAGACATAATTGAAATCATTATCAACTGAAATCCTGTGATCATATAGTGTTTTATATTATTCAAAGTGCTTCCTGTAAAATCACTTCATCTTCCCAAAAACCTTGTGAGATAGAAAACTATAAGTAATAAAATTTAAGTAACCTACAAGAGGTGAGTAATAATCTTGTATCAACTGAAAACAAGATGAAATATACCTTCTGAACTCTGTTGTCTTTCTAACATGTTCATTTTATTATTACAGTTGTATACTTTTTAAAAAGCCAAGATTTGCCACACTTAAAGGAGTCTATCTACCAGTGGTTCACATAATTATGTCATTTATACATAGCTCAAATCATTGAAAACTTAGCTGATATAAATCCTTATTTCCAGGAGTTTGGCCCTGGGAGTAGTAACATATGCATCTCCCTGGGAATTTGTTAGAAAACAAAAATCTCAGAGCCCACTCACACCTACTTAATCAGAATCTTCTCTCTGTCAAAGTCCTACATTAGACCTGAGGACCAAACTATCAAAATATACCACACCTTTGAACATTAAAGAAGAAACAGAACAGTTTTGTTACATTCTACGAGTGAACAATCCTATACCTCAACTAAATTGACATTGGCATATAAGAATGTTTGTATGATACGTGTGTATGTGTTTGGTGTTTAGACTCTACTGTGATGTGGTCTAATCTAAACTTTGTCATTAATATTGGCTTTTAAAAAAAATAACTATATTTATTCTGTGCTACTTGGACTTTTCTCTAGTAAGTACTGGGTCTCACTATCCAGTTGCAGTGTATGGGCTTCTCATTGCAGTGGCTTCTCATTGTGGACTGAAGAATCTAGGGTGCTTAGGCACAGAAGTTGCAGTTCTGGCCTCTAGAGCACAGGCGTAATAGTTGCGGCACACTGGCTTAGATGCTGTGTGGCATGTGGGATCTTCCAGGATGAGGGAATAAACCCGTGTCTCCTGCAATGGTAGGTTGATTCTTTGCCACTGAGCCACGAGGGAAGCCTTAGCCTTATTAAATTAGTAGATTTTGGTTCTGTTTCAATTGGAGAATTATAAATACCTAATAAGTATATCCTTTGAATGGGTTGATTGGAATTTTAAGCAACAATCACTGGTAAGACCTTTGTGTAAGTCTAGTAAGACCCAATGTAGACAGCACATTAAAAAGCAGAGACATTAAAGGTCCATCTAGTCAAAGCTATGGTTTTTCCAGTAGTCATGTATGGATGTGAGAGTTGGACCATAAAGAAAGCTGAGTGTTGAAGAATTGATGCTTTTGAACTGTGGTGTTGGAGAAAACTCTTGAGAGTCCCTTGGACAGCAAGGAGATGCAACCAGTCCATCCTAAAGAAAATCAGTCCTAAAAATTCATTGAAAGGACTGGTGCTGAAGCTGAAACTCCAATACTTTGGTCACCTGATGTGAAGAACTGACTCGTTTGAAAAGACCCTGATGCTGGGAAAGATTGAAGGCAGGAGGAAAAGGGGATGACAGAGAATGAGATGGTTGGATTGTATCACCGACTCGATGGACATGAGTTTGAGTAAACTCTGGGAGTTGGTGATGGACAGGGAGGCCTGGCGTGCTGCAGTCCATGGGGTCGTGAAAGTCGGACATGACTGAGCGACTGAACTGAACTGAGTAAGACCCACCCTACCCTGCTTGAATCATCTAGCAAGACAGTGTTGGTGAATACAACTGTGTCCGTGGGCCAGGAAGATTCCCTGGAGAAGGAAATGGCAACCCACTCTAGTATTCTTGCCTGGAGAATCCCATGGACAGAGAAGCCTGGTGGGCTATAGTCCGTGGGGTCACTACAGTGTCAGACATGACTTAGGGACTAAGCAGTAACAACAAAGCACCTTTATGCTAACCCATAAAATCCCCCACAACTACATTTCCTGCTAAATGTTAGGGATTTTTTTTTAAAAGTAGTGGTAGAGATGGTGACTTCTAGGTTCAGAAAAGCCTCAGATAGTTTTAAAAGAGTTGTTTTTAGTATAGGTTTATATGAATTAACTTCTTTACACTTGAACTAAACTAGGACTAATAATGTTTTATTTTAAATAATAAACTGGATGATAAAACAGCAACATAGTATTTAAAATATGTGATAACTAATTATTTGCCTGTAAACTTCCCTGATGGCTCAGTCAGTTAAGATTCTGCCTGCAAGGCAAGGCACCTAGGTTCGATCCCTGGGTCGGGAAGATCCCCTGGAGAAGGGAATGGCAACCCACTCTAGTATTCTTGCCTGGAGAATTCCATGGACAGAGAGGACTCTGGCGGGCTACAGTCCTTGAGATCACAGAGTTGGACACAACTGAGTGACTAATCCAAATACCCTTTTGTCAAAAGTATCCAGGTTAAAAAAGAAAAACTAGACTTTTAGTGCAAATATACAGATAAAATTCAAACATAAAACCGAAAATTACACATTTTATGTTTCAACTTTAAAATTTGTATTGTGACATTAAATTTTAAGTATTAGGGATATGATATAATTTATATATATAATACAGCATGTCAGATATTAAAAATCTCTAGTATCCAGTGTACATAGATGTAATCCTTAGATGTAAAAAAAAAAACCTTAAAATAAGTGCAAGTTGTTTTGTTAAAGTAACAGTAATTGTTCGTTTCCAATATATTGAGATTAAGCCAAAGTACAAAAAAGGTGGCTAATGTTAAATTTGATTTATTAGTTCTTAAGGGATAATAAAATCTTGAAGATTAAACAGAGTATGTAGTAAGAATTGTTTTCTGCAAATTCTAATCACTTTGAAAACTATTCTATAAATTATCTTCTTTAGTGCTTTGAATTTCCTTCTCCACATAATTAGACATTTTCAAGAATCAAAACTATTATTGTCTCTAAAGAACAAAAGCCATGGAAACTGCTAATTATATCACAGTTGAGCATGTTTTTCTTTGAAGAGGTCCTGAATTTTCAGCATTTTGAGAACACATTCTGATCAGAATGTGATAGAGTTAATTCTAACTTTGCTGATTTTGCAATCAAGATAATTAGTTTCTTCCTATAAACTCTGTTATTAAAAAGTTTCCAAGGTCTGTGTCAAATAAAAATTGACCTAAATCCTCCCTGGTTCCTAAATCATTATTTTAAGAATCAGTCTACAATGTGGAAATAGATATTTCCTTTCCCTGGAATTCAGGGGCCTAATGGAGAAGGCAATGGCACCCCACTCCAGGACTCTTGCCGGAAAATCCCATGGATGGAGGAGCCTGGTAGGTAGGCTGCAGTCCACGGGGTCGCTAGGAGTCGGAAATGACTGAGCGACTTCACTTTCACTTTTCACTTTCATGCATTGGAGAAGGAAATGGCAACCCACTCCAGTGTTCTTGCCTGGAGAATCCCAGGGACGGGGGAGCCTGTTGGGCTGCCATCTATGGGGTCGCACGGAGTCGGACACGACTGAAGCGACTTAGCAGCAGCTATGAGAGGGAACTCAGAGGTAAGCCCCTATGGATGCAGTCCTTGAAAAAGGGCTTGAGCTTTTACCAAGTCCTAGGAAATGGGCAGATTAGAGAGAAGAAACTTTTTCCATTTCCCTTGCAAAATTAACTTTTTATTTCACAGAGGAAAATTTTTTTGTTTGATTACATATTCAGAAATGTTTTGGCAAAGTAAATTTTTATGATAAAACTGGCTTGTTTTTTAAAACAACTATTACTAAAATTCACAAATACCAGTTTTGCTATGTAGATTCTGAGCTACTTTTCAGAGAGAAAAAAAAAAAAAAAGTAAGCGGAAATTGTGTATACACCTGGATTTTAAGAACATTCCAAAGAAATAAATTGGTAGTATAAATTTTGTGTTACTTAAGTGGTTCTGTTCTTTTCTTGACAAAGTTTCAATGTATCAATTTAACTTCCAGTCATATAAAATATGTGGATGAGATAATTGAATGAAATCTCTAAGAAATATCTGAGAGAATAGACAAGAATAAATAGGCTTTCAGGCCATTCAAGTCAGCTAGAGCTATAGTATCACCAATATCAATATCAGACGAAAAGGTAAACTAGAAACATGTATTTATGAGTATCCAGATATTCTAAATAAATGCATAAAGTCAATTCTAGTGTTACAAGAATGATTCAGTAAGTATAAACCTCTCAATTCATTACCTTTATATTTTAAAAATAAAATCTGTTACCTTTTTAATGTTGAAAAATTAATCAGATTTTCTGATTAAAATTTGTTAGCTAAGAGTAGAAGAATATGTCCTTAATGTGATAAGAAAGAATTGAACTACAATTAAAGTTCTTACTGCCCAGAAGCATACCAATAATGTATATGTTATTATAATTATTTTAAAATAATAGACATTGTATTTTAGAGCACTTTTTGTAAAATTAACAGTAAAATTGAATGAAGGGGACAGAGATTTTCCACAGAATTCTACTCCCCATATGCTTAGCCTCCGCATTATCAACATCCCCTACCAGAGTGTACATCTGTTACAGTTGATGTATTAATACCTATACTGACACACACATTATCACCCAAAGTCTTATATTTATATTAGGGTTCCCTCTTGGTATTTGAACCAATGTATAATGATGTATATCTGCGCTTACAGTAATTGTACAAAGTATGTCAGTCTAGCACTGTGAAACCACTGACCCAAAAAGCCCCTGTGTTCAACCTCTTCATTCTTTCCTTTCTCTTAATCCCAGCAACCCCTGATCTTTTTACTGTCTGTATATTTTTATCTTTTCCAGAATGTCGTGTTATGAAATCATACCATATGGTATGTAACCTTTTGCAGATTGGCATCCTTCACTTACTAATATACATTTGTTTCCCCTATGTCTTTTTCTGGCTTGATAGTCCATTTCTTTTTCGCTCCAAATAATATTCCGTTGTCTAGATTCACCTACTGAAGCACGTCTTGGTTACTTGCAGGTTTTGGCAATTTTGAATAAAGCTTCTATAAACATAATGTGCAGGTTTTTGTGTGGATATAACTTTTTAACTCCTTTGAGTGTATAGCAGGGAGCATGATTTTGGGGCCATGTGGTAAGGGTATGTTTAGTTTTGTAAAAACCACCAACTGTCTTCTACGGTGGCTGTATCATTTGAAATTCCCTGCAATAAATGAGAGTTCCTATTGCTTCAAATCTTTGCCAGCATTTTGTGTTCTGGATTTTGGCCATTCTAATAGATGTGCCATGGTATCTTGTTGTTTTAATTTGCATTTTCCTAAAGATATGGAACATCTTTTTCTGTGTTTATTTGCCCTCTTTGTATCTTCTTTAGTGAGATGTCAAAGTCTTTGGCCCATTTTTTTAATCTGATTGTTTATGTTCTAATCGAGTTTTAAGAGTTCTTTTTTTTATTAGATGTGTCTTTTGCAGATAGTTCCTCATAGTCTGAGACTTGTGTTCTCATTCTCTTTATATAATTGTTTTTCGAAAGATGTATTTATTTCTATGAAGTATATCTTAAACTTACATCTTTCCTTTTATTTTAAATGTTACCAAGTGAATGAGATATGACTACAGATTGGAGAAAGAGTTGAAAAGAGTTACTGCTATGTTTTTCTTCCTTCTCCGAGAGATTTAAATCACTCCTGTACTATATCTCTTTGCTGTGTTTTCTTTTTTTAGCTCTTTGCTTAAACACTGAAACTTTTAAAAAATAAATCACGTTCACTGAAATGTACTTTTTCATCTTGTTTAATAAAGCAGAGTAAGCACATTGTATAAAAAAATTTGATGAACTTTCTGGCAAAGGGAAGGAAAACGTGCTCTAATTTAAAATGAGGTAAGTTAGGAAATAACATGATTCTTGAACCTCTACCAATTTTCTCTCTAAGGGAAAGTTTTAGTGTGAAGTCATCGATTAAGTAAGAGCATATAAATTATTTGTTATCATGGAGCAGTGGCTTTTCTAAACAAAACAAGTTCTATTTTCTTTGGATGTAGACAATGAAAGTTTGCTGCCTTGGCCCTTCATCCAAGCTCAAAATTTATTTTTAATTTATATTATATGCAAAATATTGTAATTACTTAATGAACATGGAATCCATTGATAGCTTGATTATGTTTTTAGAGAGTGGGGTTTACATTATACATATTCCATTTAATGTTAATATCTGTAATGATAAAATATTTTTAAAAATTGCCTTTTTCCCAAACCTTTTCAATTTTGTAGAAATCCATTGGGGGAAAAAGTCTATATTAAGTCCTTGAGGTTTAAATATAATCAAAATAAATATCCAACTTATTTTTATCTCAAGAATGTGTACATTATATATGTATGTGTATCCATTTGTAACCATTATTAGATAATGAAAATTCTTCCATGAAATTTCTCTGATCTTCTCAAGTAACAAATCATCTAATCTAAACTTGTGCTCAGCCATGGCCAACTCTTTTTATGCTCAGTTGTATCTGCCTCCTTGTGATCCTGTAGACTGTAGCCTACTGGCTCCTCTGTCCATGGAATTTTCCACCCAAGAATACTGGAGCAGGTTGCTGTTTCCTACTCCAGGGGATCTTTATGACCCAGAGATTGAACCCAAGTCTCTTACATGTTATAAATTGGAAGGCAGATTCTTTACCACTAGTGCCACCTGGGACATAATTCAAAAACATAATGTAAAGGACACTTTATGATGATGCCTAGAAATGAATTTATTTATTTAGGACCTAATCCAAGACATAATTTATAGATATTACAACTTTCTGTATTTAAGAAGGAACAAATATTCCAAAATTATAGAAATGCCTAAAAATATTATAGTTGAGGTAACTGTATTAAATCTAAAGACATGAACTGTTTCAAAATCCATATCTATCATGATATAAAACAGACCTACAGGTCATTATTCATAATGTGCCTATAAATAAAAAGAACATCATTATGCAACTCCTGAATTCTGCAATGGAGAAAAATCACTCTTAACTTATAAAGAATAAAGTATATAATTATATCATTCCCATATTTAAATATTGAAGAATTGCTTCTTTTACAACAATCAATAAAAAAGACAACATGCTTACAAGGTAAAAGGGTGAAACCAGACCACATTTATTAGATAAGTATCAGATCATAAGAAGTGAGACGTAATCCTATGAACTGATAGATCCATTTAATTTAACTTAGATTAATATTCCAATCACTCATCTTAAAATCTGCTATGTGCTCAATACTGTATATCTGTAATTTGAGAAATTCAATAAAATAGAGAAACGATTGTATAATATACATGATAAAAATAAATCAACCAGTTCTAATGAGATGGATAAAACTGGAACCTATTATACAGAGTGATGTAAGCCAGAAAGAAAAACACCAATACAGTATACTAACACATATATATGGAATTTAGAAAGATGGTAACAATAACCCTGTGTACGAGACAGCAAAAGAGACACCGATGTATAGATCAGTCTTATGGACTCTGTGGGAGAGGGAGAGGGTGGGGAGATTTGGGAGAATAGCATTGAAACATGTATAATATCATGTATGAAACGAGTCACCAGTCCAGGTTCGATGCACGGTACTGGATGCTTGGGGCTGGTGCACTGGGACGACCCAGAGGGAGGGTAGGGGAGGGAGGATGGAGGAGGGTTCAGGATGGGGAACACAGGTATTCCTGTGGTGGATTCATTTCGATATTTGGCAAAACTAATACAATATTGTAAAGTTTAAAAATGAAATAAAATTTAAAAAAAAAATCAACCAGCAGGACAGAGAGATGAAAAAATACAGCAACATGTTATTTCTTAAAAAAAAAAAAGAAAAAACACAGAAACTAAACATATATTACCACTTTTCAAACATTTCTACAGCATATAGGCAATTACAATATGAAAATATTCCTATTTGAATGTAAAATGTTAAAAATCACAATATTTAAGTAAAAACAACATACATTCTATCTAGATATAGAAAATCAACCATACACTGAAGATTTTATCAGACAAATTTTCATCTCTGTGAAAATCTAAGTAATGTTTTCAATGCAGGCTCAGTTATACGGCTTGAATTTCTTGATTTTCCTGCAGTTTGAATTTAAGACTAAGTTATAAAGATAAGTATCAGTAAAGAAAAGAAAGTAAGTGATTTTCTTACCACCCATAATGATAATTATTTACAGGCTATGTTTTCTTAATTTATCTTACTCCTTATATGTGTCTTAGCACACCTTAACAGAAAGTTAATATAAACATATTACATTTTGTTTCAGAGACATAGAGGTAATTTTAAATTATTTTTCTAAGAAAAATTTTCATATACAGGAAATTTGAAAGAATTTGATAGTGATGCACATTTGTTCTCAACCTGTATTCTACAAATTTACAGTTTTCTGTAATTTATCACATATCTATCTATCCATTTTTCTTCATCAACCATCTTTTTTTTGTCAATTCAAAATAGATGTCAGCCATCAGCACACAATTCTCAAATGATTAACAGTGATTCAAGTTCAATATTGTTTATTTTTTCTATTGAGGTGAAACTTATATAGAATGAAACACACTAATAACAAGTGTAGTGTACAATGAGTTGTGACACATGAAATACTTCTGTACGCTAAGTGCCAACTAAGGTTAGAAACACCCCAGAAAGTTTTCTCTTGCCCTTTCCTAATCAATCTCCATACCTTTGTCCCCAGCTGTGAAGCTGCTGCGAAGTCGCTTCAGTCGTGTCCTGACTCTGTGTGACCCCATAGACGGCAGCCCACCAGGCTCCCCCGTCCCTGGGAATCTCCAGGCAAGAACACTGGAGTGGGTTGCCATTTCCTTCTCCAGTGCATGAAAGTGAAAAGTGAAAGGGAAGTTGCTCAGTTGTGTCCAACTCTTAGCTATCCCATGGACTGCAGCCCACCAGGCTCCTCCCTCCATGGGATTTTCCAGGCAAGAGTCCTGGAGTGGGGTGTCATTGCCTTCTCCTTGTCCCCAGAGGAATCCACTATTCTGAATTTTTTACAATAATTATTCTTGCCTAGTTGAGAAACTCATAAATGGAATTACACAATACATTCTCCTTTGTTTTAATATTTTTGAAATTCATCCATATCATTACATATATCAGTATTTTGTTTCTTATTATTTCTGGGAAATTCAGTTCAGTTCAGTCACTCAGTCGCGTCCAACTCTGTGACCCCATGGACTGCAGCACACCAGGCCTCCCTGTCCATCACCAAATCCCGGAGTTTACTCAAACTCATGTCCATTGAGTGGGTGATGCCATCCAATCATCTTATCCTCTGTCATCCCCTTCTCTTCCCACATTCAATATTTCCCAGCATCAGGGTCTTTTCAAATGATTCTGGGAAAATTTACCTGTTTGGGCTATACCACATCCTGTTATCTGTTCTACTGATAGACACCTCAGCTTAATGACACTGCCATAACCATTCTTGTTCAAGTCTAGTTGCGGGCATAAAAGTTTTCATTTCTCTCAGTTAAAAAGCAATGACTGGATCATGGGGTAGGTAAGCCTGTGTGCTCAGTCGTTCAGTCATGTCTGAATCTTTGTGATCACCTGGACTGTAGCCCGCCAAGCTCCTCTGTCCATGGAATTTTCCAGGCAAGAATACTGGTGTGGGTTGCCATTTCCTCCTTCAGGGGATCTTCCTGACCCAGAGACTGAACCCACATCTCCTGTGTCTCTTGCTTTGGCAGGTAGATTCTTTACCACTGAGCCAGCTGGGAAGTCATAGGGTAGGTATATGTGTGGCTTTATAAAAAATGGCCAGAACAATTTATATTCCAACCAAAACTGTATCAAGGAGAATGTCAAACAATGGATTGACAAAAACAAACTGAATGTTGATGAAGCCGCTTGGCGTTGTGTAGAAGAAAAAAATGTAGCAAGGTAAGCCTGATAACCAGAAACTCAGAAAGCTATTAAAGGGTGGGAAAACTTTAAGGACCTAGATTAAGACATGAAGAATAAAGATAGATATAAAAATATTTAGGAGAGAGATGGAAATAAAACCTGATGACTGACTAAATATTGATAAAGAGTAAGGAGAAAGAAATGGGGTGGCATTGAGAAAGATGAGCTTCCAGTTGGAACAAGTGTGGACATGATGGAGATAGTGAGTTATTCTGAGAAGCTGAATGTGCAATACTAATAAACATGGTCAAAAGTCAGCCCAGAAGTGCTGCTCAGGCACAAAAGAATATCCTGATAATTGGGGAATCAAACTGATTAAGATGGATATATATATATATATATATATGAATGAAAGTGAAAGGCAGCAACTATGGGAGTGATACGTTTCTGAATATTTCCTTACTCTACTTAAAAAAATTCTTTTAGCAGAAAAAGTTTTAATTACCTCCTAATGATTATACACACCTGTAATCTTACCTATATATAATGTGATTAAAAACACTAATCATTCAGTAATTGCAAAGGTGATGAGTACACTCATGGTATAAATTTATTGACAGGAAGTACAAGGGAGAACCTAAAAATGTTGCAGCACATCCAGTTTTGCTTGATGGGGCATATAGCTGTTTAAGTCTCAACATTGAGAATCAAACCTCCTTTTGAATTCTTTGGATTCATGTGTCTTTATCTAAGTTTGTATGGAGAAACATGTGGCTGCTGATATTTTAGTGTCTGACTCATTTTGTCTCTTTCATTATGACCAAGTGATGTGGGGAGGGGGGGGAAGGAGCTGTTGATTTGCCCTTGGTGCCCTTTATTTTCCACTTCTGTATTTTTTAAAGATGCTCTTTTTTTTTTTTTTCACTTCAATGGTGCTCTTCTTAAATGATTTGTGGAGAATAGCACATGGCTAACTTTGAAGCAGGGGTAACCAATACTTGGAAAACAGTGATAGCTCTTATTTCACATGGCATGTTGTTCTATGTCCTTGCGTTTTAATGCCATTAGGTCATTTGAGCTTTATAGCCTCACCATATTCTCACCTTATGATGAGAACTTGAAACAGATATGTGAAATAATG
Organism: Bos mutus; assembly: GCF_027580195.1. Taxonomy (NCBI): domain Eukaryota; kingdom Metazoa; phylum Chordata; class Mammalia; order Artiodactyla; family Bovidae; genus Bos; species Bos mutus. The sequence goes on along the minus strand of NC_091620.1, from coordinate 82,570,998 downwards.
TTTGAAGGGTCACACAGTTAGTGGTAAAGCTTAGCCAAATGTGACAGCTCCTTACTGTATCCTCGTGCAGTTACTCTGCTATCACCTGTGTGAAGGCAGTTTACAAACTGTAAAACGGTTATAAAAATAGAATAGTGTTCAGCTGAGTTCAAATTAGCAAGGGTTTAAATGGTAATATATACTATCTTAAGAATTAGGATTTGAAGATAAATGACAGAGCCCTGCCTTTAAAAAACTTTAGGAAGAAATTGTAAAGAATATCTAGGGCAGGTGAGATGGTTTAACAATTTTAACTGAAATCTAAGCAAAATATTGTGAGAACCCAGAAGACAAATTTCCACTTGAAGAATTTAAAGAAAGTACTTTTGGAAAATATTAGGAAAAGATCTTGAAAAATTGGCATGATTCTTCATATAGAATTTGCGTAAATACAGTCCTTTAAGAGTGAAAGTTTCAAGAATGCAGAACGATAACAGGAGGATACAGATGAAAATGCAATGTGAGGTGAGCCATGAATTATATAGCAAGGGGACTGAATAGTGAGGACCTTGAATGTCTTTATGGAGTCTGAAGTAGTAGAAAGCATCAAGCTTTTACACCAATTTTTAATTAAGAAAGCTGATCTCTTTATTAAAATAGTGAACAGTAACCAAATCGTGTATGCGCATAGACAACCTAGATACATATTACAAAATACATTGGTATAAATATTTGATGCTGCTTGGTACAGTAAAAACTCGGGTCTTGTTCACATCCTAGCTTTGCCAGTTTCTAGTCTGCATTTTGAACGCTTGTTGGGTCTTAATGTCAGACTTCTTTCTGGGATGAGTGTGGCTTAGAACAATGTATAAAAAGGACAAGGAAGGATCAAAGTAACTAGTATCTTTTGTTTTCACTTACTGTTTGTGCTCATCTTCCCATCCGAATCAGCTCTTCTCGGTTTCCTAGCATGACTCATTTTGAACCTTTCTTTGGGTTAAACTATCCCAAGGGCTGTTCATATTTTTCCAGCCAACTAAGCATCAAAAGTTTTTCCAGGCCTATTTCTTGGCAGCCAGAGGTTTTTCTATTCCATAGCCAAAAATGATATATCCATTCTGCTTAGGCTGTTAGCTAAGAATGTGAGATGACCTTATGCTGCATTCCCTGCATTCTCAATGTGCTAGACATTCCCATTCACGGTCTTCTGATTCTTTGGGGGCCTCCCCCCTGCCCCAGGCTGTATCAGAGCTGAAAGGGAAAGAAACCAGTCACTTTGGGTGCCATCCTGGTGTGCTGGCCTTCATCTGGTGAGAGTTTTTCTCTGTCAGCAACTTCCCTGCTAGTTAGCTTGTAAGTATTTTCAAGTCTAAGGCTGTGACATTAGAAATATTTTTTCTTAATTGTAAAAATTTTAAAATTTACATAATTTACACCTGCTCTTTGTTCTTCTTAGTTGTCTATAACAGGTTTATAGCTACCTTATCATCCAGCTTCTGTTTCTGTTTGCTTTCATTAGCAATCTGAGTTTTTGTTACCATTAACTTTTAAACATATATTTACACAGTATATTTCTAAACTTTTATGTTCTATAATTATACAAGCTAGCAGTTTTTGAAGGCCTGTGATACAGCAATATAAATAGGTTAGGTAGGTAAGTAGATAGATAGATACACACACAGAGACATATATATATATATAGATAGATAGATAGATAGATATAGATGTATATATGTATATATTCTAATGTAATTCTTTCATCACCCCTCAAAGACATGTGCCTCTGACAGATAAGAAAGTTGAGACTAGTTGACATTTATTAATTTTTTGATGTTACAAGTCCAGTGAGTGGGAAAAGCCTCATTTTACCCAGTTTTTATTTGACTCCTATCACAGGAGAGTTTTTTTTTTTTTTTTTTTTAGGAGAGTTTTTATATATGTACAGTGAGGTAAGAATTTATTTTTATGTTGTTAATTCAAGGTATATATTTAGTAAGGATTTTCCTTCATACATAAATCATAATGTCAGTGAAGTCACATTTCAAATGTGAAGAAAACAAGAGTCTATGTTTATTTGTGAACTAGGTGAATTTTCAAGCCTTCCTGTCCTGTCATAATGGTGTTAGGACTGATTCAGAGAGTTAGGTAATTGGCACTGTTGTTCTACAGTGGGCTTTTGTTCCTTCTGTTCTGCTCTAGAACCCCCTAACATACTTTACAAAAGGATCGTCTGTTTCATGGTGTGAAACTATTCCTCTTAAAGTTGCATAAGAGAGTTTATAATCATTAATTCCATCCTCTATCCCAATGAACTGTCTGTAATTTACGTCCTAGAAAAGCAATGTATGTTATACCATTTGGAGTATAGATACTCCAAAACCTTAAATCATCCAGTAGGTTTGATTCATTTTCAGAAGAAAATATTTCTATGGTTTTGCTTGAATGTTCTTGTTCTTTGGGGACTTGTGGGTACAAGGGAGAAGTCCAGCCAAATGCTGGTCAAAATGTGCCCATCCTAGCAAATCAGACTGATCCTAATCCTGAGTGCAGCAAAATGTGTTCATAATTTAAGTAAACTCAAGATGCCAAATGAATCATAAAGGGAGCCGCATGTCCTATAACAAGGTGTCATTTCCATTAAGTGTGAGATTGCACCTGAAGGACAGTTTAATTTGCAGCTGCTAAAAATATTTTGACAGAGTGGTACTGTTATAAGTGGCAGGTAGTGCCCAAACGTGAAGTTTGCAAGAAATGCCATGTGTGGGATGAGGTGTGGAAGAATGTCAAGGGGTGCTAAAGGAGATAAAGGGGAAAAGAGAAGAGAAGTGTATTTACTCAGCATTTATTGCTATTATCATGATTAAAGACTCCATGCTTCACATGATAGCATTGGCCCAAGATTATTAAATGTGACTATTTGTTCAGCTTCTATCCCAAGCTCAGGGGCATTGCAAAGGTAGCACAGTACCTGTAAAGGCAAAGTTTCTTCCCCAAAGGCATACCATTTATAAGCTATTCAGATGAGAGAATCTTTCCAACTCTATTTACCCTTCATAGTGTTTACATTGCAGTTGTATGCTGGCAAGATTAATGCACTTTGATCTTGCTTAAATGGATTTTGCCCCTTTCGTTTGATGTTCAGCTTTTACTATATATCCACATGAACTTCCTGCTTTACATGGCAAGAAATATTTTCAAATTGTACAAGCTCAAAGGTTTTGTTAAATCATTCTCACTTGGGATTTTGTGAACTTTACAGAGTAGAGTAATTTACAGAGTTGCAATGTGGAAAAGTATCTAGGGGCATTGTAACTGTTTACATTATTAAAAATCCTGTATGTGCATGTCTGTTATTTTCAATGGACTTGAATATATTAAAATCAGGAATTTGTATCTGGAAATAGGCAATCACTGATTTAATGGGTTACAGAACACAAATTTTAGAAGAAAAAGTAACTAGTGGGTTTGGGTTTTTCATTTCTGCTTGCCGTTTGCTGGGAGTAACTGGAAGTAGAATAACTTCCTCTGTAAATGCCAGGAATTTTCTTAGATTCCTAAAGAGAACTAATAAAATAGGTCAATCTAAATGAATTTTGGTAAAACTTTTCCATGCAGTGTTTTTGATGACAGGGCAAGTTATTGAATACTTGAGGTTTCACAGGACAGTGGTAATCTCTGACTTCTAATATATGCATTATTCTTAGCTTCATAAAATGAAGAGGCATGCTTTCTGATATTTTAATCCTACTGATGAAATCTAATTTTGAAAAATTGCAAACAGATAATCTATTTTACTACATTAGTTACCTAATACAAAGGGATGCAATCAAAAACAAAAAGCTTCTTCTCAATTAAAAGAACATTTATAACATTTCAGTAGAACCTTTTGAAAAACCACTATGGTATAATAACTCTTAGAAATAGTTGCAGTTTAAATAAACACATCTAAACATTTCTTTAACTAAGAACTTAAACATTGTCAAAGCTATGATGAGTTCTGTTCATTCCCAAGCTTTAACAAACTACTTCCAAAAGCAATAAAATGTGATATATCTTTAAAAAAAAAAAAAAACCTGCACATTTTAGTTCAGCAAACTCATTCATCTATTTCATTTATTCATTCAGGAGCAATGTTCTGTTTGAGAAATTATGCTTAGCCTGGAAGAAATAGGGAAAAAATAGGGAGATCAGCTTACAAGAATAAAGAGGAAAGAAAATACATCATTAAATAGAGTTTTATGGATTCTGATTGAGGAATATGCACCAGGTGCGAGGAAAGAGTTTATATGTTAAAAGGAGGTAGAATATACAAGGTGGATTGAAGAAGGTAAGGCCACAAGCAGGGAAAACATGAGTGTGGATGCCAGGGCAGAAAAGATAAGGGCATACATTTAGGTAGCTGCAGTGAGATAGATTCACAATATGCTTAGGGGAATTTTTGGTCTATTAGAAGCTGAAGGTAAGAGAGGGAGAAATAATGGACAAATGATTGTCATAAAAAATGAAGGTGAGCATCATAAAAAAAAAAAAAGAATTAAATGATTTAGAAGAGATAGAAGCAAATTTTCCTCCATGTTATGTGAACTAAATGACTGTGAAGATGGTAGATGTGGTGTTTTCTGGAATGATATGTGGGTTTGCTAAGGAGTTAATAAAGGGAAACTGTGGTTGGTTCTACTGAAAAATAAGTCAGAGGTTTTAGTCCATGGATGGTGTGGCTTGCCTTTAGTTTATCATCTATATTAGAGACTGTGAATAGCAATTGACAAGGTTTCCCACTTCCTCTTACTGCTATAAAGCTCTGAGCCAAAATCATGGTCCATCTTGAGCATATGTATTGATAAATGTAGTCTCTACTTTGAACCCTGTTACTGACCTGGAATAGTATCAGCCCTATAGACCTTTCTGGTTGCGATAACTTGATTTATAGTGGTCATATCCTATAGGGGACTGGAATGCAAAAGTAGGAAGTCAAGAAACACCTGGAGTAACAGGCAAATTTGGCCTTGGAATATGGAATGAAGCAGGGCAAAGACTAATAGAGTTTTGCCAAGAAAGTGCACTGGTCATAACAAACACCCTCTTCCAACAACACAAGAGAAGACTCTACACATGGACTCACCAGATGGTCAACACCGAAATCAGATTGATTATATTCTTTGCAGCCAAAGATGGAGAAGCCTATACAGTCAAGAAAAACAAGACCAGGAGCTGACTGGCTCAGACCATGAACTCCTTATTGCCAAATTCAGACTTAAATTGAAGAAAGTAGGGAAAACCACTAGACCATAAGGTCTATGATATACATAGATTATACAGTGGAAGTGAGAAATAGATTTAAAGGCCTAGATCTGATAGACAGAGTGCCTGATGAGCTATGGACTGAGGTTCATGACATTGTACAGGAGACAGGCATCAAGCCCATCCCCATGGAAAAGAAATGCAAAAAAAGCAAAATTGCTGTCTGGGGAGGCCTTACAAATAGCTGTGAAAAGAAGAAAAGTGAAAAGCAAAGGAGAAAAGGAAAGATATAAACATCTGAATGCAGAGTTCCAAAGAATAGCAAGGAGAGATAAGAAAGCCTTCCTCAGCGATCAATGCAAAGAAATAGAGGAAAACAACAGAATGGGAAAGACTAGGGATCTCTTCAAGAAAATCAGAGATACCAAGGGAACATTTCATGCAAAGATGGGCTCGATAAAGGACAGAAATGGTATGGACCTAACAGAAGCAGAAGATATTAAGAAGAGATGGCAAGAATACACAGAAGAACTGTACAAAAAAGATCTTCATGACCCAGATAATCACGATGGTGTGATCACTCACCTAGAGCCAGACATCCTGGAATGTGAAGTCAAGTGGGCCTTAGAAAGCGTCACTACGAGCAAAGCTAGTGGAGGTGATGGAATTCCAGTTGAGCTGTTCCAGGTCCTGAAAGATGATGCTGTGAAAGTGCTGCACTCAATATGCCAGCAAATTTGGAAAACTCAGCAGTGGCCACAGGACTGGAAAAGGTCAATTTTCATTCCAATCCCAAAGAAAGGCAATGCCAAAAAATGCTCAAACTACTGCACAATTGCACTCATCTCACATGCTAGTGAGGTAATGCTTAAAATTCTCCAAGCCAGGCTTCAGCAATATGTGAACCGTGAACTTCCTGATGTTCAAGCTGGTTTTAGAAAAGGCAGAGAAACCAGAGATCAAATTGCTAGCATCCACTGGATCATGGAAAAAGCAAGAGAGTTCCAGAAAAACATCTATTTCTGCTTTATTGACTATGCCAAAGCCTTTGACTGTGTGGATCACGATAAACTGTGGAAAATTCTGAAAAAGATGGGAATACCAGACCACCTGATCTGCCTCTTGAGAAATTTGTGTGCAGGTCAGGAAGCAACAGTTAGAACTGGACATGGAACAACAGACTGGTTCCAAATAGGAAAGGGAGTACGTCAAGGCTGTATATTGTCACCCTGTTTATTTAACTTACATGCAGAGGACATCATGAGAAACGCTGGACTGGAAGAAACACAAGCTGGAATCCTGATTGCCGGGAGAAATATCAATAACCTCAGATATGCAGATGACACCACCCTTATGGCAGATAGTGAAGAGGAACTATAAAGCCTCTTGATGAAGTTGAAAGTGGAGAGTGAGAAAGTTAGCTTAAAGATCAACATTCAGAAAATGAAGATCATGGCATCCGGTCCCATCACTTCACGGGAAATAGATGGGGAAATAGTGGAAACAGTGTCAGACTTTATTTTTCCGAGCTCCAAAATCACTACAGATGGTGACTGCAGCTATGAAATTAAAAGACGCTTACTCCTTGGAAGGAAAGTTATGACCAACCTAGATAGCATATTCAAAACCAGAGACATTACTTTGCCAACAAAGGTTCATCTAGTCAAGGCTATGGTTTTTCTTGTGGTCATGTATGGATGTGAGAATTGGACTGTGAAGAAGGCTGAGTGCCGAAGAAGTGATGCTTTTGAACTGGTGTTGGAGAAGACTCTTGAGAGTCCCTTGGACTGCAGGGAGATCCAACCAGTTCATTCTAAAGGAGATCAGCCCTGGTATTTCTTTGGAGGGAATGATGCTAAAGCTGAAACTCCAGTACTTTGGCCACCTCATGTGAAGAGTTGACTCATTGGAAAAGACTCTGATGCTGGGAGGGATTGGGGGCACGAGGAGAAGGGGATGACAGAGGATGAGATGGCTGGATGGCATCGCTGACTGGATGGACATGAGTCTGGGTGAACTCCGGGAGTTGGTGATGGACAGGGAGGCCTGGCGTGATGCAGTTCATGGGGTTGCAAAGAGTTGGACACGACTGAGCGACTGATCTGATCTGATCTGATGGAAAAATACATGGTATAAATACATTTGTACTTATTTCTGTAGCACTGTATGGATAGATGCCTTAGAAGAAATAGATAATACATGTATAAGTTAGATTATTCCAAAAATATAATTCTAAAGTGAAAAGACTGAATTTTGCTGGCAAAGTTAATGCTATAAAACAGAGAAAAGAAGTGGAAATTATAGCAAGAATACGTTTGAAAATAAATTTAGACTACAAAACAGAAGTCCTGCAGGAGATGGAGGCAATTTAAGGTAAACTAGCATTTATATCTAGGTACTGATCTTCACATTAACCAAAATGGAAAAGTACGAGCAGGAACAGTTTATAAAGAAAAGTTGACGAGTTCTTTGCTGGGCATAATGAATTTAAGTTGCAATAAGATATCTAAGTAGACTATTGTAGCCAAAATTTTGAAATGCAGAAATGAATATAGGAAGAAAAGAAAGGCTGATGTAGTCTGGTGATACTTCAAGCTACAAAAGTGAATAAATTCCCAAAGGAAAAAACTTTAAAAATATAATAAAATTAAGAATATTAAAATAGTAGAAGAAATACTAGGAGAGGCTTTAATTATAGGAATAGAAGGAAATAAGAAGTGTCTGAAAAGAAATTTAAGGAACATATATATTTAGGGTTTTCGGAAAAATAGTGCCAAAGGAAATTGTGAAGATTAGATCATTAACAATTGAGGTTCAAAGTCCAAAAAAATAAAAGGCACAAGCCAGAGAAGCAATAAAAATTGTTGGAAAGATGTGACTGCTTTATTGTGCCAATGGCTGATGACAACCAAAGGAGGATGAGGAATCAGTTGGCTGATGAGGTGGTTCCTGTTGACTCACAGTAAGAACACTACCAATGGGGAAAGAACTCTTGTATCTCCTGGTCTAAGGGATAACTTCCAAAGCATCTCCCGCCAAAGATGCACTAAACTGGGCTAGTCTTCCTTCTCCACTCTCAAATCTGTTTTCCTCAGTTGTGCCATCTCAGTGCTGCTAAGTCACTTCAGTCGTGTCCGACTCTGTGTGACCCTATAGACGGCAGCCCACCAGGCTGCCCCGTCCCTGGGATTCTCCAGGCAAGAACACTGGAGTGGGTTGCGTTTCCTTCTCCAATGCATGAAAGTGAAAAGTGAAAGTGAAGTCGCTCAGTCGTGTCTGACTCTTAGCGATCCCATGGACTGCAGCCCACCTGGCACCTCCATCCATGTGATTTTCCAGGCGAGAGTACTGGAGTGGGGTTCCATTGCCTTGTCCGTCCATCTCAGTAAATGATCCTTATCCAACCAGATGTTTAAATCAACTGTTTCTTTAATTTGTCCATGATTTTTCTTACTACTTCTCATATCCAATGTCTTATCAGTGAATGTAATCCATTTTTTCTACTTTCACAGAGTCTCTGCATTTGTCTCCTCTGTGATACAAGTCCACATCACCATAATTTCTCACCAGCCTTCAAAGTGATCTTCTTGCCTTCATTCTTGCCTGAGTATATATGTATTTTTTCCTACAGAAGCCAGTGATCTTCTAAAAACAGAAACCTGATAATGTCATTACTAGGTTTAAAATACTTTACTGGTTTCCCTTTTAGCCATTAGGAAAATAAACTACTGAACAATAAACTTCCTTCTTACTGTGGCCTGGTTTAACTTTTTGTCATCATCTCTGACCACCTCCCTCCTCTGTTGCGTAAAATTCTCTGTGGTTTCTGTAACCTCACACCTGTGTTCCTTCTACCTGGGAAACTCCTAGATATTCTTCAGGTCTTGAATTGTATGTCATTTCTTCTGAGAAAAACTTTCCCTAATTCCATCAAAGCAAGATCAGTTTTCCCTTCATTTTTCATTACAATCATTTCAAACTCTCTATTTTTCCAAATTATGTGCAATTTAATAATTTCTGTGTTTAATTGTTGGTATTCTCTCACAGACAGTAGGCACCATGTAGGCAGAAAACATTTCCCCTGATCCTCCACAATTCAGAGCACAGAGCAAGTGCTTAGGAAATATTTGATAAATAAAAAACAAATGGTGAGAGGTTGTATGAAGAAGGGGGATTGTTTATTGGAGCAACCAACAGTCTGTAGATTACTGGATTGAGAGCAAAGAGAGAGAGGCCTTAGACATATAAAGGAAGAGAAATAATTCTTCCACAGAATGGAAGTAAAGAAAGATTGGGTGGGGAAGGAAGCAAAAGAAGGGAGTTCTTACTAAATGGCTTTGGTCTCAGTGGTATAGCAGATAAATAATCCATCTTTGGAGGATAAATTGAGAGATGATCCATTAGTTATTTTGAAGACAGTGAGAATGATTTTAAACAGCAGCAGATAAGTCTAAAGTGAGTCACTAAAAGTAAATAAAATAATTCCTTAGCGACATTAGCATTTAGGATAAATAGTTTGAATGTATGTACATCCATTTACAAAGACTATATGATTTTCTTCAACCTTGCTTAGATATGAAGACAGAGGAGAGTTCTGGGGTTGTATAGGCAGGTAACTGGAGGTTTAGGAGGCCAAAAAGTTCTAGGATGATAAGGAAGACAATTAGAATGACTGGATTAGATAAAGAGGAGGATTCACCAGAGAGGAGAGAAATAGACTGAGAGAATGACAGAGAGGGGCAAGGAAGAGAAAGGCAAATTTTGGGCTCCTGAGAAATAGAAAATGAATAGTGAGCAAAGGTTTGGGCCAAAAAGTAAATATATATAAGATTTTCTAAATTCAATATATTAAAAGAATGGCTTCTTTTAAATTTTTGGAAAACATCAACTAAAGGCCTGATTTATTTTGAAATTAGAGTGAATATTTTGTTTAAGATAATTATCTAAATTTATTATAGCCAGGTCACATTAAATTGACTTTGTTTTTCTTCGATATTCTCTTTTTCTACTTTAATATGTTTATTTTCTGTGCATAATGGCACGTTTTTGTCATATCTGAAGTTATGTCAGATTTAATTTGGCTACCAAATCCTCTGTGCATATGGTGTCAGGTACCAAAGAGATACTGGGATTGAAGATCTTTTAACAATGTTATACATGATAACTTGCTTGATTTCCCACTAGAATCCACTTGTGTAAGATGATAATTATCCTCACATATTTTAGAGACAGACCATGATGCTTGATAAAGTCTTCTTTTTATTTAGTCTTCTTTATTTTGAGCTGGAGGATAATTGCTTTATACTATTACACTGCTTTCTGCCATATGTCAACACGATTCAACATGGAGCCTCCCTCCCACCCCCACGCCACCCCACCCCACCCTTCTAGGTTGTCACAGAGCACCAGGTTGAGCACCCTGAGATGCTTGATAAGCCCTTCTTTCATGCCCAAATACCAACCTAAGAGAATATCTATAAGTATAAAATACTGTTTGCTTTGTTTTTATTTATTCTTCTATCATCACTTTTGCTTGATTATAACTTTCTGGAAGAAAATCTATGACAAACCTAGACAGTATATTAAAAAGCAGAAACGTTACTTTGCTAACAAAGGTCCATATAGTCAAAGCTGTGGTTTTTTCCCATAGTCATGTATGGATGTGAGATTTTGACATTAAAGAAAGCTGAGCACCAAAGGAGAAGGCAATGGCACCCCACTCCAGTACTCTTGCCTGGAAAATCCCATGGATGGAGGAGCCTGGTGGGCTGCAGTCCATGGGGTCGCTAGGAGTCAGACATGACTGAGTGGCTTCACTTTCACTTTTCAGTTTCATGCGTTGGAGAAGGCAATGGCAACCCACTCCAGTGTTCTTGCCTGGAGAATCCCAGGGACAGGGGGAGCCTAGTGGGCTGCCATCACACAGAGTCGGACACGACTGAAGCGACTTAGCAGCAGCAGCAGCAGAGCACCAAAGAACTGATGCTTTTGAACTGTGGTATTGAAGACTCTTGAGAGCCCCTTGGACTGCAAGGAGATCAAACCAGTCAATCCTAAAGGAAATCAGTCCTGAATATTCATTGGAAGCACTGATGCTGAAACTGAAGCTCCAGTACTTTGACTCGTTGGAAGAGACCCTGATGCTGGGAAAGTTTGAAGGCAGGAGGAGAAGCGGACAACAGAAGATGAGATAGTTGGATAGCATCACCAACTTGATGGACATGAGTTTGAGCAAGCTCCAGGAGTTGGTGATGGATAGGGAAGCCTGGCATACTGCAGTCCATGGGGCTGCAAAGAGTTGGACATGACTGAGCAACTGAACTGAACTGAACCTATTTGAGAACCAGGAAGGGATTGGTATACTTGGCTAGGAGTAAGGTATGGAAGGAAGGGTAGGTAGAAGAGAAGGCATGAAGAGTAGCTCCATGTCATAGAGGGACCAGTCATAGATGGCTTCGTTACTGTAAGGAGTTTGTGTTTTACTGCCAGTGATTCGAAAAGATATAGGAGGGTTTAGAGAAGTAGTGATGTATCAGAGGTACACCCTGACCTATTCGGTGGAGATACAGTGAACTCAAGAGTGACATCAGGGTTTGGAGCTTGAGTATCTAGTAAATGGTGTTCCCATTTAATGAGATGGGGTACAACTTGAGAGAACTTGTTTTGCTTTGTTTTATAGGAATCTCACCTCTCCCTTCCCACCCAGTTTTTACTGGAAAGTGGAATAGACCAATTGGTAGTGTGATTTAAACTATTATATGCTTGAAAAAAAAGAATAATGATGATGGCAATAAGTAATGCTTGATAGCTCTTACAGTTTACAAAATATTTTAATATCCAATAATGCATCTGCATTATCTGGTCACACCGAGGATGTCTGTATCTATTCCTGATTTTTATTGGAAAAAAATAACTTTTTGAAACATAAGTGATTTGTAACATACTTTAAAATGCATAAAGAACAGTTTGCATCTGCTGAAAAGGAGTGAACCCAGAAAATTAGCTCGTGAAATATGTCAAATAGGAGTTAAAAGAAAATTGAAAATAGACTATAATGAATGATCTCATTTACCCAATTGTTAATTAATATATATGCTATAATTTGTCTCTCAGATCCAAGGTTCATTAGTGCCCACCTCATCCCAGAGAGTGACAACCCTGAAGATGACAAAGTGTACTTTTTCTTCCGTGAAAATGCAATAGATGGAGAACACACTGGAAAAGCCACTCACGCTAGAATAGGTCAGATATGCAAGGTGAGGTAAAGAAAAAAATGAGAGTATCATTGTCTAATCACAGTTTTTTTCTCCTTTCCCATCTTTGTACAAATACAATAAAAATATGGCTAAAAAGCCTGCCTGATCATTGTAAATATTTAAATGGCAAAAACTATTGAAAACATATTACAGTTGCTTATGTATAACCTCATAGTCAAACATGCTGGTGGAGGTTGTCACATACTAGTTCACAAGTACATTAAATAATACTAGTTTGAAATTCAAGAGAAACAATTTTTTATATTACCTTGGAAAATAGTTTTTGTATTCTCAGACTTAGTAAAGTTTCCTACAGTGTGTAGGTTTTCAATGAATATATTTTGTTGGAAATAACTAAAGTATGAATATAAAAGAAAAGACATTATAGCTTATTTTTATAAGTTTATTGCCTTCAGTGTGCACGTACAAAGCACACATACATAATTTTGAAGCTGTGAGCTTTCATATACTGTGTGGCACAAAATTGGATGTGAGATGCATTATACTGTTAGATAGAATAAAAAATTGGTCAGTAAATACTTAGGGCTAAATAGTGTGAACATATGATAACAGTTCTGTTCTTACCCTCTGTACTGTAAAATATAGTATATATGCAATATGATTAAAGCCAACTGTTATTGTATTATTAAAGCACCTTTCATCTCAAGAAAATCATAAGGACAAAAGTCACTTATTGTCTTCAAATGAAATTATTTTTTAAAAAATAATGAAATTTTACAAATCACTCTCTTAGAAGAGGGGCGTAACCTCTTTTCTTCCCCAATCATGATTTAATTATTTATCTGTAGTATGTTAAATTACTGGAAAATTATAAGTTTTAATGATCTGGAAACATACAAATGATATATGAATATATGAGAATCTTTTCTCCATAAAATACAGAGCATCATTAAAAGCATTACTTACAAGGGTTAAAAAAAATCTTTATACTAATAAAATCATATAAACAAAATATAAATCAGTGTTATAATTTTGAGGAAAAGTTATATTTCTTCAAAAATATGCACATAAATGCTATTTTAAGTCTAGAAGTTGCCAGTAAAAGCATATCATCATAATAGAATTTATTGCTACATTGGGTTACAGTTAATTTTCATTTTCAATGAGCAGTTACTTTTTCAATATGTTACTCTGGAATGAGTTCTTTACTAAAATTTTTCTGATATTTTTTTCAACATGCTATTTGTAAAGTCAGAATTGTTTCAACTGTTTGAACTTATAAAAATACTTAATGCTTAGCATGCTTTTGTGTTGTATTTTGAGTATGGGTTATGAGGCATGCAGTTATTCTTTCATTCAATAAATACTCATTAAGTGCTACTATGTGCAAATGTGCTTATTTCCATGAACCAGCTTACTTAGATGGGTAAAATCTTACTACATAAGAGAGAGAGACTTAAAGCAGACAAAACAGACACAAGAGTAATATTGTCCATTGCTAAGTGGTAACAGAATGGAAAAAGTACAGTGACTGTTTAATGCTAAGGGATATTTATTATAAGTCACTCCTTGAATCAGGTTTGAATGACTAGATTGTACCAACAGTAGGATAAGAATGCAGTTACTTATATCTAGTCATTTAAAATTCATTTATCAATTTGAAAAATGAGGAATTGCGTTTTGTGTATGTTTCATATACAAAAGATAAGAAACGATAAAACTAATATTCTAAATTATCATTTGCATGCACAGTTTTTAAAACCATTATTCCCTCCATTCAGAATGACTTTGGGGGCCACAGAAGTCTGGTGAATAAATGGACAACATTCCTCAAAGCTCGTCTCATTTGCTCAGTGCCAGGCCCAAATGGCATCGACACTCATTTTGATGAATTGCGTAAGTAGCTAATGATGTTGGTGTTGCACACAGTATACTTGTTCAGGCTTTGCCATAACCTTCAGAAATGCAAATTTCCCTAATTTTATTTTTAAACAGAGGATGTATTCCTGATGAATTCTAAAGATCCTAAAAATCCAGTTGTATATGGAGTGTTTACAACTTCCAGGTAAATCATTTTACTCTCTTATTATCATAGAAAATCCATGTCCTTTAGACACTGTTTTAAGTGTCCATATTTGTGAAAATACGTTTTTGAAAGAACAATGTTGGCTTAACCTTTGAGCTCTTGTGCATTCTTGGGTGCTTGAAACAAGTCATGATGTAAATCATTTTATACATAAATTTTAGCAAAGAAGTTCATTACTATAAATTTAACAATGAAATGCATTCTATGCCCTATGTATAGCTTTGACTTGAAAAATTTGAATGAAATATAAAATATTATAGAAATCTGTGTTTTGTTAACAGTTTATAGTAATATAAACTAAAGGTGAAAAATCTTTTTTTCCTCTTCTCTCCTTTCTCTTCTCTCTTGTCCTTACCCTCCTTCTCTCTCACCTCCTCCGTCTCCCTCCTTCTTCACCTCCCCCTCTCTTCCCCTCCTCCTTTCCTCATTTTCATCTCCATCAAAGCTCTTGCTGTCAATCAAACAGCATATTTTCTGACTGTTCTATTCAGCATAAAGTTTACATTACCTGGAGTTGCTGAATTAAATATGTATTTGCTGCTGCGCTAAGTTGCTTCAGTCATGTCCGACTCTGTGCAACCCCATAGACGCAGCCCACTAGACTCCCCTGTCCCTGGGATTCTCCAGGCAAGAATACTGGAGTGGGTTTCCATTTCCTTCTCCAAGGCATGAAAGTGAAAAGTGAAAGGGAAGTCGCTCAGTCGTGTCCGACTCTGTGCAACCCCATAGACAGCAGCCCACCAGGCTCCCCTGTCCATGGAATTCTCCAGGCAAGAATACTGGAGTGGGTTTCCATTTCCTTCTCCAGTGCATGAAAGTGAAAAGTGAAAGTGAAGTCGCTCAGTGGTTCCCAACTCTTAGCGACCCCATGGACTGCAGCCTACCAGGCTCCTCCATCCATGGGATTTTCCAGGCAAGAGTACTGGAGTGGGGTGCCATTGCCTTCTCCAAATATATATTTACATGCATATAAATAGTGTTATGTATTTGGATATGTATAAATGTTTAAAAGGGAAATAATTTAAAATCAAAAGTCAGGAAAACTGCTGCAAAGGACTGTGATAGCATAAAGAAAGATTAAACTATCATGTCCAATACTGATTTATTCTATAAGTATTAAAGCCATTAAAATTCGATTGGACATATTCACTTAATTTTTTAAAGTAACATGATATGAGTGTATATATTTGTGTCATATATATTCTATTTATGATATGAATACATTATTCTATGAGTACTTAGGGGCTTCCCAGGTGGCGCTGGTGGTAAAGAACCTGCCTGCCAGTGCAGGAGATGTAAGAGATGCAAGTTGGATCCCTGTGTCGGGAAGATCCCCTGGAGGAAGACATGGCAACCCACTCCAGTCTTTGGCCTGGAGAATCCCATGGACAGAGGAACCTGGAAGATTACAGTCCATAGTGTCACACAGAGTCAGACACGACTGAAGCAACTTAGCATGCACACATTAGTACTAAAGATGGTTTCATCCATGCCTTCTAATTTTGAGCAATGATAATTTGTTCTCTTATGTCTTATTAAAATATATATACACGCAGCTTTAAAAATACTAAACACTATTTGAAGATTTATGCTCAGGTATTGATAATTGCTATCTGAAGTTTAGGACATCAGCGTAAATAGCTCTGTCACTGTATAAAAATGAAATTCTGTTTTTGTTCTCTCTTTTTTAGTAACATCTTCAAGGGGTCAGCCGTGTGCATGTATAGCATGAGTGATGTGAGAAGGGTATTCCTTGGACCATATGCTCACAGGGATGGTCCCAACTACCAGTGGGTGCCTTATCAAGGAAGAGTCCCCTACCCACGACCAGGAACTGTAAGTGACCTAGGTGTTCAAGATAGGAAATGAGTACATTTATGCTGAAGACTCAACAAAAAAGCAGCTATGCACATATTTTATGCAGATTATGTAAAAGAATGATTCCAAGACTATAAATGAAAGCAAGATGAGGATTTTGTCTGATACCTTGAAATTCCACATTTAACAACATGTTCTTCAGAGACATCAGTGTTTAAGTTCAGTGCCTACCAGTAGTTATTGCCCATAATTTCTAAAAAATAGAAACTGAAAAGATAGCTTTATTTATTTTCTTTTCTGAAAGGGATATAGTAAAAATGGGTTTCATGGAGAGCTGAGACAGTTAAGATACACCTGGACTTATTCTCTTTGATCATGGTGAAGGCTCAAGAATTGCTATTAAATAGGAGGAAAACGTTTTTGACCAGTATTTTCTTCCTGTGAAAATCCCTCAAATAGTTAAAGAAGATATGCAAGAAATAAAATTACCTCATGGAACAGGGCCCCCATATTTTAACAGATGCTGTCTACTCTCACTGGCCCCTCTCCTCTAGCAATCCTAGGCACACTCCAGCTCAAAAAAATTGGACAGAGCTCATAATAAAACCAGCTTTAAGCCCACAGTTTAAAGTAGGGAGAAAAAAAAGAAAAGATCAATATGGTCAAAAGTCTTGCCTGGAGAATCCCAGGGATGGGGGAGCCTGGTGGGCTGCCGTCTATGGGGTCACACAGAGTTAGACACGACTTAAGCGACTTAGCAGCAGCAAGCAAAGTCATCAATGTGATGTCAGAAGTTCTAAAATATGTGGATGGATTCATCCACTGCAACATTTTCTAACCCTAAAAATCTTTAAGGAAATAATTTCATATGATGACAAAACTTGTTCTTTAAATTTGTTTAATTGTACATGAGTTTTATTGTTTAATTCAAATGCTGTTTTTATATGATTTTATTGGACATAGAATGCTTTTAATCTTGTTTTCTGTATTACTAAACTTACTTAGGATTTCATAAAGATTACTTCTAGTTGATGGATTTTGTAAATAAAAAATTAAATAGACTTTCCGAAGAATAAATGAACAAGATAGAATATCCATTGATTGTAAGAAGCCAAATGGTTTTATAAAAATGCATATGATATTTACTCCATTTCTTAATGATCAACTGTTTTACTTTGTTGATGGACAGTTTTATAACTTATGGCTGTTTTTAATCTCTATGACTAATTAATGTCAGTGTATTCTAATTATAAACTTGCTCTGGGCTGACTGCAACAAACTTGGTGGAAGTCTTTCATTAGATACTGTGCTGTTATTTGGAGCTACAAAGTATTTGATCTGAAGATGTCTACAGTGTGTTTAGAATTAATAGCAATTAAAATTTTATTTTATGTCAGGCCTATTTATATGTATATGCATATTATATTCAGTAGCCCAATTATTGTCCCCATCTTACAGATCAAGACTCTGAGGCAAAGAAAGGAGCCAGGACTAATTCTGGCAGTTTTGTTCTAGAGCCTGAATTCTCACCCATTATTCACAGATAGTTGTTATAGCATGGGGAATCATGGTAGCAATTTGCACCAAGTGCTGAAGGCAGAAGGCAGAAGGCCTTAATTCCTTCTCTAAGCCAGGAGTTAGAGAAGGGCTTCCAAGAGGAGATAGCACCTTGCCCTGTGAATAAAATTCACTTAGATGAATCCATTAATTTCAAAAGTGGGCTTCTCAGAATATGTCATTCCATCTACACTACTGGAGAAAAACACTGCTGCTGCTGCTGCTGAGTCACGTCAGTCGTGTCTGACTCTGTGCAACTCCATATACGGCAGCCCACCAGGCTCACCGTCCCTGGGATTCTCCAGGCAAGAACACTGGAGTGGGTTGCCATTTCCTTCTCCAATGCATGAAAGTGAAAAGTGAAAGTGAAGTCACTCAGTCGTGTCTGACTCTTAGCGACCCCATGGATTGTAGCCCACCAGTCTCCTCCATCCATGGGATTTTCCAGGCAAGAATGCTGGAGTGGGGTGCCATTGCTTTCTCCGGGAGAAAAACACAGTAAGTGGCCTTCAAACAGTATGTCAATAGAATGGCATTTTCAATCAAAAACCTACAGCTTAAGTAGTACTAAATACAATGATAAAAGCTAGGCAAGAAAATGAGACAAATTATAAGATAAAAATCTAAAATAAATAAATCTCTTAATATGCAATCTTACATTTCTAAATTTTTGCAGGTTATTTCTAAATGGTGGTAGAAAAGCAAAAAAAAAATTAATGTCATAAAATATGTTTTATTGTTTCTTTTAGGAGTTTATACTGGAGAAGGCAATGGCAACCCACTCCAGTACTCTTGCCTGGAAAATCCCATGGATGGAGGAGCCTAGGAGGCTGCAGTCCATGGGGTCGCTAAGAGTCAGGCATGACTGAGTGACTTCACTTTCACTTTTCACTTTCATGCATTGGAGAAGGAAATGGCAACCCACTCCAGTATTCTTGCCTGGAGAATCCCAGGGACAGAGGAGCCTAGTGGGCTGCCATCTATGGAGTCGCACAGAGTTGGACACGACTGAAGCAACTTAGCAGTAGCAGGAGTTTATACAGCTATACAGCTACTTGATATTTCATTAAATAAATATTTTTTTTTAATTTACTAAAACAGAAATAATTCCCTAAACCCCTTAACTGATATATTAATGTGTTATTGTGTGTGTATCTGGTTACTATATACATATATATTCATAGATAGACAGACGGTCTTCCCATTTAAAAACAAGTTTTATTTATTTTATTTCTCATGAATTATTAATGATCTGTATCAAGGTAATGACAAAGACAATTGATTTCTCCTTCTAAGCCTCTTGCAAGATCAGGAACCACTTAATTACATTTCAGCTTTCAAACTCTTAAACTAAATGGCAGAAATTACCTAAGTGTAAGGCAAAAAAGCAAGAAACGATGATATTGTACTCTAAAAGCTTTTACCATATAACTAAATGCAATGAAAAGACTAAAATCGGAATTTTCTTATTTTTGTTGTATTGCCTTAAATGGAGCATTTAAATCAGAGGTGATGTTATGGCAGTATACAACACTGCATTCTGTCTGGCTTTCTATTGCTATCATCTTTTCTGCTTGGTCCAGTGTGTTTGGTCAGTTTCTGTGCCATACAAGTTGGTAAACACTTTGAATAACACATCTTCTTTTCCCCAAAGTTACTGTAATTATTAATAATATTTTTGGTACTTTTGTAGTATTTTTTCAGGGTTATATTAAAATAAAGCAATAAAAAATAGTTTATATTTTCTTAATTTGAAAGGAACATGTTTATGTTTATCATGATATCATAGGAAAATATGAGTGTATTCAAGAAAATTATTGACTTTTTCTAAACTAATGATTAATTGCATGCAGTGATAACATATTTCATTCGCTATTTCAAATTCTTCATTGATAACGTAATGTAGATGGTATTGTCACTAATAAAAGGCATCAGACTTCTGTACCCTGAGTTCATTAGATACATTTATAGTTCCTGGTGAGAAATGATGACATCCCATTGAGACTTAGAATATATTTAGAAAATATATACCACATATTATATCTACTAATTTAAGCAACATTTTTTTTATTTTTGAGTTTAACAGTTACTTAAATTTTTAAAAAATCGCAGATTTAAATTCTAGACAATTGAGGCCATATAATATATAAATTATAGTCCTATTCATTATATTGTAATCAAAAGATATTATTCTCTTTATTTTAATAGTGTCCCAGTAAAACATTTGGTGGATTTGACTCTACAAAAGACCTTCCTGATGACGTTATAACATTTGCAAGAAGTCATCCAGCCATGTACAATCCAGTATTTCCTATCAATAACCGGCCGATAATGATCAAAACAGATGTAAATTATCAGTTTACACAAATTGTGGTAGATCGAGTGGATGCAGAAGATGGGCAGTATGATGTCATGTTTATTGGAACAGGTAAATGTTTTAACTTCAGCTCTAAATGTTCTTCCAGAACATTGCATTTAACTAATTAAGTATACTAAAAACTGAGGGAATGTTTTATAGTCACTGTCAAGGTATGCTGTGCTGTGCTTAGTCACTCACTCATGTCTGACTCTTTGCGACCCCATGGACTGTAGCCTGTCAAGCTCCTCTGTCCATGGGGATTCTCTCAGCAACAATACGGGAGTGGGTTGCCATGCCCTCTTCCATGGGATCTTGCCAAACAGGGATCCAACCCAGGTCTCCCGCATTGCAGGCGGATTCTTTACCATCTGAGCCACCAGGGAAGCCCAGAATACTGGAGTGGGTAGATTATCCTTTCTCCAGGGGATCTTCCCAACCCAGGAATCGAACTGGGGCTCAAGGTATAGTTAACCTCTGATAAATAACTATAAAAATCCTGAACATTGTCCCATTCTAATGTGTCATGATTTTAGACAAGTTGACATTATTAACTTAAATCTCCTTTTCAATCAAAAGTTGATAAGTTTAATCAGGTAAAGATAATGATTAGGTGAACAATCGGTGTCTATAATTGAGTCATAACTCTTTTTTGACCAGTGGTTTTTCAGGACAAAGATATTGCTCAAACCATGCATAAAATTCCCAAGACAGTCAATAGATGTTCTATAATATATTAATGCAAAACTATCTGAACTTTAAAATTATTGTAGAGTGCAAAAAACTTCCAGAAAATAAATTCTGGCAACACAATTTGTTTAGTGTGTTTACCATACAATGAGAAACAAAACGAAGCAAACCAAACTTCATCAGAAAAGCAACCAAGTGGGCATAAGGAATCAGCATATACATTTTAGATTCATTGCTATATAAATTTAACAGTATATCTTACCAATTATGTGGCTAGAAATAAGAATTTTGTAGGTAGGTATATTTTCAGAATGAATTCCATTACTGTTATAACATATTACTCTATCTCCCCCCTACTCTCTTTAATAATACTATTTTGAAAGCACCAGTTACAAATCTGAAACTTGCTACTTAGGGTCAGATTCCAAGGTAATAAATTCCTGGTCTCCATTAACGTTAACTGACATAAATCAGTGGGAAAACAGAGTGAGTGCTCCACTGAAACCTTGTGTAATAACATTTATTTTCCCTTGGTGAGAAACAGAGAAAAAAATTGCATTAACTATAGAGGAATGGCATCTGCGCAGTAAGTGCTTTGAAGATTTAAAGTTTTATAACAAAATTGTGAAATACTTAATGTTATCAGGTGTAACAGTGTCAGGTTCTGAGCAATACGTTATAGTTTCCTTTTATGGGGGAGAAAGTTTCTCTATCAAATTAAAGAATCCCAGTGAGACTTGGAGTTCAGTAAAAGTCAATGAATTGCAAGTATCAACTTCTGGTTATAAATATCTTGAGAAATTATAAGATGATAGGATTTCTCTTCAATAAATATTAGTTTGTCATTTAATGTCAAATTATAATTAGATCTCTCTACAGAGTAGTTAAGCTTGTTCGATAAAGTCACACTTGCCTTTTTCTTCACCTCTGGCCTTTAATGTTGAAAAGTCCCCCACTCATTGTCACTGCAACAAAAGCTTGCTTCTGGCAGTTTGACCAAAGAAATCCAAGCTTGAGTTTTCAATTCTTCTTGGGACGCGAGCTGTCTTTAAAGGAACCAATTTTATGAGCATGTTGAACATCTGATGTTGTGGATGGCTATTGGTCAGCACAGAGCAGGGTCATCTGTCAGCAAAGTAAATTGATTACAGTAATTTTACCTTTTAACTAAGTTGCACATTGATCCTGGTTGAGTAATCTGATTCAATTTGTGTGAAATTGTTTGAAATACTACTCAGTAAAACTTGATCTGGAACACAGATAAGGTTATGTTTGGATACTGGAGACCGATCAGAGGCACAGAGTAGATTAACCTAATTTACCTTTAATCTTTGGTGTTATGAGTAGTCTAAGGTCCTGTAAACATAGAAAGACCCTCTTAAAAGAGGGCTTTAAAAAAAAACTTTACAAGGGATACACCAGCAGCCTTTCTTGAGCTCACATACCACATCATATTGATCTCCTGAAAATGGTTATCTGTGGTATGAATAGTTTGAATTATTTTTATGGTGTAACATTTTTTACAGACAAGATTTTTCTTCTCAAATAATTTGTCTGTTAAATTTGATTAAAATGAGCCATGCATAGCTAAAAATAATTGATCATCTGATGAAATGGAATGTCAAAGAGTCAAATTTTTGAATTTCATAAACCCCTGTTCTTTCTTCTATCAAGAATAGAAACATATCTCTAAATACTGGAAAATTAGTAGGCTTCCCAGGTGGTGTAGTTGGTAAGGTTGGTAAAGAATATGCGTGCCAATGCAGGAGATCCAAGATATGTGGGTTAGATCCCTGGGTTGGGAAGAGACCCTGGAGTCGGAAATGGTAACCCACTCCAGTATTTGTGCCTGGAAACTTCCATGGACAGAAATGCTGGTGGGGGTTGCAAGAGTCAGACACAACTGAGCATGTACACAAGTAGCTTCTTAACCCAACTTAGAGTAAAACTGGCAACTCTTAGCTTTAAAACACTTTGTATCTTTTAGCAATGAATAAGCAATACTTGAAATCTCTATTAAAATGTAATCACTTTAACAGTTATTTTATTATTTATAATGATGAATTTAAAAATTTTTAGCACTCTGTTAATTAAACCAAAGCCAAAATTGATTAGGCCAATTATTGAAAAACCACTCTAATAAGTAATCTAGTATTTATTATGAGAAGTCAGATTATTGTCATTTAGCACTAAATGGTCATTGAGCTGTCTTTTTAGGGACCTCTAAGCACTAAAGGCTTCCTCATGGGAAGATGATGAGCAGTCGGGCTCTGAAGTTCAACGACTTTTGTTGCTTGGCAACATTGCTTCCATTTTGCTTGAATATTAAATATTGATAGTAGTTCCTGATTTCATGACAAGAACGAGAAAAACTTGTCATGTCAAAGTGTGATTTTTCTCCTTTTTTATTTCTTATTGGATGAAAGATTCTTCAATTCTATAGTGCTTTAATATTTTCCAAAGTTTCACACATGATTCCATATAACCCCTTAATAATCCTTTTTTGCTCCTACCCCCATATTGTCCCTCCCCCATTCTCTCTTCCCACTGTTAACCACTCATTTTGTTCTCTATGTCTGTGAGTCTGCTTATTCTTTTGTTATATTCTAGTTTGTTGTATTTTTTAGATTCCACATATAAGATAGATGGGGTTTGTCTGACTCATTTTACTTAGCTAATGCCCTCCAAGTCCATCAATATTGCTATAAATGCAAAATTTCTTTCTTTTTATGGCTGAGTAGTATTCCATTGTGTATACACGTACATCTTCTTTATCCATTCATCTGTTGACAGACACCTAGGTTATGTGCATACCTTGGTAGTTGTAAATAATAGTGCTGTGAATATGGGAGCGCATGTATCTTTTTAAGCTAGTGTTCTTGATTCTTTTCTGATATGTACCCAGCAGTATGGTTGTTCTGATTTTAGTTTTTTGAGAAGCCCCCATACTGTCAAACTGATACTATTTTTAATTTAGTTTTTTTTTTTTGAGACACCTGATAATTGAGATTAAAAATAAAAATAATCCAACTTAATGATTATTTTATATATATACATTTTTAAATTACACAGGTTTAGAATAAAACCACCTTCAAGGCTTCATATATTTCTAAAAAATTCAATTATTTTTATTCCATAGCTACATTTATATTTTATCTAGTTTCATGAAATGCATTCGAATATATATTACTAATGCTATAACAATAAAATAAATTTTAAAAGGCTGACATCAAAATGCCATTCTTTCTATTCAATTACTGATATAATTTATTAACACTAAACTCTTTTTAGATCTGTTTAAATTGTGGTGTTCTCTACTTTCTTTCAAAGATGTTGGAACTGTTCTTAAAGTAGTTTCAATTCCTAAGGAGACCTGGCATGATTTAGAAGAAGTTCTGCTTGAAGAAATGACAGTTTTTCGGGTGAGTGCTGCTTAATTTCAAGTGTCGACAAGTTCACTTGTATGTCCTTCCCCTAGGACAGCTGCACACTGATCTTGGTATGGACAAGTAGTCTGGCATACTCTTCTAATTAGCTTGTCAATTAAAAAGCCAGACACTAGTCAAAATAAACCTTGAAACTTTCAATGCTAGTTAAATCTAAAAATGTAAAGAAATATATCCTTGGCTCATATTTTGTTTTCTCAGTGATAAATTATATGATTTACATTTTATACTATTAATGTAAGTTACCTCACTGAACAAACTCTGTGTGCCTCCGGCCTCCCAAATCCCTTCTTTCACACTTTATGGTATAATTGGGGTGACAGATGACTTCCGTGAATGTATTAAAGAAATACATTCAGAATAAAGAAATGAAGACATTTCAGTAATTTTTAAAATCTTATTTGTGAGTTGTTTTATCACATTTTTCTAAAGAAATCATTTGTTAGCGAAAGAAAATGTTCACGATTTTTATATCACTGGTGGAAAATTTGTTACGAATTCCTAGTCTTTACAAATGGCACCCTACTCCAGTACTCTTGCCTGGAAAATCCCATGGACGGGAGGAGCCTGGTGGGCTACAGTCCATGGGGTCGCTAGGAGTCGGACACGACTGAGCGACTTCACTTTCACTTTTCCCTTTCATGCATTGGAGGAGGAAATGGCAACCCACTACAGTGTTCTTGCCTGGAGAATCCCAGGGACGGGGGAGCCTGGTGGGCTGCCGTCTATGGGGTCACAGAGAGTCGGACACGACTGAAGCGACTTAGCAGCAGCAGCAGCACAAGTAAGAAAGGTACTGGTAGTTGTCCCTTTGTCATGAATCAATCACTTATGGCTCAGCTAAGTTAATACAAGATTGGGGATAGAGGCAGCAGTTTATGTGTTGCGGTGAGAGTAGAAAACTAAAGTAATTTAACATATACCACAGTCTATTTTTCCTTTTAGAAAATCAGCTAGGAGGAAGTTTGAATTGACATACCTTGATATGAATTATTTATGAAACATAACAGAGAAATGATGCCTATCAAAGGTGTTATTTCAGTTTTTGATAGAAGAAGGTAAAAACAAACATTTATTTACTAAAAATAAATTGAATTATTTAGTGGCAGAAAATGAGAAATGTCGGATCTAGTCTCATAACTAAAAATTACCTCATTTAGTCTCCAGGAATTTCAGACACTTTATCTATAAAGTGAAGTGCCTGTATTGAAGTTTTCAGTTGATTTAATATTTTGATTGTAAGCAAAATCTTCCCAAGACTTCTTTTAACCCTGTACTTATTAACTCAATAGGGCTCTTGCTCCCTATTTCAGTAATTGTTTGAAGAGAAAATAAAGTAAAATATGGCAAGTTCCTAATTGATATTGTTTCAGGTAAAATTGTAATTAGCTTTGAAATATGTAACTGATAAATCATGACACAGACACCTAGTAGTAACTAAGAAATGTTCTACTGGGAAGGTCTTAGGTTCTCGAATCATACCTACATAATAGTTCTGTTTGGACAACAAAGAGTTCATCTGAGCTTTCCCATCAGTATAGACAGGGAAAATAATACCTATCTCACAAGGAAGCTAGAAGAATTAGAGACACTATCTGTGGGAATATCCAGGACAGTGCTAGTTACTGTGCTTAGAATCTTATCATCAATATAATTTTACTTGTTTTAGTTTGTCTACAGTGAATATAAGCTGCATTTACAGTAGCTTTCTCTGCTAATCCTTGGTTTAAGTCTTAAAATCACACAATCATTATAATTCTACTATGATTTTTAAAATTTAAGCACTTGGACCTTATTTTGTCTGTTATAGAATGATGACTAATTCCTATCTTCCACTGCCTCCCATTTCAGAATTTACACATTGATACTTTAGCCTACAAATTCAAAAATCAGTCCAGTTCAGTACAGTTCAGTCCAGTCACTCAGTCGTGTCTGACTCTTTGCGACCCCGTGAATCGCAGCACACCAGGCCTCCCTGTCCATCACCATCTCCCGGAGTTCACCCAGACTCACATCCATCAAGTCGGTGATGCCATCCAGCCATCTCATCCTCTGTCATCCCCTTTTCCTCCTGCCCCCAATCCCTCCCAGCATCAGAGTCTTTTCCAATGAGTCAACTCTTCACATGAGGTGGCCAAAGTACTGGAGTTTCAGCTTTAGCATCATTCCTTCCAAAGAACACCCAGTACTGATATCCTTTAGAATGGACTGGTTGGATCTCCTTGCAGTCCAAGGGACTCTCAAGAGTCTTCTCCAACACCACAGTTCAAAAGCATCAATTCTTTGGCACTCAGCTTTCTTCATAGTCCAACTCTCACATCCATACATGACCACTGGAAAAACCATAGCCTTTGCCAACCTTTGTTGGCAAACTAATGTCTTTGCTTTTGAATATGCTATCTAGGTTGGTCATAATTTTTCTTCCAAGGAGTAAAATACAGTTTTCCAAATGGACTGTGTCAGTCGTATAGGGTCCATTTAGATTTAGCAAACAAATTATAGGCACTAAGAGGCAGATATATAAATTTCTGTCTTATATCCATTATTGTGTCTCCAGAGCCTAAAATATGTTTTCAACCAGCATTTGTTAAATGAATAAAGAAATCAGTATTTATGCAAAAAATGAAATATGAAAAATTAAGGAGTTTAAAGTC
The DNA here is from genome assembly GCF_027580195.1 of Bos mutus. NCBI lineage: Eukaryota > Metazoa > Chordata > Mammalia > Artiodactyla > Bovidae > Bos > Bos mutus. The sequence continues at coordinate 82,543,954 of NC_091620.1, read as the reverse complement.
TTGTCTATGGAGACCCTCCTTAAAGTGAGGTGCCAGAGTATAAGGAAGATAAACCAAGAACAGCAACAAGTTATCCTGCTTGATTATATCCCATATTATTTTCTAGTAGAAAAAAAAAATTTACCAATTATTTTTTTTTAGAAATTTATATTGCCACCACCATGCCAATGAAGTTATAGGAGCTACTAAAATATTATGTTAACTTTAGAATTTCTTAATTATTTCCATAATCTTTTACTTTTGGATTTGTCATGGTTCCTCTACATATTCCCTTTTAGTTACTGTATATTATTATAACAAGTTTCATTTACTAATTCAGCTCTAAACAAAGATGTCCACCATTGTTCTGGCACAGGGCTAAGTTCTAATGAATCAGGGATGGACACTATAAACATGGGCTCTGACCTTACCCAGCTTAGAGACTCTTTCTAACATGTCTTCCCTCATAGTTTCAAGTACTTGATTTATTATTAGTACAATTAAGTTTTATCTTGTAGAATTATATTGCTATGCCATGCCATTAAATAAGGTTCTTTTTTCTATCATTTAATCAGAATATATACAATTTTGAAATAATGCTGTATTCTAGCTAATTTTCATTCCTTGTATCTCTGGGATTTTGAGTTTATATTTCAAATCTTATCTAGATTTGTTTTAGTAAATCAAAACAAGTTTTAGTTTAAAAATGTTAAATTTAAAAAAGTTAAATTTAAAAATGTTAAATTTAAAAAAGTTAAATTCAAACTGTTAAATGACTTTCAGCAAAATCTTCAGAGATGGGAAGCCAGCAATCTTGCAAGCACAAGTATTTAGTGTCTACTAGATTTTATTAGTATTTTGCAATTTCCAAAGGATTACACAATCTAATTATACCTGTAATAATTACTGAATGATTTCTGCATGGTTTAAGATGTCATGAGAGAGGTTCTTTATCAGTTTTTAACAATTAGGTATAAATAAGTAATAATATGCTTTCATGGAAATAATTGTTTATGAGTTTATGATTTTATGAAAAGATTGTTTGCAACATAGGGACGCATCTTCCTCAGATAAATATTCCATTTCTCTCCCATATTGTCTGCCATGCATTGTTGTCATTATTATTTCTTTGGCACTCAAGTAGACAAAATGTATTCGGGCAGAGTTTAAAGAAATATTTACTTTCAACATTCTATTCTATCAGGCAAAGTTCATACATATATTGTGGTCTAGCAATTGGAATATTTCACTGTCAAACTTTGTTTAATTTTGCAGAAGTAGGGCAAAAAACACAACACATTAAAGCAATTTCTATATACACTGATACTAGCAGAGAAATGTTATAGTTTCCTTATTTTTATTTGAGCCTTGCATTTAACATAAAATTTAAAAAGGGTTAACTGAAACACTGTGTTGATTTGACAAGGTGAATAGACAAGGAACAGATTTAGGGTCCTGGTGGTATCTGATACTGTTGGATTTTAAAAAGAAAGACATTAATGTCAACCAAACAGTTATATTACCATAATATCATCTCCAGGAGACCATATTCATTATGTATCTTTGCTAGACTGAATAACCAACCTCATATAAAATTCTAATTAAAGCCAGTACTGTGTCCATTGCCATTTTGAAGTTGGTTTTAAGAAAACACCCTGGTTAATCACAGGACATTCCAGTGGTTCTAGTTACATCTAAGATACTTCTATTCTGGGTGAAATCAAATCCCAATCAGAGTATAGTAAGAAGAATATTCCTCAGTGATGAAATTTCCATTTTAGAGTAAAATTTTATTGGGAAATAAGAGATGAAATAAATTGGCTTCCCAGGTGGCTCAGACAGTAAGGAATCTGCCTGCAATGCAGGAGTTGCAGGTTTGATCCCTGGATTGGGAAGATTCCCCAGTGGCTACCCACTTCAGTATTCTTGCCTGGAGAATTTCATGGAGAAAGAGTCAGACACAATTGAGCAGTTAACACTTTCATTTTCATAGGACTCTAGAAATTACTTTAAATAGCTATCATATATTCAAAATGGTATTAAAGTACTAAGACACAAACCTATTTCAAATATTACTTGTAACATAAACTCGTGTTTGAATCACAATTACTGTGATATTCCAAACAAATTGGTTAAAGTCAGTTGAGCCTCAACTTCTTCATCAGTTTTTTTTGTTTTTCTAATTAAGGTTACTAGTCAATTGTAGCTGTTATTAACTAGTTAAATAAATGACAATCTCATTTAAAATAACTGCTTGAAAATTCTAAATCTATACCTTGTTAAAAATATTCAAAAGCTGTGAAAACTAGAAGTATGCTGACTTTTACTTTATGCACTTGAGATTTTTTTTTTCCAGTCCAAGGAGGGTTTTACTTTTGATACAGTGGCTGGTTATATCAAGTTGCAATGCGTTTAGTACAGTGGATTTTATTTATACTGCTATTGACTGCAAAGGATTGCAAGGCATTTACATAGATAATACATTCATTTTAAACCCAATTTATGCAGTATTCCATGAACAGCTGAGCAAACAAATGAAAGAGTTTAATTTTTATTCAAATGTAAAACATAATTGATGCTTTCCAAAACCTAGTCGGTTAACTCATTCTAATGGAGCTTCAGCATGCTTAGCATCCAGGGAACGCTGTCTGATTCTCCTGGGATCAGCAGGTTGAAAAGCTCTGCAAGTGTGAAAGTTTAATAAGGGCTAGATTTAAAATATCTGAAAAATATATATATAGCAAATTAGAGTCATAGAAAATCTTGAAAAGATGCTAAGTTTTTAATTTCATTTTTACTCAAACTCCAGTTAAATTTGCAATTAAAACCAGTTTCATGAAAAAATGCTTATAAAGCTACATCTGTTTTAAATGGAAGTCATATTCACTACCAACCAGGCTCAGAAAAAAACATAGCTTATTTAAATGGATGTCATCTCAATATATTGTCTGTTAAAATTCAACCACAGGCAGCATGTAGCACATCCTATTCCAAACTGTTTCATGATCTAAAATATAAGTAAGCTGCTTTTAATAGAGAGAGTCTACGATCTTAATTTAAGAACTTTGAAATCATTATATGGCACAGTGGAGTTTCTTGTATATTGAGGTTTGTTTTGTTTTACAATTTATATATAAAGTGATCATTTCAGTCTGCCTTACAGACATTTTAATTTTGTATTGTCAGTGTATGTGAAATGTGTGAAAATTCACCAGCTTCATTTATAGATAGTTTCACTGAAGTTGTTTGAAAAGAGCCTAGACATAGCTAACTTTCATTTTAATTATACTACCTGTTAATTCGCTAAGAAATGCTTTCCTTGCACCTTGGCTATAAAATTTATTTCACGAAAGTCTCCATGAAGTTAGCTGCTTATATACATAACAACATAACCATTTTCCCTGTGAAACTGTTGGAATGGAAGAAGCTGCTGCGGAATATTTTTCTGCTTTAAATTCTTTGTTTGGATTCACTGATTCCAATATTATATAAACCTAAATATAACAATCAGTTTTGTCTTTTAAAACAAAAAATCTATGATGACTTGGTCCCTTGATTTTTGTGATTTGATGGAATAAATTTCAAAAATCTTATTTCTATACAGAGAAAATTGATAGATATTCCTTTCATCATCGTTGTCTTTATGATTGATAGTTCCTATAGAAAATTGTTATCTTTAATATCATTAAGCTATGAAAATGGGTAACTGTGGGGCAATTCTAAATTATCCTATCAAATTAATTTACATCCTAAATCATTTGTCTCATTTATGTCTCAGGCAGATAGTCTTAAATCTGTTAAGAAAATTTGTGCTCAGCTTAGATATCAGGGTTCGAAGTGGAAATCTGCAATTCTATAGCACATAGGAGGTAATTAAAACCACAAGCCCAACAGGAAAAGAATGGAGCATCCAAGGAGGAGTGGATAGGACTCAGTAAGGAAAGGCAAACATATGAAGAATGACTAGAAATAGAAAAAACTCGAAAAAATTAAGAATAGTTAATAAAGAGTTCTAAGGCATAATGAAATCTAAATAGAGGAAGCAGTCAAGAATTGAGTGGTCACTAGTGCTATATCAAACAGGAAGTCCAGTAATCACAATAGACTGAAGCTTCCACTCAGCACTACAGGTTATCAGCCATCCCTCCTTCTGAAAATCATAGGCCTTCTCTCCAGAGTAAGGCCTAGAGTCAGTGGGCTGAGGGATACATGGCACCAAACGAGACATGAATGAGTAAAGATGGAGAGTATAGAATAATCAGATTATTTTCAAATAAAATACAGATAAGCTTGAAGGGTTGAGGAAAAACTTTTTTAAAAAGATGGCTCCCTGTGTGTCGTACAAATTCAGTGGAAGGAACAGAGTATAATGGAGAGAGTAAAAGAGATATGAGAGAAAGGGGGAAATTTGTAGGGAATGCATTTGCTTATTCCATTATTTAATAAATAATTACCAGAAACATGTAAATGTAGTTGACCTGTGAACAACTTTGGGGGTTAGAGGCCCCCACCTGCTGTGCAGGGGAATATCTGAGTGTAATTTTGCAGCTGGCCCTCCATATCTCTGGTTTTGCATGCGTGGATTCATCCAACTGTTGCTGGTGTAATACTGCAGTGTTAACTATTGAAAAAATCCATGTCTTTGTGGACCCACACAGTTCAAACCCCTTTATTCAAGGGACAACTGTAGGATAAGCAATCCCAAGTATATGGCAGTGAACTAAACAGCCAAAAATGCCTGTGCTGAATTAGCGTTGGGTGGTAGGTGATTGGGGAAGGCTTGGGGCAAGGAACATAGACGGTTAAGAAAATGTGACATGCCTCTTCCGCTGTCCTCACATCCTGTCAGCCTAACCTCGAATTCCTACTGGGTATCTTTCACTTTTTCCCCCCATACTTCTCTGACAGGCAAAAGGGCAAGCAAGAGTCACAGCTAGGGGTCTGGGAGATTTAACAGCCCTGTGGGCATGCAATGAGTAACTTTTCTTGGTACTAACCTCAGTGGATAGCTTTGAGAGAGTCATTGTCTACTATCCTCAGATTTTCTCTCAGTGTTGACTTACATGACCTGCCTTTTTATTGGCTTTTCCTCCTTCCTCTCAGTCCTCTCTACCTTCAGATAAGAACTTTGAGGTATAGGAAGAAATGTGTACGACCCAAGATAAATATCACCTATAAATCATATACATGCAACAAATGTCATATCTATGTATTTCTAGATAGTGATAAGCACTGAAGAGAAAACCTGAAGCCAAGGAAGGATATGAATGTGTATGTGAGTGTGTGTTAAGTGTATGTATGTGCATGTGAGAGACAGGAGAGATCTGAATAAACAGTATGTGACAAACATGTTTGTGAAGTATTTTACATTTATTAATTAATTTGATCATTATAGCAATCCTATGCAGAAGATACCATTGTATGTATTTTTCAGATGAGAAAGTTAAATTAGAAATAGTTTCTATACCACACCTAATATCAACCTTCTGACAAGACTTGTGTTACTACCATTTGAATTCATACAGTTTAACCCCTGAGTCCAACTCTTTACACTTTCTTCAAGGCATGACTTCAGAGAGAACTTTAGGATTTTGTTCATCCTGTCTAAGCCTCCTTCTCATTACCTTTATAAACCGCCCCCCCCAAGCTATCTCTTGTTAGTGTTGTAATTGTCACTGATGAAACAGGATGGATTGGAGTTCAGTGAAAGTGAATCTGAGAGAACATACTCAAATGTGTTTAGGTAAATAGTAATTTGGTGGTCTGAGTTCATTAGAGAACAGCATTTATTTATGTAGCCTACATATGCTTATAATAGGCTTTAACAGAATACTTTAATAAGGGTGCTGGTGATTATTTCTTCTCTAGTCATGACTTCTCTAAATTAGTCGGTTGACAGAAATTAAAGAGATTATGTTCTTCAGCAGAGACCCGAATGTAGACCTTTGCACCTTAAATAGTCATTTTAATGATAATGAAGTAATATCGTCTCAACCAAGCTCTTACAGTTCTTGCCAGCTGGACACCAGCTCTATACCCTCAGCTCATCCTTGGTGCTATTAGGAGCTGGTCTGACATTCTCACCTCAGCCACAGTGTTCTCCAGTTGAACATACAAATTTTCACAGAGCCCCAGCATCAGACGGGGCTATTCTCAGACCACGGTAAACCAGAACAGTAACAAGTCCATTCTGTAATCATGTCTGACACAGAGGAGAACATAAACATTGTCCAAACCATAAAAATGAACAATCTCCCCTTCTGCCCTAGTGAGTGATTGCTACTTTCCCAATAACTGCTCTAGTTTCACTCTGTTTTTTCCTCCTTCTAAATAAAACTTATGAAGATACCTAATCATAGAATTACCTTTGCTTTGTGACAGCATCCAATATAAAGCGAAATCCTGCTTCCTGGAACTCCCTCAAATCACCTAAACACAAGTCCAAAACATATTAAGTCCTTTCCGTCTCACTCTTACTGAGTCCCCCCAGTCTCCTTTATCATAGTGAGCAGTTCCCCCAACTTGATCCACAGGTATGTTCTTGATGGTCTTTAACTGGAAGATGCACTTATTGTCTGCTCCACACATAGAACACTTGTCTATGCAATTTCTTTCACATGTTTTTTTTCCCCCCAGTTATATTGCTGCTTGTAGGCACTGAAGTTATCTTTCTGAAAGTTTATGCTGGCATTTTGTAACTTTTCTAATTGACTGAACATTTCACATTTTCTTTTTCTTCTTTAGGAACCAACTGCTATTTCAGCAATGGAGCTTTCCACTAAGCAGGTAATAACATTATACATTACAATTGGTAATCTATATTTTGTTAACTTTGTTTCAAATAGATAAATATATTTATGTTCCATCAAATTTTATAGGTTTATTAACAGTTGTTCAAAACACAAGAGGAAAAAAACATTCTTACTATAAATAGCAGAATGAAAACTAAAGATAATTTCATTGCCCTCATGCTTTTGACCAGTCTCATATATGTCCTATGGGCTTTCCAGGTGGTGTGAGTGGTAAAGAACCTGCCTACCAATGCAGGAGCCATAAGAGAGGCAGGGTGGATCCTTAGGTCAGGAAGATCCCCTGGAGGAGGGCATGGCAACCCACTCCAATATTCTTGCCTGGAGAATTCATGGACTGAGTAGATTGGCAGGCTATGGTCCATAGGGTCACAGAGAGTTGGGCACTACTGAAGCAACTTAGTACCCTTGCACACATATATGTCCTATAAATATATTTATTAGATCATACGCAGGCAATGTCGCTTCACTCGTCTCCGACTCTTTGCGGCCCTATGTACTAGAGCCCACCAGACTCCTCTGCCCGTGGGATTTTCTAGGCAAGAATACTAGGATAGGTTGTCATTTCCTTCTCCAGGGAATATTCCCAATCCAGGGATTGAATCTAGATCTCCTGAGGCTCCCGCATTGCCAACGGAGTCTTTAGCGCTGAGCCACCAGGGAAGCCCTCTTAGATCACTATTTGTTGTAGATTTTTATTTATAGTATTTCCTTCTTGGCCATTGTAACATAATTTCCTCAGTAATAACTCATATTTTCATCTGTATATCCTCTGAAATAACATAGGTGAATGTTTTAGAATATAAATAAATGTATAATTTAATTTACATGTACAAACAAACTGTATTATACAGGCTAATAAAATCATGCACTGGACAGTATATTTTTGGAGAATTTTGACTTAGTTAATTTTACGTTTTCAGTAGTATATAGTATCATGTGCTAGACAAAACATTTAGTTTGGCTAAATAAAAAGGGAAACAGCAAAACAGTCCCTGCAAATGATAAATTATTAAACTCTTTGAATTCAAAGCTTGAGGACAGCATGTTAATAGTCTTCTCATTCCTGTTGAATGAATGCTTTGGCAGGACTCTTAATGAAATGCTCAATGATAATGGCAAAGCAAATATGATTTTAACTTCTAATGAATTATCTTTTCTGCAAAAATGTTACCTAGCCTTTCTATGAATATATCAAATTTAACTTTAAAAAAATGACTTGGATCCTGAGTTGAAATTAATTATTAAATAACCTAGGAGAAATAGTCAAAAAGTAGTCACTTTTTGACTTCTCGCTCTCTGCAGTGAAAACTTACATACAAAATTGTTTAATATGAGACTGATTGGGCAGATCTTATTTCTGATGGCAGATCTTACTTACATGTTTTATCTCTAACCATGCCATTTTTTGTCATATAAGATGCTAAAATACTGTGCTGGTAAAACTTAGTAGATACCTTTTCAACACATTTGTATCAAAATACATTGATAATCTCCAAGATATTTAGAGAAATCCAGAGTGCAGATATTATTGACCTGATACTGTCATCTTATACTTCATAAGTATGTGTTCACCTGTTCTTGTAATCTAAAAATTGTCAAATGTTGGCAAGGAAATCCGGGGAGTTCCAGGATGGTAGCTAGACTGGGATATTCTTTCCTATAATGATTTTAAAAACTATTTATTTATTCTCTGCTGGACTTCGTCAGTCTTAATTACATTGCATTCAGTTTTGTAAACTATCTCTGTCTGTTTTAACATTTTTAAACCTACCTTAAGAATGGCCCATTAAACGCAACACATTTTACCAAAAAACAAAAACAATTTATCAACCTAAAATACTAGGTTAGAAGAAAGTAACTCTAGCCTTCATTTTCCATTACCGGAGTTTGACTTCATTCAGATGTGAGTCAATTTCATTTATGCTCGTGGAAATTTTAAAAGTGAGGCAGTAGTATCAAGAGGGACAAACGTGTTGCAACTAATTTTCTGGATAAATGGACTCATATCCTGCTTATGACCTGCAACTTATTAAGAAGGATAGTGAGAAAGCCTGTGGTGATGTTAAATTGGGCAGAAAAAGCACATCAGGTTATTTGCTGGTGACTGGATTATGCTCAATGGTGCCTGCAAGCCTCCCCTACATTTCATTTAGATGGCATAATTTATTTGCAAATCATTAATAGTACAGCAGAGTAATTGTAAAATGAAAACTACATTGATTGTATTAATTTTTTTCCATTTTATCACACTTTAGGTTTTCATTACAATGATTTCAGTTGCCATATTTTTCATTTCATATTTTTCTCAGGTATTACTTCTCCGATTTTCTGCCAAAGGGATCTGACAGATATAGAATTTATTATTTGGATAACAACTCCTTTATTACTCAATGCCATATTCTTAGAAATCTATAAGTATGAAGTTTTCTCATGCTTCTTAAAAGTTATTGGTCAAACATAGAAATCTTTTTCTTATGTATGACCAACTTGTTCAATAGCTTTTTAAATAATTATGTCCACAGTATATGGTTTGGTATATCTTATATTCACCAATGCCAGACATGCCTCTAAATACTGCTACCTCATTTTAACTAATCTATCATTTAAATATTATGGTTGTTTCATTTTTTTTAAATCACATTATGATTTCTTGCCTTCTTTTTTTTTTTGCCACTTAATTTTTTTTTTTTAACTGAAGGATAATTGCTTTACAGAATTTTTTGGTTTTCTGTCAAACATCAACAAGAATCAGCCATAGGTCTACCATGTCCACTCCCTCCTGAACCTCCCTCCCGTCTCCCTCCCCATCCCACCCTTCTAGATTGTCATAGAGCCCCTGTTTGAGTTCCCTGAGGCATATAGCAAGTTCCCAGTGGCTGTCTATTTTACATATGATATTGCAAGTTTCCATGTTATTCTCTCCATACATCTCACCCTCTCCCTCCTCCCTATACAATCTAAGTTCATTTTTTAAAGGTGCTTTTGGAAGAGAGAAATAATAGGAGGGAAAAAAGTTCTTTGCATTAGTTAAGATCTCTGTTAACAGTTAATCATAATTTGAGAAATATTATCACATGCAGGTTCTGTAGATGCTATAAGAGGGGTACAAATCAGTCTCATTTTCTCTCAACAAAAAGGCTTAATAATATTTCATCTTTTACTCCCAGAGACTTTAACTATCATTTCTTAATTTGCTGTGGTTTGTAGCATCTTTCAACATAAAAATACAAGGTGAATATACTGAGAAATTGAACATCTGTAATGTATACCATATTCCATATACTATACTGGAATACTATTTAAAATAAATATTCTTCACTTTACTGAAATGGAATAAGTAATATTTATCAGGATTACTACCTCCATAATAGTTTAGTTTTTATTGTATTATTTCTTCCCCCTTTCTTTTCCCTGTTTTGTGTTAACATATAAGTAAGTTGGTTAGCTTTAAGCATATAATTATTTTCTATATAATGCTCCTTACCGTCAATAATTTCTTAGATTCTAATAGATACTTTATCTTCATTCAAACATATCTGCTATATGTAGTCCATCTTTGAAAGCCAACTAGAAATGTGATTTTAATTATATCCATTGCTTACTAATAGGCAACTTGTAATACTAAAAGAGCACGCCATAGTTCCAAGTCGGGCTTTTCTGTAACTATTCTTTTCTATAGTGGAGAAATTAAAATACACTTCTGGGGTCTTTTTTATATGTACTATCATGTTTAAGTACATAAAATTTTTCACATTTAATATTTATTATAATTATTCAATCATCTAGTACAAGAAAGGGAGCTAGTATAGTATATAGTTTACTATATATTGATAGTAAAATGTAGAACAATCACAAAACAGTTTTATTTGTATTTAATTTTGTGTTTACATAAAGTTGCAACTGATATGCTACATTGGGCAACTTTGTTAAAGGTATTTTTTAACTTGTATCAAAAACCTAAATTAATCACTGATATGAAAGCTTTTTTCCCTCCAATTCTGGCTCCTTTGATAACTTCAAATTCATTGAGAATAACTCCAGCATAGATGTTTTATTTGGATGCATACTTTGAAGCTCTAGTTAAACATGCTTATTTTATGAATAAGGAAGTTAAGTCTTCGGAAAATTATGTGAATGGCCCAGGATCAACAGAGAGTTAATGTCAGGCAAGACCTAGAATCCAGATATGTTGATGCCCAATATCCCACCTTTTTGACATTTGAGCTTTTTGTTCAAGCCCATGGCACCAAGCAGTGTGTCCTCGATTCCCCTAAATGATGATCTTTGAGTGAGAAGTTAATTGAGTACTTTTGTTTAAAGTAGTCTTCTGGAGGTAGTACAAAGGCAAGATGATTAAAATTGAGCAAAGCTTCTTACCAATACAAGCACCAAACCTTCACCCTTTCCCTGCTTATAGGAGGGCAAACCTAACGTGGAAGTCCCCAAGAGTCAAAAGCAAAAGATCCCTGCCTCAAAACCAATCAGAATACATGGCAGGGTAGGTAATCTGGTTAATCAAAATTATAAACAGCAGAATTTTAAAATGCAAGCTAAGAGCAAACTGAAGGTTTGGACTTTCCATTGCTCAGTAATGTCATTTAAAAATTTTTTTATTTTCATGAGATTTAATTGACATGTAACTACTACTGTCTTCCTTCATCTTCCCTTATAAAATATACCTGTTTCAGTCAAATATATGGATTTCGACCTTGATGTATTTTAGATGGTCACATTTTCTGCCAGGCCTTTGAAAAAATTACCAGAAATGAAATATTTTAAACCCACAAAGATAAATGTATGCTTGCTAAAGTATAACATTTTCTTTTTTTTTCTTAAGGAAAAAGATATTTTAAAAACAAGGTAATTTTTGTCATAACAGTAAACTCTTTCCACAGCAACAACTATATATTGGCTCTACCACGGGGGTCACACAACTCCCTTTACACAGATGTGATATTTACGGGAAAGCCTGTGCAGAATGCTGCCTTGCCCGAGACCCTTACTGTGCCTGGGATGGCTCCTCATGCTCTCGCTATTTTCCTACTGCAAAGAGGTAGGAGGACTATTAGAAATAAATACACTGTTTGACATTTATCTTATCGGATTTCATTTTTGAAACAGCTTCTTCATATAAGTACATCATCTCTTTATTTCTGTGTATAAAGCAAGGTGTTACAATTCAGGGAACTCTTAGATATATCCTAAACTTCTACACAAACTGGCTTTACTTTTGTTTTAGAAAACAAAAACACCATCTTAATTTGGCAAAATAATCATTTCAATGTATTCTTTACTACTCACTCAATGCTACCTATTCCCCTTGATATTCACCAGTATTTAAGAAATAAGCAATAATAGATAAAAGCAATATACAATACTTACTAATATAAACCTAAAGATTAATGGTATGCACACAACCTATTGAAAAATTTAATAGAAATTAGTATTATTACACTGATGCATTCATTACAGGGGCAGTAAACTTTGCTTTGTTTTTTATTGTAGCTAATGTTTTACAAGAAGCTGTGAACATGACATTTTTCATTGCTAATGAGATGTGTTCTACAACATTTGGATCATTTAAAATGTTTTAGAAAATATTAGAGAAAAGAAATAACCCAAATATCTAATTAAATATTTTGATTACACATTAGATATTATTGACTGTAGTATTATCTACAACTTAAAACTTTCATATATTCAGTCCATATAGGTTAAAAACACAGTTACCTTGTTAATAATAATATTAAATATAAATATTAACCTATTCCATTTACTAAATACTCAATTTTCTTGAGCCTTCAGTATTCAGAATTGAAACAACGTATTTGTATTACTTTCATGTATCTATCGACTTTGTTGGAAGTTTAAATTTAAAACAAAAACTTAGTTTGGAGATAATGTGTTACTGGTAAAGAAACCCTGAATATACTAATAAATAGCAATATGATCTTGTTACAGCAATAAAATAAAATTAATTAAGATAAAGGTTTTATGCTTCTTAAATCATTTAGCTGTAGAGGGCTTTGTATACAGACTAAATGTTGCTTGAAAGAGTGGAATTCATGTTTGAACTAAAAATGTGTATTAATTTCATTCCATGTGAAATGTATAACATTGCCTAATTTAGTAATAATTCATTTGAATTTTAAGCTTTTCTTAATGAAAAATAATATAAAAATAACATCATAACTAAATCTGTAATACGTTAAAACCTGGATATTATTATATATTTGGAATGTTTACTGCATACCTAGAATCCAAGATTGAAGGAATTACAATTAACACATTTTTGTTGTGCCTTGCAGATTTTACCTAATCCAATTTCATGTGTCTTTGGAAAGGATGTTTAGAGGCCTTACAATTTATATATTCTTTGTGATGGCATTTTTCAAAAGCTTAAATGGCAGTAAAAAACACTCCGTCCCAAATGCTTTGTGGTTCGTGTTTCACAAGTTCTTTTGTTGGCGCAATTTTGAAATGTGCACCATCTGTTTGATAGTGTCACCAATACTACAAATAGAAATTCATAAATACTTGGGACTTCTAAATTTATGAATACGGTAACCAATTCCATGTTTGCAGTTCTCAGTGGCCTTTGTTAGAACTTTCTTCAGTGTTGGTAACTAACTTGCAGCAAGACAATACCCATTAAAACAGATGCAGTATACAGTTGGGCAAGTGTCCCCCATCTCTTCCCCAGTTACACATAAGCAGTCTCCATTTTTAGCCTTTTATTTGAACTACACGCCTTGTTTGCACCACAATGGCTGGAGACAACCTCCTTATTCCCAGTTAACCTTTAGCAAACTGTAGAGAGAAGGTGCCCAGAATGTACTATAACAAACATTATCTGAGCAGTAGAATGCAGGAGAATTTAATTTCAGTTTTATAGCAAATTTGCTTTTCTTTTAGGGGTAAGTTCGCCTTCTCTCTCACCTTCCTCTTATAAAAGGAGACTTGCTCCTTAATATTTGTTGTTGTTTTGTCCTTTTATTCACTTCATAAGTAAATTGGTTTGCAATCATTTTAACTATGTAATCATAAAAGAAATGTTTTATTAAAAAAAGGTTGATATAGCAACAAAAAATAAAAATTACAGACTAAATTACAATATAATTCTTTGTCTTAATACCTATAGTTTAACAAAAATTAATTTAAGGAATTGTGTATAAATATTAAGACAAAAATTCATGATTTTTAATTTTCAATCTTACTCCTTCATTAGTGATTAGGGGAAAAAATGTTTAATTCTATTTGTTGAATAAATGGGTTGCTATTCTATATTTTGTGTTTTTTCCTCAGAATTTAAGGTATTAAGAATTTTGAATTTTTTAGATGTTAGGTTCTTATTGATTGACATTCACTAGCAAAAGAACCCATGAATTTCCTGTTATCAATACCTTGAAAGACTTTTAATGCTTTGTTTTTTATTTAGTGCATTTATATGCTATTTTCCATTTTGATCATCTTGGAGACTTCTCTTAGAGGTATAATGAACTGCTTTAAAAACTCTTTTAGTCATATATAGATTCATCTCTTCTAATAAACTCCTGGGATCTTTGATTTTGATTCTTCTTGATTCTTACAACAAATCCCCAAGATGGAACAGAGATACAGTAATACCTTTTAAATATAATTGTTTTAGACGCACGAGACGACAAGATATAAGAAATGGAGATCCACTGACCCACTGTTCAGACTTACAACACCATGGTAAGTTACATTTTTACTCTTTCAACCTGCTAGTACTAGGATAAAACCAAAAGCAGTAATACATATGCTTACAAGTTATACACCTCTGCCAAAATACTCAGAGAAGTGCAACTGAAGAGAAAGAACATCTTGTGGAAGAAAATTATAATGAGCACAAAGCACTGAATTATGTTTTATTATTGTAGGCATGATAAGTTCAAGATATTAGACCCTTACGAGACTTTATGCTCAATTTTCAAATGTTAACCAAAAGAAGTCAGGTTTAAGTATATGCTTTTATATATAGTTGCAACCTGAGTAGTAGGCAGCAAATATATTCATTTAAATATATCCAAGAAGAAAGTGCAGTCTTAAACTAAGCCACACAAATTTTTCATTTATATGCTGATAGTATAGACCCAGTACATTATTACTGAGTATCCTACTCAAGTAAAAGTTAGTTTGGATGTCTTCACACTGATTTACCAGTAGGATATTCCCCTGAATCGGGGGATTTTAGATCAAGTTCATTTTTTGCTTTCTAAAAGATGTCAAGTTGCTTATTTAATGATGAAATATCAACCAATCTTTATTTAAAATGAAGTAAAATTGTAGTATATCCCATTCCTCCCACTTCAACCCTTTACAGAAAACAAAATTACTGAGGCCATGCTTCCCTCTGCTGGGAAAACTGAGCAATGACATCACTGCTTATGAACAGCTCAGTTAAAAATGGCTAAAATATCAACTGTAAACATATTATGTGTGCTGCTGCTGCTAAGTCGCTTCAGTCGTGTCCGACTCTGTGCGACCCCAGAGACGGCAGCCCACCAGGCTCCCCCATCCCTGGGATTCTCCAGACAAGAACACTGGAGTGGGTTGCCGTTTCCTTCTCCAATGCATGAAAGTGAAAAATGAAAGTGAAGTTTCTCAGTCGTGTCCAACTCCTAGCGACCCCACGGACTGCAGCCCACCAGGCTTCTCCGTCCATGGGATTTTCCAGGCAAGAGTACTGGAGTGGGGTGCCACTGATTAATATCCTATAATCCATAATTTTCCTATTGACTTTTTTGATATCTTTTACGTTAGTCTTAAAAGAAGGTATACTGTTTTTATCAATTACTTGAACTTGATCTACTAATTCTGTGTAAAGAATATTCATGGGTAATTCAGTTCAGTTCAGTTCAGTCACTCAGTCGTGTCTGACTCATTGTGACCCCATGGACTGCAGCACGCCAGGACTCCCTATCCATCACCAACTCCCAGAGCTAACACAAACTCATGCCCACTGAGTCGGTGATGCCATCCAACCATCTCATCCTCTGTTGTCCCATTCTCCCCCTGCCTTCAATCTTTCCCAGCAACAGGGTCTTTTCAAATGAGTCAGCTCTTCACATAGGGTGGCAAAAGTATTGGAGTTTAAGCTTCAACATCAGTCCTTCCAATGAATACTCAGGACTGATTTCCTTTAGGATGGACTGGTTGGATCTCCTTAGTCTTTTCCAGAACACCACAGTTCAAAACTATCAATTCTTCAGCCCTCAGCTTTCTTTGTAGTCCAACTCTCACATCCATATATGACTACTGGAAAAACCATAGCCTTGACTAGACAGACCTTGTTGGCAGAGTAATGTCTCTGCTTTTTAATATGCTGTCTAGGTTGGTCATAACTTTTCTTCCAAGGAGCAAGCATCTTTTAATTTCATGGCTGCAGTCACCATCTGCAGTGATTTTAGAGCCCGAAAAATAGTCTGTCCCTGTTTCCACTGAGTCCCCCATCTATTTGTTATGAAGTGATGGGACCAGATGCCATAATCTTAGTTTTCTGAATGTTGAGTTTTAAGCCAACTTTTTCACACTCCTCTTTCATTTTGATCAAGAGGTTCTTTAGTTCTTTTTTGCTTTCTGCAATGAGAGTGGTGTCATCTGCATATCTGAGGTTATTGATATTTCTTCCAGCAATCTGGATTCCAGCTTCTGCTTCAACCAGCCCAGCATTTCTCATGTACACTGTCGGATATACTCTGCATATAAGTTAAATAAGCAGGGTGACAATAACCAGCCTTGACATTTTTGGAACTAGTCTATTGTTCCATGTCCAGTTCTAACTGTTCCTTCCTGACCTGTATACACATTTCTCAAGAGGCAGGTCAGGTGGTCTAGTATTCCCATCTCTTAAAGAATTTTCCACAGCTTACTGTGATCCACACAGTCAAACACTTTGGCATAGTCAATAAAGCAGAAATAGATGTTTTTTTGGAACTCTCTTGCTTTTTTGATGATCCAGCGGATGTTGGCAATTTGATCTCTGGTTCCTCTGCCTTTTCTAAATCCAGCTTGAATGTCTGGAAGTTCACGGTTCACATAGTCTTGAAGCCTGGCTGGAAGAACTTTGATCATTACTTTGCTAGCATGTGAGATGAGTACACTTGTGTGGTAGTTTGAGCATTCTTTGGCATTGCCTTTCTTTGGGATTGGAATGAACACTGACCTTTTCCAGTCCTGTGGCCACTGCTGAGTTTTCCAAATTTGCTGGCATGTTGAGTGCAGCCCTTTCACAGCATCATCTTTTAGGATTTGAAATAAACTGGAATTGCATCACCTCCACTAGTTTCCTAAGTAGTGATGCTTTCTAAGGCCCACTTGACTTCACATTCCAGGATGTCTGGCTCTAGGTGAGTGATCAAACCATCATGATTATCTGGGTCATGAAGATCTTTTTTGTATAGTCTTCTGTATATTCTTGTCACCTCTTCTTAATATCTTCTGCTTCTGTTAGGTCCATATCATTTCCATCCTTTATTGAGCCCATCTTTGCATGAAATGTTCCCTTGGCATCTCTAATTTTCTTGAAGATATCCCTAGTCTTTCCCATTCTATTGTTTTCCTCCATTTCTTTGCACTGATCACCGAGGAAGGATTTCTTATCTCTCCTTGCTATTCTTTGGAACTCTGCATTCAGATGCATATATCTTTCCTTTTCTCCTTTGCTTTTTGCTACTCTTCTTTTCACAGCTATTTGTAAGGCCTCCCCAGACAGCCATTTTGCTTTTTCCATTTCTTTTTCTTGGGAATGGTCTTGATCCCGGTCTCCTGTACAATGTCACGAACCTCCGTCCATAGTTCTTCAGGCACTCTATCAGATCTAATCCTTTGAATCTATTTCTCACTTCCACTGTATAATTGTAAGGGATTTGATTTAGCTCATACCTGAATGGTCTAGTGGTTTTCCCTACTTTCTTCAATTTAAGTCTGAATTTGGCAATAAGGAGTTCATGATCTGAGTCACAGTCAGCTCCCAATCTTGTTTTTGCTGAATGTATAGAGCTTTTCCATCTTTGGCTGCAGGGAATATAATTAGTCTGATTTCACTGTTGACCATCTGGTGATGTCCATGTGTGGAGTCTTCTATTGTGTTGTTGGAAGAGGGTGTTTGCTATGACTCTGTTAGCCTTTGCCCTGCTTCATTCTTTACTCCAAGGCCAAATTTGCCTGTTACTCCAGGTATTTCTTGATTTCCTACTTTTGCATTCCAGTCTCCTATAATGAAAAGGACATATTTTTTAGGTGTTAGTTCTAGAAATTCTTGTAGGTCTTCATGGAATCGTTCAACTTCAGCTTCTTCAGCATTACTGGTCAAGGCATAGACTTGGAATAACTGTGATATTGAGTGGTTTGCCTTGTAAACAAACAGATATCTTTCTGTCATTTTTGAGACTGCATCCAAGTACTGCATTTTGGACTCTTGTTGACTATGATGGCTACTCCATTTCTTCTTAGGGATTCACAGTAGTAGATATAATGGTCATCTGAGTTAAATTCATCCATTCCAGTCCATTTTAGTTCTCTGATTCCTAGAATATCGACATTCACTCTTGCCATCTCCTGTTTGACCACTTCCAATTTGCCTTGATTCATGGACCTAACATTCCAGGTTCCTATGCAATACTGCTCTTTACAGCATCGGACTTTGCTTCTATCACCAGTCACATCCACAACTGGGTGTTGTTTTTGATATGACTCCATCTTTTCATTCTTTCTGGAGTTACTTCTTCACGGATCTCCAGTAGCATATTGGGCACCCACTGACCTGGGGAGTTCCTCTTTCAGTGTCCTATCTTTTTGCCTTTTCGTGGTGTTCTCAAGGCAAGAATCCTGAAGTGCTTTACCAT
This sequence comes from Bos mutus, assembly GCF_027580195.1. Lineage (NCBI taxonomy): Eukaryota > Metazoa > Chordata > Mammalia > Artiodactyla > Bovidae > Bos > Bos mutus. Next base: position 82,525,296 of record NC_091620.1, on the reverse strand, counting down.
TCCCTTCTCCAGTGGACCTGTTCTGTCAAAACTCTCCACCATGACCAGTTCATCTTGAGCGGCCCTACACTGCGTGGCTCTTAGTTTCATCGAGTTAGATGACGCTGTGGTCCATGTGATCAGATTGGTTAGTTTTCTGTGATTGTGGTTTTCAGTCTGTCCGCCCTCTGATGGAGAAGAATAAGACGCTTATAGAAGCTTCCTGATGGGAGAGACTGAGGGGAAAACTGGGTCTTGTTTTGATGCGCAGGGCCAAGCTCAGTACCAGGCTTCTCCGTCCATGGGATTCTCCAGGAAAGAATACTGGAGTGTGTTACTGTTGCCTTCTCCAGGGGATCTTCCCGACCCAGGGATCGAACCTGGGTCTCCCACATTGGAGGCAGATGCTTTAACCTCTGGGCCATCGGGGAAGCTTCCTGATGGGAGAGACTGAGGGGCAAACTGGGTCTTGTTCTGATGGGCAGGGCCATGCTCAGTAAATCTTTAATCCAGTTTTCTGTTGACGGGTGGAGCTGTGTTCCCTCCCTGTTATTTACCTGGGGCCAAACTATGGTGGAGGTAATGAAGATAATGGCGACCTCCTTCAAAGGTCCCATGCATGCACTGCTACACTCAGTGCCCCCAACCCTGTGGTAGGCCACCACCAACGCATGCTTCTGCTGGAGACTTCTGGACACTCCTGGGAAAGTCTGGTTCAGTCTCTTATGGGGTCACTGCTCCTTTTTCCTGGGTCCTGGTGCATACAAGGTTCTGTTTGTGCCCTCTAAGAGTCTAATTCCCAGTCCTGTTTAAGTTCTGGCAGCTCTATGGTGGGGTTAATGGTGACCTTCTCCAAGAGGGCCCATGCCATACCCAAGTCTGCTGCTCCGTTTCCCTGCCCCTGCAGCAGTCCACTGCCGACCCTTCCTCCACAGGAAACGCTCAAACACAGTTCTGTCACAGTCTCTATGGGGTCTCTGGGTCCATTCATGGGTCATAATTGTTAAGAAAGAAAACACGTTGTACAAAGAGCACCCAGCAACATTTAAAAGCCTGGTTGCCTTTCTGAAGGTCCTTGTTGTGTATCCTACGTGTGTTGCTGTGTGATTTGCAAATGCCTACAAGGTCATTTGGCGATGCCAATACTAGGAGATAGGTAGCCTCATATTGAACCTATATTTTGCATCCATTTTGCTTATAAAATTTTCTTCTCTGTTCATTTGCTTTTCTATCTGTTACTGTTCTCATTAGGAATAAAAAATGCCACTAGATAAGAGCAAGAACTTTTGTGTTTATACAGATTTTGTACATTGTTGATGCACATTCTAATTGTTCAGAATGTCAGGTCAGTTTATTTCTCTTCCTTGGTTCTTCTCTTCTCGGTTCTTTGTTGTGTTTCATCACAACAAAAATTTTGAGCATTGGACTAAAGGGTTAAAAACAACTGACCAGTTAGAGCTCAGTCAGCTCAAGCAGACAGACACTTTATTAGACAGACACTCCTAAGGCGTGTGAGCAGGCTTACCCCAAAAGGAGCTCTCTTCACCCTTCCTGTCCATTCCTCTCGGCTTCCCCCTTTTGTACATCCAGTCTGCTCCTTTTGGTTATGCCCAGTGCAAAGTAGGGCTTATACTCACCACCAGTCAATGAAAGGGAATGCAGAGGGCATATGCTCAGGGCCAATTGACAATTCCAAGTTACAACACAGCAGGCTGTGTTGTTTATGTCTTCCCATATGTCTTCACATAGTTCAGTCTGTTATAATTAGATGTAAAATATTCATAAGCCCATTACGGGCTCCAAACTGCCTTCTTTAAGGTTACTTAAGCTCCTTTGATTATTTTGTATCCACTGTGTGCCTAAGGCACCTGTTCAGGAGTTGAAAAGTCTCTGTAATTATCCTGTAGGCTGTGAGCTCTCCTGGGTGAGTCTGGGATGGAGTTTAGAGGTCAGTTTTCAGCCAGGCCTCCCCTTGTTGCTCATCCTACCTAACAAGTCTTTGTCTTTATATGGATTTAGGACATTGTTGGCACACCCTCATTACATTTTTCAGATGGCGTATTTCAGTTGGACAAAATATTCCCTCATCTTCCATTTATCTATTTCACATAGAAATACTGAATCATGATAATCAGCTTTTCTGCAATGCAGTATTATGAAATATTAATTCCTTATATTAAAGAGTTTATTTGCTTAGATATGGGCTTCCCTCGTTATTCACACAGTAAAGAACCTACCAGCAATGTAGGAGACCCAGGTTCGATCCCTGGGTTGGGAAGATCCCCTGGAGAAAGGGAATGGCAACCCACTCCAGTGTTCTTGCCTGAAGAATTCCACGGACAAAGGAGCCTTGTGTTTCACAGTCCCAGGGGGTTGCAAAGAGTTGGACACTACCGAATGACTAAGGGACTAACGCTTTCACTTTTTCACTTTTCTTAAATATGGAAAGACTAATGATACTAACTAGAAGTGAACAAAACAAGATGATATAACTAGAGCTCATTTCCTATCAGTTTTAGTCTCCATGGCAATATAAACTTGCTATTTTGCTCAGTTTTTTGTCTCTAGCTATAACAGACGCAATATTGTGACTGTTGTAGATATTCATTGAACAAATATTTGTTGAGTGAATGATCTAAACATTTCAAGCTATAGAATAGTATTATTTTGTTAATCAGTAGAGATTTGATCTAAACAGCATTTGTTATTTATTGTGAAAATGATTTGTAATACATTGTTAGTAACAGCATTGTATTCAGAAGTAGAATCTTTCTTAAGAAATATTGTAAACCAAACAATTAACTAATAAATTATAATTACAAACCACTTTACATAGGATACCAGGCTATGTTTGAAGATTGTTAGAGAAAAATATATATATATGTGTATATATATATAAATACACGCACACATATATCTTACCAATATATTCATTTGTTTAGCAATTCAGTCCCTTCATAGACTCAGTTAAGTGTTTTTTTCAAAATGTTATGTATTCTGGAATGATGAATGTACATATATACAAGGAAAAGCTGACCAAAGTCATATTTATTTAAGTGAGGCAATGCAAAATAAATATTGTTGTTGTTGAGTGTATGGACTTTGGAAAGTGCTTCAGATTTTAAGATTATGTTTTCATGAAATTGGAGTGGCAGCCTATAAACTTTGGCAATATGAAATTGCTTAGCTATAGAAAGTTAAAATGAATGTGAATAATTTTTTCTCCTGATTCTTCAGTTGAAATGCATACTATAGGGAAAGAAACATAATTGCTGAGTTTCAGTGTTACCTGGGATGTGTGTGTGTGTGTGTGTGTGTGTGTGTATAAGAACAACCCCAAGTAGATGCTTGTGATATATGGGAGGAAATGGCAAAATAGTTTAAGAAGCTCTACAGCAGTAAAAACATTCCTTTTTTGAAGGCCTCTTTATTCCTTGTCTGCTTCTCTTACTAATTGACCAAACATAAAAAATATACACCACAGATTACAGTGAATTTCAAATATTTGGAAACTTAAGTCAGACATTCCCATATGGTCAGATTGGGTCTTACCGTTAGGAATCAGTGAATTATCTTAGAATAGGTGATGTCAATCTTTGAAAGTAAAATGGGCAGAAATCCAGAGCTCAGCCCTGTTAAATCATGTATGTTGTCTTGCTAATGTCACATCTCACATTGAGTAAAATATATGTGGTCATGTGGAAACGTATAAAGATATGATATATCTTTTCAAGAAAACTGCTAAGTGACCTGAAGCCAAATTATACACTTCAGGACGATTAGTCCCAGCTGTAATGGTAAACATATTCTGTAACACTCTATATTTCACATATCCTGGAGATTTTCATAGAGAGACTATATAAAACAGCTCAGAATTAAGGTGGAAGAAATTTCACTCTTGATGAAACCTTTGACACTCAGTGCTCTGTTCCCTCTCTTGTAAAGAAGCACTAACAATGAGCTGGCCTGGATGAAAGAATAATCCAGCTCCACTTCCCTTTGGTCTAGCACACTCTTCCCCCATCAGCGGTGACCTTTCGCCTAGGGAAATTTCAGTACAAAACCCTAAATATAGCTGTGCTGGCAGATCTTCTTGTCTTCCCACTCGCACCTCATACACAATGCTAACAAGAAACCTCCAATATGTTCCCTTCCCTAAAATAACTATTGTGCACAAAATTGGAGTTTGATTTTGTATTCAAGAACATGAGTGGTTGAGTCAGTTTACTTTTAAGGTACCTCTCATTCTTCCTTCTTTATTAAACAAGCTATACTATGATCTACATGTCCAGAAAGGGAAAAGTTATACCAGCAGTAACAATTTTAAAAATTAACATCATCTTAAATTTTTGAATCTTTGAAATACTTTATGTTCTAACTTCTATATAATGCCATCATTGAATTAGTTCTCTTGCCTGTTCTACGTACATGCATTTCCATTCCAATAACCCACAGTAGAATGTTGAGTCCAATCTTCTTCATTATTTCTACAGCTACTTCATATCAATTTACGTCTTAGTTGGATTCAAAATGGTTCTAAAATTTCATAAAATATCTTTGGCAGTGTCATCTTTATGGTCTGTAAAGCTGTAAATTTAGTATTTTATAGCACTGCTAATCTGGTCTATGCTTTAGCTTCTTTTAAACATATAGAAAATCCAACTATGAATCTGAACATTTGGCCCAAAAAGAAACCTTAAGATTTGATAAATGAGCTGATGTCAGTCCTAAAAAAAAAAAAAAAATCCCTAACCTTGGTAAATTATCAAATTGTATCAAGCCTAAGATGTCACAGACTATAGAAGGCACCGTTCTGTTATGTACTGCTCAGAAAAACTGCCCAAAATGAACAATAATATAGGGTCCCAGCATCAAACCAGAACTTTTCAGTGTGGGCACAAAGGACAAATAAATTCCAAACCAGAAAATAGCAAAGAAACGTCCCTGTTTTACTCCTTGAGTCACAAAGTTGATCCTCCTGAAGGTTTACTTTCTGAATTCACAGCATCAAGGTGGACCAAAGCTTCAGACAGAACTTTGAGGAGGTATCAGCTTAGCAGGGACTCATGTGTCTGGCAGAGGTTAAGAACAAATTCTTTCCGAAAGAAAGCAACTTCAACTCAGAGAGCAATCGTAAAACATTCTGATGTCAAGACGTTAAAATATAAAGAAGTATGCATCCTAGAATAAAATTATTATAGTGTCACCTTCTATAACTTTGTAAACCCTTTTTGAAACTTTTCACTGGAAAAAACCATTAACACAGCCATCTTCTGATATTACATTAGGCAAATAATCCAACTATTCATAGTATATGTATGCAAGGCCTACACACACAACCTGAATAAGAAGAGATTTGAAATATTTTGTGCTATCAATATTATTAAGTCTTTAAATATGTCATCAGGTCACCCAATTGTTTCAGTTCAGTTAAGTCATGTCCAACTGTTTGCGACCCCATGAACTGCAGCACGCCAGGCCTCCCTGTCCATCACCAACTCCTGGAGTTTACTCAAACTCATGGTCATTGAGTCGGTGAGGCCATCCAACCATCTCTTCCTCTGTCATCCCTTTCTCCTCCCACCTTCAATCTTTCCCAGCATCAGAGTCTTTTCAAATGAGTCAGCTCTTTGCATCAGGTGGCAAAAGTATTGGAGTTTCACTTTCAACCTCAGTCCTTCCAATGAACACTCAGGACTAATCTCCTTCAGAATGGACTGGTTGAATCTCTTTGCAGTCCAAGGGACTCTCAAGAGTCTTCTCCAACACCACAGTGCAAAAGCATCAATTCTTCGGCGCTCAGCCTTCTTCACAGTCCAACTCTCACATCCATGCATGAATACTAGAAAAACCATAGCTTTGACTAGATGGACCTTTGTTGGCAAAGTAATGTCTCTGCTTTTTAATATGCTATCTAGGTTGGTCATAACTTTCCTTCCAAGGAGTAAGTGTCTTTTAATTTTATGGCTGCAGTCACCATCTGCAGTGATTTTGGAGCCCAAAAAAATAAAGTCTGACACTGTTTCCACTGTTTCCCCATCTATTTGTCATGAAGTGATGGAACCAGATGCCATGATCTTAGTTTTCTGAATGTTGAGCTTTAAGCCAACTTTTTCACTCTCCTCTTTCACTTTCATCAAGAGGTTCTTCAGTTCTTCTTCACTTTCTGCCATAAGAGTGGTGTCATCTGCATATCTGAGGTTATTGATAGTTCTCCCAGCAGTCTTGATTCCAGCTTGTGCTTCATCCAGCCCAGTGTTTCTTGTGATGTACTCTGCATATAAGTTAAATAAACAAGGTGACAATATACAGCCTTGACGTACTCCTTTTCCTATTTGGAACCAGTCTGTTGTTCCATGTCCAGTTCTAACTGTTGCTTCCTGATCTGTATACAGATTTCTCAAGAGGCAGGTCAGGTGGTCTGGTATTCCCATCTCTCTCAGAATTTTCCACAGTTTATTGTAATCCACACAGTCAAAGGCTTTGGCATAGTCAATAAAGCAGAAATAGATGTTTTTCTGGAACTTTCTCACTTTTTCAATGATCCAGTGGATATTGGCAATTTGATCTCTGGTTCTTCTTCCCTTTCTAAATCCAGCTTGAACATCTGGAAGTTCACGGTTCACATGTTGTTGAAGCCTCCAAGTTGAGTACTACTTTACTAGTGATTGTTTGCTGCTGCTGCTAAGTCGCTTCAGTGGTGTCTGACTCTGTGCGACCCGATAGATGGCAGCCCACCAGGCTCCCCCATCCCTGGGATTCTCCAGGCAAGAACACTGGAGTGGGTTGCCATTTCCTTCTCCAATGCATGAAAGGGAAAAGTGAAAGTGAATTCGCTCAGTTGTGTCCGACTCTTCATGACCCCATGGTCTGCAGTGATTGTTTACACACCTATAATTTAAATTTGTTGTTGTTGTTCAGTCTCTCAGTCATGACCGAATGAACTGTGGCAAGCCAGGCTTCCCTATCCTTCACCATCTTCTGGAGTTTGCTCAGACTCAAGTCCATTGAGTTAATGATGCCACCCAACCATCTCATCCTTGTCCCCCTGTGCTCAATCTTTCCCAGCATCAGGGTCTTTTCCAATGAGTTGGCATTTCACATCAGGTGGCCAAAGTTTTGAAGCTTCAGCATCAGTCCTTTCAATGAATATTCAGGGTTGATTTCCCATAGGATTGACTGGTTTGATCTCTTTGCTGTCCAAGGAACTCTCAAGAGCTTCTCCAGCAACACAGTTCAAAAGCATCAATTCCTTGGCCTTCTTTATGGTCCAACTCTCACATCCATACATGACTACTGGAAAAACCATAACTTTGACTAGACAGACCTTTTCTGGAAATGTGACATCTCTGCTTCTTAATACACTGTCTAGGTTTGTCATAGCTTTTCTTCCAAGGAGCAAGCATCTTTTAATTCATGGCTGCAGTCACTGTCAGTGATTTGGGGCCCAAGAAATAGTCTGTCACTTTACATTGTTTCCCCATCTATTTGCCATGAACTGATGGAACTGTATGCCATGATCTTAGTTTTTTGAATGTTGAATTTTAAGCCATCTTTTTCAGTCTCCTCTTTCACGCTCATCTGTAGTTCCTCTTCACTTTCTCCCATTAGGGTTGTATCATCTGCATATCTGAGGTTATTGATATTTCTACCAGCAAAATTGAATTTAGCTTGTGCTTCATCCAGCCTGGCATTTTGCATCATGTATTCTGCATATTAGTTAATTAATTAGGGTGACAGTATATACAACCTTGTCATACTCCTTTCCAAATTTTGAGCCAGTCTGTTGTTCCATGTCTGGTTCTAACTGTTGCTTCTTGAACTGCAAACATGTTTCTTAGGAGGCAGGTATGGTGGCCTGGTATTCCCATCTCTTGAAGAATTTTCCACAGTTTGTTGTGATCCACAGTCAAAAGCTTTAGCCTAGTCAATGAGGTAGAAGTAGATGTTTTGCTATAATTCCCTTGCTTTATCTCTGATCCAGCAGATGTTAGCAGTTTGATCTCTGGCTCCTCTGCCCTTTCTAAATCTAGCTGTACATCTGGAAATTCTTGGTTCATGAACTGTTGAAGCCTCACTTTAAGGATTTTGAGCGTTACCTTGCTAGCATGTGAATTGAGAGCAATTGTGCTGTAGTTTGGACATTCTTTGCCATTGCCCTTCTTTGGGATTGGAATGAAAAAGGACATTTTCCAGTCCTGTGGCCACTGCTGAATTTTCCATATTTGTTGGCATATTGAGTGCAGCACTTTAACAGCATTGTCCTTTAAGATTTGAAATAGCTCAGCTGGAATTCCATCACCTCCAATAGCTTTTTTTATAGTAATGCTTCCTAAGGCCCACTTGACTTCACCTTCCAGGATGTCTGGCTGTAGGTCAGTGATCACATCATTGTGGTTATCCAGATCATTAAGACATTTTTCTGTACAGCTCTCTATATTCTTGCCACCTCTTCTTAATATCTTCTGCTTCTGTTAGATCCATACTGCTTCTGTACTTTATTGTGCCCATTTTTGCATGAAATATTCCCTTGGTTTCTCTAATTTTCTAGAGGAGAGCTCTAGTCTTTCCATTCTATTGTTTTCCTCTATTTTTTTGCATTGTTCACTTAAGAAGGCTTTCTTATCTCACCTTGCTACTCTTTGGAACTCTGCATTTAGATTGTAAACAAAAAGTTGTTAAACACGCAGTATTTTTTAAATTCCAAATGTTATAAGCAAAAAATATTAATTAAAATACAAAGTAGTATTCTAATGATTATTTGTGGAAGGTTTCTGTTTCAGCCTTTTCAAACTGTTCTGTTCATGCCAAGAAAATGCACTGGTCATAACAAACACCCTCTTCCAACAACACAATAGAAGACTGTATACATGGACATCACCAGATGGTCACACCGAAATCAGATTGATTATATTCTTTGCAGTCAAAGACGGAGAAGCTCTATACAGTCAGCAAAAACAAGACCAGGAGCTGACTGTGGCTCAGACCATGAACTCCTTATTGCCAAATTCAGACTTAAATTGAAGAAAGTAGGGAAAACCACTAGGCCATTCAGGTATGACCTAAATCAAATCCCTTATGGTTATACAGTGGAAGTGAGAAATAGATTTAAGGGCCTAGATCTGATAGATAGAGTGCCTGATGAACTATGGAATGAGGTTTGTGACATTGTACAGGAGACAGGGATCAAGACCATTCCCATAGAAAAGAAATGCAAAAAAGCAAAATGGCTGTCTGGGGAGGCCTTACAAATATCTGTGAAAAGAAGAGAAGTGAAAAGCAAAAGAGAAAAGGAAAGATATAAACATCTGAATGCAGAGTTCCAAAGAATAGCAAGAAGAGATAAGAAAGCCTTCTTCAGTGATCAATGCAAAGAATAGAGGAAAACAACAGAATGGGAAAGACTAGGGATATCTTCAAGAAAATCAGAGATACCAAAGGAACATTTCATGCAAAGATGAGCTCGATAAAGGATAGAAATGGTATGGACCTAACAGAAGCAGAAGATATTAAGAAGAGATGGCAAGAATACACAGAAGAACTGTACAAAAAAGATCTTCACGACCCAGATAATCACGATGGTGTGATCACTGACCTAGCGCCAGACATCCTGGAATGTGAAGTCAAGTGGGCCTTAGAAAGCATCACTACGAACAAAGCTAGTGGAGGTGATGGAATTCCAGTTAAGCTATTCCAAATCCTGAAAGATGATGCTGTGAAAGTGCTGCGCTCAATATGCCAACAAATTAGGAAAACTCAGCAGTGGCCACAGGACTGGAAAAGGTCAGTTTTCATTCCAATCCCAAAGAAAGGCAATGCCAAAGAATGCTCAGACTACCACACAATTGCGCTCATCTCACACGCTAGTAAAGTAATGCTCAAAATTCTCCAAGCCAGGCTTCAGCAATATGTGAACCATGAACTTCCTGATGTTCAAGCTGTTTAGAAAAGGCAGAGGAACCAGAGATCAAATTGCCAACATCCGCTGGATCATAGAAAAAGCAAGAGAATTCCAGAAAAATATCTATTTCTGCTTTATTGCCTATGCCAAAGCCTTTGACTGTGTGGATCACAATAAACTGTGGAAAATTCTTCAAGAGATGGGAATACCAGACCACCTGATCTGCCTCTTGAGAAATTTGTATGCAGGTCAGGAAGCAACAGTTAGAACTGGACATGGAACAACCTATTGGTTCCAAATAGGAAAAGGAGTTACTCAAGGATGTATATTGTCACCCTGTTTATTTAACTTATATGCAGAGTACATCATGAGAAACGCTGGACTGGAAGAAACACAAGCTGGAATCAAGATTGCCGGGAGAAATATCATTAACCTCAGATATGCAGATGACACCACCCTTATGGCAGAAAGTGAAGAGGAACTCAAAAGCCTCTTGATGAAAGTGAAAATGGAGTTTTTCTTTCTGGCTTACTTCACTCTGTATAATAGGTTCCAGTTTCATCCTTCTCATTAGAACTGATTCAAATGTATTCTTTTTAATGGCTGAGTAATACTCCATTGTGTATATGTACCACAGCTTTCTTATCTATTCATCTGCTGATGGACATCTAGGTTGCTTCCATGTCCTGGCTATTATAAAAAGTGCTGCGATGAACACTGGGTACACGTGTCTCTTTCCCTTCTGGTTTCCTCAGTGTGTATGCCCAGCAGTGGGATTGCTGGATCATAAGGCAGTTCTATTTCCAGCTTTTTCAGGAATCTCCACACTGTTCTCCATAGTGGCTGCACTAGTTTGCATTCCCACCAACAGTGTAAGAGAGTTCCCTTTTCTCCACACCCTCTCCAGCATTTATTGCTTGTAGACTTTTGGATAGCAGCCATTCTGACTGGCGTGAAATGGTACCTCATAGTGATTTGATTTGCATTTCTCTGATAATGAGTGATGTTGAGCATCTTTTCATGTATTTGTTAGCCATCTGTATGTCTTCTTTGGAGAAATGTCTATTTAGTTCTTTGGCCCATTTTTTGATTGGGTCATTTATTTTTCTGGAGTTGAGCTGTAGGAGTTGCTTGTATATGGAATTTAGAAAGATGGTAACAATAACCCTGTGTACGTGACAGCAAAAGAGACACCGATGTATAGATCAGTCTTATGGACTCTGTGGGAGAGGGAGAGGGTGGGGAGATTTGGGAGAATGGCACTGAAACATGTATAATATCATGTATGAAACGAGTCGCCAGTCCAGGTTCGATGCACGGTACTGGATGCTTGGGGCTGGTGCACTGGGACGACCCAGATGGAGGGTAGGGGAGGGAGGAGGGAGGAGGGTTCAGGATGGGGAACGCGGGTATACCTGTGGCGGATTCATTTCGATATTTGGCAAAACTAATACAATATTGTAAGTTTAAAAATAAAATAAAATTAATTAAAAAAAAAAGAAAGTGAAAATGGAGAGTGAAAAAATTGGCTTAAAGCTCAACATTCAGAAAACGAAGATCATGGCATCCGGTCCCACCACTTCATGCAAAATAGATGGGGAAACAGTGGAAACAGTGTCAGACTTTATTTTTTGGGGCTCCAAAATCACTGCAGATGGTGACTGCAGCCATGAAATTAAAAGACGTTTACTCCTTGGAAGGAAAGTTATGACAAACCTAGATAGCATATTGAAAAGCAGAGACATTACTTTGCCAACAAAGGTTCGTCTAGTCAAGGCTATGGTTTTTCCTGTGGTCATGTATGGATGTGAGAGTTGGACTGTGAAGAAAGTTGAGTGCCGAAGAACTGATGCTTTTGAACTGTGGTGTTGGAGAAGACTCTTGAGAGTCCCTTGGACAGCAAGGAGATCCAACCAGTTCATTCTGAAGGAGATCAGCCCTGGGATTTCTTTGGAAGGAATGATGCTAAAGCTGAAACTCCAGTACTTTGGCCACCTCATGCGAAGAGTTGACTTGTTGGAAAAGACTCTGATGCTGGGAGGGAGTGGGGGCAGAAGGAGAAGGGGACGACAGAGGATGAGATGGCTGGATGGCATCACTGACTCGATGGATGTGAGTCTTAGTGAACTCCGGGAGTTGGTGATGGACAGGGAGGCCTGGTGTGCTGCGATTCATGGGGTCGCAAAGAGTTGGACACGACTGAGTGACTGATCTGATCTGCTTCAGCAGATGGATTTTTCATCATCTTCTATCATATCTCTTTGAAAACTGTAAATTAAACATTTAAAATTCAGGTCTCTGGATTTCTAAATATATAAATTCCTGTCATAATTTTATGGCATATAAATTACATGTGCTTTCTTGGTAAAGAATTTGCTATATAATCATGAAAAATAAAACATATCAGAAATTCGATATAGACTAAATATTCCAGTAGATAGCTTCATATTGGTGATGCTTTATAAATAATTGAGTTTCAGCCCCCTCCTTATACTAAGAAGCATTGAATCCTCTGATGTCACAAGATTATTAAGCACATTATTAAAATGACTTCATAGTTAACTTCAGCATTTCAATTTCACTTTTATATTTTAAAGTAATAAATATCTTAAAAATGAGACACTGGCAACTCTTTAATACAATAATTTTCCATGAATAATAAAACTAAAATACCCTAGTCATGTCTCTGTTTATCTATCTACCTATCGATACACTCACAAGAGCGTTCAAACACAAATCCACAGGTATGTGTGAAATTAAAAGAAAACTGTAAAAGTTGAACTGTAAAGTTTTAAGTGTTGTATTCTGGTAGATAATTATTTTCCAGCATCAGCGACAGATAGTAATTAGGGCATGAAACAATTTACCATTTAAATTTATTTTAGCATTTGATAAATTAGAAGTTTAAATTTTCTCTAGGGTTCCATTAATTAAATCTTTTTTGTACTTAAGAAATACATATATTAAGTGCATGAACCTTAATATATATGCACACACTTCGAGGTGCATGTTTGCATGCTACAAACATTTACTAAGAAACTAGTTTCTCATCATACAAGATTAGAGTGGAGTGGAGAAACATTATACTAAGCATTATCTTTATAAACAAATGAATAGTACCCTTGTTACATAGCTTGTATATACTATAAATTTGTGTTAAGAGCACTGCAGTATATGAAATTATTGAATCAGTTGTTAACCATCTTAATATTGTTAGGTCCAAAATATACACAAATGTTAAGGATGAATACATTTTTGTCTTTTATTTTAAAATATTTAATGCCTTTCCAAGAGTTACTGATTCATCCATGAAATGCCTTTTCTGCTACTGCTACTTTAGAAAATATTATTCATCTGCTTGGAGTCGAATTAATAGTCTTTTCTGTTGATAAAGTGCTGGTTGTATTTTCTGGAGAAAATAATCTAGAATCCAGTAAGAAAAATCTAAGTAATGTTGTTTTTACATAAGAAGTGCATAGCTGTGTCACCGGGAATTGGGGGACAACATTTCCTTTTCTGCTTGCTTGACCTTTACATTGAATATGTTGAGTTGCTCACTTGCGCCTGACTCTTGGCAACCCCGTGGACTGCAGGCCATCAGGTTCCTCTGTCAGTGGGTTTTCTCCAGGCAGGAATACTAAAGTGGGTTGCCATGCCCTCCTCTAGGGGATCTTCCCAAACCAGAGATTGAACCCAGGTCTCCTGCATTTCAGTTGAATTCTTTACCATCTGAGCCACCAGGAAAGCCCCTACATTGAATAATATTGTGGAAAGATTGACAGTGTAAAATATTAAAATTATAATGTAATGAATACAAGTAGAATTATATTTCTCTTTGCATAGTTTGGCAACTAACTGAATTTGCTAAATATTTTAAATAGCTTGCAACCAATTTCCCTCTGGCAAATTGTTTTATTTTTATACTCCTTATTTATGAATTCAACTTTTTAATAACCTAAAAGGGAGAACATAAAAAAATGACAGCAGAGAGCATATATAGTTCACTACCTAACCTATATCTGTCTTTTATACATGAAATCAAATTTCCTAAGATTCTTATATTATTAGCATTTCAATCATGGGAGACATGTATGGAGTTAAAATGGAAAGTGAAATAAATGGAAAGCTGAAATGTGATGCCTTCTGTTTCTGCAATATTGGAAGACAATCAAATACTAAATAAGGCCTTTAGCAACATCATGTTTCTGGACAAATGATGGATATCACGACTTTTTGTTGTTACAACAGGAAGCAATTTATTTAACTTCTTTCTTTCCTCCCATTCTTTCTGGTTTATTAGCCTCATTTCATTTCCATAAATTATCCAACTAAAAGAGGAAATGATTAATTGAAGATTGCTTCCTTAAAAACATTATTTCTTGGCATTAACAGCTGCAGCATATTGTAATATGTGCTATTTAAACACACCAATGCATCTAAAATAAATTTAATGTTTGTTGCTTCAACCCACAAGAATTTTTGTGCCAATTTAACAACTACACCCTTCTTACCTACTGCTAATATTCATGACAAAAGTTTGTATTCAAAACAGTTGCTCAGTGTGAAAAGTTTTTTTTTTAATGGATTAAAATGAGATTGCTTTCTTTCTGGAAAGATTACTCATTGGCATGGACATCCTTTAGAGATAGAGGTGACCCTAGAGATGTGAGGATTTATGCATATAATTTGTGAAATCTCTGTTAATATCCCATATTTGGATTTTTGATTTTGGAATACACTTGACTAATCATCATCTTCTCCTACCATATCTCAAATCAACTCATGTAACATTATAAAACTTAACAAATTTAGAAGACTTGAAATGTTTTCAGTTCAATCATTTGTTCTGTCATATTGAGGGTATACACCCTATGCCATTTTAATTGATTGAACTCTTAATGATCTATGTAATTATGATAACTCTGTGTCTTGAGGATGTCAAAGTTACATGAGATTTCAGCTTTTAAATGCAGAGTAAATCATTACCTCGTTTTCCCTTTTAGCAAACATCATTTAAAGGTTTATGACACCCTTGTGCCAGAATTGTGGAAAACAAAAAAATGGAAGGATATAACTAGACTGATAAATAATTGTAGCAATTAAGACTACATGTGATCTAAAAGTACATGTAAAAAGAGGATTTTTGACAGCATAAATGAGGAAATACCTTCTTTAATGGGGATGAGAGAGCAGGATTGATGTTGGGAAGGAGTTCTTAATTTGTCTTATTATAGATTCTCAATAAAGTATTTTGAGTTCTGGCATCTAAAATATTGAACAGTTAGTTCAATTTTAGAAGTCAAGAATCAAAATGTTGTTCCTGTTTGTAATTACTCTTGGAGAGAAGGAGAGGGAAAGAGAGACAGCAATAAGGGTAAAGGGAAGAAAGGAGGGGAAAATGAGAGAGAGAAAATCGTATAGTTATTAGACCCCTGATGTTTCCTGTGTTGTACAAAATTTAC
Organism: Bos mutus; assembly: GCF_027580195.1. Classification (NCBI taxonomy): domain Eukaryota; kingdom Metazoa; phylum Chordata; class Mammalia; order Artiodactyla; family Bovidae; genus Bos; species Bos mutus. Next base: position 82,509,954 of record NC_091620.1, on the reverse strand, counting down.
TCAAGTAGTTGCGGTAGAAGGGTCAGAAAAGGGAGTGGCTATTTACTGAGTGCCTTCCAGTAGTCTATTTGGTATAAGTTCAGCTACAAGGATATATTGAACAACATGGGGAACATAGCCAATGTTTGGTAATAATCGTTAATGGAGTGTGACTTGTAACATTATATAAAAAATAAGTTAAAACTTAAAAAAACATATTTATTGAGTATCTATTTGTAAGGTGTCAGGTGTGGCGAATTTAACAGAAAAGAATGTTTATGGGTTGTGACATGTAAATACCCAAATATAAGAACTTATCTGAGGCCATTTTAAATGAAAGTTGTGATCCACAATTAAAAGTTGCAGGTGACAGAAACATTCTGTTGCAGAGGAATTAAAAGAAACAAATGTATTCAGTGGAAATTTTGTCTGTTTAGTGTTTGGCGATTGGCAACAGAACTTCAAAAAACAGAGAATAGGAGGTACTACTGTCATCTACAGACTCAGTAGCGCCTTTGAATATGACTGTGACTGATAGTTAATATGACAGGACTTTTAGCTTTACTGCTTACTAACTAGATTTTCTTTTGCTTTTAATTTTGACAGAGGAGAAAAAGAAAGAGCCAACTTAGAGGGAAATGAAACCTTAAGGTATTGGCAAGAGTAGTTATTAAAGGCCTCAAGCCAATGAACCGGTTTCACCAGTTGTGGTTCTTAGCTTATTCAGGTGGGAAAGTGCCTGAAGGTCATTATATTTTTTGAAGAAACCCATGGTCTATTCCTATATTAAACCATAAATCACTTGGTATAAATCCTTGGCTAAATCAAATAACATATTAGATTCTACTATGGACAAATAACAGACTTCCCTTGTGGCTCAGATGGTAAAGAATCTGCCTGCCATAAGGGAGACCCAGGTTTGATCCCTGAGTCAGGAAATTCCCCTGGAGAACGGAATCGCAATCCACTCCAGTCCTCTTGCCTAGAGACTTCCACCGACAAAGGAGCCTGGAGGGCTATAGTTCATGGGGTTGCAGAGTCGGACAGGACTGAGTGACTACACTTTCACTTTCTTTTCGTAGACAAGTAACAGGTGAATTTTTTTTTTTTTTAAATCAGGAAACTTTTAAGAGAATTCTTTTCTTTACTGTACATTGGGAAATATTTGCTGTCACCAGAAGAGATTTTGGAGAGAACATAAAGACTAAGTAGGTTTTCTAGGACTAAGTAAAGTTAACAGAACATGGGGTTCCCTGGTGGTTCAGTGGGTAAAGCGTCTGCCTACAATGTGGGAGACCTGGGTTCGATCCCTGGGTCAGGAAGATGCCCTGGAGAAGGAAATGGCAACCCACTCCAGTACTCTTGCCTGGAAAATCCCATGGACTGAGAAGCCTGGTAAGCTACAATCCATGGGGTCGCAAAGAGTTGGACACGACTGAGCGACTTCACTTCACTTCATGGATCAGTAAGAATGATTAAATTAATTCAGAAGAAAAACTGACTTTTTGATAATGTGCCTAATAGATGTTTCACTTATATTAAGCTCTATTATTTCTTATTGCACAAGTTACATTGATTTTCTTAGCTGAATGTCCACTAATGTACTGAAGGATTTAAACAGATTTCTATGTTTGAGGGCAATAATTTATTTATACCTTAGATTTCTATAGTTATCTACATTAATTTAGACAGATTAGATGAGAGACAAGTCAAGTATTATAAATTTCTTCAAGAAAAAGACCTGGTAAGCATGGCTGGTAAGAGAGAAGATACTGGTGGATCACCATGTTGTTTGTTTTTAAATCCAACTTATTTTTTTTCTGTTTTATCATGCTCTTGTATATCTTATGATTCATTAATGTTTAGAGATTGAATGAAAAGTGTCTTCCTAAAAGTAAAAGGATTTCTTTTTTTAATTAAAAAAAAATCTTTTTGATTTTTTTTTTTTTTAGTTTCACTGGAGTAAGAACACTAAACATGAGATCAAATGAGATACACAAATTTAAAGTGTACAATACAGTATTGTTCAGTATAGGCATACTGTTATACAGCAGATCTCATTTATTTGGCATAACATTTTATACCCGTTGTCTAGCAATTCCTCATTTCCTTTTCCCCCAATCCCTGGCAACCATCATTCTACTATCTGCTTCTAGAATATTTTACTACTTTACATACCTCATCTAAATGACATCATGCAGTTTATGTTTTTCTGTGACTGACATTTTTTTAGCATGTTCTCATGTTTCATTCATGTTGTTGCATGTTGCAGATATCTACCTTTCTTATAATATTATAAGTAATTTATAAATAAGCATAGTATAAGGAAAATAATTTAAATATCAAAAAAATTTAAACTGTACAACAGTTAGCAGGAAAAAATGCATTCTGGGTAAACTCTCATGACCTCTGTGACAAAGCATTCTAGTTATTCATGGTAGCTCCTGAATCACAGATCATCCACCTCATGTTGAACAAGAGATTCAATTTATCTCTATCCAAAGAAGTAGGTGTCTTGCAAACTAGCACAGCAACATGTATCATATTTTTTCAATAAAAATATACTAATAATTTCAGGGGGAAAAAAACAACACTGCCATAGTCAAAGTATACATTGATAGATACACTTATCTCCAACATGAAATGAAATGTGACTTGAAATCAGTTAAACATTATTTCTTTACATTTCAGTTATTTCATGTTTTTTTTTTAATTATTATTTCCAGGGACTTGATCTTTTAAATAAGAAGGGACAGATACTTCCCAATATTAGAAGAGTTTTGTTTCATACCTGAAACAATAAAGGAAAGGACACTGGGATAGACATCCCTGGAGACAGCAAATGCAGACAGAAGGTTGACTATAGGCAGTGTGAGAACAGGAGATGATGGCCATAGGCTGTGTACAGGGATTGGCGGAAGCAGGATTTTTGAAAGCTTTAAACTTAGAGCAGATCACACTGTCTACGACAGACAAAAGTACTCAGATAGTTATAATGAGAGTAAAACTGTCAAAGTAATGCAAAAAAGGGTCAAACATTTTTTAAATTAAAAATCTAGCTGAGTTTGAAAGAATAAGCAAAAATTGTTCATGTCTACACTGTCAGCCCTCTGTGCATGTGAAAATATATTTATTATTTTCTAAATGAATTTAATAAGTTCCAGATTGTACAGGATGTCATAATGGAAATAGGATTATACAAGATAATAAGGAGTTTTTTTTCTCTAAATGAGTTTTACCTAGACTCCCTGTGTCGTAGTTTTGATCTTAACTGTGTTTCATTTACCACATTGAAGGAGGTTACATAAAGGGTAAAATAATAGAAACTTAATCAGGAAACAGGCTTTCTTATTGCTGTATTTTATTATATACTCTTGCCATATTCTTTAGCCTAATTCTTGAAAATAATAAAAGATGTGTCATTTTAAAATAAAGACAATTGAAACCACATTGCATTATACTTGTGCATCTTTCTTCTGAGCCATCCCAAACATTTCACATCAATTGATCTTCAGAACAAACTTGTGGATTATTTAAGGGTTATTGGTAGGGAATATAAACTTCCTGAACTCATAACTTCTGTAAAATACTAGACAAATATTATTGGTTGGTGAATTTAATTTTAAAGATGAAAAACAAAGAGGCAATATTAAGTTCTCAAAGAAAAACTTGTGTTTTCAAAAACACAGTCGAATTACTTTTTCTGCTGGAAAATAGTGCAATATAAACTGGCACAATTAGACCAGTTTTACAATGAAAAGAATTTCTTGGAAAGTATTATCATGGCATATAAAGATGTATAGTTACACTGCATGTATGACTAATTTTGTTAATGTAATGCTATTTTCTGGTAGACAAATCTCTGTATATGCCTTATATAACCCATAACAAAATAACTAGTCTGTTTAGGTAGACACTTGAGTTCTGAAACATTGATATTTCTGCCATCCTCAATAAAATTGGAAAAGATTTCCAACTCGGCAACAAGTCCTTCTCCTGAATTTCCAAATAAATACTCTGGAAAGTTGAGTTTACTTCTCTAACATTTTCTCATTTCATTTCCTCATCACCGGCCAGATAATCACCATGGCCACAGCTTTGAAGAAAGAATCATCTATGGAGTAGAAAATAGTAGCACGTTCCTGGAATGCAGTCCGAAATCACAGCGAGCTCTGGTCTATTGGCAGTTCCAGAGGCGAAATGAAGAGCCAAAAGAAGAGGTATAGGAAAGAAACTGGACTCACTCTACCTAACATATGCTGTTCAGTGACCCCAGCGTGGTTGACTTAGGGGGAAGAAGTACTGTGAATATTTATTCTTTTCTTAATCTACCAGTACCTGTTCATTAAATAAGTATTAACTGAAGATGATTTTATGGCAGGCTTTGTGCTAGGAATTAAAGGAACAAAGTTGAACTGTAAGAATTTTGTCCTAGAAGCTGTTTGTGGCAAGGGTTTGGGGGGGCGGGGCCAGCGGTACATTTTAGAGATTATTTTTTTTTTTTTTGCCTGGAGTTATCTATTATGTTATATTCATTTGTATACAAGAAAAAGAAAAATCCTCCTAACTAATTTTAACTTTTGTTCAATTGATTCTGCTATCCAAACAAGTTTCCCTTTCTTCATTAACTTCTTCCTCAAATGGGAAGAGGCAGTTAAGAGAAAGGAGTAGTAGATTCAGGAGGAAAGATCTTAGATCCCAGTACTGAACTCTGATGTGAAGTATGCATGTAGTTTCATACAAATATTCCTCCTCAATGAATCCATTAATTCCTCTGTAAAATTAAAAAATTATACACAGAAAATCTCAGTGAATACTCTGACTTTTAAACATTTTTTAAAGCTTTAAATAAGGGTAACCATACAATGTACGTGATTTATGAATGCACATTTTGCAGACAATTTTACATAATCTGAATGTAGAAGTGAAAGTACCCCATTATCTCTTTTGACAGTTGAAGCAGTCTTTAAACATGTAATCATGTCATATACATGTTAAGGTTGATTTTATATGTTACCAGCTTAGGCTTTCAGAGATCTCTTTTGTAAACTTCATTCAGAGTAAAAGTGCAGTTAGATATATTAAATGACATGTGTTCATGTCGCATCTAAGACAGGAAATTGAATAAATAAGTAAGCATGTAATCCCATAATTTTTCTGCTTTTGCTCAACTACTGAATTTATTTCATTTTTTCAAACCTTATTATAAATTCATTCTAATGCTGCACTGTTTTCTAGTATTATGTTTCTGTATTCCAATTCCAATACTCACTTTCGCCTATATTTATACACTTTATTTCAAAGTTTTAAAATAGAATATATCTTTGTCCTTTCATCCTCTTAATTATTTTAAATTATTATGAGAAATTTTATTAAAACAATAGACAACCAGTATTTTGCAATACGTCTTAAAGACAGGAGAAGTTTATAACTCTTTTTTCTGATGGGGAAATTATATCATTTCTCTTAAACTAGAAATTTTACTGTTAAAATGTACCTCAGTATACAATACAAATTTTTACTGAGACAGAGTTTTGGAGCTTATATTTCTTGTAAATATATATGATTTCACTGCTTATTTTCTTTTGCTAGATCAGAGTGGATGATCATATCATCAGAACAGAACAAGGCCTTCTACTGCGTAGTCTGCAGCGGAAGGATTCAGGCAATTACCTCTGTCATGCAGTGGAACACGGATTCATGCAAACTCTTCTTAAAGTGACCCTAGAAGTCATTGACACAGAGCATTTGGAAGAACTTCTTCATAAAGATGATGATGGAGATGGGTCTAAGACCAAAGAAACGTCCAACAGCATGACGCCTAGCCAGAAGGTCTGGTACAGAGACTTCATGCAGCTCATCAACCATCCCAACCTGAACACAATGGATGAGTTCTGTGAACAAGTTTGGAAAAGGGACCGAAAACAGCGTAGGCAAAGGCCAGGACATACCCAAGGGAACAGTAACAAATGGAAGCACTTACAGGAAAATAAGAAAGGCAGAAACAGGAGGACCCACGAATTTGAGAGGGCACCCAGGAGTGTCTGAGCTGCATTACCTCTAGAAACCTCAAACAAGTAGAAACTTGCCTAGACAATAACTGGAAAAAATGCAATATACATGAACTTTTTCATGGCATTATGTGGATGTTTACAATGGTGGGAAATGCAACTGAGTTCCACCAACTATAAATTAAGTCCATGAGTAATATTACTAACAGGCATTCTTCTGAATACCAACACCTATTAATAGAGGTCAGATGAACACAGATGTTCACACTAGTGACTTAATGTTTCCTATGAGATTTCACTATACAGGTTTCACTTTCTTCTTTGCCTGAGAAATAAAAATGTCATTTGCCATAGTGCCATCTAAAGAATAAAAATGGCATCAGCAAAGCCATTTTCTTGAACTAGAAATTTAAGATAAACTGCATGGATTTACTAAGCTGATGAATATCCCAAAACATTGTTGGATTCAAGGATATCTTTTGGCTACCAACACTCATGTTTATGTGTACTGGAGGAGTAAAATGATACTGAATGAAATGGTCTGTGGAAATTAAAAAACAAACAAACAAACATAAACCATTCATCATCCAGAAGAAAAATGGAATACACTGATCTACTACTGATGTCTTTCTTCCAGCTTTGATCTAAAGATGTATTTTATTAAAACTATAATTTAAATGTACCATGACAAATATGCAGAAAAAATTAGCTCTTTTCTAAGTTAGAGTAAGTTTTTGTCTTACAGTTATTGTGGTATATAGTTTTTGTTTTTAAAAAACTCCAGTTGTGTGCTGCTTTTTTAAAACATTTTCAGTTTTGCAAGAATAACCAATATTGTCCTAAAGCATATATACATCATTAACAACTAATTCCTAAAGTCTGGATATAAAGTATGCTTTATTTCTCTGAGGAATTAAGAAAATAACACCTCCCTTTCTTCAAATATTACCTAAATTAATTAGAAACTGCATAAATATTCTTATAAAAACAGAGCATTTATCTGGAAAGAAAAACAAAGATAGAAATCAATTTGCAAATGCATTTTGTTGTACCTAATGAATCAACAAAGAGAAAAAGGATTGTATATTTCATAAAAATAGTAAGCATTGGTTTAATTTAATGTTAATAGAAAATGTCTTAACTCTTCACTTGAATCCCTGTCTGATATTTGAGATATAAAAACTCTCTCTTGACTCCATTAGGATTTTTATCTGTGTCACTTAATATTTTTGAGAAGAGGGAGATCGAGGATATTCAGAACAGCATCCTAAAAGCAAATTTCCCAGCTCTGTTCACATTTTTACCAGCTATTTCTTATCTCACCTTAAGACAATTATCTGTCTAAAGAACTCATGATTCCTTTCAAGTCAGTGGAAGTGACTTTTATACAAACTGTTTTCCAGGACACAACCCAGCCTTAAAACATGTAAAGCTTGTTGTCTTCTGCAACAACTTATAAAATAAGATAATTATTAATTAAGGGCTTGTCTGCTTCATTGTCCTAAGATGATTCCTTAAGAATAATTGACTTCAAGATGTAAAAAACCTTCAGCATTGAGATGCAGTTTCTTTTGTGCTGCATTCATCTTTCCAAGAATTCCTCTCTGGGTCCTTCATCATGCACAAAAATGCAAAGGAAACATATTATTGCTAATTAATGAAAGCAGCATTGAAATTCTGACTATAGCTGTATTGGGATTCTAAATAACTCAGAATTAATTTCTCACCTCAGACTATAGTGAATTTTCAAAAAATCCTCTTTATCAGCTGAAATATTTCACAGATGAAAGCTCATGGTTCAACTTTAATGATTACGTTGAATAAATAATTTTTTGATGTTTGTTTCAAATGGGAGCCTAGAAGTACCCTATATTCAATTTTAGGCTCCATTGATTAATACAGTGTTACTCTTAGAAGTACATCCTCAAATGGCAGCTGAATTTTAAATTATTTGAAGAACAGACTCCTATAGAGAAGAAGTGTTTGAGATATAAATCAAAGAACAAAAAGTGCTTCAAAAATAGGTCATTTTAAAATGTTTTCATAGAGTATCTTAACTGTACTGCAATTCAGTATTGCATTTTATTCTAAATTTGAAGCTGAAACACATTTATTGAAAATAGCAAAAGTATCTTATTTCTTATTAGTCCTCAAAAATAAAGGATTTGAAAGGATAGAGATTATGTAACTTTAGGGATGCCATCTAATATCTGAATGCATTTTGTTCAGCACTATGAAATACCCATAGAAAGAAAGTCTAGATTTCAGTTAAACAAAACAAACAAATCCACCAGCATGTCTTAATAAATCAACAGGTCTACATTTTTGAAGAAAATTATAGATGTAACTTACACATAAATAACTCTTATTCCAGTCTTAATCTTCTGTCAGTGTGAACGGGGCAATTTGCACAAAAAATAATTAATATCCCATTTATTCAGTTTTAATAGACTTTGGCTCATGCTTGTATCATCAGAGTTGAAAGTTTTTTAACAGACTCATGTGACCTTGAACAGATTATGACAACAATCTTAAAATAGGAAAAAGTACGTAACAGAAGAGAAATTATGACCCACTTGAAATCAAATGTAAAGTGTAAATGCATGTAAATGCACACTTAATGCTACTTTTTATGTATTATTTAGTGACTTTCAATGGTATGTGTTTAATATTTTTGCTACCTACACATTAGGGAAAAGAGATGTAAATAATTTTGGAAAGAAGAGGAAGGACAGTGTAAAATGCAACTTTTTGTAGGTACCCCATTACAGTGTGTTCAACATCATCCTAAAATGCAAGATTTTCCCACATAGGTGACAAAGTGGCTCATGTGCTATCTAAGGGAAGAAGCTGTGTGCCCATTCAATAAGCATGTTTTTTGCCAGGTAGTAAGTATGTTCCATATCTGTATTTATCATTGGATTTCAGATGGGAACTAGAAAACTGGAGAGAAAAATGTAATGAAACTGCTGCTGTAAATTACTCCTGTTAGCATGTATTCAGTTGCTAAATACACATTTCTTCAAAATATTTGAATTCAGATGTCTTTACTATTCCATGTAGCATATAGTGTCAAGGAATGTAAGAGTAGAAAAGGTTGAGAACCAGAGTCAAGTTGCTAGCATATTTATTCATTGTAGTCATCTGTAAGCTGAGCTCTATACTTCTGGTGATAAATGTGAATGCTACACCTTTAAATTAAATATTGTTATTTTATGCCATACTTACAAAGCAAATTTGGGGAGGAAATTCTATAGTGTGTCATTATCATAGTCAGTTTCATTCAGGATCTACAAAGATGCCTGAAAATTGTTATTGAAATTGCCTATCCTGAAGGTCATAAGCAAGCATTTTATTAATTTATTAATATGGAGTGATTAGTACAACATTTTGAAATCTTTGTTCTAAGAATTCATTTTTAAACACAACTTTCTTTCACTTTAATGGAAATCTGTTGAGTTTCATGGCTTCAAATTCACACTTAACAAATAGGATTCAACATTAATGTAACAGTGTATAGAGATAAATGAGCCTAATGCCAAAGACATCCATGCTTTGTATTTTAACTTTGTAATAACTATAAAGTCAATGTTAATGTTTGCAAAATACATATGTCCATCAATAAGAAAGCATTTTTCAAAACTCTGCAGAACCTCTAAGTTTTACTTCTAACAGTTTATATACTAATTAATTAAAGAAACATACTTTTTAAAATTAAAATAGTAAGAGGACCTATAGATGAAAGAGAGAATGAACCCATGGAGATGTTGCCTCATATAATATGGTCATTTTCACAGTCAACCTGACCAAAGAAGACAGCTTGGTTTTCATTTCAAACATGCAAGCATACATAGACAGAGGCAGAGGTACCAAATCAAATTAAACCAATAACAATAATAATTTTGAATATAAACAAATCAGGCTTTTAGACATTTTGTTCTTTAGAACCAGATTCCTACCCACTGTATTAAATTCTGCTTGTAAGTCTTACTATGTGCAATGTTCTAGGCACTGGTAGATAATGAGGATACTAACATAAATGAGGTATAGACTCAAGAGCTCACAATGAAATAAAGAAAATAGATTGTAATATGACTTGGCATCATCTTATCTGGCCAGTTTTTCCTCATCCTCCCATCCCTAGATTGTACTAACCATTTTCGCTGCCCTAAATCTGTGCCTTGTATGTAATTTCACTATCACACTTATCACAAAAGTGTAATTTCTTTGTTTACAGCCCAGTCTCCTTTTCTAGACTGTGAGTGAGCTCCTTGAGGGCAAGGTTTGTATTTATTTTATTTCTGTCCTAGCCTGATGACTGGCACAAGAAAGGAGCTCTTTAAATTGTTGCAGGAAAGAACCAGGTTACACTGTGATGAGTGCCAAGAGCAAACTGAAAATAAACGTGCTATGGGGATGTCCAGGCTGTCCAGTTTTCCCAGCACCACTTGCTGAAGAGGATTTTTTTCTCCTTTGTATATTCTTGCCTCCTTTGTCAAAGATTACTTGACCATAGGTGTATAGGTTTATTACTGGACTTTCTATTCTGTTCCATTGATATATATATCAGTTGTTGTGCCAATATCATGCTGTTTTGATTACTGTGGCTTTGTAGTATTGTCTGAAGTCTGGGACAGTTATGCCTCCAGCTTTTTTTTTTTTTAATCCCCCTCAGGAATGCTTTTGCAATTCTAGCTCTTTTATGGTTCTATATAAGTCTTAACGATTATTTGTTGTAGTTCTCTAAAATATATCATGGATAATTGATAGGGATTGCATTAAATCTGTAGATTGCTTTGGGTAGTATGCTCATTTTAACAATATGAATTCTTCCAAGAGCATGGGATATCTTTCCACTTGTTTGAATCACCATTTGTTTGTTTCAGTTTCTTTTATGAGTGTTTTTAGAGTTCTCAACATATGGGTCTTTCACCTACTTGGTTTAGGTTTATTCCTAGGTATTTTATTTATTTATTTTTGACCTGAATTTTAAATGAGATTGTTTTACTTTTTCTTTCTGATATTTAATTGTAAGTGTAAAAAAATGCAGCAGATTTCTGTATATTAATCTTGTATCCTACTGCCTTGCTAAATTCATTTATTATTTCTAAGTTTTTGCATAGTCTTTAGGATTTACTATATAGTGTGCCATTCAACTGCATATAATGAAAACTTGAACCTCTTCCTTTCCAATTTGGATGCCTTTTATTTGTTTTTCTAGAACACTCCCTCATAACATATCCAAAAATAAACTCAGAATGTGAAGGCCTAAGTATAAGACATGACACCAAAAAACTGCAGAAGCAGAGAACATAGGCAGAACATTTTGTGACATATATCATAGCAATATATGCTTAGATTAATTCAAAAGAATTAAAAGCAAAAATAAACAAATGGGACCTAATCAAATTTAATATTTTTGCACAGCAAAGAAGACTATCAGCAAAATGAAAAAAAAAATGTATAGAATGGAAGAAAATGTTTGTGAGCAGTATAACTAAGAAGGGAAAATATGAATATAGCTCATACAACTCAATATTTAAAGAACAAAACAACCCAGTCAATAGGCAGAAGTTCTAAATAGACATTTCCTGAAAGAAGGATACAAATAGCCAACAGTTACATGAAAAGATGCTCAATATCACTAATTATTAGAGAAATACAAATCAAAACCACAATGAGGTACCACCTCATACTGGTCTGAATGGCTATCATCAAAAAGTCTACAGATAATAAATACTAGAGACCGTGTGGGGGAAAGAGAACCCTCCTACACTGTTGATGCAAATGAAAATTGCTACAGCCACTGTGGAGAACGTATGAAAATTCCTTAAGGAAACTAAAAATAGTATTACCATAGGATGCAGCAATTCAACTCCTTGTCATATATCCAAAAAAGATGAAAACTCTAATTCAAAAAGATCCATGCACCTCAGTGTTCATAACAGCACTATCTGCAATAGCAAGGACATGGAACCAGCCCAAGTGCCTATCAACAGAGGATTGGTTTAAGAAGATACAGCATATATATACATAATGCAATATTACTCAGCCATAAAAAGAGAAAAAATAATACCATTTACAGTAACAGGGATGGACCTAGAGATTATCACACTAAGTAAAGTATATCAGAGAAAGAGAAATGTTGTATCACTTACATGTGGAATCTCATAATACAAATGAATTTATTTACAAACCAGAAACAGATTCACAGACATAGAAAACAAACTTACGGTTACTAAAGGGTAAAGGGAGAGAGACAGAAAGATAAATTTGGAGTATGGGATTAACAGATACACACTATACAAAAATAGAAAAGCAACAAGGATTTACTGTATAGCACTGAAAACTATGTTAATAATGTACAATGGAAGAGAATCTGAAATATATAAAACTGAATCACTTTACTGTGTATCTGAAAACTAAGACAATATTGTAAATCAACGATACTTCAATTTAAAAAAAATGCTATGAAATCAAAGAGGAATCAAGAATATGGTGGGAGATATCATAGAAAGCTTTAGAAAAGAAGTGACCCATACACTATGTAATGAAATATGACAGATTTGTCCAAATGAAGTAAAAGAAGGCATTCTGGGAAGACAGAATAAGGAGAAAGAAAGGTATGAAAATACTTTTAAGAACAAGCATCCCAAATGAGAAGAGCATGGACTTCATAATGAAAAGTTAAATGTCCCCTATCTTATGAGTCAAAATGGTGCATTTGTTTGGTTTTTACTGTATTTTGATTTATTACACTCTATTTGCAGCCCATATTCTCATCACTGGTACATAACGTCATTCATTCTGCTTCTTTATATCCTTTGCGCCCTTTGCTCTCCCTGTCTTTCCTCTGAATCTTAACATCTTTGATATTTACTCAGCTGGAGTCACAGCACTGGGCAGTATTCCCACAATCACTTTCAAAATAATCTCAATGCCATAATCTCTTTGCTAGTTCAAGTGACCACAGGTCAGCTGGAATTTGGAATTCCACAGAAGAATAGCTGAGAGAAGATGGCTTCTTCAGGTTAGCCCCACTCCTCTTGTATTTTACGTACCTTCAGCATTATCTCACCCATCTAGTACTAGGCAGCCATGTCATGGGTTCCAACATTGCCTAGCAAGGTGACCCACAAACAAGACTTCACCAAAGATTAGATCAGAGATCAGATCAGATCAGTCGCTCAGTCGTGTCCGACTCCTTGCGGCCCCATGAACCGCAGCACGCGGAAGATAGCATTGAAATAAGCAGCATGTTTATTCAGTGGATGCCCTAGACGGAGTCCTTCACAGCTAAACAATAACACAAGTGAAGTTAGCATGCACAGTTGACAGGCAAAGATTCCTATTTTCTGTTCTTAACTGAAAAACTTTTTTTTTTTTAAGTGAGAGCCATATCTTGAGTCTGTCAACTCCATATCACCATTATGTCAAATTTTCTCTCCTATAACAAAAAAATATATATTTTATTTCTCTTAACCTAAACATTATACTTGTATCTGCAGTATTTACTTATACAGTACCTAAGCAAAAGTTTTCATAAATGTGTTCAAATCATTACAGTTTGGGTGATTTTGAAGTTTTAACTTCCATTTTCTCTGTAAACCTCATTGAAGCATTAGATCGCAAGTAAACACATTTAAAAAAAAATCCATGTTATTTGTGTAGCCCAATTCTTAAAGTTTCAATTGTTTGGTTGATAACTAAGTCCAGAGAGGCTTAAACTTTTTCAGCAAAGTTTTGTGTCTGAAAATCAAATAGCTTTTCCACTTTACAATTTATTTACTGCACTTCAGTTTTTAGTGAGTTTGCACCTTTGAATTTCAAAATAAAGAATGAATTTTGTTAGTCCTCAAATATTCTTATTTGAATTAAATTGCTGGTAAATATCAAGAAATTAATACATATCTCCATGTACCATTTAATAAATTCTACTTGAATTTAGATACTGACTAAAAATGATTCATCTATACTGTATTATTGGCATGTACCAATTTCAGAAAAAAATGTTGCTTTTCTTCTTTGTATTACTTTTGATTCTCAGTATATATTTATTGAAATTAACTTTTACTATATTTGGTTCGAGAAGCAGTTTAAATTTATTACCTAGTGAATAGTATACAGCATGATAAATAAAATCTGGCATCCATATGAAAAAGTGTACTGTTAAAAAGTATATTAAATTCTTAACATTATTAAATCTGTTCACTCAGAAAAGCATAAGTAAATTCTCATCCCAAGATTATTATATTTTGACTGAATCTATCGTCTGGTCACTAACTTTAGAAACATGCCATTATTAAGACTTCTCCTTTAATTTCTTCATAAGTTTAAAATTAAAAAAAAAAACAGAATCACATACTCTAGATTACAAAATCCATAATCATTCATAAAAATAAGATATTATATTCCCTTTGGAGATTGGAATATAACTTGGAATTATTCCTATATTGGTCTCTTTCTAAGCTCCTCTTAGATATTAGACAGTGTTTATTAAAATTGTGTAATATCAGGTGGCTCTCTATTCACTATTGAGAAGTAATATGCTTGAACTTCTTTAAAGGAAATATTTATATATTTTTATAAAATTATCTGACTGATATCAGTACATACTAAATCTAAGAAGAAATTTTATGATATATTGCATTATGTTGTATTTAATATTATAATATTAAATAAAATCAATATATGCAAAGTATAAAAGCAATAATAAAGCCTTACTAAAGCTACTTCTTGACAATAGGAATATTACATTTTTTATATCACTTTATAATAATCCAGGTATTTTTCTGATCTCATTTGACCCTCTTTATATGAAGTAGGGCAGTCTTATTATCGTAACTTTGTAGGAAAGAACAGTAATAAGTGATTTGTCTTAGATCTTAAATTTAGACTTATTAATCAATAATGTAGGTCTAATGTGAAAACATTAACCTTTTAAACCCCAGATTACAATCTTGTTATTTTATCTAATTTGAACAGAAACTTTTATCACATTTCATCATATAGTTAAAAAAAAAAAAGTCTATTAAACTTTTAATAAATTGCCACTGCAAAGGTGTTATTTTTGTTTCAGTCATCTAAAAATAATGTACATTCCAGGAAACAACTTATTGACTTGGGTACTTGATAAGATATTAATATGAAAGATGAAAGGTCCAATGAAAATTTCATCAGTCTTCAGTTATAAAATACTTAATGTCTATACTTTCTCAAAGAAAAAAATTTGAAGAAAAAATATTGGTTACTTCATGACTTGTTCTTAAGCAATTGAAGCAAAAAAAGAAAACTTTTATATTAAATGAGCTTTTTTCACATATTTAACTATGTGACAGAAATAATAAAAATATTTTGGAATAATAAATGCATTCTTAAAGTCTGTGTTTATAGATGAAAATTATTTTGTTAGAAAATACCTTAATTTTTAATAACAATTTGAAGTGTATACTTTTGTGTGGAATAATATCCTTACACAATTTAACATATCAAGGACACCATTCCATAAGCAAACTTTAAAAATATACAGTATTTTCATAAAAATACATAGCGAGAAAACTTTATACTTCTTATTGAATTGCTACTTTCAAATATGTCATAATTATCAGTGCCTTATGTCAATAAATGCCAAAAGAAATTCTATACATATTCCCATTCTTCAACAGTAGTAATTATAAACGTTCTATGTACATACATTCAACTTAAATATCTATCGTTTTTGAAATAAATTATGTTTTTACTTGATATATATGCCTAGATAATATAACTTTAAAATATTAAAGAAGTATGATAGACAATTGCAAGAATCCTAAATTGTATGAATGATAAATTTTGTTGAAATCCTAAATTCTTCAATATGTCACTTGGTTTTAAAATTCTCCAGTCCCACCCATTAAATGAGTGTCTCACTGGAAATGAACTCTAGCAGACACCAACTTCCTTAGGAAATATGCGTCAAGATATGTTAACTTCCAATTAAATATGGTACCCCAGAATGTCAGATTTGTTCTTAGTATTCACTAGGTTGTCTGAACCATTTGAAGATTATTTCAAAATCCAAGATTCAGTATTAAATGTAGATTAGACTTGTCAATTCCAGGTGGATGTCTTTCATCTCCACTTGCATTATTGTGTTACTTCTGTTGTACCATATGGTATCTCACAGTTGAGTGTTTTGAAAACTGGGTCAATATAGTAATGTTTTAAAACAGTATTTCTATATTATTATAAGCCTGTGTTCTCAGGAAAAATTATCCTTCAGTGAATAAAAGCATTCTTATTGCTTCATACACTTCCAAAATTGATGCTGAAATCAAAACTTCAAAACAAAGCAAAACCTCATTGTGTTTTGAAGACCTTGCCATCTTCTCATTGTTTGTTTAACCCTTTAAACATTAAATACTAATTTCCCTGATTCTCTTCCATCTTCTGCAGTTTCTGGCACATCTTTCCTACCAGTTAGCAATCCAGCTTAAAAAATTCAGTATCCTCTAAAGAATGTGGTATATATGAAAAATGGAATATTATTCAGCCATAAAACAGACAAAACTGGGTCATTTGTAGAGACATGGATGGACCACTGTGACACAGAGTAAAATAAGTCAGAGAAAAACATACTACCACATATAACTGGAACCAGGAAAACTGGTACAGATGAACCTGTTTACAAGGCAGAAATAGAGACACAGATGTAGAAAACAAATATGTGGACACCAAACAGGGGAAGGGGGTATGAATTGTGAGACTGTGATTGACATACATACACTAATATGTGTGAAATAATAACTAATGAGAACCTGCTGTATACCACAGGGAACTCTATTTGATGCTCTGTGGTGACCTAAATGGGAAGGAAATTAAAAAAAAAAGAAGAGATGTATATATACATGCAGCTGTTTCCCTTTGCTCTATAGCAGAAATGAATACAACACTGTAAAGCAACTATACCCCAATTGAAAATTTAAAAAAAAAAGTCAGTACCCTCACTGATGATCCATCTAACATCTTTGCACAGTTAATTGACCTATTTCTCCAGTCCACCTTCAGTCATCAACAAGAAACCAGGAAGACTTCAATGGCATGTAAAACAAAAATGAGAATAAGGACGTGAGCTGTGGTTAGAGCAAGGAAAGTAGAGCACAGTTTCCAGAAAAGGAAGATCTAGGCCTCAGGCCATTTATTTTGCATGTGCTGAGTGCACCCTAAGTAACAGGCACAACATGCTACATGTGGGTGTCAAGGAAGAGGAAAAATGTGTCTCTTATTTTGAGAAACACACACAATCAAATGCCAAACACCAGAAGAGAACATGTCAAATAGCATAGATGTGGTATACTAGTATTAAATCATCATAGTTATAGTAGCACTGATAGTAGTGATACTGTTTATAACATGCTGTTTGTTTTAACGAAGTACTTTATTTGAATTGCTTTATTTAATTAATACAACAGCTCCACAAACCTTGTTATTTAGTACCTATTTAATCAATAAAGAAAGTGGCACACAGTGGTTAAATAACTAATTAAATAAAATTCCTGATTATGTTTCTCAAAAAATAAGTAGTTATTGTAAATATTATTTTTAAAAATGCTGTACAGAAAAGAAAGAAAAAGTATGTCAAGAAATTTTAGAAAATGAAGGAGAGGACAGGATCCGGATCGACTAAGGAAGCAGAGAACACCTTTTTCATAAAGCAAGGTAGACAATCAAAGGGCTTTCTTCTCTATTTTTTCTGATAATGGTGAAAAAATGTTTTCCCTTTTTAAAAAATGAATAAACAAAAGGTTCTTAATTATGTATATCGCCACCCTCTTTAGTCATTCATCCCTCTATGTCTTCTCAGTCTCATGTACCTACAATTCCTCTCTCTACCATTCTAAAGCAATAAGTATAACAAAAATAATTTCCTTCATTTATACTATTCATCTGAATACTTTTCTACTTGTCTTTTCCCATAAGAATTCTCAAAAGAAATTATAAATATTCCCAATAAAAGATAAATAAGTGTTTGACATTTATCCTCTTGTAAAACCTCATTAAATGAAGATACCAGCAGATTTTTCTTAATTTCCATCTAGGTCAATTTGTAATTTTTAGGGCTACTGTCTGTCTGCCATCATCATCCCAAAGGATGTGTTATAAAAGTGACTCACCCAGTTGTTCTGTACTAAGTAATCACTTGCATGTGTATAGAGTTTCCACAGTTAACATTTTCAAGCCTGGAAAGAAGACATTTCTCTATACATTATTTCTATCTTCCAGAAAACAAAATAATCCTTTTTTATACAGTCTCAAATAAATCACATTGCATTGTGTGCTTTTGCTTATGAAATCTTGAGACAGTCTGAGCAATTGCAAATTCTGGTAAAGAACTTTCAAAAATAGAATCAGAGTTGAAAAATATAAAAAATTATATTTCTTGTAGTAAGATATAATTTACAGGTATAAAATATCAGAACATGCATTTACTCATAGTCTCTAAAGAACACATGAAAAAGACCACTACCATAATTCACACCTAGAAAGATAATAATTTATGCAAAATCACTCCCTTTAAAAAGTAGAGATGAAAAGAGACATGACACCTCAAAACCCTGCCAAAATAAGGATAAACACAAGAAATAAACCATATGTGTTGTGGGAGGCAAATCACAAAGAAACTGTTAGGCAAACATAAGATCAAACTATGACATGATCCAGATGTTCACTAGTATGAAGGTCTCAGCAAAATCTGACAGACATCAAGGTCTGGTTGGAAGGGATAAAATTTTCAAAAGTGTGAATAATGATCGGCTTCAATTACTTGGTAATTCTTTTTTAAATAATTGCTTTTTGTTTGAAGTATTACCATCTTTCAGCTGTATCTTGGTAACTGATAAAATGAAGCATAAGAGATAAAATAATGATTGCAGGCTTGAAGTAGAATTATTCTATTTATATGAACTTCACGATACCATTTGAGCTGGTGTCTAGAAAAGACTACTGTATATAATAGACAAGCTAGAAGGGGAAAAAGAACAAGACTATACAAAAAGTATTTTATACTGTCCCTAAGTATAAAGAGCATTAAGTTCAAAACTCATGGGCAGTATATATGTTCATGGTAGTACAGATGATTTTCAGAGAAAACTGAACTAGAGTTTCTTTCATACCTTGAGTCTAGGTCTATTCTCTTGGATACATCTCCAGGCTCTGTGTTCCTCAGTGTTTCTGATCAGTCTTGCTATGTTTAAATGTCTTTTACTGAATACAACATAACTCACCTTTTATGTTCAGCTTTCTTTTATTGACCAGATGATATAACATATTTAACATAACATTAAGGGATGGGAAGATACTGCTCAGAAAGAACTTGTTTTAAGAGAATAGAATCAGGAAAAAACAGACATTGTAAGAGCATGAAGAAAGAATGGAAGCTGGGAAGGCAAGGGAAGAAAGTGCATTGATCTTTAAAGGAAGTAAAATCCTAAAGGAACACAGCTATCATCTCTTTTATTAACAGTATAAGTGCTTGGGTTCCTATGTACTTCCTCTTTATCCTTATGGAGATCCCTGTCTTACATACTATTGATCTATCTTTAACTTGTCTACTTTGGTCAACTATTTAATTTACTAAGTCCAATTACTCAGAACATGTAGTCAACTGTGGACTATCAGTATTGGTATCACCTGGGAGTTTATGAGAATTACAGCTACCCATGGACATCACCAGATGGTCAACACCGAATCAGATTGATTATATTCTTTGCAGCCAAAGATGGAGAAGCTCTATACAGTCAGCAAAAACAAGACCAGGAGCTGACTGTGCCTCAGATCATGAACTCCTTATTGCCAAATTCAGACTTAAATTGAAGAAAGTAGGAAAAACCACTAGGCCATTCAGTATGACCTAAATCAAATCCCTTATGATTATACAGTAGAAGTGAGAAATAGATTTAAGGGACTAGATCTGATAGATAGAGTACCTGATGAACTATGGACTGAGGTCTGTGACATTGTACAGGAGACAGGGATCAAGACGATCCCCATGGAAAAGAAATGCAAAAGACCAAAATGGCTGTCTGGGGAGGCCTTACAAATAGCTGTGAAAAGAAGAGAAGTGAAAAGCAAAGGAGAAAAGCAAAGATATAAGCATCTGAATGCAGAGTTCCAAAGAATATCAAGAAGAGATAAGAAAGCCTTCCTCAGTGTTCAATACAAAGAAATAGAGGAAAACAACAGAATGGGAAAGACTAGAGATCTCTTCAAGAAAATGAGAGATACCAACGGAACATTTCGTGCAAAGATGGGCTCGATAAAGGACAGAAATGATATGGACCTAACAGAAGCAGAAGATATTAAGAAGAGATGGCAAGAATACACAGAATAACTGTATAAAAAAGAGCTTCATGACCCAGATAATCATGATGGTGCGATCACTCACCTAGAGCCAGACATCCTGGAATATGAAGTCAAGTGGGCCTTAGAAAGCATCACTACGAACAAAGCTAGTGGAGGTGATGGAATTCTAGTTGAGCTATTTCAAATCCTGAAAGATGATGCTGTGAAAGTGCTGCACTCAATATGCCAGCCAATTTGGAAAACTCAGCAGTGGCCACAGGACCGGAAAAGGTCAGTTTTCATTCCAATCCCAAAGAAAGGCAATGCCAAAGAATGTTCAAACTACCGCATAATTGTACTCATCTCACACGCTAGTAAAGTAATGCTCAAAATTCTCCAAGCCAGGCTTCAGCAGTATGTGAACCATGAACTTCCAGATGTTCAGCTGGATTTAGAAAAGGCAGAGGAACCAGAGGCCACAGACTTTGACTGTGTAGATCACAATAAACTGTGGAAAATTCTGAAAGAGATGGGAATACCAGACCACCTGACCTGCCTCTTGAGTGAACTCCGGGAGTTGGTGATGGATAGGGAGGCCTGGCATGCTGCAATTCATGGGGTTGCAAAGAGTTGGACACGACTGAGAGACTGAACTGAACATGACAGCTACCCAAGACCCTCCCTAGATCTACTAAATCAGAACTAAAAAGCATTTTAGCTCAATCCCCTGATAATGTTTGAGCAGCAGTTCTCTGACTCATTCCTACAGATTTGAATCTCGTTCTCTTGCAGGCACACACGTTTAGCCAGCCCTTCCTGGTTTTCTCAGGATTTCACTGGCCCCCCATGGCTCCATACAGGCTCTTGCCTGTTTGTCCTATGAAGGCTAATCTGCTTCCAGGATCTACAGGCACTTAGAGGCCTGAGACCAGTCACTAAGATGTCTGGGCGCTTGGATGTCAGGTAAAAATTACTTATCCCATTTGTTTAGAGAAACTGTTGTATATTTCAAGAATGATTGTGATGGAAATTGACAGAAAGTTGTGTTTCAAGTAATGTTTGCTCATCAATGATAATGGGCTAAACTGAAGGTGGGAGACTCTAAGAAGATAATTCTACTATTCAGGTGTTTTAAAGTTTCGTTTCCTGTGTTTAGTTTTGGGGTGTTTCTGTATAAAAAAATACAGAAAAGTTCAGCTGTATAAGTAGATTAATCTAGTTTTTGAATAATATTCTTATGAGAGGGAGCATAGCACAATAAGAGAATATATTTTATCAACAATATTGTCATCTCGTTTCCTTAGATTTCCTGGGATAATGAAATTACAGATTTTCCTGGAGGATCTCAACATTAGGCTTCCTAAAATTTAGCAGCAGTATGAATGAGTGCATTTCTCAACCATTTTTTTTCCAGTAATTTTATAACATTTAAATTCTGTGAATAAAATATAGTAATTTAAATACTTCCTATAAATAGAACTACTTGAATTTCCACCAGAAAGTCTTTTAAAAATTAAATATGCAATTTAGCAAAACAATAATCAAAGTCTATTTCTTTAGAATATTTTGGTGCCATTAAATCTCAATAATGTGTAAAGCTAATACTTAAAAGCATGAGCAGCTTTAACAGTGTATGCATGTATACATGGCATATATTTCTAAAATTTATTTTTCACTTCTTCCTGGGTGGTCTTTACTACTGCCTTTTACACTACAACCAACTGATCCCAAAGTTCAGGGTTATTGAAAAGCATCATAAATAAAATCCATGTGTGTGTTGTTTAAGTACCAGATGATATTTACAAAGGTTTCAGCAACTTTGTCAGTTCACTACCAGCAAAAATTACCAATGTCTGCCATTAGTTGTACAATCACAAATGTTTTTGTAAGGTTGAATTTACCCTGATAATCTTTCCTGAAAAATTCTAGTAGAACTGTAAAGGAATGATACTATTTATGTTGCAGTCACTGTTGCATGTCAAAGCAACAGATACTGTCTGTTCAAAGCAGCCCTTGAACTTCTTGTTGGACTCCCCATTGTCACAGATCTATACCTTCTTGAGGAAAGAATATCTGTCCTTAAGAGAAAGTCTCTATGCTATTTTTTTCTATGAAAATGGTTTTCTGATTAGCAGAAATATGTGAGCCTATTAAAATCACTTCCAAAAAAAACCCAGTTACTACTGAAGTATTGGATGTTTTATGTCAATGAGATTTCAGGAAGTGGGGACTTTAAATTTAAGCTCAAGAGGGTTTCCAGTCATGGAGTTTAAAAAGTGCAGTTTTCTTTTAATCTCTCTGTAAATCATCTTAAAATACTGCTGATTTGCTAATGTGTAACACAGACCTCTAGATTTTTTGTTGAAGAAAAAGGATAAATTGAGATCAATGGGAATGGGAGCCTGGGGGCAATTGAGTTACAGGAAATTTCCGAAGCAGTTTTTGAATAGTTGTGAGAACAAAATGAGGTGTCATTGGTGGCTCAGATGGTAAAGAATCTGCCTGCAATGCAGGAGACCAGGATCCGATCCCTGGGTCGGGAAGGGAAGCCCACTCCAATATTCTTGCCTAGAGAATTCCATGGACAGAAGAGCCTGGCAGGCTACAGTCCATGGAGTTGCAAAGAGTAGAATATGACTGAGCAACTAACAATTCACTTCAAGGACAAAATGAAGTCACTACCAAAGAGGTTCTGGTTTCCTGTCCCACAGTCATGAAGCATAAACATTTCATGTTGTACCACTGAGTATCAGCTTTTAGATATGACTTAAAGCGGATTGTATTTTATATTTTTAGCATAAAAGGGTAACCTTGGATAAAATCTCATGTAGCATCAACAGCTATGTCATTAGTCAAAACCCAATACTAAAGAATTTAAAACCCCAAATCTACATTTATAACAAATAACCCACTCTAGTCTTAGATCACTTTGGCAAATTGTGACAGTTTCTTTGAGCATTTAGAAGTTGTTTCCATGGCCAAGTACAGTGAACAATCCATATTTTTTACTGGTCAGTTCCTGTGCTGATCACCATAGGATAGTGGCCACTAGCTTATGACATATAAATGTTATACAGAGTGGTCAAGGTTTTAATCAATCAGGAATGTTTGCAAATCAGAAGAACTCCACTTTACAGGATCCCTGTTATCCTTTACACCTTGAGGCTGAATAGAGGACCACACAGGACAAGGGTACAGGACTCTGACCACTTTCAGAGAAAAAGGATATCTTCTGAAGCCAAAGCAAAAGAAGTACCTGTGGGTGAGAGGTCACAGGAGATACTAGAAAGTGGAAGAAAATGAAGTGAGTAAAAGGTAACAGGAAACTACAACTTAACCTTCCTTCCTTTAGGAAACATGACTTTTCAAAAGGAAAGAAAAATAAGGAAGATAATTTTAGAATTTGGGTTCATCTGTAAAAGGACATGATTAAAAAGATTGATTCTGGGAGTTGCTTATTTAGCTGGAAATACTCAAGTCTTGGGTGTTTCATCTAAGTTCTAAAGAGCTGTGTGTATGTGCTTATGTTCTTGTGATTGGTTGTGTGTGTGTCAGTTCAGGCATATATAAACTAATAACCCTCTTTGTATTCAAATTTTAAAGCTGGTAACTTGTAGAACCCTTATTTTCACGGCTAAAATTGCTTGTTGGGAATCTACAGTGTTTAGATCTCAAGCACCCACTCACTTTCCCCATCTGTGCTTTCTAAATACCATTAGCTAGTAGAATAGATTATAGCTTCTCTTTCTCTAGAGATGTACATTTCAGTGAGGAGAAATTCAGTGGCCCCACCTTATCTCCAAAGCCATAGGCAACTCATTTGGAAAATAAAATGAGATACAGCAAATCACAGTTGTGGGTTCCTCCTATAAAATTCTCCCTACAAACTCTTGTCTGTTGCCCCCGCTGCAACCCACCTTCAGTGCCCACTGCTCTTCTACATCCACCCCAACTCTTTGCCTCTAGTCTTCATGTCTACACTCAGCCCAATCCCACCATGACACTATTATCTGATCTCCTTTGAGCACATCTCTGTGGATACTCACACATCCAGCACCAGACACTCTCAGAAACCACAGCAGCCCCTGGTGCCAGTTACTGATGCCATCCCAAATCCTTTACTACCCCTGTCTTGCTACACCTGACATAAACTGGTTCCTATCATTTTCTATAGAATTGAGCAATAGAAGAAGTACATCTACACAGATTTTTTAAATTTCCTCCATAATCTCTTTTAAAAGTGTTAAGATGATGGCAAGATGCAGGCTTATGACTAAGACTTTCTTCTGCCTCACATGAGAATACTCAAATGTAACTATTCTTCACTTCTAGAAGTGTAGTTTTTAAAGGAGAAGGTAAAAGGAGGCCTGAAAATCTTTCATCAAGCTTCCTCCATTGATTACAGTAGAAAGAAGGTAAACCAATTAAGTCCCTTCGGATATGCTACAAATATTGTAAGCCCGTTCCAGAAAGATTTGAAAATATGACTCTATCAACCTCCCAGATTGTACTTAGTAACATAATAAAACTGCTATAAGTGAGGGAAGTTCAACAATCTAAGTGACAATATTAAATATTGAAAGGGAAGCGTTTGGGGGCCAACAAGGCTCTGCCCTGAATCTCATCCAGATTATTCCTCTTCTGCCTGCCTGGCTGCTAAGTTCACTTCCAGTTTCTCTGTCCCTGAGAGACCTCTTCAGTTTTGCTCGTAATTGTGGATACTGAGGCTCTTGTATTATGGGTATAATCTGAGCCTACTTAAAAAAATCATCCCATTTTCTATAATATATTATTCTATGACCATACTCTGATTATGTTAACCTTGAGTTCTATTAATTATAAACAAATGCATATGACAAACATCTATCAC
The DNA here is from genome assembly GCF_027580195.1 of Bos mutus. Taxonomy (NCBI): domain Eukaryota; kingdom Metazoa; phylum Chordata; class Mammalia; order Artiodactyla; family Bovidae; genus Bos; species Bos mutus. Next base: position 82,484,775 of record NC_091620.1, on the reverse strand, counting down.
AAGCTTAGAACACATAAAAATTCATACTAAAATTACAGTATAAAAGAGTCAACACTGGGCTCAGGAAGACAAGAAAAGATTGATATATCTTACTTATTCTCTTATAAATATTTATCAGGTCTTTACTATGTGACAGACAGAAGATATATAAATCTGACTTCTGTGAGGTTACAACCTATAAGTTGAGCGTTAACACTGATATATATAGTAGAAAGCAACAAACATATTAAGGAAAATAAGAGATTTACCTACTATTGCAATTCATAGATTATTATATTAAAAAAAGAATCTCAGATGTATTTCTGGAACAACTTCCCTCTCTCAGGGAGATTCAACATTCTTAACCCCATTAAACAGAGAGATGGACAAATAGTGGAAGGCTTTGATGCTAAAGTTTATGCCTCTCTATATATTGCTTTCATACTGATTATCACTGTTTTCTATGAGATACAAAGTTGACATAAACATTTCTATGTGGTAACTGAAATATTTATCTGAATTCATGCAGATAAAATGTTTTGTATAAATATGTTTGAAATTTGAGGAATAAATATTTCAGTTTGGTAACTTTCTGCTTTATCAATTTGCCTACTGGTAGCCTCTATGACTTCATACCTAGTAATCTCTCCTTGATAATTGTTTTGTTTTTAATGAAGAAAGACCCTAAGAGTTTAGATTACTCATTTCACATAACTCTGATTTATGCACAATATATATATATGTGTGTGTGTGTGTGTGTGTGTGTGTGTGTGTGTGTGCTCACTTTTAAAAACGTGGTGAAAGAGTTCAGTCTTGAGAATGGGTTTATGCTAAGGGAAAGAACCATCAGGCTGTCAGCTTTTCAAGCAAAGACCAGTCAGAACAAGAGTATCTAAGGATTTTGCAAAGGCTGTTTTCACATCATAAAGTGTCTCAGTCTAAATTTCTTGGCAACATTTGTTTTTGACATTTTATTTTTCAATTCAAAGACATTTCAATGTGTCATTATCTTGAACAATGTAATATGAGCTGTTTCCAGATAAGTATAGAAACTTAACAAAAGTTCCATGATTTTAGCCAACCTGCACCTGCCACCTTCCCTGGAGACCCAGTCCTGTGTGGTTTCCTTACATGAAGTAAAAGCACTTTACAGATCACACTTCAGTAATTCACAAATGCTGTGGAGTTGTAAAGCCCTCTCATTATGTGATTTTTGCCTTCTATCTATAGCATTTTGGAAAAATTTGAAGGAATCTCAAGTTAATCTAATCTTTCTGAAAGCCAAAGTGATAAAATTACATAATGAGATGGAGAGGAGATTATAAAGTAATTATTATTTCTACTTTTTGGATTGGGCTGGCATTCTGGGTAAAGAATTGTTTCAGCACATGATGTTTCTTTCTTACCCCTGGTTCATTTATAACCATTCCAAGAGACAACTTTTCTGCTTTTATTCATTCATTCTTTCATTCATTCATTCTGTAACTATTTGATGAATGCTAATGAATGCCAGGCATTGTTCTTGTTGTTGTTCAGTAACTAATCATGTCCAATTCTTTGAGACCCCATGGACTGCAGCACACAAGGCTTCCCTGTCCATCACTGCTTTCTGGAGTTTTCTCAAATTCATGTCCATTGAATTGGTGATCCTACCCAACCATCTCATCCTCTGCTGCCCCCTTCTAATCCTGCCTCAATGTCCCCCAGCATCAGGGTCTTTTCCAGTGAGTTGGCTCTTCACATCAGATGGTAAGGTATTGGAGCTTCAGCTGTAGCATCAGTCTTTCCAATGACTATTCAGGGTTGATTAGGGTTGACTGGATTGACAGGATTGATTAGGATTCAGAGTCCTTTAGGATTGACTGGTTTGATCTCTTTGCTGTCCAAGGGACTCTCAAGAGTCTTTAGCACCACAGTTTAAGAGCATCAAGGCACTCAGCCTTCTTTATGGTTCAAATTTCACATCTGCACAGGACTACTGGGAAAACCATAGCTTTGAATATCTGGATTTTTGTTGGCAAAGTGATGTCTCTGCTTTTTAATACACTGTCTAGGTTTGGGATAGCTTTGTTTCCAAGGAGCAAGCATCTTTTAACTATATGGCTGCAGTCACTGTCCACAGTGATTTTGGAGCCCAAGAAAATAAAATCTGTCAAGCTTCTACTTTTCCCCCTTCTATTTGCCATGAAGTGATGGGACTGGATGCCATGATCTTCATTTTATGAGTGTTGAGTTTTAAGCCTGCTTTTTCACTCTTCTCTTTCATCTTCATCAAGAGGCTCTTTAGTTCCCCTTCACTTTCTGCCTTTGGAGTGGTATCATCTGCATATCTGAGGTTATTGATATTTCTCCTGGCAGTCTTAATTCCAGTTTGTGCTTCATCTAGTCCAGCATTTCTCATGATGTACTCTGCATATAAATTAAATAAGCAGCGTGACAATATATAGCCTTGTCTCACTCCTTTCCCAATTATGAACCAGTCTTTTGTTCCATATCCTATTCTAACTGTTGCTTCTTGACCCGCACGCAGATTTCTTAGGAGACAGGTAAGATGGTCCGGTATTCCCATCTCTTTAAGAATTTTCCACAGTTTGTTGTGATCCACACAGTCAAAGGCTGTACAGCAGTCAATGAAGCAGAAGTAGATGTTTTTCTGGAATTCCCTTGCTTTCTCTATGATCCATTGGATGTTGGCAATTTGATCTCTGGTTCCTCTGCCTTTTATAAATCCAGCTTGTACATCTGGAAGTTCTCAGTTCATGTACTTCTAAGTTTAACTTGAAGTATTTTGACCTTCAAGCATGTGAAATGAGAGCAATTGTGTGGTACTTTGAACATTCTTTGGTATTGGCCTTCTTTGGGATTGGAATAAAAACTGACCTTTTCCAGTCCTGTGGCCACTGCTGAGTTGAGTACAGCACTTTGAAGCATCATCTTTCAGAATTTGAAATAGCTCAGCTGGAATTCCATCACCTGCATTAGCTTTGTTCATAGAAATGCTTCCTGAGGCCTACTTGATTTCATACTCCAGGATGTCTGGCTCTAGGTGAGTGACCACACCATTGTGGTTATCTATGTCATTAAGACCTTCTGTTGTATAGTTCTTCTGTGTATTCTTTCCACCTTTTCTTGATCTCTTCTGCTTCTCTTAGGTCCTTACCATTTCTGTCCTTTATCATGCCCATCCTTGCATGAAATGTTCCCTTGACATATCCAATTTTCTTGAAGAGATCTGTAGTCTTTCCCTCTCTATTGCTTTCCTCTATTTCTTTGCAGTATTCACTTTGTGTTGTTCACTTAAGGCACTGAATATTTAGTGGTTAAAAAAGACAAAATTCCTAAAGGCTCTTAACATTTCAGTCTGTGAAACAATAAAACATTAATCAGGTAGAACTTTAGTACGTAGTAGCGAACAAATTTTTTTAGCACCAAGCAAAGTATTTTGTACAAAATAAGTATTTAGTACGTATTTCCTAAGTGAAAGATATAACCTGGCTTTGTTACTTACTGGCAAGCTACTTATCCTTGCTAAACGAGAACAGGTATCTTCTGGGTTTCTGTAAAGATTAAATAATATAGTTATTTAATACGTGGGTCATGGTGCCTTGCATATAGCAAATGGTGGAAAGTATCAGTTCACAAAATTATGCACAATATATTAGAAACATTATGGAAATTGAAGACAAGGAGTTAGTGATATTCTGGTAGGTAGTTAGATAAGTGAGGTTTGCTGGATGTGAATATATCATAAAGAATGGAAATAAAGACATGCTATCATGCTATTCCTTCTTCCCCTTCAAGAATGGTACCTGATAATTTATAACTGAAAAAAAAGATATAAAGGAATAAAAGAGATTTCAATTAATAATTTATATCAGCCTGACTAGTGATGGCAATAGCATTGTTAAATGAGAAATCGGTCGGTATTTATGTGAAGACCGTAATTGTTAACCAGGGAGTTCCACAGCTGTGGCTGAAAATTAGTCTTTTCCATGTGACTTTACAGATTATCTACTTAGGGGCTTCCCTGGTGGCTCAATTGGTAAAGAATCTGCCTGCAAAGCAGGAGACCCAGCTTAAATCTCTAGGTCGAGAAGATCTCCTGAAGAAGAGCATGGCAACCCTTTGCAGTATTCTTGCCTCAAGAATTCCATGGACAGAGAAGCCTGGTTGGCTACAGTCCAAGAGGTCACAAAGAGTCAGACATGAGTGAATGACTAACATAGATTATTATGTGGCTTTAATATATAAACTGAAGTGGCGAAAGTACTCAGAATGACAGATGTATCAACTCGGAGAATAAAATGTATTACAAGTACTAACAAGTGATAATTATAATATTTAATAATGTACTATTTACATGATGTCCCTTCCCTTTTATCAGTATTAACAATTAAATTTTATCATTATTAATAATTAATATTTATTATAATATTAATATATACTACAGTTTATTAATTCAATAAATATTCCATATTTTTATTTTATTTTATTTTATTTTTTTAATTAATTAATTTATTTATTTTAATTTTATTTTATTTTTAAACTTTACATAATTGTATTAGTTTTGCCAAATATCAAAATGAATCCGCCACAACAGAAATCCTTTAATATTAAACAAACTTCTCCATATGATTATCATAATATAAATTCTCAGCTAACTGACCCTTAAAATCCTTCCACTTAAATTCATTCCTGTTGTCCAACCATGTAAGAGCTTTCACTTGCACATTTTGTGCCATGAACATGAAATTCAGAGGGAATCACTTAAAGGAGGACTGGCACCACTCAGTTTGAATCTCAACATCTGTCCTTCAAATTAAAAAACACTGGAGTTAGGAGGGATGACACATTATAAATCTATGATAGTTTCAATCAATACCAGTTAGTAGAATGTAATTAATACTATTTGAAGTTCCAATTGCATGAATGGAGTCAAAGTGTTGGACACGTGTAGATTCCAAACACAAACTTAGTTCGTGCAGTAAATTCATCCATTTTTATTAAAAGGTAAGAAGGTGCCATAAATCACAAAATTATAATCCTTCACTGATGGAGAACCAAAATAAACAAGTGGATATTTGCAAACAGTGAATAATTAAACCTGCATGCCAGCATTCTTTCTTTAGCCTCCAAGTCTTTCTTGTTAGAAACCATACCATGAGATAGTATGCTTTTCTTTCTAAACTTTCTCATAAGCTATAGAGAATAAAACCTGATTGGAAAAGGGGAAAGAAGTAATGTAAAATCCAATGAATACATGGAATAGATTAACATGGAGAAATGTGGACAGTCTTTTTATTCAGGAATATTTTCTTAACAACAGCTCTTTTCTGCCACTATCTCTTAACTCTGAAATCCCAATGGATTTAAATATTATATTTTCTTATTTGGATTGATTCTCCAAATTCTTTTTAATTGAGAAAGCTGATATTGTATGAATTCTCCAAATGACTGTGGTTTCAAATGAAAAGTACATTTATAAAATAACTTTTAATTCCTATATTTTTAAAATGAGAAGACTCTTAATCTTAAGTACATATTATTGTAGCACCTAGGATTTTAAAACTGGGGAGTAACTTCAAAAGAGTAAAATTAAACTTTTTAAAAAAGACCTTCCCATTTGAATGCAACAAAATTAAGTTTTAAATACAAATTTTTCTCCAAAGTATTTCAGACTTATTTTATTTAAAAACATTGACTTCATATTCATTGCTAAGTAATTCAGCTCTGAAAGCTACCCAGCTTTATATCTGGAGTCAGCTACATAATAAAAATATTGACTATCTGAAACACTTGAGCAAAAGCTGAACCTGGAATTAAACTATGTGGATAAATTTCAATTCACAGTACTTCAACTATCTCTCAGTTTTATCAGTACTTTCTACTTAATTTAATATTTTTTATTACTTTGATCACATTTGTAGCATATTGAATGCAAATATGAAATAACAGGAAAATGGAGGAATATTAAAATATTTGTGCAAAAGTATGCAGAAAATAATCTCAAGTATTATAGATTAGCAAATAGAATTTTTAGAAAGATGTAAAATGTCAAGAAACATATTAATCTACAGTGATGTTATATAGAATAATTTCCATTTTTCTAAAAGTTGCTAGCTAATGAATACCCTAAATTATCCAATAGATAAGAAAGGAAACTTCAACTTACTGTTTTATATAATTAAATTGTATGAATCTTTTAAAATTTATTTTTCTTCTCTTAAAAAAAAGCAGAAGCATGATAAATCTATGCCATATATGAGAAAACAGAAACAATTGTCTTCAATAAGGTCTGGTTAAATAAAACCCATTTTAGCTCTATCTAATTAGAATTCTTGCTTAGGTTATTTTGGGCCAAGTGTTTGTGAAGAATACCAGTAGCAGGACAGTTTCTAAAATCAAATATAGTGAACCCAGGCAGAAAAGAATATGATAAAGTTGTTGCAGAAATGCACCTGCCACATAGATTTGTCTCCAGCAAAACAAAGGCAACAGACAGGGTAGTCTGACACTGAGCTAAGATAGAGTGATATTTTTTAAGCAAGACTTCACACAGATCACAAGACAAAGAGATGAAGTCAATAGCAGTTGTACAAAGAATGAAAAAACAGCATAGAGGCCTTGTATGCTCAGATAACCATAACCATAGGAAGCCAGGAGACTCAGACATGAAGCCTTAACCAAAGCAACACTGTCCTCCCAGTAAGAGTCCTTGAACTCAGATAAAGAAGAGACAGTGAACAAAAGGCAAAAAAAGCAGAGGCAGCTATTGAATCTTGATTCTTCAAAGGCATAGGTCATATTACCTATTTTTAATCATTTTTAATCCTCAAGAAACTTTCTGATGTGCTTTTATTCTAGCACTCATATTATATATCTATATAGAGATATAGTCTATATTTTTATTTGAATGACATCTTAGCCAGATGTTGAGCTTTTTGAAAGGAAAAAATCGTGTCCTATGTATCTTTATATCCGCAGTTTCTAGCTTAGTTCCAAACATATAATGCTAAGTACTCAATAGATGTTTAATTGATTTGTAATCAATGTACTATTAGAAGGAGATCAAGCCAGTTAATCCTAAAGGAAATCAACCCTGATTGTTTATTGGAAGGCCTGTTGGTGAAGCTCCAACACTTTGGTCATCCAATGCAAAGATCCGACTTACGGGAAAAGACCCTGATGCTGGGAAAGATGGAATGAAATAGGAGAAGAGGAAAGTAGAAGATGAGATTGTTAGATAGCATCACTGACTCAGTGGATGTGAATTTGAGCAAACTTGGGGAGATAGTGGAGGACGGAGGAGTCTGGTGTGCTGTAGTCCATGGGGTTGCAAAGAGTCAGACATGAGTTAGCTGCTGAAAAACAAAGCAGTGCCATCTTTGAATCTGAATGAGAAACGTGGTATATGTTTGTATAGATATAGCATCAAGTGTATGTAACAATATACCATAGCATTGGATAGAAAGGCATACTGAATACACATTATAGTCTTTTTATCTCACAGTGCACCTTAGAACTGCTTTTATATGTGTATATATATATTTTTTTTAATTGCACAAATGTAGAGCTATACTCAGAAATAAGGAAATTTCAGAAGATCAAAACTGAGTTATTCCTGAGAGATTGAAAGAACACAAATTTTGAACAGAGAGAAGACTGTGAGCTCAATAAACTTTTGAAAGAGTATGATTTTTCAAACTTGATAGTAGCAAAGCCACAGAAATTCCATGGTGGATGCCTGAAGCAGGAGGGAGCTGAAACAACTGTAGCAGAGAAATTAGGGTAACTCCAAGGTAATAGTTGTCTGCCAACACATTTCCTGCCTTTGCCATTGCACACAGCATGCTCCTCTCCACCAAGATAACCTGTGGCATTAATGTTTATCTCAAAGTAGACTTGCATGTTGGGTACAAAGGACAATGCTCTAGGTATCTGGCAGTGCTAGAGAAAAATTGGAGGGGAAGGCACCAAACAGAAGGACAGAAACATCTCTAAGGCTAATCTTACCCTTGTACCACAGTCACTGAAAACTGAGTAGTGAAAGAGCCAGCTGTAGTTTGAGTGCTCTACCCTCAGATAGACTTCATAAAGTGAGAGAGTCACACATCTGAAAGGGAAACTGAGCTACAGATAAGAACATTTTCAGAGATCACAAGACACCTTAGAAGAACCAGCCCCAGGAAAGAGAAACAACAATTAGGAGAACTTAAACCAGAGGGAAAGGAATCAGAGCAGGGATTTTCTACCACTGCTGCACTGGAATCTCTTTAAAAAGTGTTGAGACCTAAATATCTGATGGTCAGATATTGTGGTGTGCTTGATCCAGAGTGTTACCTAAGGGTTAGGTTTTTTAAAAAGTCCCCCAAGTGGTATCAGTGTGCAGCTAAGGATGAGGTCGTTTGTCATGGGGCATCAAATACAGGAATTAAAAACACATATCACCCTCATAGAGTTAAAGGAGAAATTGAATTTATGATGTCTATTATATTTAAAGATCCTTTTAGGATTTATGATATTATCTTTAACCTCTGCTTGTTTTCCTCTGTTACCACTGACTACTACTGGGGGAGAGGGAGAGTTGAATAAAGAGATGCCGTGTTGACTTAGGGCATCTCCAAGGGATTTCCTAGAGATTAACCAAACAAAGGCCATGTAAAGTAGAATTTACCTCCTTGTATTCAATAAGGTCCAATGTCTGCTCCTTCCATGTTCAGAAACCTGATCTGCCAGGTTTCAAGACCCAGTATGTTCAGGGCTGTTGACTCCAGACTACAAAATACAACTCAGAAAGAACATGGACAATCTATTAATTTACAACAAGAAATATATTAATAGCTGTGAATGAGATAGAAAAGCATACAGAGGAACACTTTTATTTAGCATGGTTTCAGAAAAGGAATTAGTCATATGTCTAAAATGTCTGAGGGTCTCAGCTATAATTACTGGAAGCACTTCCTCATGTGATAGAAAGTCAGTGAATGACACTGATTCTGTGATTTAAATGAGAATAAAGAACAAGCCACCAACAAATGGCAGTAATAGTGCTCAAAGTAGAAAAAATGGCTACAACCAATATTCTAAGGCTGTAAAAAGCATGCTACATTCCAGAAACCAAAATCAGACCAGTACAGCTAGAGTTGAATGGGCTGAGGGCAGAAAAGTGGGAGATCAGGTTAGAGACTAGGAATTCAAAAAGCATGCAGCATAAAGATTTATATAGATTTTTAACTTTAAGTGCAATATGAAAATGTTGGAAAATCTTAAAATAAGCAGAAAATGGACTCAATATGATGCAGGGTTTTAAAACATCCTTTTGATTGCTTTGGAGAGAATGTGTTTTGTTCAGTTAACTCTTCAACAGCAAGCATGTGGTCCTAGTGAGGGATACCTTGGGATATGGACAATGTATCTTTTCTAGATCTAGCTCGTTATCCAGTCACTAGTAGATGTTTGAGTATCAACAAAATGGAAGTAGGAAAGCTGAAGATTAAATGAGAAAGATCACAACACTGAATAATTGTCAGGAGTAGCAGGCCTCTTCTGCATTTGCTTTTCATTAACTCTCCTTAGAATACATGTATATGCTAGGGATTCTAATATTTATAAATAATTCTGGAAGTTTCCAGCATATAGTTTTGGTATTTATACAGTCACTAAAAGGGAGATGAATAGCAGGTAATACTTTGTTCTACTAATAAGAAGCAGGGTAGAGATTCAGACAGATAATAAGATGTGCCCCAGTGAATTTCCCAGTACATAAAGTTTAGAATAACAGCTAGCAATGGCATAGTTCTTCGGTCACCTACTTCAGCACAATAGAAAAAAAAAAAAAAAAGGGCAAAAAATCTGGGGAACTTGTGCTCACCTGGGGAACTTGCTCTCATCAGCTAATTTTGAGAACAGGAAAAAGGAAATTGCATCCCAGGCAGCCTGACGTGAGACAACGGGGCAGTCTCCTTATTGCTTAAACATACAGCATTGTGCAGAGCCGTTCTGCACGTTCCTCCTCACAAAAAGCAAAATCGGCCTAAAGACCAGGGAAGATATTGCAAAAGGGGATTTATTGAGCTTCATTACATCTTGAAAGGATTAGTTGCACCTGCGCGTAAAGAATCTCAGTCAGTTCAGATAAACAGGCAGGAGGCGCCTGCTTTATTACACTGCTTTCTGGGGCAAATCTGTGACTGGGGCTCCTGAAGCAGTCGGAAGCCTCTCGGTCACCACCGAGGAGCAAGAGAGCCATCTTCTGGTACATGACATAGACAACGCAGGAAAGGTTTTTCTGCGACTTGTTTGAGAGAAAGTTATTAAACAAAGAATTTTCATTTCTTTGAAGCTGAATTACCAAAGTGTTGAACATACCATTTCCTCCTCAAGATTTTATTCCACGCTCAGTTGCATAAAACTAAGTAAAAATATACTCTAAAAAGTAAAGTGGGAAGGAGGAGGAAAAAATTAAAAAGCTATCTTTTGTCAGAGGACATTGAGAGACAAGTTCTAGGTTTAGGGTTGAGAGTCATCCTCCTTCCCCTAAGAAGTTATTTTTTTCTTATAAATACCTTCAGGTAAATTAGCTATTATATAATTTGGAAATTCCTGAGAGTTAAAACATAATTATCTCTGCTCAAGACATTACTATCAATATTTAGAATTAGAACAAGCATGTATCAAATAATAACAAAGCATAATAACTTTATTAATGTTAAATTATTACAATAGTTTTTATGTTCCAATTAAAACCTCCCTCACTTATGTGAGGTAAATTAATGATTTTCTCTCAATTTCTGACCAATTTTAAACCCTGTGCTATAAACATCCATATATTAATCTTTGCTTGAATCATTACACTGAAACAATATTTGGTCCATAAAATGTACTTTGTTACTCACTACAGTTAACAGTTCTAGAGTCCTTACTTAACTAGCAGTTTACATGAATTTTCCTTAAATTTAAGCTGTGATAGACATTCCCAGGTAGTCCCAGTGGTTAAAAACAAAAGCAAACAAAAAACCTAGCCTGCAAATTCAGAAGACATAAGAGATTCCAGTTCAGTCCTTGGGTCAATAAAAATCCCCTGGAGAAGAAATGGCAACCCACTTCAGTATTCTTGCCTGGAAAATCCTATAGACAGAGGAGCCTGTTGGGCTGCAGTCCATGGGGTCATAAAGAGTCAGACATGATTGATCACACGCACACTAGACATAACCAAGCACCTCCCAGATTGCATTTCAAAGAGGGCTTGTTATCCCAGATTTTAGCTTCCAGCCTCTTTAGAGCTTCCTCAGTTGCACCTACTTACTCTTCTGATGGCTTCAGGTCCCTGGTGGCCAATATCCAATGACAGGTGAATACAAGAATATCAAGGCCTGCCATTTTGGCCTAACTTTGGATCATTCTAATGGACCACCTTGGCCCCAGAGCAACTTGTAATGTTGACATCTATCAAACTTCCAGTATGAATTCAGAATTCAGCCTCTTCCCAGCCCTGCTTCCTTAACCTTCCTTTCACAAGTGCTCATCCCAGTGGCATTCCCTAATGAGCAATTTCTTTGCAGGCTTACTCCATCTCAGTGTCTGCTTCCAGGAGAATTCTCTCTAGATGGTACAGTGTTAAAGAACATGCCTATCAATACAGGAGATGTAGGAGATGTGGGTTTGGTCCCTGGGTGGGGAAGATCCCCTGGAGGAGGAAATGGCAATCCACTCCAGTATTCTTGCTTGGAGAATCCCACAGGCCGAGGAGCCTGACGGGCTACAGTCCATAGGGCCACCAAGAGTTGGACATGACTCAGTTCAAACATACACAAATCACATGAAGAAAGATGTTATATTTACCTTAATTTTTTTTAATCAAATCTTATCAAATACTTGAGATGCATGAGTTTTGGCCATTTTATTTATTTTATATAACTAAAATATTTTACATAATCCTATATGTGTATTGTGTATGTATATGTGTGTATTGGTAATATTGACCTAAATTTAAGCTCCTGAACAGTTTATTGGATTAATGTTTTAAATTCTAGCTAATTTAACTCTAGATGGTGGATGCCTCAAATGTATCTTAACATAATATGTGCCATAAAGACTTTGTAATTTGAGATGATAGATTGACCTGAAATATTTTATCTTTACAAATTAATAAAGCATGCTAAATACCTTGGATTAAAAAAAAAAATCAAGGACTAGAATAAGTATTTTAAAATGGAAGGAAAATGCCCTCTAGTGGAAAATACTAATAAACTTTCTCTTTAAAGCGTTGAGCTCAGTGCCTTGTTTATCGCATAGTTAAGGGTCTACTGTGAGCAAAGCCCAGGATATAATTATGAAAAAAGTAGAAAGAGTACAAAACCTCTTCTAATGTACATTCTAGCAAGAAAGACAAATTTTAAAACAAAGTAAAATAACTGCATATTTAATGAACATGATAAAGGGAACATAGGATTTTGAGATAGAGAACAGTTAAGGGGAAACTTGCTTTATTGTCAAATACTACTTACTCCTTCATTTCTAGGAAGCTACAATCCTCTCATTTATATTTTGGAGTAAGGATGGTTGTCTTTGCTTTGTTTTATATATTTGAGGTGTAAGAGTGTTTGAAGCTAGAATCTCAAATTGGAAAGCAAACCCAGAGCTAAATTGGTTGTCTAGAGACACCCTGAACTACTAATTCATATATGCAACATCTAAAATGTTATGTAGCAATTTTAGCTGGTTTGCAGAATAACAATGACGAGGAAACCCATCTTATTTCCCGTAGAAGGGTTTCACAAATATATAATAATTCAGCACCTTCTTCTCACTACAAGTATATAATCTCATTGATATAAAGAAATAACTTAAGGAAATCATTATAATTATATCAGTTATATGAGCATTGAGCAAAAGAAAAATGAACTTCTTGAAATCCTACAAGATCCAATGCCTTCAGAATTATTGATGTTCCCTGGTCTCTTTCAAAGTTTGTTTAGAATTAGACCCAACATGCTGCTCATGAATTGCTCCCTGACAGTTTCAGTCTCCCCAACCACACTTCCACTGTGATGTGTGCTATTAGCTTCTGCATTACTAACAAGTACCTAGCTGATGCCAGCGTTGCTGGTCCAGAGAACACACTTTAGGTACCAGAAAGAACATGCCTACCTACACGTACTTAAAAAAAAAAAAAAAAAACTGGAGAGGCAAGAATCAGTATTCACAGGATGTCAGTTCTTCAATTTAATCTGTAGTTTCCAACAGATCTGTGAAAAAAGCCATAGATTTGTGAAAGAAGCCAATCTGAAAAAGCTACATACTGTGTAATTCCAAATATATGACATTCTAGAAAGGGCAAAACTATTGTGATGGTAAAAGAACATTAGTTTCCAGGGCTTGAGGGTTGGAGAGGAGAGATGCAAAATGGAGCACACAGTATTTTTAGGGCATTGAAACTATGCTATGTGATTCCTGTGAACATATGAAATTACACATTTCCCCCAAAGCTACAGAAGATCCTCCAGAGGAGGGCATGGCAACCCACTCTGGTATTCTTGCCTGGAGAATCCCCATGGACAAAGGAGCCTGGCAGACTACAGTCCACAGGGTCACAAAGAGTCAGACATGACTGAGCAGTTAAGCACAGCACATAGATATAGCCCCATGAGTGAATTCTAGTGTAAACTTTGGACCTCAGGTGATAATGATGTATTAGTATACATACATCAGTACAGTAAGTGTACCACTGGGGGCTCCACGTGTTTTGGGCCAGGGATATATGGGATGTATACATGTATTTTTCTCTCAATATTGCTGTTAAACTAAAACTAATCTGGAAAAGTAAAATATTTTTAAAAACTAATAAAAACAAAGCAATCTGTTTTAGAATGTCTTTCGATTTACGTTGAATACTAACCTTCTTTCATCAAGTTTCAGTTAGCACAACCTAATTGTATGTCTTCTCACAAATGTAATCTCAGTGCTAGTGCTATGCTCAGTGCCTGATGCAGAACTGAACGCGATTAATAAATAAGTAAAGGACGATGACTCAGTGAAAATGAATGGGGGAAGGAGTTTCTTATAGCACTGAAAGAGTAATCAATATCCTTTATTTTTAGAACACATTTTGTCCAACCTCATGTATCTGTATCTGTGCACATTTCTTCATAAGTGCTGCTCTTTTTCCATCTGCTCTCAGTGAGAGCATCAGTGTGTTTGTTTTTTTTTTAATGATTTAGAAAAAGATGCCAGGAAACTTCAAATTTTCCAGTATATAAAGCATTCAATTAAACACAGAATTCTGGTGTTAGCTCAGGTAAATAAATAACTCGCAACACAATTTTTTATAGCTGAAGATAAAATTGTGAAGTACAAGACACGGCAAAATAATATGAGTACAAAAGCATTGGAATAAAACGCATTTGGGAATCACATTTTTTTACAGCAGATATTTCATTTATTTAATAAAATAAACATATTTTTGTACCAATGTATAGGGAAGCACGTTTTTAAAATCAAATTTTTCCTCTTAGAATTTAGAGTAATCATATGCAGGAACTAAATACTCAAACTGAACAACTGGATTCTGACTAACAGAGCTTAGGGCAGAGACCATTTTGTCAGTGATTATGAAGAAAATTAACATACACACTCACTGAAATATCATGTCTAGTCACCCAGTATATGTCCTTTGTTTATGCAGAGAAAAAAGGAAATGACCCTAATTTTTTAAAACAAAATTGATGAAAAACTTTAAAAGTAGAAGGTAGATGGCAGTTTGAACCAGTCATTAATGGGAAAACCTGTTATTATGAATTTTGTGAGAAACAAATTTTTAAACAAGCTTGAGAACCTAAAACATCAATATCTCCAGACTACAGGTTAGAAACCTAAACAATAAATTGCTAAAAACCAAGGGAATGAAATCTTGATGCATTTCCTCACACAACTGCTGCTGCTGCTGCTGCTGCTGCTGCTCACACAACAACTTGTTAAAATATTAGAATCTATTACACTTACTCTACAGTAAATTAACATGCTTGAGTTTATTATTCTTTCCTCTCATGTCCAGAACTGGGAAGGATAGCTTAACATTGAGAATGATGGCCTCCATAAAGTAATAATCTGGCTCAGTCAGTTCAGTTCAGTCACTCAGTCGTGTCCGACTCTTTGCAACCCCATGAATCGCAGCACGCCAGGCCTCCCTGTCCATCACCAACTCTGGAGTTTACTCAGACTCACGTCCATATGGCTACTTAATTACAAATGAACATTTTCTATCACTCTCTTCCATACTTGTCACTCTGTTACATAATCTTTTTGGTTGTTCACTAGAACAGTGGTTCCCAAAGTGTTTAACTGTGAACTCCCGGGGAACCCGAGCCCCATTCAAGAGATCCACAAGATGAAAATAATAATGTGTTATTTGCCTTTCATTCGAGGTAGTTCATACATGTATAGTGGACTTTTTTAGAGGCAGATAGGAGAATCTAGCCATTTTCTACTGTTAGACATTTCAGAAATTTGATAAAATCTAAAACAACACAAATATTATTAAATCTGCAAACCTGAATAAGTTTGCATGTGGACTCATTACTTGACCCTCCATGAAGGAAAACAGTCTTTCTGACACATTGATGTTGTCCTTGTGAATCCCAGGATAAAGAAGCAGCTGAGCTATATGGTGCCTGGGCTTCCAACACACTGAAATTGAGAGAGATTATATGAGTTTTATTTTAAGCCACTAACTTTTGGTAATTTGCTACAGTGACAATATGAAACTAATATGGGAGATAAGTACTCCCATATTTTTATTTATAAAAAATAAATATTCCACAAATATTTACAAGAGTAGTAGTGAGACATTTGGACGTAAAAAATTTCTATTATTCTAGGTAAAGAAAGCATATGCTCTTTGGTAAAATATGTGCAGTTATATAGATTTATATTTTATAAATAACATTTTTGGCATTGGAGATAGAAAGATGATGGTCATTTACAGGCTTAGATTTTGGTTTGATTACATAAGTCATCACAGAATTAGGGCTATCACTGAGGTGATTAAGCTATCACCTCAGTCTGGCAGTCTCCTTGTTTAGTTAATTTAACAATTCCCCCTCTTTTTCATCCTTTCATACATGAGAGAAAGTGTGAAAGTGACAGTTATTCTCTCAGTCTTATCTGATTCTTTATAATCCTATGGACTGTAGCCTGCCTGGTTCCTCTGTCCCTGAAATTCTCCAGGCAAGCATACTGGAATGAGTATCCATTCCCTTCTCCAAGGGATCTTCCCAACCCAGGAATTGAACCTGGATCACCTGCATTGCAGGCAGATTCTTTACCTTTTGAACATACATGAGAGATTAACCAACAAATTTGGTATCAACCCCACTCTCAGTCACCATTAGAGTTAAGTTGTTCTTGTCTCAGTGTGGAACTCAGATTATGAGGTCAGATTACTGGAGGCATTATATTTGCTGTCTGTATTTCATCTTACTTCTTTTTCTCTAAGAACAGTGAGACCATCTGAAGTACTGTTGATTTCTGTTGGTGGCTATTTCTATTTCTACCCGTGGCTGTGAACAGGCAATTGAGACCTTCGAGCAAACACAGCACAACAAGGAGACTGCAATGATGACCATTAGGAGGATATCACCAAGAGATTGAAGTAAGCCCCCATAAACCAAATCAGTCAGTATCAAAGAATTCAAAGCAAGGGGGATTAAACTGTTTAGCCAAGTGCCTTTTGTTTGTTAACTTCTTGTATTTGCTACAATACCAGAGGTTTTCAGCCAGGTACAGCAAGATTTATGCTATGGAGACATTCCTTATTGGTCAGTCAATAAGTTATCTAAAGCAATGATGTTGTTGAAATCCACCTTAGCAAAAAAGTCTAGAAAGTTTTGTTGTACAGGTGTTAATGGTCTGACATATATCTAATAACACCTTTTTCTTATAGTTTTGGTTGCATATATTTTGATTGCCTCTTAAATTTACAATAATACCTACTGCTGCTGCTGCTGCTAAGTCACTTCAGTTGTGTACAACTCTGTGCGACCCCATAGATGGCAGCCCACAAGGCTCCTCTGTCCCTGGGATTCTCCAGGCAAGAATACTGGAGTGGGTTGCCGTTTCCTTCTCCAATACATGCATGCATGTATGCTAAGTTGCTTCAGTCGTGTCCGACTCTGTGCAACCCTATAGACAGCATCCTACCAGGCTCCTCTGTCCACAGGATTCTCTAGGCAAGAATACTGGAGTGGGTTGCCAGGTCCTTCTCCAATAATATCTACTATAACTTATTATAAAGGTAATAGAAAATACACTTTTGTTGGAAGTATTTCAGGCTCATAATTATTATCACTTAATATCATGTATGTTTTTAGAATTGATGTCAAATGGGGGAAAATGTATCAAGTCTCTTCCCACATAAGCCATAGTATTGTAGGAGTCTATTATCATAGTAGTGTATTATAGGTTTTTATATTAGTTTCATTAAAGGTATTTTCAGCTGTATTCATACGATTCATTTCTTTTCAATAACTTGATTATCATATAATCAAAGACCCTATTCATTATTTACACTCTTTCTCTTAAATGACTGATTTTACTATTGACCTAAAAATTTTTTGTTACAGTTCACTTCTAAATAGCAGAATGACTTATGCTGATGTTGTACATTTCTAAAATTTTATTTTCTATTTCATTTGTATATGAATTTTCTCTTGTGTGTGTGCATGTCAAGTTGTTTCAGTCATGTCTGACTCTTTGAAACCCTATGGACCATAGCCTCCCAGGTTCCTCTGTCCACGGGATTTTCTAGGCAAGAATGCTGAGTGAGTTGCCGTGTCCTCCTCAAATTTTCCCTTGGGTTTTAATAAATATATTTTAAAGTGACAAAAGAAGGTACACTTCAAATGTGTCCAAGTCAAGAATCTATAATTTCTTTCTGACTTAATCAAGCATTCCAAACCATTTTTCAAATTGCAATTAAAACCATTTAAGCTTTTCAACTTTTAAATACATTTTTTTCTGCATTCATTTGTGTTTGGGTTTCACTTTCAAATATTCAAAAATACATTTATAACTTTATAATAAGGAGCAGACTTTCCCTTTAGAGAAAAATCCAAGTTGCCAAATGTGTTTAAGACAAACTAAAGAGAACACTTTGTGGAAATTAATTGTGGAAAAATACCAAAGCAGTAGTTTTGGTACCATGGCAGTAGCTTTTTTATTTAATGACATCAAGGTTAGGAGCTGTTTATGGCACTTTGTCTATGTACTTAGTGATGTTTTTATGAAATGCTTACAGCTTTTAAAAGTAACGTTGTCAAATAACAGACTATGAATATTATTCAAAAGTAGGTTACAATCATGCTGGTTTTCTGGTGATAAAATGGTTTAAAAAATCATGCAGAAGATTTTCTCTTGAGGCAGTAGGACTCAATAATTGGTAATGATTAGTATTTATTACATGATGCAAACTCTACAGCTATGAGTGATAATTGTTTTGGGGTTGTTTATTTAAGCCATTATTATATATAATCTTTCTCGTGATTTCTGGTTTTTAAAATATTTTCCAAGTACTCATACAAAGATAAATCATATTCAGCACTAATTCAATATTAGTTTTTAATTCACTAATTCATATAAAGTTTTATTTTTTGTAAAACATCACTTTTCATCTTCACTACTGAAGGCAAATACATTTTGCCTAAAAAATAATGTAACCAAAACTCTTTTTTCACCTATAAAAAAAAAAAAAAAAACCACAAAGGTTTCTTATCTGAATGTAAGGAACTTGAAAGGCACCACTTTATCCTAACAAGTAAAAAGCTGAACAGACTGAAAAATCACCAACTTTATTTGGGAAGAGAAGTGGCACATAGGATAAACTGTTGCCTCCAAGACTGGAGAGACAGGCAAATACAAAGTCACAGCTCATCACTAGAGCAGAGACTCGAAATGGGAACTGCAGCAGAAACCAGTGCCAGGGTATAGAACCTGAACTCTAATTGATGAATTGGTGAAGGCTCATGTAGACACATCTGAGAGTTAGAAATTTGGGGAGACCTAACCGTAAAGGACCCCCCATAATACTGAGATTTACTTTTAGGTAAATCTCACCATAAAGCTAAGCAATCCTGTTTCTTGATATTTACCCAAAGGTGCTGAGAACTATATTCACACAAAACGCCTACTCATGACTGTTTTAGCCACTTTATTCATAATTGCTAAAAGTTTGAAGCAATCAGGATGTCTTTCAGTAGGTGATGGATAAATCAACTGTGGTACATCCAGACAAAGGAATGTTATTCAGGATAAAAAGAAATGAACTAATGAGCTATCAAGCCATGAAAAGACATGGTAAAATGTTAAATGCATATTACTAAGTGAGAGAAGCCAATTTGAAAAGAGACTATATGCTGTGTGGTTTCAACGGTAAACATTATGGAAAAAACAACAAAACTATGGAGACATTATAGCTAGTAGTTTTAACTGTCTTCTTCTATTCTGTGTTCTTTTTATCCCAAGCAAATACCTAAACTGATTGGTTTTTGTTTTTTTGGTCTAGGGTGATGACCCAAACGCTTATTCCTGGAGGCTCTGGGATCTTAGCAGTCCGTCATGAATTGCAGTGGCTATAGTCAGATTGGCCTTGGTGAGTAGAAGCCCATGCTTTTGACCCATGTATAACCTCTGTCCTGCCACCATCACCACTTTGTTCATGAGCCCATTGGAGAATGACAAGAGTGACTTAGGAAGGAGACTGATTAATATTCACAAAATAGGTCATCCTATCCTTTTGATCATTAAACTCTTCCTTACATGGGACTCAAATATCTTCATTTTGTCTGTCCTTTCAGAAAGATCTGTCCCCAGACCTTTTCCTCAGGCTTCTTCACTACTTTTCTAGTCATACTACCCCCATGTCCCTGACCATTTAGCCAGCTCTCTGGCCACAGTTAAGAACTGGTATACAGTCACACATCTGGCCATTTCTCCTTCCAGACAAAATAAGCAAGCAAGAGTACTGCTTAAAGTTCTGCTCACTGTGTGAGTTTCCTTTTACCATTGCCCTTCAGGGATGACCCAGGAGGGACTGTACTGCTAAAGATGTCCAGCCTGGGGTGGTGTCTGCATATCTCTCAGTACAAGATGCAAACCAAGACTGAGGTTTCTCTTCCTTAGTCCAGGGATTGTAGGGGACTCCCTGTTATGACATGGACACAGACTGGAAGAGAAAAAGTAGTATGACAGGAGTGGGGACAATAGGCAACTGGGCCTCTTTCTTCTGTAACCAAGTTGTATCTTCACAGCCAAATCTGATACATTTCCATTTGATAATGGAAAGTTGCTGTTGTGCACACCCACCCTTATAGCTTGATGAGTCAGCCATGCCCTGTTCATAAGGGGCAACTCAGGTCACATAGTAACTTGATCTTTTCTAAGGCCTAATGGTGTGCCTGAAGGAGCTTCTGAAAGGAGAATAGTTGTCTACAAGACTATCAGGGCATTGCTCCAGAATCATCAGAGTCTTTGATGTGATCACCTACAGAGCCCTGTTAAAGATTCCAGACAGCATCTTGGTCTATCTCGGACACTTCAGGCACCACTGGATCTGGTCCAAAGAGCAGAACAGCTGTACAACAGCCTGGACTTGTTACAGAGCTTCTCTCTTATACTGGACTCTACTCAAAATTAGCACCTTTGCTGTTACTCGGTGGGTTAGAGTAGTACATGTAAATGAGGAGCATATTGCCTCCAAATCTAAAGAGGCCCACTAGGCATTATGCCTCTTAGTTGGTTACAGGATGATTCAAATGCCGCTATTTGTCCTTTAACTCAGAGGGGATATCATGACATGCCTGAACCCCCAGAAATTTTGCTGAGGTAGAGGCCACTGATATTTTTGTTTAATTTGTTTTTCACCCTTTGACACATAAATGTCTTACCAATGAGCCTAAAGCAGTTGCTATTTCTTGTTCACTATGTCCAATCAGCATAATATCATCAGTGTAATTATTGTAGTCTCTTGGGGAAGGGAAGGCAATCAAGATCCCCAGTGTGAACTAAATTGTAACACAGACCTGAAGAGTTGGGATACTCCTGACATAGGACTGTGAGGGTATTTTTCTGGCCTTGCCAGCTGAAAGCAAATGGTTCTGGTGATCTGTACTAGTAGACATAGAGAAAACAGTATGTGCTCAGTCAACAACTGCATACCGCCTGATGAAACTTACAATACTCCATGGTCATTCTCCAAGATACATTTTCTGCAAAAGCCAAATAGATGAGTTGAATGAGGATGTGGTAGAAATCACCACCTGTGCTTCCATCAAGTCCCTGATGATGGCAGTATTCTCGGCAGTCCCTCTATGAATGTGGTGTAACTTTTGGCTTCTTAGATAATGCAATTCAAGTGGTTTCCACCTAGCCTCCCCTACCATAATAGTCCTTATTCCACAGACCAGGGAACCAGTGTGGGGATTCTGTTAGTTTTTATGTATGTCTATTCCAGAACTGGAGAAATGACAAGACAGTGGATTCGCAGACCCAATGGAACCACTTAGAGACAGACCTGAGCAACAACTCCATTGATCGCCTGACCTCCAGAAGCCTCTACCTCTATTGGTGGAACACAGTGACATTTGGGGTTCCCTGGGGTTATTGTCAATTCAGAGCAAGTGTATAGAAATCCCCCTAAATCTGCTTATTTCTGTTTCACCAGTGCTTTCAAGGTGGAAAATTCTGCAGTTCCCATTTTGGAAGACTGAGTGAAAGATGGAGAGTTTAAATGTTGGCAGTGTAGCCTCATTCTTCCTCAAGGTGACCTGGCCTCCCTTTCACTCCAGAGGTTCTGAATCTATAAACTGGATCAAATCTGAGAAGTGTTTGACAGACTATAACTCTTCCTCCCTGTCTCCTGGAACAGGGACCAAGGGAAGAAAGGGAACACAGGAAGGAATGGAGGGAGGGAGAGAGGAAGGAAGGAAAGGGAGAAAATCAAACCAGGCAGACATAGTTGGGGTGCTTAGACCACTACTGAAGAATAGTGAAATCTGGTACAAACCAAATATGTAGCCCATGGTTGGTCCATTAAAATGGGGCTGGAATTTATCTAAGAATACCACATTTCAAGATATCAGTATTTTTCTGAATACACATGCACATATGAGCATGCATTATCTTTAAGTAAAAGGGGCTACAACAGTTAATGATGATTGTGAAAGATATTCACATAAATAAAAGTAATAAAAGTTTCAAAAAGATTAGAAATAACAGAAATATTTAAAGACTGAATGTGGTAACTAGGTCATTTTAGGAAAAATATTATATACTTTAATAGATTTTTATGACAAAATAAATAATATAAAGACAAAATTATAGAAATTAATTATATAGTTGTTTTAATCATTATAGAATTATATTTTGAAATTTATAACATTATTACTTTATTTAATTTAGGCCATGGTCATTTCAGGGCTTCCCTGGTAGTTCAGTTGGTAAAGATATTGCTCTAATGCACGAGACCTAGATTCGGTTCTTGGGTTGAGAAGATGCCCTGGACAAGGGACTGGCTACCCACCCCAGTATTCTTGCCTGGAGAATTCCATGGACAGAGGAACTTGGCAGGGTACTGTGCATGGTCGCAAAGAGTCGGACACGACTGAATGACTAACACTTTCACTTTCACATGATCGTTTCAAGAAAAAAACTGTAAACCTTTTTAGTTGCCAATATAGACATAAAAATTCAGTAGGAAGGAAAAAAATCCAGAGTCATATCCATGAAATCTTTGAGAAATCAACTTGAGTCTCAACATGATAAATAATATAATGTGTGAAGAAACAAAGAAATGCAAGAGATAAGCATGCATGAGCATGTTTTGTTCTTTTCTCATAAAATTTCAGAATGATATATTAACAGTTACAAGAAATATTTAAGAGGAAAATTCCTTATACTTTACTGTCTGTGATGGCTAACATATTAAACAAAAACTGGTCAAATTATTACTATAGTCTGCCCAACCATTTTCAGCATTTCAAGTATGTGTTCTTGAGATTTTCTCAAGTCTGACTCCTTGGTTTAAGATTCCTCTGGAAAATATGCTCTGAAAAACATTTTCCTGAATTACATTCTACAATGTAAAAAAATCTTAGTGGTATTATTAAATGTACTGTTTGAAAGTGATTGCCTGTTTCACATTTTTGTATTAGCACATGACTCAGGCATTTTATAGGAGTTAAAATTTTTGCAAAACTTTATGTTCCTGAAGTATAGTGGAAAACTTTATAAAATATGTTTCTATATATTTAATAATAAAATTTAATAAGTATTATATTCCTTTATATAAAAAGCAGAATTTCTTTTTATATAGCAGAAACTCATTTTGTAAGTTGAATTTTTTTATTCCCACTTTCAGCCAAATGTGATTTTAAGTAACTTAATCATTTAACATTGAGTAATCTGTGTGTGTTTGTGCCCTTCAGAGTATCTTTCAATTTACAAAAGTGTCATATAAACCAGAATATGCTGTTTATTGCATGTGGCCAGAACTTAAACAGGAAATCCAAGAACAAGAGTGTAGTACTTTCCATGTTATCAGAATTGGGAGTTTATTGGAATTATGACCAGTTTTGAACCACTGAAAAGTAATTAACAGCTTCAGACATGGAAAGTTATTCTAATAAAAAGCATACTGATACTTTGAGTTAATATGTAGGAATCACACACACATGTGTATATTAAAGGACATTATGAAAAAAAATTAACTGGGGCTTAACTACAACAAAGAGACTTTGAGTAGTCATATGGAAAAACGTCTTGAAATATTATACCTTAAAACCTTCACCAAAGAAGATGGTTCAGTTCAGTCACTCAGTCATGTCCAACTCTTTGTGACCCCATGAACCGCAGCACGCCAGGCCTCCCTGTCTATCACCAAATCAGGGAGTCCACCCAAACCCATGTCCATTGAGTCGGTGATGGTATCCAACCATCTTATCCTCTGTTGTCCCCTTCTCCTCCTACCTTCAACCTTTCCCAGCATCAGGGTCTTTTCCAATGAGTCAGCTCTTCACATCGGGTGGCCAAAGTATTGGAGTTTCAGCTTCACCATCAGTCCTTCCAATGAACACCCAGGATTGATCTCCTTTTGGATGGACTGGTTGGATCTCCTTGCAGTCCAAGGGACTCTCAAGAGTCTTCTCCAACACCACAGTTCAAAAGCATCAATTCCAAAAAGGTAGAACCTCCTTTTTGGAGATCTAAATGAAAAGGTTGACTGGATTTTATCTTTCAGACTTAAAACCCATGTAGTGTCAGGAACCCAAACACACAAACTTTTTTTTCCTATGATTCCATTATTTGAAAGGTTTGAGAAATCTCAGCCCTTCAGTTGCTTTCTGGGACTTGTCTCCTATTGAATCCCACAAAGGAATCAAAGATCAAATTGCCGACATCTGCTGGATCATTGAAAAACTGACACAGTTTCAGAAAAACATGTACTTCTGTTTAATTGACTATGCCAAACCATTTGACTGTGTGGATCACAACAAACTGGAAAATTCTTACAGAGATGGGAGTACCAGACCACCTGACCTGCCTCCTGAGAAATCTGTATGCAGGTCAGGAAGCAACAGTTGGAACTGGACATGGAACAACAGACTATTTCCAAATCGTTAAAGGAGTACATCAAGGCTGTTGTTGTCACCCTGCTTATTTAACTTATATGCAGAGTACATCATGAAAAATTCTAGACTGGATGAAGCACAAGCTGGAATTAAGATTTCTGGGAGAAATATCAATAACCTCAGATATGAATATGATACCACCCTTATGGCAGAAAGCAAGGAAGAACTAAAGAGCCTCTTGGTGAAAGTGAAAGAGAAAAGAGAAAAAGTTGGCTCAAAACTCAACATTCAGAAAACTAAGATTATGGCATTTGGTACCATCACTTCATGGCAGATAGATGGGGAAACAATGGAAACAGTGACAGACTTTAGGGGCTCCAAAATCACTGTAGATGGTGACTGCAGCCATGAAATTAAAACACACTTGCTCATTGGAAGAAAACCTATGACCAACCTAGGCAGCTTATTACAAAGCAGAGGCATTACTTTGCCAACAACGGTCCATCAAGTCAAAGCTTTGGTTTTTCCAGTAGTCATGTATGGATGTGAGAGTTGGACTATAAAGAAAGCTGGGTGCCGAAGAATTGATGCTTTTGAACTGTGGTGTTGAGAAGACACTTGAGAGTCCTTTGGACAGCAAGGAGATCCAACCAGTCTATCCTAAAGGAAATCAGTCCTGAATATTCATCAGAAGGACTGATCCTGAAGCTGAAACTCCAATACTTTGGCCACCTAATGTGAAGAACTGACTCATTTGAAAAGACACTGATGCTGGGAAAGATTGAAGGTGGACAAAAAAGGGAACGACATAGGATGAGATGGTTGGACAAGAGTTTGAATAAGCTCCGGGAGTTGGTGATGGACAGGGAGGCCTAGCGTGCTACAGTCCATGTGGTTGCAAACAGTCAGACATGACTGAGCGACTGAACTAAACTGGTATATTTTCTTCCCAGGCAACAACCCACTTTAAAGCACAGCAGTCACTGGAGTTGCCAACTCATCAAAAGCAGGGTCTAGCCCAGCATTAACCTAATTCTATGCTGCAGCCACTTTCTGATGCATTTGGAAGTAACTCTCTGGCTTCCAGCCAGCATCTCTGGGATCTGATTTTCAAGTGACATAAACAGTTACTTTAAAATGTTTACCTCCTGCATGCTGGAGATGGAATGCCATCATTACAAAGAAGCAAATTTACAATCAGATCGAAAGCCTCTGATCATGGCTTTGCCAGTGGATTTGAGCCCTGGTTTCTGCTTTCTCTAGACTCATATTTCCTCAATAATGATGCAGTACCTTGGTCATTATGATTCACTCTGAGATGATGAAGTCATTATGTGCCTTGCTTTTTTCTTTTGCAGAGCATTGGTAAGCACTTTAGGGAAAATTTTATACAAATCTTTGAAATCTCTGGCAAGGAAAATAGGCAGACATCTGGAAAAGAAGCAGCATCACGTATCACCATCCAAAATGTATTTTTACTTCATGTCTATACTTTTCCCAAAAGCTTATAATACAAGTTCCTCTTAGCCATGAGCCTTCCTTGAACACAAGTACCTGAATAATATATGAGTTATCTTCCATAATTTAGAGAAAGAAGTCTCTGTTTATATCCCATCTCTCTATTTCAGAGGGCTGTACTGCAGTGTAGAGCTGTCACATGCATTAAATCAATAGCATTTACTGTTGGCAGGAAAATATAATCGGCACCCAATAAGTAGAAATATAAATACAGCCTTGCAAGGAAGTTAGTCAATAAGTGCATTTCTTCTCCATCTGCTGCTGCTGAATTTGGCTACAGTTTTCCTTTCTGGTGGTTTGTAGTCTCTGTCTTCTGATATGTTCTCCTTGGTAGAGGCTTTATGAGGTGATTTCCTGAGCTGTTATGAGATTCTTTTCCACACTCATTGAGTGGCTGCTTTGACTGAACTTAACAGTACCTTCAGAAATTCTGGTGGAAATCTTTTCTTAGTTGAGATTTTTAGATATTGGCTATATAACTAAATAAGGAGTTCCATATTTCAAAGTAGTGTGTTTGGAAGGGTGCCCAGAATAAAGAAAGCATTAATAGGCATAAAAAGCTAGCATATGGATGCTATAAGAAGTATAATGGAAAATGTCCAAATAGAAGAGTGGAACCTTCCAATCAAGGGTGTGAGGGGCAGTGAGGAAAATATGTTCTCTCTTATGTTTCTGCCAAAATGTAAGGACAATACAACCTATACAGTAAATCCAGCAGATGCTGGAAACTGCAAAAAAAGAAAAGAACATTAGTTGCAGCCAGCTTAGTTTAAAATAATGTGCTATTTATGTCTGAATTTGATTGCAATTATATTCCATATTACTTGACCTATTTTATTTATTTTATTGTCTATTAAGACCACCTTAAATTAATGTAATTAGATTGTCCTTTATTGTTCACACAGAAAAAATAAAAGATGAAGAATTATTTCCTTAGAAAAGCCAACCCAAAAAAGAACTCAGTGTGTTGGTAATCGTCTTTACAAGTAAGGTGTATAAGCAGGGAATAAGGCAAAACTGCTTCTTTTCATGGGTTTAAAAGCTAGCAAAAATGATAGTTGTCAACATTTTCTTTGTCCATGTTAGGGCAGTTATTTCAAGGTTTTTGATTATAATTTTTTTTGTTCTCAAATTTTAAGGAACACTTCTCATC